>NC_074684.1:20403482-21003482 GCF_029448725.1 Salvelinus fontinalis
CTTATAGAAATCAGGCTTACAGTCATTAAACCCATTTAAAGATGGATTTTTATTCTGATGATTTTGGAAATCCAAGTCTTAAACCTCCATGAGGGACATTGGACATTTAATCTGTGTTCCTTAAAAAATCAAATATGCACAGCAATGTCCCTGTTTCCTACAGGGAACAGAATTGTGGGTACATTCAAAACTAGTTTCTGCAAGTAGGCTGTGCCTTCTCTTGCTATATTTAAAGGAAAAAGCATTTCCCATACACTACCAAAGTGGAGTTCATGTGTATTGCACATGACCATGTGTGTTGTGTGTTGTGTTCTGTTGAGATGCCTGTGAGTGAATCTCTGTCCATGCCATGGTTTTTGTTGACAGTCTTTCTCTGTCCTGTGGGATGTCTGTCTGTCTGTCTGTCTGTCTGTCTGTCTGTCTGTCTGTCTGTTTGTTTCCTCCCTCACCTCTGTGACAGGAGATTCCTGAAGCGGACCAGGTAGGACACCTAACACGTTGCTAGGGGAGAGAGTGCTCTCTCTCTCATCTCTCACTCAGTCTCGCCATCTATCGACTCAGTCAAGCTTCGCTCAGTCCTCCATGCTTCTTTTCTCCATAACAGAAACCAAAAACCCCTCAACCAAACCGCCAAATAATCCCTTCTCCTACAGCTGGACTCTAAAACACCAACATAATAACCCTCATTCAGCCTTCAACCTGGAACATGTGGTACTAAAAACAACTCCAACAAATCTCTGATTGTGGCAACATTGAAATAATTGTCATTTCCATTTGACCTCATGCTTTACTGCACTTCCGTGTGGATGAGAGACGAACCCCAACGTTCTTTTGCTTTTGTTGAATTTTTCCCTTCTACATTTTTAATTTTGTCTGTGGTTTAACATGGTTCTTTTGGATGCGTTCTGTTCTGTGGCCATTCTGAAGTGGGGGTGTTGTGGGGATAGACGAGTGTGGAATATACAGGGACCAGCGCCGGCCGAGACAAGTCGGGCAGACCTTGTGTATCCCTTATTCTTTGAGATAAGGTGACATTAGCTCATCACACAGACCAGACACTGGGCTCTAAAGCACTAGCAGCCTGTTCAGTTTAATCCTGTTTATCTCTGCTAAATGTTAGAGGTGTTCAAGAACAGCTTCACAGGGTAAAATACATGAGTACTGAGCTGAATGTCCATCCCAGACCAGTATTTGTTTGTATACTGGTTGATGTGGAATGTGGTCCCTGTGCAGAGATGCAGTAGCTACTACTAGAGGAAGTAGACCGCATTTATATCAGGACATGCAGAGAACTGCTCCACACAGAAGCTATCAAGAAAATATAAGTGGAATAAAATTCCCTGTTGGCACTGTTCTAACGTCAGTTTTCCCTAAATGGTTATGGTTAGGATTGGGGGAGGGTCAACTGATCTTAGATCTGTGCCTATTAGCTGTACAGTATGTTTATTCCCTCAACTTTAATATGACAAAGAGCCTGTTAATCCAGTAGTCTACTCTGCACAGCCCCCCCCCCCCCCCCTCCAAAACGGACCCTCTGGGAGAGGCTGTGACTGGGGGCCAGTGTCTGGTTCTGGACGTCTTGGATTGGGGTGGGGTGGGGTAGGGTGGCAGGTGCACGAGTCTATCCCTGGAGTGCTGCTACTGCTCATGGCTGTGAGTCTGAGAGAGTCCCCCCTTCACCCCGTGTCTGTCTATAGCTCCTCTCTGACCCCCTGCTCTCTCTCTCTCTCGGTCTGTCCTACTCTGTGATTGGTGTATTCCAGAAGCAGAAGAACATTGCGGGGGCCCTGGCTTTCTGGATGGCCAATGCCTCAGAGCTGCTCAACTTCATCAAGCAGGACAAGGACCTGTCGCGCATCACACTAGACGCCCAGGACGTGCTGGCACACCTCGTCCAGATGGCCTTCAAGTGAGTGCCCCGACTTCCTCCCTACCCTCTGGCCCCGTCTCTTTCCTAACCCCTGGTCCTCTCCTCTCTGTAGTTCTTCCTCCGTCTTCTTGGCCAGCCTCTTTAACTGCCCCTGTTTGTCTTCTTTCCACTCCTCTTTGCCCCATCATTCCCACTTCTTGTTCCTGTCCGTCTTCTGATCACTTCTCCCCCCTTTCTCACCCATGACCTGGAGACCAGGCTTTACCTTATCCTCCTCCCAACACTACCCTGTCAGTCCTGTGTATGCCATGTCTGCATGTACGCCATCAGGGCTAAATCAAACCACATGTGAGTAATAGTATGATTGGACAATTATTATGCTAATTCTAGATCAAAATGTGAAGTACCCTGCCATTGCTGGCATCGATTCTCCTGAGTGAGAAAACAAAATATAGATGTCTGCTGCCCATGGAAAAATGGCTCTCGTTCACAATGTTCTAGCTAGTGGTTAGTGGCCCATGCTAACTTCTGCCTGAGTTGTCCCATGAGCAATAAAAGTAGCCGAGGGTCAGGGGGTTAAGCAAGATAATTGTGTTGCTTCAGCTCGGACCATGTAAGGATCTGGAGAAAGTAAATCTTGGACTTTTCCGTACTGCTTCTGGAGTCTGTGTGTGGATGCAGGAACACAAAGGGGAGCTGTGAATACGTGGAATGTCTTGGGCCTGGCGTGTGTTGGCCAGACTGGAGCATGGCTGTATGGGCCTGGGGAGAGAGGAAAGGTCCCAGTAAAAACAGTTTCCACGGCTCTCCCA
Source organism: Salvelinus fontinalis (assembly GCF_029448725.1). Lineage (NCBI taxonomy): Eukaryota > Metazoa > Chordata > Actinopteri > Salmoniformes > Salmonidae > Salvelinus > Salvelinus fontinalis. The sequence goes on from NC_074684.1 coordinate 20,406,165, forward strand.
TTCCCCTGTTCCCTCTGTTCTGCTCCCTGGAATGGCTAGCTGAAACAACTGGTGCTTTGTCTTTCCGGAGCAGAGCGGTGGCCGTGCCGGCCAGGCCAGACCACTGATGTACTGTGGGATTCCAGAGGAAGCCCCGTTAGGGCAGTGGAAGTGTGGGTGTGTGTGTGTGTGTTGTTCTCAGGCCAAGGGAACGTATGTGTGTTTGACTTTATGTAGGTGGTCGTATATGCATTGTATGTGTCTTTTGTTTATCCATATCCATGTGGACCATACAGAACCAATGTGTTGTGTTCTCTCAGGTACCTGGTCCAGTGTCTGCAGTCTGACCTGAGTAACTACATGCCTGCCTTCCTGGACGACCCAGAGGAACAGAACCCTCAAAGGCCCAAAATAGGTGACTCACCTCTGTTCATACACGGTCTGACACTCTTACTGTGCATATATACTGTATATATACTGTATACATTAAACTCATCCAGGCCACAGTGGGGATACTGTTACATTTGTAAACTCGGCAACAACAAAAAAACGTCCTCTCACTGTCAACAAACTTAACATGTGTAAATATTTGTATGAACATAAGATTCAACAACTGAGACATAAACTGAACAAGTTCCACAGATATGTGACGAACAAAAATGGAATAATGTGTCCCTGAACAAAGGGGGGGGTAACAGTCAATATCTGTTGTGGCCACCAGCTGCATTAAGTACTGCAGTGCATCTCCTCCTCATGGACTGCACAAGATTTGCCCGTTCTTGCTGTGAGATGTTACCCCACTCTTCCGCCAAGGCACCTGCAAGTTCCCGGACATTTCTGGGGGGAATGGCCCTAGCCCTCACCCTCCAATCCAACAGGTCCCAGACGTGCTCAATGGGGTTGAGATCCGGGCTCTTCGGTGGACATGGTAGTCTTGCAGGAAATCACGCACAGAACAAGCAGTATGACTGGTGGCATTGTCATGCTGGAGGGTCATGTCAGGATGAGCCTGCAGGAAGGGTACCACATGAGGGAGGAGGATGTCTTCCCTGTAACGCACAGCATTGAGATTGCCTGCAATGACAACAAGCTCAGTCCGATGATGCTGTGACACAACGCTACAGACCATGATGGACCCTCCACCTCCAAATCGATCCCGCTCCAAAGTACAGGCCTCTGTGTAACGCTCATTCCTTCGACAATAAACGCGAATCCGACCATCACCCCTGGTGAGAAAAAAACGCGACTTGTCAGTGAAGAGCACTTTTTGCCAATCCTGTCTGGTCCAGCGACAGTGGGTTTGTGCCCATAAGCGACGTTGTTGTCGGTGATGTCTGTTGAGGACCTGCCTTACAACAGGCCTACAAGCCCTCAGTCCAGCCTCTCTCAGCCTATTGCAGACAGTCTGAGCACTGATGGAGGGATTGTGCGTTCCTGGTGTAACTCGGGCAGTTGTTGTTGCCATCCTGTACCTGTCCCGCAGGTGTGATGTTCAGATGTACCGATCCTGTGCAGGTGTTGTTACACGTGGTCTGCCACTGCGAGGACGATCAGCTGTCCGTCCTGTCTCCCTGTAGCGCTGTCTCACAGTACGGACATTGCAATTTATTGACCTGGCAACATCTGCAGTCCTCATGCCTCCTTGCAGCATGCCTAAGGCATGTTCACGCAGATGAACAGGGTCCCTGGGCATCTTTCTTTTGGTGTTTTTTAGAGTCAGTAGCAAGGCCTCTTCAGTGTTCTAAGTTTTCATAACTGTGACCTCAATTGCCTACCGTCTGTAAGCTGTTAGTGTCTTAACAACCGTTCCACAGGTGCATGTTCATTAATTGTTTATGGTTCATTGAACAAGCATGGGAAACAGTGTTTAAATCCTTTACAATGAATATCTGTGAAGTTATTTGTATTTTTACGAATTATCTTTGAAAGACAGGGTCCTGAAAAAGGATCTTTCTTTTTTTGTGGAGTTTATTTACATTCACAGCTACACCGTATGTAACTCTGATTGTTTTTTAAAGTGAGCCCTCTAGTGGGGACATAGTGTATAGAAATCAACTGAAACTTTGGACTGGTTATTCACTCCAGCAGTAGTGGAAATGTAAAAATGCATTCCTCATCCTCCATCTCTCTCTCTCCCCACGTAGAGGATGTTTTGCACACCCTGACGGGCGCCATGTCGCTGCTGCGTCGTTGCCGTGTCAACGCGGCGCTGACCATCCAGCTGTTCTCCCAGCTCTTCCACTTCATCAACATGTGGCTGTTCAACAAGCTGGTGATGGAGGCTGACTCTGGACTGTGTTCACACTACTGGGGCGCCATCCTCCGCCAGCAGCTCAGCCACATCGAGGCCTGGGCAGAGAAACAGGGCCTGGAGCTGGCTGCCGACTGCCACCTCAGTCGCATCGTACAGGTATGATCCACCTATCTTTGTCCAGCATGGCACACCTGTTAGCTACCCAGTGTTTTCCATATGGTGACTTACTGTAGGCAGGGCAGGCTCGTCCACCTCAGAAGAATGGTTTCTATTGAATACTTGTCAGCAGCTCTGGGTGATCCTTTAGGATCCGTTGTGCCTTAGGAAAGTTGTAGGGGAAGGACTTCAGCGTGGACAACAGGTCACTATAATTCAAGTTCTTCTCTGTCATTAATTGTACTCTGTTGTGTTGTTCCTCCCCAGGCTACGACTCTCCTCACCATGGACAAGTACTCTATGCAGGACGTGCAGAACATCCACAACACCTGCTTCAAGCTGAACTCCCTGCAGCTCAACGCCCTCATGACCAACTACCACTGTGCTCCTGACGAGCCTTACATCCCCCCAGTAAGACATGACAACACACTCCTCTATTCACGTGCGCACTCACACACTAGTTACAATGAATGACTCTGAAGTGGAGAAATAGGGGTTTGTGGTTTGAAGTATTGCTTAACACAAGTCTCCTCCCATAGTTGTAATATGTTGGAGTTTGAGCTGTCATTTTGGGGTAAACATTAGCTAAGCTCCCCACTTGACTGATCTTCCTAGCTCCCTTTTCCAGTCCAGATAGCTGTTTCTACTTTGTGGAATATTGAGGAAACAGTCAAAGGACTATTACACACATCCCTCTCCTCTGATGTAACTAAGCCCCCATTGGTCCGTCTGGTGTCTCCCCCTATAGGAGCTCATAGACCACGTGGTTGCCGTGGCGGAGAACACAGCAGATGAACTGGCCCGTAGCGACGGCCGAGAGGTCCAGCTAGAGGAGGACCCTGACCTGCAGCTGCCCTTCCTACTGCCCGAGGACGGCTACTCCTGCGACGTCGTGAGGAACATTCCCAACGGATTCCAGGAGTTCCTGGACCCCCTTTGTCAGAGAGGTACTTGTGTGGAGGAGGAAACAATAATACACTCTATTCCAGAATGTCACAGCGGTTGTGTTCTGTCTAAACCTAAAGTTGTGAACCAATCAGAGGCTGGGCTGGCCTGTGTTTGTTTTGTTGACGCGTAGGCAGTGGAATGTAGTAGCTATGTAAGAGGAGACTGGAGAGCTGTTTGCTCCTGTCCTCATCAGAGTGTTTGAGAGAGATTCCAAGAGTTGTTCCTGCTGCCGGGTCACTGTAGTCTCAGATCTGTACTAAGTAGAAGAAGATAACTGTGATTTCCTCTCGTGTCCTGTGCAGGATTCTGTCGGCTAACCCCTCACCCACACTCCCCTGGGACCTGGACCATCCACTTTGAAGGAGTCGACTGCGACAGCCACTTCTCTGCAGACAACTCCAACCTGGTAGGTGTCCCTCCGACCGTTACTGCTGTAGGACTATGCAGGACACCATTACATTGAGCTGCATGATCATGCACATTAGTGCCTGTTAGTCATGATGCAGACATGTCCTTGTACATTAGCCACCATATTACTAAGTAACTGAGAAGCACAGAGGAATGAATAGGCTGCTGCTTTTAGCTGTTTATAACACTTGAATATATTTCAATTACTCAACTTCTCTGTTTGTGGCTTAATGTTTTGGCATCGCTTGTTTCCAACGATCGTATGGTAAACGTTAATGTCCCATGCTGCTGTCATGCAATCACCGTTCTGCCCTGCTCTACTTAACACTAACAGACCTCCCCCCAACACACAGACACACACACACACACACTCCCTCCTGCTCGATTTCAATCAACACCAATTACACCACAGAGACCAATAAGTGACCAGAGAGCTCTGGAACGGCAGTAAATTATACCCTTCTCACCCTAATCACACAAAAAAAGAAATGACACTGCTTCCTGTATATTTACCCTCTTTTTTTCCCCCAGCTCTCCTTTTTCATGCTTCAAACCTCAGCTCAGGGTGGGCATTAGCCCCAGCCCCCACAGTAGTAAAGGGACCAGGGAGAGGAGGGGAGAGGAGGAGGGCGCCCAAACCGTTTAAGCACCGCTGAGGTTTTGATTAATGGCCTCTTGGTCGTGTGTCAGGCGGGGTGACCCCGGCACCCCGCCTCATGTTTCCACTGCCTTGCTCCAGAATCACTACTCTAGTGTTCCATAGAGTACCGCTGTTAGCAGCCATTACAGGGTTAATAAGACAGAGACACAGGGGATCCCAGAGGAGAACAACAATGGGGTAGGTTTCCCTGGTCACTAGTCCAGACAGGAGGTGTTACTGTAGCTAGCCTAGAGCAGTCAGACTTTTGTCATCCTAAAAACACGTTCTCTCTGGAGAACATGCTCACACTGGCAGGTGTTTGAGTTAAGAGTTGGTCTCTTACTGCAGAATATCTGTTGTCTGAATGAATGTTTTCTTTACTCATTGTAGCCAGCTGAACCCTGCATCACCCTGCCCTCTAGCACTTGGTGAAATCACTCCAATGGCATTCAGAAAGACTTGTTCTACACCACATCACACGATGAGAAATGCCACCAGATCCCTGTTAATGTGGCTTTGTATCCACTCTCTGTCTCTGAACTATGTGGCTGTACAGCATAGCTCAGCGAAGAGTTGTTTGTGTCTTTGGGGCTGTTGAGTCTCAATGTGTTCAGTGCCATAGGGACGAGAGGCAGTCTGTGTGGAAAGCCCTGCCCTCTCCCTCTCCCCACCCTGCTCCCAGGCAGCCCTCTTTTTAAACGATCCCATTGAGATCCTCTGGAGCCAAGCGCATGTGGCTTTCATTCTTGACTCCTCTCCCTCTCCAGCTCTCTCTCTGTATGACGACCCTGCTTTGCGCCTATCCCTCTGCTCCCTCATCCAGCGCCTCATTCTGCCTGAGAAACGTCCAGGAGAGAGCTCCCAGCTCTGAGAGCCCTGTAGAAGCCTGACTGACCTGCTCGCCGGATCCCACCGTTGACACCAACTGCACTCTAGCTCTTTCAGTACATTTCTCCTAAGCTAACGCTGCTGTGTCCTCTCGTTGCAGCAAATGCGGAAGGAACCGGAAGTTGTGACGGTCACCCTGAAGAAGCACAATGGCATGGGCCTCAGCATTGTGGCTGCCAAGGTAAGACATCTTTTAATCCTTTCCTTTTATTATTGATAATGTATTTGTCGATACCCACTAGTGCTCCTTCAAGAGGTTTGTGACTTCCTGGCTGGAAGGGAAGTGTTATGTGACTGATAAGAAATACACAGATTCAATTAAGAAATAACCCAGAAACATTGACATTTGTTGCGTCCATGCTCAAGCAGACTTGATGACTACTGCCTGGTGAACACACAAATAATCCAAAATAAGCCCTTCTCTCAATTGTTGTCAAGAACCTGCCTGAAGGTGTCCTCATTTTCAGTTCAACAACATTGCCGGTGGAACATGCTGTTTCTAGCAGTGTTGGTGAGGATGGATGTAAGAGCCTTAGGTTGTACTGGGTTCTCTTCTGTGTTTGTTTACTACATTAGCCTGCCGTAACTCCGGATTGTGTGTGTGTGTGTGTGTGTGTGTGTGTGTGTGTGTGTGTGTGTGTGTGTGTGTGTGTGTGTGTGTGTGTGTGTGTGTGTGTGACTGCCATGTTTCAGCTGGCACCATTATAGCCCAGGTCTGACCCGGGTTGGTCTGTGTGGGTTAATTGGAGTGTGTTTCTGCCGTATGTCCACCAGATGCGTATACGTTTTGCCGTAAGTTGTTTTTGCCGGATGTCTAGTCAGCATTTTTGGTACTTGACGCACATGTGCTTTGCAGGGCTGCAGAAAGGTTTGCAGCATGGAGGAGAAGGTCATTTTCCCTGTCTCTGGCCTCCTTGCCCTGTTCCACCAAAGCACCGATTTCTACCGCGGCCTCCATGCAAAAAATGTTGCATGGAGACACATTGCCAATATGATTGGATTATCTGGGCAGTTGAATGTGAAATAATTAGCTGGAAAGGGGGAGCTAGGTGCTAGCAATTTCTAAGCTAACTTGGAAAGTGGTTAGCTTTGTAGTTTGTACCACCACGCGGTAAAGCACACCACAGCCTAGTGCAACAGCCCCAACGCCGCGTTGCGGACTGCTCCATTGGCAATGAATGACGTTCGCCGGAACGCAAAGATTTTGACGCATCTGGTGGACATTAAGGCTTTAGACTGTCACTGACAGATGAATGAGAGTCTGAGAAGAAGAGGGGGCGGATGGATGGTGTGTGGGGCGTGCGGATGGATGGTGTGGGGCGGGCGGATGGATGGTGTGGGGCGGGCGGATGGATGGTGTGGTGCGGGCGGGCGGATGGATGGTGTGGGGCGGGCGGATGGATGGTGTGGGGCGGCCGGATGGATGGTGTGGGGCGGGCGGATGGATGGTGTGGGGCGGGCGGATGGATGGTGTGGGGCGGGCGGATGGATGGTGTGGGGCGGGCGGATGGATGGTGTGGTGCGGGCGGGCGGATGGATGGTGTGGGGCGGGCGGATGGATGGTGTGGGGCGGGCGGATGGATGGTGTGGGGCGGGCGGATGGATGGTGTGGGGCGGGCGGATGGATGGTGTGGGGCGGGCGGATGGATGGTGTGGGGCGGGCGGATGGATGGTGTGGGGGGGGCGGATGGATGGTGTGGGGGGGCGGCGGATGGAGGAGGAGTGGGGCGACGGATGGAGGAGGAGTGGGGCGACGGATGGAGGAGGAGTTGGGGGCGGTGGATGGAGGAGGAGTTGGGGGGGCGGATGGATGGTGTGGGGGTGGCGGATGGAGGAGTGGGGGGGGGGGGTGGATGGTGTGTGGGGGGGGGTGGATGTGTAGGGGTGGGGGGGAGGGGGGCGGATGGATGGTGTGGGGGTGGCAGATGGAGGATGAGTGGGGGGGGGGGGGTAGAATAGAGGGGCCTCCCTGAACTGTTTATTTTCAAAGCACAGTTTTTGTATTTGAGGAGGTGGGGGCCACACCCTCTGTTTTTACTGCTATTTTCAACCTGAGGTGGAGGGAGAAAGACCGAGAGAGGTGGGGAGAGAGCAGAGGGAGGGGAAAATGGGAGGGGAGGACAGGAGACAGAAGGAAGGCACGAGTCCGAGGCAGACTGGAGAGGCGAAGGAATGAGAGAGAGGGGGAGTGTGAGAGAAGAGTAATTTGCCCAGTGCAGAACACACAGCTGGGTAGTGCTCTGAAAGTTTACCCAAACTGTTGCAGAGTAGCGAGTGGCTAACGCTGGTGGACTGTTTACTTAAGTCTGTAAATGGTATTTCCTACTCTGGCTGGCTGCTGATTATTTGTCATATGGCGTCCTACAGTAGAATGTAGTGTGGACCTCTTTCTTTCTCCCACTGCGCCGCACCTAGTATCTCCTTTAGTATCTCCTCCTTCGTTAGCTGTTTTGTTTTGGTCTCTGACTGTGTGATTATTACACACAGTACATCTGGGCTGTGATCTGCCCCTCATTGTGGACTTTTAATTGAGCCTGAGCGCGAGCCAGTTCTAGCCGAGCGGGAACTATCTACCTACACCATGTGGTTCTCTGTGGTTGGAAAGAAGGACGAGTCGGTAAGGCGCTCTCTCTCTGTCTCTGTCTGTGTGTGTTAAATACCGGTGTGACTGTGTATGTGTGGTGGGTGGTGTGTAGCCGTTTTGGCAGAAGAGGGGGTTGAGGATGGGAAGACACAGGTAATAGTCCTCCAGTATGTGCTGCTGTTCCACTTGCTCAGTGTTCTCTACTGCTGTAAGCTTCACACCGTCTTTCATATTTGACGCCTGTAGAGTTTTCTCTAATCAAGTATTATTTTCAGTTTAAATTCCATGTTTTGCAGGGCTGCTCATTCAAAATGTATGATTTCTCTTTTGCCAGAAACTCAGACCAAATAAGCCTCCAGCTCACACCAGTTCATCATATTGCTGTGACCCGCTATGTAAGGAACCTAGGGCGGTTCTCTACTGAGCTATTACCCAGTTTGGGCTGTCCAGCTGCTCTACTGCTGCTATCTCAAGACCACACAGTTAATGATTGTCAAGGCGATGCAGGCACACAGGCCAGAACGTCATCTCTGGGACAAGAGCTTAAATTGCCTAACTTTTGTCCCCTTGATTCTGCTCTGACAGGCCTAGTTTTGTGTTTACTCCAGGCTGTTATGCTGCAGATGTTCACCTAAAGGGCTTCGTGGGGACAAGACTGTTGGGTTCCAAATGAGGAAGAACAGGGGGATATCCTGACCCTCTCTCTCCACTCCACCTCACAGGGGAGTCCTGCTGCTCATTGTCCAGCATTTCCCCCCACTGATGACAACCCAAGGCCTGGGGAAGCTATTCTGATTAATCTTTCCCCAATCTGGAGGTAGACAGACTGGCCCTCGAACTAAACAGACGTTCTCATTCCTTTAGCGCTTTTTAAATATGATATAAGTTGGCTTGTTTTGTCTGTTTGTTTTGTAGATGTTGAGACGATAGTGATAGAACAGTAGTGTAGATGCAGCTATACAATGATTAGCTGGTTGAGTACAAAGCCTATGGTCTCCCTCCAGTAGAGCGCTGTAGCAGCAGTAACAATGGGAGGATGTGCTCTGAGCTCGCGGGGCTGTGTTTCCTGCTGCTGGCTAGCTCGCTGGCTGGCTGTGTGTGAGACGGGACTCTGAGCATTAGCTTACAACTGTGTGTGTGTGCTTCTCAGAATGTGGTTGCACTGGTCACTGCCACTGCCTGCCAGTCCTGCCCTGGAGCACAGCAAGAGTTACACCATGTAGGCCTACAGTAGTCTATATTTCCTGGGTGGGTTCTACCGTATGTACTCAACTGAATGACAGTGGTTACTAGGAACATGGCAAAACCCAGTTGTGGGTTCCCAGCTAACGATCACTCCCCTTTTTCCTTTGCTGTTCTTTCTCTGTGACAAATGGAAAGTTTAGTTCAATGCCCAGTGAGTTCACTGTTCCAATTGCCCTGCCACGGACCCTTCTGTCAATCGCATGTTGTTTTGGGTGAAGTTGTACGCGGTGACGCACACATTATCAATTTAACACTTGGCCTTGTTGCCTCCCTAAACAAAGATCTAATCATCTAACCTCTACGGGAGCCATGCTCGTGTCGAGACAGTTTGCCACTTTGAATCCTGGCGCCTAGTAGAATTTCACAGCACTCAAACTGCCTCATGCTGTCAGTTAGGATTGGGGTGGATGCTCACATTTGTGACAGCACTCATTCCATGTTTGACTGCACCTGCCTGGATTAGCAGCAGGTACTGACAGAGAGGAGGGAGTGTCTAATTTAAGGCAACATATATATGACCACCACGTAGTGTTGGAGGAATGGAAGGAAAAGCTGCTAGAGGTTTTAACATGCTGTTCTCTAGGTATTCTCCTCTTCATGCTGTTAGTAGTGTGTCCAGGGGACCAGACATCTAGTCTCCCTCCATAATTGTTCCTCTTCAATCTGTGGAGCGATGGATCCAGTGATTTGTGAGTGTGTGCGCGTGCGTTTGACCATGTTGGACGTGGTTCTTATCAGACTGACATGTAGCACATCTGGCTTGAGTTAGCCCCTGAAAGGTCCCTCGTTCCCGCCGCTCTGTGAACTACTGTTTTTATGACATCATTAGAGCAGTGAGCCTGCCGTGTGTGTGTCCTTGTCTACAGCCTTGCAGATTTTAGACAGGCTGTCAGAGGCACAAGTTATTAAACAACAAAATGAAAGACTTGAATAGCAGATGATGAATGAGTGAGAGATGGATTGTACTCTCCAGGGAAATATCCAAATCCGCCCCCCCCCTTCTAAACAGAGCCCCGTCTGCCTCTGTCAAGACTGAATAGCCTGTTTAATAGAAAACCACATGAAGAGCCTAGCAGCCTCCTTTAACCATCACACACCCCCAGACAGAGGGGCGAAGACACCGATTTGTGTGGTCTCCACTAAACCAAGCAAGCCCCGCCCCCCACCACACACACACACACACACACACACACACACACACACACACACACACACACACACACACACACACACTCTCAACAGAGGGAAGCATACTGGAATGATTTAGACCGCAGGCAGATGTCAAGACATCAGATTAGTGTGGTGCCTAAGTGTGTCTGTATCCTGTTCATCTGGAGTTGCCCAGAGTTGGCCCAGTGTGACGATCGCACTGTCTGACACACTTCTTATCAGATTCAAGAACACATTCTCTTTGTTTAATTCGCTGTCATCAGACAGAATGTTCCATCTTGAGAAAGAGAGATAAGAACAGAGATGAGAGGGGAAAAAAGTTGGTTTTGTGAGATGATATTGTGCTGCTAGTTTCTTGCTCCTTCTTTCTCCAGTCAGATTGTGTAGCGGAGCCTGAAATAATGAGTGTATGGATGGATGGAGCTGTTCACGTCTCAGTATGGAGCTCCGCTTAAAAACCAAAGAACTGTGGACAAATTGACTTGTGTGTGTATTATAGTAAACTTCCTGAGGACTCCAGTCCACCGCATTCGACTTGGTGTGATTAACTATTCTTTCCTGTGCTAAACCCAAAGGCAGGAAACTGCATATCATAGTATGACTATGTCCTATAGGAGTCTGGTTTAAGATATGCACACTCACACACGTATGAATGCAGCCTCAGTGTGAAAGGACAGACAGACAGTAGTTGTGTGGATGCCTTTGCGCCAATTTCCTATAAAGCAAATCTGGGTTACAGTGCACTTCCCTGGGCAGGAAGACTCATTGCAGGACAGGGCGGGTCGGGAGAGCTGTTTGTTTGTGACACAGTACATTTGACTGAAGTAAAAAAAAATATATATATATATATACATTTGGACTGCTTTAGTGGGCTCCCTTCCTGAATCTACATTTTTCCTCAGTCAGCTAGTTTGTGAAAAACTCTGAACAGTTCGCAATTAAAGTAGTAAAACTTAATTTAGATTTTGTAAAAGCACACGTTGCGATAAAGCAGATCTATATTTTGTGGAAGTGCGTCCTCTCCTAATTGGTTAAAACAATAAATTAACTGAAGTAGAACTGTGAGGTTACAGTGAGGTGTGATATGTGTCTGGGCAGTGCTAGCTTTGTGTGGTTGTGTGTGTGTGTGTGTGTGTGTGTGTGTGTGTGTGTGTGTGTGTGTGTGTGTGTGTGTGTGTGTGTGTGTGTGTGTGTGTGTGTGTGTGTGTCTGGGCAGTGCTAGCTTTGTGTGTGTGTGTCTGGGCAGTGCTAGCTTTGTGTGTGTGGTGGTGGCTGCGCAGTGCTAGCTTTGTGTGTGTGTGGTGGTGGGTGCGCTAGGTGTGTGTGAGATGAAGTCCTCTCTGTCCTTACTGGACCCTACCACCAAAGTGTGAGCGTGCTCAGCCTCAGATCATAACACCTGGTAAACTAATCACAAACTACAAAGGAGAGGGTCATTTCCCCTGCTCACCCTGTGTTGTTGACCAGTTACTTAAGAGTGATGCAGTCACTTGTTAGTCCACACATTTAAAGGCGTCAGTGTCTGTCTGAAAAACAGCTCTTGTAGTACAATTTGTGGAGTAAAAAGTTAACAGAAGCGTAACATTGAAATAGACAGCAAGGCACTTGATCCAAAAAGCGTTTGAAAATGTTGTGATACTGCAGCTCCCTATTAAAGTTCTTTATAGAAATTAAGTGCATGATAGTTTCTATCAGATGTTTTTGGGCATTGATCTTTCCTCTGAACAGGTTATCTACAGTGTTGTTCTGGAGCCACATGCGGAGGCTGAACAGGCTGTCTACAGTGTTGTTCTGGAGCCACATGCGGAGGCTGAACAGGCTGTCTACAGTGTTGTTCTGGAGCCACATGCGGAGGCTGAACAGGCTGTCTACAGTGTTGTTCTGGAGCCACATGCGGAGGCTGAACAGGCTGTCTACAGTGTTGTTCTGGAGCCACATGCGGAGGCTGAACAGGCTGTCTACAGTGTTGTTCTGGAGCCACATGCGGAGGCTGAACAGGCTGTCTACAGTGTTGTTCTGGAGCCACATGCGGAGGCTGAACAGGCTGTCTACAGTGTTGTTCTGGAGCCACATGCGGAGGCTGAACAGGCTGTCTACAGTGTTGTTCTGGAGCCACATGCGGAGGCTGAACAGGCTGTCTACAGTGTTGTTCTGGAGCCACATGCGGAGGCTGAACAGGCTGTCTACAGTGTTGTTCTGGAGCCACATGCTCCGAGGCTGAACGTGCTGTCTACAGTGTTGTTCTGGAGCCACATGCTCCGAGGCTGAACGTGCTGTCTACAGTGTTGTTCTGGAGCCACATGCTCCGAGGCTGAACGTGCTGTCTACAGTGTTGTTCTGGAGCCACATGCTCCGAGGCTGAACGTGCTGTCTACAGTGTTGTTCTGGAGCCACATGCTCCGAGGCTGAACGTGCTGTCTACAGTGTTGTTCTGGAGCCACATGCTCCGAGGCTGAACGTGCTGTCTACAGTGTTGTTCTGGAGCCACATGCTCCGAGGCTGAACGTGCTGTCTACAGTGTTGTTCTGGAGCCACATGCTCCGAGGCTGAACGTGCTGTCTACAGTGTTGTTCTGGAGCCACATGCTCCGAGGCTGAACGTGCTGTCTACAGTGTTGTTCTGGAGCCACATGCTCCGAGGCTGAACGTGCTGTCTACAGTGTTGTTCTGGAGCCACATGCTCCGAGGCTGAACGTGCTGTCTACAGTGTTGTTCTGGAGCCACATGCTCCGAGGCTGAACGTGCTGTCTACAGTGTTGTTCTGGAGCCACATGCTCCGAGGCTGAACGTGCTGTCTACAGTGTTGTTCTGGAGCCACATGCTCCGAGGCTGAACGTGCTGTCTACAGTGTTGTTCTGGAGCCACATGCTCCGAGGCTGAACGTGCTGTCTACAGTGTTGTTCTGGAGCCACATGCTCCGAGGCTGAACGTGCTGTCTACAGTGTTGTTCTGGAGCCACATGCTCCGAGGCTGAACGTGCTGTCTACAGTGTTGTTCTGGAGCCACATGCTCCGAGGCTGAACGTGCTGTCTACAGTGTTGTTCTGGAGCCACATGCTCCGAGGCTGAACGTGCTGTCTACAGTGTTGTTCTGGAGCCACATGCTCCGAGGCTGAACGTGCTGTCTACAGTGTTGTTCTGGAGCCACATGCTCCGAGGCTGAACGTGCTGTCTACAGTGTTGTTCTGGAGCCACATGCTCCGAGGCTGAACGTGCTGTCTACAGTGTTGTTCTGGAGCCACATGCTCCGAGGCTGAACGTGCTGTCTACAGTGTTGTTCTGGAGCCACATGCTCCGAGGCTGAACGTGCTGTCTACAGTGTTGTTCTGGAGCCACATGCTCCGAGGCTGAACGTGCTGTCTACAGTGTTGTTCTGGAGCCACATGCTCCGAGGCTGAACGTGCTGTCTACAGTGTTGTTCTGGAGCCACATGCTCCGAGGCTGAACGTGCTGTCTACAGTGTTGTTCTGGAGCCACATGCTCCGAGGCTGAACGTGCTGTCTACAGTGTTGTTCTGGAGCCACATGCTCCGAGGCTGAACGTGCTGTCTACAGTGTTGTTCTGGAGCCACATGCTCCGAGGCTGAACGTGCTGTCTACAGTGTTGTTCTGGAGCCACATGCTCCGAGGCTGAACGTGCTGTCTACAGTGTTGTTCTGGAGCCACATGCTCCGAGGCTGAACGTGCTGTCTACAGTGTTGTTCTGGAGCCACATGCTCCGAGGCTGAACGTGCTGTCTACAGTGTTGTTCTGGAGCCACATGCTCCGAGGCTGAACGTGCTGTCTACAGTGTTGTTCTGGAGCCACATGCTCCGAGGCTGAACGTGCTGTCTACAGTGTTGTTCTGGAGCCACATGCTCCGAGGCTGAACGTGCTGTCTACAGTGTTGTTCTGGAGCCACATGCTCCGAGGCTGAACGTGCTGTCTACAGTGTTGTTCTGGAGCCACATGCTCCGAGGCTGAACGTGCTGTCTACAGTGTTGTTCTGGAGCCACATGCTCCGAGGCTGAACGTGCTGTCTACAGTGTTGTTCTGGAGCCACATGCTCCGAGGCTGAACGTGCTGTCTACAGTGTTGTTCTGGAGCCACATGCTCCGAGGCTGAACGTGCTGTCTACAGTGTTGTTCTGGAGCCACATGCTCCGAGGCTGAACGTGCTGTCTACAGTGTTGTTCTGGAGCCACATGCTCCGAGGCTGAACGTGCTGTCTACAGTGTTGTTCTGGAGCCACATGCTCCGAGGCTGAACGTGCTGTCTACAGTGTTGTTCTGGAGCCACATGCTCCGAGGCTGAACGTGCTGTCTACAGTGTTGTTCTGGAGCCACATGCTCCGAGGCTGAACGTGCTGTCTACAGTGTTGTTCTGGAGCCACATGCTCCGAGGCTGAACGTGCTGTCTACAGTGTTGTTCTGGAGCCACATGCTCCGAGGCTGAACGTGCTGTCTACAGTGTTGTTCTGGAGCCACATGCTCCGAGGCTGAACGTGCTGTCTACAGTGTTGTTCTGGAGCCACATGCTCCGAGGCTGAACGTGCTGTCTACAGTGTTGTTCTGGAGCCACATGCTCCGAGGCTGAACGTGCTGTCTACAGTGTTGTTCTGGAGCCACATGCTCCGAGGCTGAACGTGCTGTCTACAGTGTTGTTCTGGAGCCACATGCTCCGAGGCTGAACGTGCTGTCTACAGTGTTGTTCTGGAGCCACATGCTCCGAGGCTCAGACTTGACTAGACGTGTTACAGCTGTATAATACTCTGTAATTGTCTCCTTTGAGGCGTTCAGCCCCCCCAGCTGTCTGGCTCCGATCACAGGTGTGATGTGTGCCACACTTAGTCCACACAGACACACATCTCCTCTTGGCATCGGGCGAGGCGTGCAGCATGACTGTGAATCGACACGTTTAACACCCTCCTCCGACAATGTTATCATTAAAAACAGTGTTGTAGCTAGCTACTCATGTTCATTCTGTCAGGAGGCAAAAGAAACACCCCTGGTTAGGTGAGGTGCTGGCTAGCGGAGTAGAACACCTGGTTAGGCGAGGTGCTGGCTAGCGGAGTAGAACACCTGGTTAGGCGAGGTGCTGGCTGGCGGAGTAGAACACCTGGTTAGGCGAGGCGCTGGCTGGCGGAGTAGAACACCTGGTTAGGCGAGGCGCTGGCTAGCGGAGTAGAACACCTGGTTAGGCGAGGCGCTGGCTAGCGGAGTAGAACACTTGGTTAGGAGAGGTGCTGGCTAGCAGAGTAGAACACCTGGTTAGGAGAGGTGCTGGCTAGCAGAGTAGAACACCTGGTTAGGAGAGGTGCTGGCTAGCAGAGTAGAACACCTGGTTAGGAGAGGTGCTGGCTAGCAGAGTAGAACACCTGGTTAGGAGAGGTGCTGGCTAGCAGAGTAGAACACCTGGTTAGGAGAGGTGCTGGCTAGCAGAGTAGAACACCTGGTTAGGAGAGGCGCTGGCTGGCGGAGTAGAACACCTGGTTAGGCGAGGCGCTGGCTGGCGGAGTAGAACACCTGGTTAGGCGAGGCGCTGGCTGGCGGAGTAGAACGCCTGGTTAGGCGAGGCGCTGGCTGGCGGAGTAGAACGCCTGGTTAGGCGAGGCGCTGGCTGGCGGAGTAGAACGCCTGGTTAGGCGAGGCGCTGGCTGGCGGAGTAGAACGCCTGGTTAGGCGAGGCGCTGGCTGGCCGGAGTAGAACGCCTGGCTAGGCGAGGCGCTGGCTGGCGGAGTAGAACGCCTGGCTAGGCGAGGCGCTGGCTAGCAGAGTAGAACATCTGGTTAGGCGAGGCGCTGGCTGGCGGAGTAGAACACCTGGCTAGGCGAGGCGCTGGCTAGCGGAGTAGAACACTTGAAAATGAAAAGGAGAGCCACACACTCTAGGAGCTCAGATGTAATAATTGAATAACGCTGGTTATTAGAATATTAAATGATAACATCTGAACTCCTAGAGCACAGGTGTCAAACTCATTCCACGGGGGGCCGAGTGTCTGCGGGTTTTCGCTCCTCCCTTATACTTGATTGATGAATTAACATCACTAATTAGTTAGGAACTCCCCACACCTGGTTGTCTAGGGCTTTATTGAAAGGAAAAACCAAAAACCTGCAGACACTAGGCCCTCCGTGGAATGAGTTTGACACCCCTGTCCTAGAGTGTGTGGCTCTCCTTTTCTTTTTCAAGCTTTCTGTGAACTCAGCCATTAGTGTCAACTTCCTCTCCTTTACTAGAATAAATCAAGTTAGGTCTATATGTGAGAGAGGTGAGATACGTGTTGGATGAATGGGGATTATACCACCTTTAGGCAGGCATGAATACTACCCTGTATTCTGCTACACTAGCCAGCCGTCGTACTGAAAAACAGTAGCAATTAGAGCTCTCGTTAAAGCACTGCAGAGTTTTATTAATGGGCTTTATAGACCTTCTTTGTTTCATGCTGTGCTAACTGAGCCTATGAACTTGGTGTGTGTATTTTGGGCTGAGTGGCCGAGGCAGGGTACAGTAACCCTCCTGCTGTGCCTGTCTGACTACTGCCTTACAGGGTTGTGGATTCCATGAAACACCGCCTCCATCTCTGTCTGTGGGTTAGAGCTCCCATTTCCCTCACATCTCTCCTTGATGTAAAGGCCTTCATCTAGAACATTACTCATACTCTACTAGTCTACATGTTTCTGTGGTAACAGAAGCTCTGACATGTTTTGGAGAGATCAGGTATCACCTACTTATGGCTTTAGATTGGACACCTGGAAGAACACACGTACCATTTTGCTTTTTGGTGACTTAATGACGTCGTAGTGTCGGTCACAACAACCCAAGTGGCGTTGCATCACACACACACACACACACACACACACACACACACACACACACACACACACACACACACACACACACACACACACACACACACACACACACACACACACACACACACATTCCCCGGTTTGTTTCTTCCCCGTGGCAGTATAGATGAAACTGACAGCCTAGTTTTCTCACTATGCCCAAATGTGAGCTGTGATAAGATTTCCCTCTTGTAGGACAATAAACCTGAATCTGTATCAGCCTGGTAGAGGGCCAGTAGTCCTCGTGTGGGTAAGGGGACACCTTTTCCTCCTGCCCCCCCCCCCCCCCCCCCCATCTGTGATGTGACCATTGTGTCCCCATGTCCCCCGCGGAGGACGGATGGCCCTCTGGGCTTAGGTGACTCCCCTCTAGGAGGAGTCTGTCACCCAGCACCAAGTGACAGCACTGGTGATAAGACACAGATTAGTGACTACCACAACAGTGCCAGACTGAACATAGTGACTACCACAACAGTGCCAGACTGAACATAGTGACTACCACAACAGTGCCAGACTGAACATAGTGACTACCACAACAGTGCCAGACTGAACATAGTGACTACCACAACAGTGCCAGACTGAACATAGTGACTACCACAACAGTGCCAAACTGAACATAGTGACTACCACAACAGTGCCAGACTGAACATAGTGACTGCCACAACAGTGCCAGACTGAACATAGTGACTGCCACAACAGTGCCAGACTGAACATAGTGACTACCACAACAGTGCCAGACTGAACATAGTGACTACCACAACAGTGCCAGACTGAACATAGTGACTACCACAACAGTGCCAGACTGAACATAGTGACTACCACAACAGTGCCAGACTGAACATAGTGACTACCACAACAGTGCCAGACTGAACATAGTGACTACCACAACAGTGCCAGACTGAACATAGTGACTACCACAACAGTGCCAGACTGAACATAGTGACTACCACAACAGTGCCAGACTGAACATAGTGACTACCACAACAGTGCCAGACTGAACATAGTGACTACCACAACAGTGCCAGACTGAACATAGTGACTACCACAACAGTGCCAGACTGAACATAGTGACTACCACAACAGTGCCAGACTGAACATAGTGACTACCACAACAGTGCCAGACTGAACATAGTGACTACCACAACAGTGCCAGACTGAACATAGTGACTACCACAACAGTGCCAGACTGAACATAGTGACTACCACAACAGTGCCAGACTGAACATAGTGACTACCACAACAGTGCCAGACTGAACATAGTGACTACCACAACAGTGCCAGACTGAACATAGTGACTACCACAACAGTGCCAGACTGAACATAGTGACTACCACAACAGTGCCAGACTGAACATAGTGACTACCACAACAGTGCCAGACTGAACATAGTGACGTCTGCTGTTGGTTTAGTTGACTCTTCCCTCTATTCAGGGGTTTTAGGTCTGATGGTTTTCATGTTCTTGGCTCATTCTTGTTTATCTGATGCTCTGTGGTGGTAGTTGTGCTATATTAGAACAATTGAATGGTGCAATAGATATGAAGTGACATTGGACATCAAGGTGGGGAGGAGAGGAGGGTATATTGTAGAGTAAATGGCTTTCTCAGGCAGGTTCTGTGTCTGCCTCTCCGCTACTGTGGGTGAACCCTACTCTGGGTTCCCATACCCACAGATCCCCTCTCGGTCTCTCTCTGTCCATCCTCTCTCTCTGTCTCGCCCTCTTTAGTCTTCAGATCCTCTGGCTTTACATTGTTTGCGTTGGCATCAAACGTAAAGCATCACATATAAGGAGTGTGGTAGTTGACTCCTCAACGGTTTATATTTCAGTGGTTGTTTTGGCAGATCTTCACAACGGCCATCAAACACTTTGAGGAATAGTCAGCGGGCGTCCGTCCAAACCTCTCCCGTAGCTTTAGTGTCGACCGCCAGCCTTTCTCAGCCGATCACCACACACTAGCCTTAAAACAACAGTGTGTCTCATCCACGGCAGCCCTCGCGTGAGATGGCTAATGGGCCCACACATGGGTGGCTTTTACTGGTAAAGCTGTCCAATCCCGGTTCTCGTGTTTGACTTGTACATTATTGGCACCTCCAGCTGGAGTCTGTTTCTACCCACAACCCCCTGCTGATCTCTGTTAAGGGTCACCAGAGCCCCACACCCATCCTTTAATTAATGTCGCTTCCAAAGACTCGTGGCCCAGCGTCAAGAGGTATTAGTGCTCAGACGGGAATGTTGATACTGTAAATACAGGGTCTTATTGTGAGTCACTACACTTGAGTAGGAGCATAAGGTGGCGTTGTGGTGAGGTGTTGAACTGGTGCTGTGGGGGAGAAGGACCACCAGGCTGGCTATGCTGTGTGGCGGTATCTATCTGCTGCACAGTGGAATGTGTTGTTGACCGTTGAGGAGGAGGGCTGGGATCTCCCTCTCCTCTGGCTGCTGTCTCTCTGGCCTGTCATACTCCTCCGCTCCAAGATGCTATGTTTTGTCTAGAGGAAAACACCTGTTCTGTTTTCTCTCTCCCTTTGCTTCTCAACACACATTCTCACAATAACATGTTCTTTTTTTATTTAACAAGGCAAGTCAGTTGAGAAAAATTCTTGCTTACAATGACTGCCTACCCCGGCCAAACCCTAACCCGGACGACGCTGGGCCAATTATCCGCCGCCCTATGGTTCGCCCAATCACGGCTGGTTGTGACACAGCCTGCAATGGAACCAGGGTCTGTAGTGATGCCTCTAGCACTGAGATGCAGTGCCTTAGACCGCTGCGCCACTCGGGAGCCCAACATGTATCTGAAGGTTGTGTACTGTACTGGTGGCTCATCAGAAGAGGTCAGGACTCTATATGACTGTCTGACTGTGTATAGGCCTACATGGGGATGCAGGTGACAGTGTAAAGCAGTTTCATTGCTTTAACTGAAGCTGTATTAGTTCCCTTGAATGCATGAAGGAGTTCATGTTCAACTTCTGAAATGAACCGTTTGTTCTCAGTAACACTAATAGTGGCTGGTGGCCAAGTTCTCTGTCAAGTTCATTTGATGCTGTTCGATGGGTTCCTTCAGGCAAGCATGATGTTGAATTGTCAATCTTGAATGGGCTAAGGAGCAATTGTTCAGTGGAGTTCTGGAGTTACAAAGTAGGAGTAAAGTGTATATCTACTATCTAGCCTGCTATGTTTGTACAGGTGAAAGCTATTTTTAGAGTGGTCTGGTATTATTGGGCAATAGCTCCATGTAAACTGTTCTCTCGTGTTATTTTGAAATGGAATGATATTAAACCGAACAGAACAAGTACTATCCCAGGCAGCTCAATGTGATCTCTACCTGATCTTCCCTAAATATTACAGCTGGCTCTGGCCAGGCCATATTGGGTAGTACCCTTTGCTACCTTTAGAGAGCTCAGCAATGGGAAAATACTTTTTCATCAAAAGAACATTTTTATAAAACGCTGACCCTTCAGGGATTCTTCCACACTACTCTAGGATTGTATTTGAATAGTTTGTGGAATGATTTTAGCGGTATTAACTGGTATGGTGATTTGAGGCCTTGTTGGAGTTTTAGTTAGGCCAGAAGGATGAGGGAACCACTCATTATAGGGTTTCCCGGTCTTTCAAATGTGGTGACTGTTAAAGGGAACCAAAACTGGTTGAAGTGGCTAGTCAAAACAGCAGACGGCACGTATCATGTCAAAACAGCAGATGGCACGTATCATGTCAAAACAGCAGATGGCACGTATCATGTCAAAACAGCAGATGGTACGTATCATGTCAAAACAGCAGATGGCACGTATCATGTCAAAACAGCAGATGGCACGTATCATGTCAAAACAGCAGATGGCACGTATCATGTCAAAAAAGCAGATGGCACGTATCATGTCAAAACAGCAGATGGCACGTATCATGTCAAAACAGCAGATGGCACGTATCATGTCAAAACAGCAGATGGCACGTATCATGTCAAAACAGCAGATGGCACGTATCATGTCAAAACAGCAGATGGCACGTATCATGTCAAAACAGCAGATGGCACGTATCATGTCAAAACAGCAGATGGCACGTATCATGTCAACCCTCCTTTGGCCTCGTCTCATGTAGCGTCATTATTAACACCATGTTTTGTTGATACTTCTGTCAACAGTGCTGATTGAATCTAAGTTGTCCCGCTCAGGCTCTCTAGATTCCAGATGAATAGTTTAATTTAGCTGTCAGTTCACTGCAGACAGATGTCTCCAGACAGTGCTACAGTAGCTGTGTGATTTTAGTGATGTGCTATAACCCTAAATGGTCTATGTGTTACTGTTAACAATGTTTCACCAGTGCAGTAGGCCAGCTGATCAGCAGCTGTTCCACAGTAGCATGTGTCACAATAGAACACTGGGGCCAAGTGTCCCAGGCAGACCTTCTTTATGTCCAAGTGTTCTGTCTGTCTCCTTGGCCTGTGTATTGAATGTTCTCCTCGGTCTTCCTCCAGGGTGCTGGGCAGGACAAGCTCGGGATCTACATCAAGTCTGTTGTGAAGGGAGGCGCGGCTGACATGGTGAGTGTTTTAGATCAACGACTACATCCTGTATTCAGAATGACCTCATCTAGTATGTCAATTGTGAAGTATTTTGGCTGTAATGTCTTTTTTCGTAATATGTTGGACCGCAGTAAGACTAGCTGTCTCCATTGGCTAATGGGTGTCCTAATAAATCTGCTCAAATCAAAAATCTAGACTGACTCACAACAATAACTTTCAATGTGTGCACTGCTGCTATTATACAACCTGTCTCTTCTTCCCTCACCCTCTTTCTCTGAGTGCGTGTCTGCGTGTCCGTGTCTGCGTGCGTGTGTGTGCATGTGTGTGTGTGTGTAGGACGGGCGTCTGGCTGCAGGGGACCAGCTGCTGAGTGTGGACGGCCGCAGCCTGGTGGGCCTCTCCCAGGAGAGGTAATGCCTCAGAAATATTTCTGTCCCGCCTTGCCCCGGGTCACTCCACAACACTACTTGGCACTTGTGTACAGATTGGGTTTAGAATTGAAGCAAGACATGTAATGTCCTGCTGTTGTCCTTATAACGCACTGAAGAGAACCCAAGATAGGGAACATCAAGGCCAAGTTGATACAAAGAGCCGTTTCAATAGAAGGCAGTTACACCATGGAACTAAATTGGCTCAATCACGTTGAACGAGCAGAGATTTATCTACAGTGCACTGACTTACAATGACCTCCACCATGTTTATGTTGGGTCTAATAGTAATGAATAGCTTATCCTTGGTCCACACCTCTCACAGATTAATCCTTTACACCCTTTCAAACACCCACAACCTTTCTGTCCGTGTGCCTTTGGTTTCCAAATGCCCAAACAGTTGAAACTCAGTGCTCAATCGCTAACATTCTGTTTTCAAAGAGTTGATTTGAACTTTTAAAATCTAATAGCCATGTTGAAATGTAAGCATTACACTATCAAATCAAATGTATTTATAAAGCCCTTCTTACATCAGCTGATATCTCAAAGTGCTGTATAGAAACCCAGCCTAAAACCCCAAACAGCAAGCAATGCAGGTGTAGATGCACGGTGGCTAGGAGAAACTCCCTAGAAAGGCCAAAACCCAGGAAGAAACCTAGAGAGGAACCAGGCTATGAGGGGTGGCCAGTCCTCTTCTGGCTGTGCCGGGTGGAGATTATAACAGAACATGGCCAAGATGTTCAAATGTTAATAAATGACCAGCATGGTCAAATAATAATAATCACAGTAGTTGTCGAGGGTACAGCAAGTCAGCACTATCTGCTCTTCAGCTGAGAATCTGTTCCAACTCTTAGATTTGTTGGTTGCTTTGAGAAGTTATTGTGTGTATGTGTTTGCCAGTGATTAACCACAAGGCCTTGAGCTCCAAACAGACAGTTTAAAACTGTGGGGAAATGAATTTCTAAATACTATTACATATGGGGAATGTTTTAAAGCCATTCCTGATCAAGTTATGTGAACTCTTTGTCTGCCAATGAAAGTCTCATAAACATCTGTACTTGGTACTACCACGATGAAAAACAACAACTTTGGCATATTTGTTTTGTTCTGTTACATTCAATCATCTCTCCATTCCAATCTATTCTGATTGAGTCCCATGAATATATGTGATGTCCTCGTTCTCTTGTCAGGGCTGCGGAGTTGATGACGAGGACAGGCTCTGTGGTGACACTGGAGGTGGCCAAACAGGGAGCCATCTACCACGGCCTGGCCACGCTCCTCAACCAGCCTTCTCCTATGATGCCCAGAGGTAAGGGTCTGCTCTGCTAGGGCAATGGTGGTGTCTGAAAATTCACAGTGTCCCCTATATAGTGTACTACTGGCCCATAGGGTGCCATTCCAGATGCATACAATGTCCCTTCTTGTTGTCATGGTCTAGAGTCAGTGTTACCACACTAGCATAATCAGGGTTTATGGCGGGCTCTGGCAATCCCCCCCCCCCCCACACACACACGCAATTAAACTTAGCAGTTGTCATTAGGGCTCAAAATTCCATTGAAATGTCAGAAGCCAAAGTCTGAGTTGTTTTGTTTTCAACATCCAGCCTATAGACTTCTGTGGTATTAGAGAGACAGTTGTAGGTTATGGGGTGCTGGCTGGTAGTGTGTGCTGTGAACATGACTGCAGATAGTTAAGGATGTCCATTGTGCATGAACTGTCTGCTGTTGTTGGCTCATTAATCCTTAATCTCTCTCTCTCAGCGTCGCAAGGAGGGCGTGACAAGAATGGTAAACTGAGACCAAAGAGCGAAGGCTTTGAACTGTACAACAACTCGGTCCAGAACGGATCTCCAGAGAGCCCCCAGGCCGACTGGCAGGCCTACCCAGAACCAAAGAAGATGAGCGGGGAGGAGAGGCTACTGAAGAACCGGGCCGACCACCGCTCCAGCCCCAACGTGGCCAGTGAGTAGATCGAACCCATACAGCACCCCTGTGTGATACAGAGGGACGTTTAATAGGCCTGTTGTGACATACTGTACATGTCAGGAGGGGAGGGCAGTGCTACCCAACCCTGTTCCTGGGGAGTTGTGCCAGTGTGTCTTGATTAGGAGATTTCTTTTAGTGTCGGGCTGGAACAAAAGCCTCCAAACCCCATAGCAAGAGATGGTGAATGGTGCTCACTGGGGTACAGTATGTGGTGTGACCACTGGGGTACAGTATGTGGTGTGACCACTGGGGTACAGTATGTGGTGTGACCACTGGGGTACAGTATGTGGTGTGACCACTGGGTTTGCCTCTGCTCAGCTCTGACTCCATGTTGTTTTCCTCCTCCAGACCAGAGCCAGAGTCCGGGAGGGAAGGCCGTCTACACACGAGGACCTGGGACCAAGATCACCTCTGTCTCCACGGGCAACCTGTGTGTTGATGTGAGTAAACACAGCAGCAACAGCAGCTAGAGGAATGTCTCCGTAGCATGTCTCTCTGAGGAGAAGTTTTACTCTGTCCGAGTTATGAGACCACACCAAGACATTACCAGTCACACCACTGGACAGGTCAGAGTAGGACAGGGCTGAACTCCATCATGCAGAGACCGTACAGTATTGCATTATTTCCTGTTTTTAAACCCGTTCTTCTCAGCACTCACAATCAAAACTGTAATCAAGAGTCTTATGAGTCATTATTGGTAGTAAAAACCGAAAGCAGCGTTAGTGAAAATAGCTTTACCTCTTGTTTTTCATGTTCCCCTTTAATTAATCCTAATCAGCTCTCTAACCACTTACTGATTAGCTACCCAGCTGTGGTGCTGTGTTCATGTGCTGCATCACCAACAAACAATGGTCTCCCTGACCATGGCACCCCAACGCCATCTACCGTTAACAACACTGATTCCAGAAATCCAAGCCCACAATAACAATTGTCTGGTAGCCGACCTTAATGTATGATTTGAACTAACACAATTCCTTCTCTATGCGACCACAAGAACGATTGTCTTGATCTCTTAGCCAACCGTAATGTCTGGTTTAAAACTTCTTATGGCTGCAGGAGCAGTATTGAGTAGCTTGGATGAAAGGTGCCCAGAGTAAACGACCTGCTCCTCAGTCCCAGTTACTAATATATGCATATTATTATTAGTATTGGATAGAAAACACTCTGAAGTTTCTAAAACTGTTTGAATGATGTCTGTGAGTATAAAATAACTCATATGGCAGGCAAAAACCTGAGAAGAAATCCAAACAAGAAGTGAGAAATCTGAGGTTGGTAAATTGACAACCGTCTTTAGAAACTTGAATGAGGCTTCAACTGTGTTGTGGGGCTGAATAAGAGCTGAATGAGTCGGGTAACTGGCAGAGAGCCATTTCCTGGTCACGCGCATTCCACATGATATCGACCTGCGTTCCATTGATTCTCTAGACATAAAAGAATTCTCCGGTTGGAACTTTATTGAAGATTTATGATAACAACACCCTAAAGATTGATTCTATACTTAGTTTGAAATGTTTATTCGACCTGTAATATAACTTTTTGAAGTTTTTGTCCGAAGTAATGCTCGACCTGCACGAGCGTTTGGATATGTGTACCTAACGCCATAACAAAAATAGCTATATGGACATAAATAATGACATTACCGAACAAAACAAACATTTCTTGTGAAAGTGGGAGTCCTGGGAGTGCATTCCGATGAAGATCAGCAAAGGTAAGTGAAGATTTATAATGCTTTTTATGAGTTTTGTTTACTGCACAATTTGGCGTGTAACTGTATGGCTTTCTTTTGTGGCTGAACGCTGTTCTCAGATTATTTAATATTGTGCTTTTGCTGTAAAGCTTTTTGAAATCTGACACAGTGGTTGCATTAGGAACCAGTGTATCTTTAATTCTATGTAAAACATGTATCTGTCATCAAAGTTTATGAAGAGTATTTATGTTATTTGACGTGGCTCTGCAATTTCTCAGGATATTTTGGAGGCATTTCTGAACATGGCGCCAATGTAAACTGAGATTTTTGCTATATAAATATTAACTTTATCAAACAAAACATATATGTATTGTGTAACATGAAGTCCTATGAGTGTCATCTGATGAAGATTATCAAAGGTTAGTGATTAGTTTTATCTCTTTCTGCTTTTTGTGACTCCTGTCTTTGGCTGGAAAAATGACTGTGTTTGTCTGTGATTTTGCGGTGACCTAACATAATCGTTTGTGGTGCTTTCGCTGTAAAGCCTATTTGAAATCGGACACTTTGGTGGGATTAACAACAAGATTACCTTTAAAATGGTATAAGATTAATTAAATCTTAAGTTAACATAAGTTAGTTGAAATCAAATCAAATAATTTACAGTAAGACATTGTTAGTCTGGCAAAAAAAAACTAAGCCAACATATTTGTGGGTTACATCTTTTTGTCCAATGGAAAATAATTGCAAAAAAGGCAGATGACCTATGTAGCAAATTAGGCTAAAGTATGTTTGAGGAATTTTAATTATGAGATTTCTGTTGTTTGAATTTGGCGCCCTGCACTTTCACTGGCTGTTGTCATATCATCCCGTTAACGGAATTGCAGCCATAAGAAGTTTAATAGTAGTTCCTTTTTCCTTGTCTATAGGACGAGCCCTCTCCACCCCATCCGGAGGCCTATCCTATTCCCACTCAGACCTACCCCAGGGAATACTTCACCATCCCAGCCTCCAAGTCTACAAACCGGATGGACCCAGCCCCAGGACAGTTATACGCTGACGACAGGGGTCCTCCCGGCCCCATGGAAGACCACCACCACAATAGCATAGCTATGCAGGTGTGCACACAGTGACATCACTCCAGGAGCAAAGGAATCATACATAAATGTTTTCTCTGAATAGCCTCCCTCAGAGTATATACTATGAAAGGCGTGTTGTTAATTTCTAAAGGAATTAGGAGTATACAGTTGTGAAAAAGTGTTGTGCTGCTCTTGCACTGTGTTAATGTGTGTGTGACTGCCGTGTCTGTCCTCTCAGCGGGTGGACCACTCTCAGGAGGAGCTGTGTGACCTCCCGGGGGGCTACCCTCCAACCGGCCTGCGTCCTGAGGACCTGGTCCACCTGCACCAGCAGCAGCAGAGAGAGGCTGACTACCAGCGAGGCAGTGGGGAACACTGGGTCAACCACCACCAGGTCTCCTCCTCTGTGGAGTCCTCCACCTCCAGCCAGGAGCACCTCAACTACTCCTCGTCCTCCTCCAACAAGACCCAGAGCAACCACAAGAGTGGCCCGGGACGCTGGAAGACCCCCGGCCCCATCGCCCCCCACCCAGGGCCCGTGGCCCAGTCCACACGCACGGACCTCCCTCCCCCTCCACCACCCCCTCCCCCCGTACACTACCAGGACTTTGAGCTCCAGCCCGACCTTCCCCTGCCCCCTCCTCCTTCGGCCAACCAGCAGCAGGCCGCAGCAGCAGCCGCCGCCGCCGACCGCAAGAAGCGCGAGGAGCAGCAGCGCTGGTATGAGAAGGAGAAGGCCCGGTTAGAGGAGGAGAGGGAGAGGAAGAGGAGGGAGCAGGAGAGGAAGCTGGGACAGGTCCGTAACCCAGCTGTGCCTGTAGCCCACAACAACAACCAACACGGAGGCACACTCCCCCCTCCCACACAGCACCAGCAGATGCCCCCTCCCCGGTCCCCCATGCAGCAGGTGCCCCATCCCTACCTCCCCCCCCAGGGCCAACAGCAGGCCCAGCAACAGCAGCCCCCCAGGCCAGAGAAACTGTCCACCCTGCCCAGAGCGGGCCCCCTGCCCCCTCAGGGTAACCCAATGGACACAGTGATCAGAGAGCTGCTCCCCCAGCAGCAGCCCCGCACCATCGAGCGCCGGGACCTGCAGTACATCACCATCAGCAAGGAGGAGCTGTCTTCCAGCGACAGCCTGTCCCCAGACCCCTGGAAGAGGGACGCCCGGGAGAAGCTGGAGAAGCAGCAGCAGCTGCACATCGTAGACCTGCTGGACAGGGAGATCCAGGACCTGCAGGCCAAGCCGGAGCGTACGGCCGAGGAGAGCGACCGGCTCAGGAAGCTGATGCTGGAGTGGCAGTTCCAGAAGAGACTGCAGGAGTCCAAGCAGAGTGATGAGGAAGATGAGGAGGATGACGACGAGGACGTGGACACCATGATGATCATGCAGCGGCTGGAGGCAGAGAAGAGAGCAAGGGTGAGCTGCCCTGGAGAGCAGGGGTCTAGTGTGCACAGTGGAGAACAGGAGGATGTGGAGATGGTAGGCTACGGTATAGGGAATCATATCGGACATCAGAGGTAAGGTGTATGGAGGAAAGACCAGTGGCCCAAGATCTTCATCGTGCTATTAGATGCACATGAACCCATCATTGGTTACAGTACACCCATTATAAATGTTCTGAGCTCTGAAAGGTTTTTAGCCTCTCGACTGAAGGTTCTCATGCCAAGGAAGGGCGAGCCATGGGAAGCAAAACACTGAGAAAAGAGGAAATGGAACTGGGCTTAATGGTTACAGAATAGGATATGGAATTCCCATGAGGAACCCCATGAAGTAGCTAGCTACAATGAATGTTTTGCAATGTGCACCTGCAACATCCTTACGTCATTGCTTTGCCATGCTGAGCTGAGCTGCTGTACTCGACTGGCTGCGGAGAGAGGGAGGGAGGGAGGGGGCAGGATGCCGGACACACAACAAACTTACATGGAAACATAGCAAAGTACAAATTGGTTCTTTTTAACAAATTTATTATGGTCATTTGGAAATGATTCATCTAATTTTCTTGGTCTAACAAGATGGCTAGAGTAGCATATTTTTGCCCATCAATGTACCATTGTACATGCAAAAACACACCCTTCCTTGGACAGAATAAAATGCCATCTAACCTGGGCTAATGTCGCTAATCCCCTCAGACGACACCACAGATCAACATAAACCAGTGAGACCCCTCTACAGTGTGTTGCTTCTCATTTGTAACTGTTACAAGAGTATTGTCTTCAATCTGCTGTGACCTTGTATCCAGACTGTCTAGTGAGACAATGATTCCGGGATGTAGTGAGCAGTCCCTGCCAGCCAGGCCAAGGCTCACAACCCCTTGTTGTCTGTCTCTGAGGGAGAAAGGTGGTCTTAGTTTCGGCCAGGGGGTTGGTGGTGAAACGATGTGTAAACGGGGCACTTTGGAGCTCCATGCGAGGGATGGGACTGAGCGGAGCGTTGTCTGTCTGAGGGGAAGTGGGCCGCTCATTTGGCCGCTGGCAGTAATCTGCCCCATTCTGTGGAGAAATGTTCCTGGCACCACATCACTGCTGCCTCCAAAACCCCTAAAAATGTTTTTACTTTTATCTTCTTCTATGCCCTCCTTTTAATTTATATTTATTTACTCTCTTTCTCCCTCGTTCCTCCTCTTTTCTTTCTCTATTTGTTTTTTTCTCTCCTCCCGCAGCAGACTGCTGTCCCAGCAATCTCTGTTCTAGACTTGGTACGTTCTCTTTGCGCACTGCTCCTTATCCTCCTTTCTTGTCTTCGGTTCCACCTGTCTCTTCTCGTTCATTCTGTCCCCTCCCTCTCATCTGGGGGGGGGGGGGGGGGTTTGGGGATGTCACCCTGTGACGCTGTGGAACCCTGTCTGTCTCCACTAGATAACTGCAGTATAATAACTCATTTAACCTTAAAGAAGTCTAAAACTAACTTGGGCATGGTTAAATACTGTATTTGTTCAAGAGAACTCAGTACTATGCAGCTGTTTCAGTGCAGGGAGCTGCCTGGCCTGCAGTGGGGGTCAGTCTGCATGATTTGAGACCCTCCCCCAGCAGTGGTCATCTGCATGTGGTGTAACCATCATTGTGTCATTGTCAGTCCACTTCATTCAACTCATCCAGCTCTGTGTGAACAACGCCGGTGCTCAGCCAATATAGCATCGCTCTCCTCCTCAACTCCCCTCTCATTGGGGAAGTTGCACAGTGTAGGAAATGTTTCTACTGTCCATCTGAAGTCATGTTTCATCCGGTGATTGACTTCCAGTCTGTTGTGTTTGGTCACCATGATATCAGTGATGTAACCAAGGCTTGAACTGGATGCTCCTCTGCTCTGCCTAGCCATGCTGCTGTTTGTTCTCGCTGCACGTTGCCATTCATTCTGCATGTCCAGCTGTCGCCATATGCCTGTCTGCAGTGCAGACCGTTCTACTCTCACCACAGACGACCTATCCTGTGGCAGAGAGAAAATAACTTCTAGATTTATACAGAGCATCCCATCAGCATATCTAGACCTAGATGTTTTCAACACAACAAGCCCTTGTCTGGAAACCCGATGCCAGTGTGATGTACCTCACAAGGGGGCCAATCTACTGAATGAGTCTTTGTGTAGATGCAGACCTGATAGGGGTCCTTAGAGCTTTGGGGATTTACTGTGGAGCTGTGACTGAGTGAGGAAACACACCGAGTATAGTAATATGAGCCCATGACAGGAGGTTCTGTGTGAACTAACCTTACCTGCACTATGCATTGAGACCACAGACAGACTAGTGCAGCAGTAGGCCTACTCTAGTTGTAGAGCTGATGATAGTTTGTTACTAAATTATATTTCCACCTTTTCACTTTAGGAAGTATGGCCTCACAGCATTCATGTACAATGCATTTGAATAGTATAAGAAACAGTTGATTTAAAAGTATATTCCACTATACAACTGATTCATCTCCAAGCACACAATTTTGAAGGACTCCTGAGATCAGTAGACTGTAGGACATGTTCCCGGGCTGTGTACATGGTGCTGAAGTGTCTGTGTGTAGTTGCAGGACGAGGAGCGGCGGAGGAAGCAACAGCTGGAGGAGATCCGTAAACGCGAAGCGGAGGACCGGGCCAAACAGGAGGAGGAGAGACGCTGGAGAGAGGAGGAGAGGGCCAGACGAGAGGTCGATGAGAAGGTACACCTCCCTGACAGGACCCACAGAGCCACGTATATCGATGCTACACAGTTCTCACACAGCACATAGCTAGCTAACACACAGCTGGTTAGTCAGGTGCTGTCAAAATATGAGTTCTCATTTATGTTCATGCAGGCAAAATATTCTATCAATATTCTATCAGTGATTTCTGTTCAATCAGACTTCAATACGATTATAAAAGAATATGAATGCAATAGACCACAATTAAATCCAGATGCTTGCATTGCCCACAGCTGTCTTTCAGTATTATTATTTGTTACATTTTATTAAAGCTAGTTATGTGAAAGGATTGATGTCACTGCCAGCAGAGCAGATTAAAGCAGAATGACCCAGTCGGATCTATTAACAGAGGACATCAAAGTGAAAACCCAGAGAGAGTCTTACCTGCATGGTAATTATAGTATTACCCTGTGGGGATCTGCCCAGCTAATTGTAGTTTACCTCGTGAAGCAGGAGTTGTGCCTCAACTAAACAGTCCAGCAGCAGAATGCACAGTGAAAAACAAAGACCGATCCGTGAGACCACTTCTCTTCAGGGGGTGGAAAGGGTCAACTGAGGTGGTCGGTTTTTTGTGAAATCTGCTAACATGATCAGCTTTTTCAAGGTTTCTACTGTTCTGTTCCCAGTTGGTCAGTCTCCCACAGAGCTGTAAGTGATCCTGTGGGAGGAGTTGTGAATACGCCCCTCTACAATGTACCAGTCAGAGAACTGTGAAGAGGACTCTGTCTGACTGGGTTTTAGGAACATAAGAAGAAGCCAGTAGAACAGTGATTAGTGATGGAAGTAGGACCCTGTGTTCAGGGGAAGTGTCATTGGGCCAGAGAGCAAAGGGCCTGTGGCCAGGGAGTCTGCAGACAGGATGCTGACTTATCTTAATGAAACCTGCTGGTTGGTCTGTCAGAGGCTAAGCATGTTTTTGGGTGTTTTGTGTCCTCAGTCCCAGTTAGTTACAGGGACATTAAATGACCAGTGGTCTGAGAGCAGCAGCACCCCTTCATCTTGCCTTGTGTGACGTTGTTACAACATCCCAGTGCCATTTTGTTTTACTGTGTGACCATTGATTCAGCTGTTGTCTTCCTGTGAGTCATCCTCACACCACTGGTAATTGAAGCCCTGTAATAATGGCAATGATGTCCAACTGCATGGACTCATGATGGTCCCCTTCCTCTGTGTTATGTTATGTATGGATGTATGCATGTAACCCTCCTACCCCCAAAAAGCATGGGAGTCACTTTTTACAATATTTTACATTTGTTAGGAAGCCATAGTCATTCCATCAGGCACTGCTTTGGAACCGCTGTTGGAATGCCCCACCCTCGCTGTGGTTTGTGGTGGTCATACCAGAGTACAATACATATCTGTTCCCCCACCATACTCTCATCGATGACATATACCTACCCACCATACCACTCACTACGCACACACTAACCCGGGGGATCCATGTACAGAATCCAGAGCTGACCAATCTCTGTTACTAGCTGGTACCTTTCCAGAGCTAAAACCATAGAATCCCTCCAAAAATCCCTGAATTGGAGTCTTCAAGCCTATCAGATCACTTGACTGTAGTCTAACCCAAACCACTTCAAACTGTTGGCCCCAGCTGTCAGAGAAGTGTCTTTATCCATCCTCACCTCTGGTGGTTCTCAACACAGCATGGAGGGAAGGAGAGGAAAAACAGCACATTTACATTTTAGTCATTTAGCAGACGATCTGATACAGAGTGACTTACAGGAGCAATTAGGGTTAAGTGCCTTGCTCAATGGCACATCGGCAGTTTTCACCTAGTCGGCTCATGGATTCGAACCAGCGACCTTTGTTACTGGCCCAACGCTCTTTACCGCTAGGCTTCTCTACTAAAGTATTACAGAACCCAGTACACACAGAGTAGTCTCCCCCACCTCACACACACAGACATACAGACACATAGTGGACAGATAAGGTGGAGGACTTGTCTGGGTGTCTTGTGGCCATGGGTAGTCTCCCTCCAGCAGAGGCAGAGTGAGTCAGGTCCAGCCAGCCATGCCTTGGAGGTGAGAGTAGGCCACACTAACAGGCTCTTCCCATTCCCTATTCCCTTAGAGGAGACAGGAGGAGGAGTACTACACACGCCTGGAGGAAGGGCGGCGCCGGCAGCACGAGGAGGCCGAGCGCAAGCTGCTGACGCCTGATGAGCCTGGTCTGTACAGACCTCCCCTCCCCAGGGACTACCAGCCTCAGCCCCCCCCTCCCACTGCATCCCCCGCAACCACTGCCACTAACGCTCCACCACCCCCGCCTCAGAGAAACACTTCCTACCTCAAAACCCAGGTCGTCTCACCTGACGCCTTGTACACTGCCAAGTTTGTCTCGTACAATGACGAGGAGGATGAGGACACTACAGGCCTAGCAGGTCAGGTTAAGCTCTCCTCCACCAGGAAGTCCTATGGCGACCTCCCGCCCGCACACAAGCCGCAGCCGCCTGCGCGCAAGCCCCGTCCTATGTCTGATGGGATCTTTCTGTCCAGCTCATTCCAGCCGCCGGCTGTCAATGCCAACAGTACTGCAGGGCAGCCCCCTCCCCCTCCCATCAAACCCTGCCTCGGCTTCATCCCGACAGGCAACTTTAAAGGTAGACACAGAAAGGAGAGAGGACACGCCTCCCGTATACCTCCCACTCCATATCTCTCATTCAGTCGTTCATGTTTTTTGTGTTATATTTTTGTGTTCCTGTTTTTCCAGTACAGAGGCGTTCTGGCTTCCATTTCCCCTTCTCCCTTTCTCCCACTCTATTTCTCTATCGACAATCCAATAGATCTGTATTGTAGTTGCCAATCAACTTGTAATTCGTTTTTTCTCCCATCGGTTTCTGTTATAGTTTTGGAATTTCCACTCCACCACTAGCAAATCAGGTTCCATTTTTGTTTAATTTTCCCAATCCTTCTGTCAGAAAATGTCCTCTGTCCTCACCCATTCCTCTTCCTCCAATCATCTTTCTAGTGAGTAAAAGCAATCGGTAAACCAACCAATCCGTGATTCCCTATGAAAGCAGTCCAGATATCCAATCATAGTACTGTTGGTGTTGCTGCTCAACGCCCACCCGCCCATGTGTGTTTGTTTTTGCTGAGGGGGTGGCCTGCCCGTCTCCCGCCTGCGGGCCCCACGGCTGCTTGGTGGTGGTGTTGGCTTTAAGGAACACTGAGACACTGGCTTCTTATCTATCACACAGACACTGTGGTGGGACCTGAGAGGGGCAGCTCTCTTTAGGCTCACTTGCACACCTGGCAAAGGGGAAAGATCTTTTGAGTGAGGCATTGTCTTTGTCTGTGGCTGTTTAAAGCTCTGTCAGGGCTCCAAACCAATCACTGATTTAGATTACTGAGCAATACTAATTCACTTTAATCTAGTTCTATGGTCTTCATCTGTGGCACAATGTTTTCTATTTAAGCCTTTAGTGACCCCTACTGACAAAAGTAGAAACGTTGTTATTTTTATCAACACCTGGAACCAATGACATTCTATTTTATAAGTTATTAAAACAGTATTTATGCTTTCATAAAATGTTTAAAGATTAGCTTTGTTTTACAATTTAGGAATAGTCTGTATATTTTTGCTTAACAAACCACAATATTTAAAGCCCCTTGGTGAGAACAGAATTCAAGTGTAACGTGGATGTCGATTTAAGGCAGCCCCCCGCACCTCTCTGATTCAGAGGGGTTGGGTTAAATGCGGAAGACTCATTTCAGTTGAATACATTCAGTTGTACAACTGACTAGGTATCCCCCTTTCCCTTAATATCTCTATTTCATGTTACTCTAAACACAATAAATGTTCAGTGTTTCATTGTAAGCCATAGCATAGACTACTGTAGTAAATAACTTAATGTTCACATTGACCGGAATCACAGGATTGTGCCTTTTAATTTTCCAGACAGATGAGTTTGTTGGTACATGTTCTAAAAGAAAATATGAAAGTCCCCCCCGGATATGAACACTTTAAACAGCCATGGAGAAAAGATGTCACTAATACAACACAGTCTAACAGGGTCAAGATGTTCAGTGACTGTCACCCTGCATGTAACATCTGCACACAGCACCAGTGCCCTTCCCCTACCCAGTATGAATGATGATGATGTCTGGGCCTTTTGTTATTGTGTTGCATTCCTCACTCAAATTGAGAGACCAATCACTAACCTTGCTATAACCCCACATCAACATAATCCGCCTCTCTCCGTCACACGCCTCCCTGCGCTGAATCCAAGCTCACTCCAATCGACCTGATATCCATTGCTATCTACTGCCTTTGCTGCTTTGCACTCCTCCTTTCAGCCCTCAAGTGTTCTGGTCACTCCTCTTTTTGTCTTCTATGACTGTTCCAGTCTCTGCCCTGTCTGTCTGTCTGTCTGTCTGCCATGTCTCTGTTTTTGTGAATTTCAACTGGTATGCCCTGTCTGTCTATCTGTCTGTGCCTTCTGTGGCTCTGGCTGTCCCGTCAGTCTGTCTGTGTCAGTGACATTGTCTAATGCTGCTGCTTACCACCACCTCCTCCTCTGAGGGCCATGCCGTGGTTCAGGTGACCCGTCTCCACCTGAATCATTGGCTCCCTCTGTTAACAATAATACATTCAGGCAGACGAATCCACTGGCAGTATCAAGAAGAAGGGCAACCCAGCTCTCTGATAGTGAAGACGTCTAGATGTCTAGCCAAAGGTTTTGAGAAGGCTCAGATTCCACCTTCTGCTCCACTTTATCTTAAAAGAATATCAGCAAAATCTGACTAATGTGAATATTTGGAGCCAGGTGTAAGGAAAGGAAAACATTATCCATGGCACAAGAATATAGAAAGACCTTTGGTTGACTTTTATGCATTTTTACAATTACATCTGAAGCCAAGTACTGTTCTGTATAAGCTGAAATTTGGCTTCCGAAAGAATGAAATCAACAAACCATGAAAACTGCGTTTCTGTGGTGACTTAGTTACTGGAGGGTTCAGAAGGTATAGTTTTAGCTCAAGGGACAGACAGATCTTGGATAGGTACCAACTTTCAACCAGTCTGTAGACTCCGAGAGCCTGTTCTGTGCCAGAAGAACTTGATCCTGCCAGTGGAGTCCTGCCTCGGTTCACACGTCAATGTGTTTTTGTCTGCCCTGGTATCCCTAGTTTCATTCATTTTAAACAAAGAAAAATCCACATGCATTTGAATTCTGGTTGTGCTTCCACTCAGACACAGCATGTTGGAACACAACCAGTAAGATTCTATTAGTGGGAGTTCTGGGTTAGTGTGAGAGACAGCAGCAACTGCGTTTGCCTGGCCCGGGCACACACGGACACGTGAACTTACTGATTAATGCCTACTGTGGGTCAGAGGTAGAGGTCACCTGGGGGTCAATGGTGTTGGGTTAGAAGTTAGAAGGCCAGTTAAGATACCGAATCAGTCCTCATTCAGCCACCTGTGGCTTTGATGAGCTCCTAGCTAACATCCAGTGGTTATTCAGTAAAGTTTTGTCATACCAGGCTTGATGACAGTTTATCTTAGGTGCTACATGACTTAGTGGTTGACCTCCACTTTTGATCCCGCAAACTTGTTTCACAGACCCTGCTGCTTCAGGCGTTGGACTGCACTAACGCTATTCACTCAGCTAAGCTAGTCCCTGTGGCTTGTTTTGGTCTGTGGAAAAGGCACAGTTGTATAATTTGAACATGACTGAAAAGTTGCTGGGTACAGATAACAATCATATATAGCCTGGACTGTGACTTGGCCACAATTTACAGTTGACACAGTGTTATGTCACAATAACTTTGCATTGGTGTGCTGTACTCTTTGTGTACTGAAGCAGGTAAATTAATCCCAGGGAATACATTTAGTAAAGATATGTTTTACACAGAAGTTATGTACCCAGCAGCTTTTTTCTTTTCTTTTGCGCTATGGGTTTAACCTGCCAACATGGTACAAAACATATTCATTAACTAATGTGCTCTGTTTCCCCAATTTAATTAATGAACACAGGATTTAATTCATACACTGGAAACACAACAGGGGTTGTAGGATCAGGAGAAGTTTACAAGGACCCGCGAGAAAAGTGGACGAAAGGGTGAGGCCTGCCATGCATCTCTCTCTTCATAAACAGATAATTCAACTGGGTCAGAGGAAATACTTTTAGACCGAATGAGGACCATAAGAAACTGAGACGTATGTAGGAATTCTCAGAACACACAACGTTGTACAGTATATGTTTTAAGTCGTATTGTGGTTGCTTTTCTCATTGCAGTGGTCAAGAACAGGAAAACACATTAACTGAAGGAGCCCCGGAGAGTATGACCTTCAAGGAGCGCCAGCGGCTCTTTTCCCAAGGGAAGGAAGTATCCAACAAAGTCAAGGCCTCGCGAAAACTCATGGAGCTGGAAAATGAACTCAATACAAAGCAGTAGACAAGTAGCCTTAGCAAGACAAAGTGACCGCCAGGCCCCGACTGAGCAATGGGAAAGAGAGACAGCTTTTGTTTCCCAGTGACTCTCCTTTTTTTTGTTTTTATTGAACAACTGGACCATTACATACAATTTAGATGTATCGTCGCAATAGTTGAGACATTTATTTGCTTAATTTCCCTCTTAAACTATCAGATATTATAATAATGCACTGTAAAAAAATATATATAATAATACAAATTAATTATTCTACTAAGACAAATTTCAAATCACATGAAGGGGAATATATTTTTGTTTGTTAAATGGTTCTTGGGTTAGGGATGAAAAGTTCTGTTCATTTAAACAATTTTAATAGCTTAATGTAATGTGGAATATTTTATGCTCTTTCTGCATTACATATTTTCACACTTTTAAATAAATGGCTTACCAGACCAATCTTTTAAGTTGAACTTCTTCCTATACTCATTGATTCAAATGGAGTAATGTTGTCCATTCTGGTTTGCGATACACTGTATTCTTCATTCCTTAGAATGTGGCTTTAGTTTTGATCCAGGCATTACTGGAAGATGCTATGTCTTCACTATGACTTCCACATATATAAACTGGTTTACTGGGGGTCCACCTGAGTGCACGCCCACACTGTAAATATCTCTCGTTCCAAACGCAACTCTCAATTCTTAATAGTAACAGCTCTCATTTGTTTTTTATCTTCAGAAATGGACGGTTCAGACTTTATCCAACAGGGCATTTTATACAAGTGTGACGTAGGAAATTGAGATAAGGAACTCCTACCTTTTTGGTTCTCACTGTAAATTTGGGGGGGGGGGTGTTTTGTGTTTTCTATTCCCCCCCACTTTTTAGTATTGATTTTCTTTGTTTGAATTTAACAGTAATTTGCAGAGTTGTGAAATTTGACCAGTTGTATACATTTCCAGTATGCGGAAAGTGGAAGTGTACCATGATGGAAAATTACTTCATTTTCAGTTCAAATGATAATAAAAATCCAAAGTAAAAACCTTGTTTTGTTTAACAGGTATTTATTTGAACCTTATGTAATGTACTTGCACAGATTCTGTTTATTTAAAATGCTTGAGCATTCGGTTAAATCAATACAAACATGGAATACATTTGGGACTTATAGGCTACTGTAGGTAAATGCTATTTTAAGGATTTGGGCAGAATGCTATTTACATGAAGTACATCTCTTCATTCACAGCTGTTTGAGTCACTCCATCTTGTGTGTTAAATATGTTTTTGTTTTTTTTCAGAACATGGGCCAGATTTGACTATGTTAACGTTCATTATCCATAAAGTAACAGTATCAATATCCTGTTTCAGCTTTAAAGATGTTAACCGACATGTATACAAATGTATTCATGTTTCTCATTTTAGGTAACACATTTGAATCATTTAAATTGTTTCATGATAGCCTTTTGTAAATCATTAATAAATACATATTTTACAAAATGCAGGAACTCTGTACAAATTTGTATAGAAATATTTACAATTGTGTTTTCTTTACATGCTTTAGCTATAGTTTCTTTGTGATAGTGATAATGCACCTGTTGGCATTGTGTACTGGTGTATGTATCTTGTGAACATGCACATCTTGAAGACTCCTCCAAGGAACTATGGATTTGAGAGGAACATATCTGATTAGTGACGTGAGTAGTACGCCTAACCTTGGTATGTCTTTGGACTAAGGTTGTTTTTGAGTCAAACCAGAAGGCATTACACTCACTGTCCACTTAATTGTATCAGACATAGTCAATTATTTAATGTACCCTAGAAAGACTTTCCTCGGTGACTGAACAAACTCCATACAGTGGATGGCTTCATGTATTAAGATCTGCAGCATCAATCCTAAACTGTGGAACTGGGCAGCCTATTTTCACATCCCCAATTATCCTTTTGTGCAACACTATTTTCCTATCAGAAGGAAAACATTGAAGTCTATGTTCGGTGTGGTATTGAACTGTAAGGGTTGATAACAATGTATAGGTCTGATCATGATGGGACCTCAAAGCCTTTTGAAAATGGCACGTTCTGCTGCAGCTGGGAGCACAGAAACTGGCCAATTTCTACTCTTTCACTTGCAACCATTTTTTTCTAATAAACTGAAACATGGACACTGTTCTGTTGTTTAATTAGTTAGTCGTGATTTTAGCATGTAAATCTTGGTGGGGGGGGGGGTGAAGCATGCCAGCAAAGCCACTGCACAACACAACACTAAACAATAAATTAATTGCACTTTAAGGGTGACAAACAGTGCCCACAAACTGTTAGGGCCTACATAATGCTGTACCAACACCATCCACTGCTACACCTGGCTATCATCGGAGCCTTGTCTGGCAGTGAAACAGTTCATTCAGCCTCATTTACTGCCTCTTTTTTTTTAACGCTGATATGACTGACTTGCTTAAACAAATGTGGGTTCTACTGACAATTGAGATGTACAAACTGTGGATAAGAGGCAATCTGTAATTTCGATTAAGCCAAGCGAGCTATGACAGACGTAGTCAATATAACTTTTTGTCCAGAGACAGAATTCAGAACATGGGCCGTTCTTAGAGTTCTCCCTGTACACCAACTCAGAACCGTAGGATAAATAAAGGGGGCATATAAGCAGACAATGAAAGCTCTTACAATATTCAAATGCATTTCTCAAAAACAGGTTATAGGCTACATGTGCATCAACTTATTAGGGTGATGCACATGGGCTACTAACAGCTTACTACACAACACGCACTCCGTATTACTTTCTTAGCTACAGTATACAGTTGAAGTCGGAAGTGTACACACACTTAGGTTGGAGTCATTAAAACTAGTTTTTCAACCACTCCACAAATGTCTTGTTAACAAACTAGTTTTGGCAAGTCGGTTAGGACATCTACTTTGTGCATGACACAAGTTAATTTTCCAATAATTGTTTACGGACAGATTGATTCCCTTATAATTCACTGTATCACAATTCCAGTGGGTCAGAAGTTT
The DNA here is from genome assembly GCF_029448725.1 of Salvelinus fontinalis. Taxonomy (NCBI): domain Eukaryota; kingdom Metazoa; phylum Chordata; class Actinopteri; order Salmoniformes; family Salmonidae; genus Salvelinus; species Salvelinus fontinalis. The sequence goes on from NC_074684.1 coordinate 20,446,509, forward strand.
ACATACACTAAGTTGACTGTGCCTTTAAACAGCTTGGAAAATTCCAGAAAATTATGTCATGGCTTTAGAAGCTTCTGATAGACTAATTGACATAATTTGAGTCAATTGGAGGTGTATTTGTGGATGTATTTCAAGGCCTACCTTCAAACTCAGTGCCTCTTTGCTTGACATCATGGGAAAATCAAAAGAAATCAGCCAAGCCCTCAGAAAAAAATTGTAGACCTCCACAAGTCTGGTTTATCCTTGGGAGCAATTTCCAATGGGCCAAAATTCACGCAACTTATTGTGGGAAGCTTGTGGAAGGCTACCTTCAATTGTTTGACCTAAGTTAAACAGTTTAAAGGCAATGCTACCAAATACTAATTGAGTGTATGTAAACTTCTGACCCACTGGGAATGTGATGAAAGAAATAAAAGCTGAAATAAATCATTCACTCTACTATCATTCTGACATTTCACATTCTTAAAATGAAGTGGTGATCCTAACTGACCTAAGACAGGGAATTTCTACTAGGATTAAATGTCAGGAATTGTGAAAAGCTGATTTGAATTGTATTTGGCTAAGGTGTATGTAAACATCCGACTTCAGCTGTACATATCTCCCTGGCAGTAAATGAGGCTGAATGAACTGTTTCGCTGCCAGACAAGGCTCCGCTGATAGGCAGGTGTTGCAATGGTAAGATGTTAGGACAGCTTTATGTAGGCCCTAACAGTTTGTGGGCACCGTTTGTCACCGTTATAGTGCAATTCATGTATTGTTTAGTGTTGTGTTGTCGCTTTGCTGGCATGCATCCTGCTTTTTTCCCCCACCCCACCAAGATGTACATGTTAAAATTGCCACTGTTTATGTCCAATGAGCACCAATACGTTTTATCTATAATTTATTTTCATATGACAAGGCTTAAAAAAAAGAAGATTTGCTAGTAGATTGTCGACTTGATTCATGATGATGACTGCTAGTTAAGATTTTGAAAGTATCAAAGCTACTTCAAAAGCCAATATTATTTAACTAGGCAAGTCGGTTAAGAACAATTTCTTATTTATAATGACTGCCTACTCCGGCCAAACCCTAATGATGCTGGGTCAATTGTGCGCCACCCTATGGGACTCCCAATCACATCCAGTTGTAATACAGCTCAGGATCAAACCAGGGTTTGTAGTGACACGTCTATCGCTAAGATACAGTACCTTAGACCGCTGCGCCACTCCAATGACCTTGAGCCTTCTTGGATGGGCACTTCTACTGTAACTCTATGGCAGCACCCAAGGGGCTTGAATTTTCAAGCTCTACCCTTAGACTTGGCGGTGACGTAGTGTCCCCATGAGTGACAGAACACTGAGCCAATCACTGTGCAAAGCTGTGGATTTTCTGATGGTTTGCCCCACCACCACAGAAAGCACTGAGTTAGGCTGAAACACATGCATTTTGGAGCTCCCTTACTCAAGAAAACAAAAAAGAGACCATGTTTGTATAAGGCTTTATTAACTCAGTGATATTTAGTTTTTTTACATTGTTTGCAAACTGATATGTGACACATATTAATACCAAAATAACATGCAAAACGGGCACTGCAGTAGCTACTAGTGCAAGCGCAATGTTTATACCCTTTAGGCAAGTGTAGGTCAATTTGTAGAGAATAGAGAATGCTATACCATTAGATGGTCCAACGACAAAGACAGTGAAGAAACAATGTAGCGGTTTAGAATGTGGTAGCAGCCTTGCACGAGATGCTACGTTGCAACCACATAACAATGTTCAACACTTTGGTTGAACTGAATTGGCTACAAATAGCGCAGAAAACCTGCTTAAAAGAGGTTAACTGCGATGATATATACCACAACCCACTAACATGATTATCAGATGTTGTGTGCTAATGTAACGCTAACAAGGAAGTGAGCACGAGAACATCTTGTAATAGCACGTGATTTCTAGACAGCAATTTAGTACTATATTCACAATCCGCATAGCGGAAATGCGATTTTAAAGCGTGATTGGAATGTAAAGGCAATGTTCCCGCTTCAATTATACATTCTTGCCTTTGTGCTGTTGTCTGTGCCCAATACTGTTTGTACCATGTTGTGCTGCTACCATGCTATGTTTTGTTTTAAGTCTCTCTTTATGTAGTGTTGCGGTGTCTCTCTTGTCATGATGTGTGTTTTGTCCAATATGTTTATTTTTAATCCCAGCCCCCGTCCACACAGGATGCCTTTTGCCTTTTGGTAGGCCGTCATTGTAAAAAAAACAGATCTTTGTTTTTCTCTGACTTTCGCAGTTAAATAAAGGTTAAATTTAAAAAAAATAAACGGAGACTGCATTCACAGTAAACGCTGCATATGTCGGCTCAATCTGAAATGACCTTTATATTTCTATCGCGGAATCTGTAGAATAAAAAACAAACTGGCGCACACCTAGACACGTTATTTTGTGTGGAGGTGCTGACAAACAAGGGAATAATTATAAACTCAAAAAAATAGAGTCGCCCACTCCATATATCAACTCCCGGATAATTATTGGGTCTACCCAATAAATTACTGGAAGATTATATATGGAGTGTGCGACTCTATTTTTATAGTTCTATCGCGGAATCTGTAACATTTACATTTTACAGATTGAATCGATGCCTAAATCAACAAAAAAAATCTAACAGCGTATCTAGTTCAAACAGCTATACAGCGTGCATATTAAACTTGCCAACTAATACTATTATGTATATGAGTCAGGATGGCCGAGCGGTCTAAGGCGCTGCGTTCAGGTCGCAGTCTCCCCTGGAGGCGTGGGTTCGAATCCCACTTCTGACAGAATATTTTTCTACATAAATGATGTATGGTACAGCGTTGTGACCTGAATACACTCACGACGGCTTTCATTGTTATTCTTTTTAAAGTTTTTCTTTACTGAACAAACGATTGTTACACATCGATTATTGACAATCCATTCACACCAATCTGTAACAAATAACAAAATTATAAAAGAGGAAATGGCGTATGAATTACTGAAATGAGTCAGATTATTTTGTTAAAGGCATACTTGGGTAATTTTCTATTAAGGTATCTTTACTTTTACTCAATTTGACAGTTGGGTGCTTTTCCCACCACTGGTTATGCCACAAAAATAACCAGTGGTGGAAAAACTGTCATACTTGAGTATAAGTAAAGATACCTTAATAGAAAATGACTCAAGTAAACGTCACCCAATAAAATTCTACTTAAGTAAAAGTCTAAAATTATTTGGTTTAAAATATACTTAAATATTACAATTAAATGTAATTGCTAAAATATACTTAAGTATCAAAAGTAAAAGTCAAATTTCAAATTCAAATTCCAGATGCCACCATTTTCTTGTTTTTTAACATTTATTTATGGAAAGCCAACAGTCGAACACAGTCCAACATTCAGACATCATTTACAAACGAAGCATGTCTGTTTAGTGAGTCCACCAGATCAGAGGCAGTAGGGATGTCCAGGGATGTTTGGTTGATAAGTCTGTGAATTTGATTATTTTCCTGTCATGCTAAGCATTCAAATAAGTACTTTTGGGTGTCAAGGAAAATGTATGGAGTAAAAAGTACAATATTTTCTTAAGGAATGTAGTGAAGTAAAAGAAAGTTGTCAAAAATATATAAAGTAAAGTACAGATACCCCCAAAAAACACTTAAGTAGTACTTTAAAGTATTTTTACTTAAGTACTTTACACCACTGAAAATAACCATAATCGATTACAGTACATTATGGCATCAAAACCAAAGAAAAAATTAGGCCTATCAAATTACTAACTTGAATATCAGTGTAGTCATAACATTTTAGCAGTTTGACTAAATATCCCAATAGTATTTTTGTTCGATAAGCAAGAGGCACAATATCATTCAAACAAAAGGACATTCCACTTCCGGTATTTATGGTACATGAATATCAAGACTAAACTGTGCCAGTCAAAGAGCAACACCATTGATTTTCTTTCAAATACACTCCAAGAAGATGGTGTCATACTGAAATCTTCATTTAGATAACTTAAGCCATGCTTAAAGGGTGAACCCTCCATTCATCAACCCATTGAGACGTCCTCTGTAGGTAAATAGATGCATGCCGTACAACTGCCCTGTGCCACTGGTCATCTTTTGTTAATTTTGCCAAGCGTTGAATTCCTTCTTTGACATTCTCCTCACTTGTCAGAGTGTACATTTTGGCTGCATTTCCATAGTCAACAACCTCCACCGTAAAATGGCCATTTGATGCATTATCTGTTACAACTGCACAGTAGAGTACTCCATCCTCTTCATATTCAGCAGCAACATGGTCATTCATTCTTAAGTCCACCAATGTGCTGTGGTTCTCCATGGTTTCTTTAAACAGCTCAGCGTTAAACAGCTCAATCCATTTTCAGAATGGATTGTTCATCCAGCTGTTTACGGTATTGATGTGGGAAACAAACCCCAGACCTCGGAACCCTGATTTTATTTTGGAATCAGGGGGGAGTTGTGCAAGTTTTGGCAATTGGATGGAGCAAACTATTTCTGTGAGTTTGGAGGAACTGTCTACATCACCTTGATCTGTTTTTCCTTCTGTCCTTTCCTCACATTTGAACTATGTGATTTTTTTCACTGTGCTCTTTCTAATCTTACTGGGCATCAGGACACTTTGGTGGGTTTGCTTTTTGAGAATTTAAAGACTGCGTCTTTTGATGTTGGTGGTTGCTGTGGCCGGTAACACACGTTCAGATGATATCTGTCTAGTTTTTTATCAAGTTTTGTTCTTCAATTGCTCTTTGTGTCCTTCGTGACCAGTCACAGGTCCACTGTTGCTTTTCTTCTCCTTGTGTTTTTGATTAGCAATGAGCGGTTTTGACGTTCTCATTGATGTTTATGTCTCCATCAAACAGATCGAAAGACAGTCCCATCCTCATTCTTTCCTGCAACAACAGCTTGAAGTGGCTAGTGGAGAATGGATTTCTCCAGCCATTTGTTGACCTCTGCAAAGTTGTTCTTTTTCGGGATTTGTTAAACTGCATCTCAATGCCTGGATGGGAGTGAACCGTAAATCTGCTGAATGTCTGGGAATAGACATTAAATAGTTTTAGTTTTTTCAACAATATACATGTTTCCATAGTCCACAGCCAAAACATGTTTAGAAGCAGAGTAGACTGAACAGGGCAAGCCACATCCCTGTACCATTTGCCATTACCGTAATATTATGCCAGGTAAAGTTTTCCAATACCAGGACCAGAGTTTGCACGCAGTATTTCTTCACTTTCCATGGTGACTTTCTACATCAAGTCTTCAATCATTTCAGTATTTCTGTCCAACTGGCAATACATCTCCCATGGACTGCACACATGAGTGACACAGACTGCTCTTCACTTCTACATCTCAAGTTGAAGGAGGGATGGACAAAAGAGTCTGGGCATACTGATTGCATAAGTTGCATAGAGGTTTGCCCTTCTCTTGCAAGACCTTTTTCCACAAGCTTCTTTGCTGCATTCTGTTGAGTGTTCTGGAGGTCAACGACATTGTTTTTTACATACAGTTGAAAGTGTGCACTGCATGTCAAATTCACTGACTGGCTTTGAGTGAAGTCCTTCAGCAAATCTCATGCCTCTGTGCACCAATCACCACCGCTGCCTTTTGCAGGTTCAATCAAGTTGTAAAGGCTACATCTAAATGCTTGCCCCTCAAGATCAAGGAATGCTGCCACAATTGCTTGAAGATTGTGCACACTCTTTTGCTACTATCCCATTGTCCACAAATATCACTTCAACTTTGTCCTACTGTGCTCCTACAATGCAGGCCCTGTACCATCTGCCGTCATCTTCAGACTTGGCAACAACATGAAACACCTGCCTGCACGGGAATTGTGTGTGTATGGTAATGCTCCTGCATCACTTCCATAATTTCCTCCAAGTTGGGGATCTTGCTTTTCAGCTGGCACCAAAAAACTGAGGGTGTGTTGATGTGAGCGCATTGCACAGCTATCTCACCTCCGAATGTCAGTGTTTTGAATTTCACAGTCGGATTCTTGTCTTTTGGGGTTCTTGACTTTGGGCTTTCAGGTTTCTTTTCACAGCCATCCGATTCAGAAATGTCCCACATATCTTTGGGAGAGTTCCTTGTGACTCCACTTGTGCTTAATCCATTTCCACTAACTTGTCCTTTTCTACAGAACTTCTGTTTCATCATTTTCTTCTCCATCTCGCTCTTAAGTATCACAGGCTCAGAGGGAGTGTATTTCCAGAATTATACATGCTTGGTTGTGGTCAGGAGTGCTGTGATGTGTTGTTTTCCCTCTCACAAATCAACCACATATCCATCTTTCCTTACGTGGACAACATGCACAAAGTGAGCTTTGTTGGAGACTGCTCGTCTGAAGTATTCTGTTGCAAAGATTCTCCATACAACGTCGTCGTCAAAAGGCTTGACATTCACGAGAGAACAACTGAGGACAAATGCTGGTTCAATAGCAAACTTTTCCAGGATCTTCTTGATGCATATATAGTGCATTTGGAAAGTATTCAGACCCCTTGACTTTTCCACATTTTGTTACGTTACAGCCTTATTCTAAAATGTAGGATTTGTCCCCTCATCAATCTACACACAATTCTGACAAAATAAAAACAGGTTTTTAGACATTTTTGCACATTTATTTAAAATAGAAAAACGTAAATATCACATTTATGTAAGTATTCAGACCCTATACTTAGTACTTTGTTGAAGCACCTTTGGCAGCGATTACAGCCTTGAGTCTTCTTTTGTATGACGCTACAAGCTTGGCACACCTGTATTTGGGGATTTTCTCCCAATCTTCTTTGCAGATCCTCTCAAGCTCTGTCAGGTTGGATGGGTAGCGTTGCTGCACAGCTATTTTCAGGTCACTACAGATATGTTAGATCGGGTTCAAGCCCGGGCTCTGGCTGGGCCACTCAAGGACATTCGGAGACTTGTCCCGAAGCCATTCCTGTGATGTCTTGGCTGTGTGCTTATAGTTGTTGTCCTGTTGGAAATAGAACCTTCGCCCCCAGTCTGAGGACCTGAGAGCTCTGGAGCAGGTTTTCATCAAGTATCTCTCTGTACTTTGCTCTATTCATCTTCCTCTCGATCCTGACTAGTCTCCCAGAAAACAATTAAATTATCACAACACATAGGTTGTAATATGGCTTTTTTCCTGGATTGGCTTCCCCGTTAACTTTACCCACGCACCTACTGCCCTAGATTAGAATATGTGAAGATGTATGCATAACAGCAAATGATCATAGACAAACGTTAGCTGGTGCATGGCTACACAGTGACCTCACACGTGTCATGATGTCACGTGTGCTGCCTCTCTAGGTCACCAGGCTGCTCGTTATGGCGCACACCTGTCGCTATCGTTATGCGCATCTGCGCATAATGACACTCACCTGGACTCCATCACCTCCTTGATTACCTGCCCTATATATGTCAGTCCCTTTAGTTCCTTCCCCAGGCGTCATTGCCTCTGTTTCAGTTTCCTGTCTGTGCGTTGTTCGTGTTTCTTGTTTTGTATTATGTTTCATTTATTTATTAAAACACTCACTTCCTGAACTTGCTTCCCGACTCTCACCGCACATCGTTACAGAAAGACGCCTCACCAAAGAGAAGCATCAAGGAGTGTTTTGTTTTTGTTTTGGAGGTGATGTTGGGTCCGGGTGTTAGAACCGGAGCTACCTGGGAGGCCTCAGCCAGTTTGTCGGATTCCCATGCCTCGGCGGGTTCGACGGGTTCCCCTGCCTCAGCGGGCTCGATGGGTTTCCATACCTCAGTGGGATCGATAGGCTCCCATGCCTCAGCTGGGTGAACAGGTTCCCGTGCCTCGACCGAGGCAACCGGGGAGGTCTCAGCCGGCTCATCAGGCTCTCACACCTCAGCCGGTTCATCAGGTTTCTGCCCCTCAGCGGAGGCAACCGGTCCGCTCCTGATCCCTGGGATCGTACCTGTGGTTGGTGTCCTGCAGCTAGAGCCGAACGTGCCGGGGAGGGGTTTACAGTCACGTATGCACTCTCTCCTGCACTCTAGGTCGCAATGCTCCTGCGCCTCAGCTGGATCGACAGGTTCCTGCTCCTTAGCATAGGTGACCGGTCCGCTCCTGATCTCCGGGATCATCATCTTGGTCGGCGTCCTGTGGCTAGAGCCGCATGTCGGGGAGGGGGTACTGTCATGTGTGCTCCCTCTCCGGCTTCTAGGTCAACCGGCTGCTCGTTATGGTGCACACCTGTCACCATCATTATGCGCATCTGCGCATAATGACACTCACCTGGACTCCATCATCTCCTTGATTACCTGCCCTATATATGTCACTCCCTTTGGTTCCTTTCCCAGGCGTCATTGTTTCTGTTTCCTGTCTGTGCATTGTTTGTGTTACTTGTTTTGTATTATGTTTCATTTATTTATTAAAATACTCACTCCCTGAACTAGCTTCCCGACTGTCAGCGCACATCATTACACATGAGCAGTATAACTAACTAGCTAACCAACTAACCTATCGAATTAATTCCCTAAGTCAAACATTAAATTAGATATGGCTACGAATATACTATTAGAAGTTTGGACAATATTTACAGTACAGCATGGGTAGCTATGAACTGGAATCTGGGTTTACAGAAAGCGTTATCTTTTAAACCCAGGAAGCAGCCATTCAACTTACCATTCACCAGCTTTTCAATCTTAATATAAAAATATGTTGGGTACTTTACCAAAGAATGGCGTTTCGATGGGCAACTATCGTCATTACTGCCGTCCCTGCCAGTATTTACTTCCAAAAAAGGTCTAAATAAAAAGTTGCATGCAACAGAAAAAATGCCTCATCTGGGAAGAACCTATGTATTGTTTTAGAGCAAGTGCGCATGCCCTATTCTTTGGTAAATTGGCCTGAATATTTTAACATTATTAAGCTTGAAAGGCTGGTGAATGGCAAATTTAATGGCTGCTTCCTGGGCTTAAAGGAGAACGGCTCCTGTAAACCCAGATTCTGGTTCAGGGAGAGCTATTCTCCGCATGGAAATTAGCGAGCTAGCTACATGTCGCTGGTTGCGTTGCTAGGTAGCTAAATTACACACAATTACCACAAATGGAAGCTGACAGGCAGCTACAATAAACACGATATTTCTGTGACAAATAGCATGTTGGCTGTTACATTTTTGTTGTTAGAAATGACTGTGGGCTACCTTCATTTCACTGAAGACCCATCCAACTTCAGAGCAGCAGTCAACAGGTGTGACCTTGAAAAGGATGGAGAAGAATCTAACTTCCTTTCTATACAGTTGAAGTCGGAAGTTAACATACAGTGGGGCAAAAAAGTATTTAGTCAGCCACCAATTGTGCAAGTTCTCCCACTTAAAAAGATGAGAGAGGCCTGTAATTTTTATCATAGGTACACTTCAACTATGACAGACAAAATGAGAAAACAAAATACAGAAAATCACATTGTAGGATTTGTTATGAATTTATTTGCAAATTATGGTGGAAAATAAGTATTTGGTCACCTACAAACAAGCAAGATTTCTGGCTCTCACAGACCTGTAACTTCTTCTTTAAGAGGCTCCTCTGTCCTCCACTCGTTACCTGTATTAATGGCACCTGTTTGAACTTGTTATCAGTATAAAAGACACCTGTCCACAACCTCAAACAGTCACACTCCAAACTCCACTATAGCCAAGACCAAAGAGCTGTCAAAGGACACCAGAAACAAAATTGTAGACCTGCACCAGGCTGGGAAGACTGAATCTGCAATAGGTAAGCAGCTTGGTTTGAAGAAATCAACTGTGGGAGCAATTATTAGGAAATGGAAGACATACAAGACAACTGATAATCTCCCTCGATATGGGGCTCCACGCAAGATCTCACCCCGTGGGGTCAAAATGATCACAAGAACGGTGAGCAAAAATCCCAGAACCACATGGGGGGACCTAGTGAATGACCTGCAGAGAGCTGGGACCAAAGTAAAAAAGCCTACCATCAGTAACACAATACGCCGCCAGGGACTCAAATCCTGCAGTGCCAGACGTGTCCCCCTGCTTAAGCCAGTACATGTCCAGGCCCGTCTGAAGTTTGCTAGAGAGCATTTGGATGATCCAGAAGAAGATTGGGAGAATGTCATATGGTCAGATGAAACCAAAATATAACTTTTTGGTAAAAACTCAACTCGTCGTGTTTGGAGGACAAAGAATGCTGAGTTGCATCCAAAGAACACCATACCTACTGTGAAGCATGGGGGTGGAAACATCATGCTTTGGGGCTGTTTTTCTGCAAAGGGACCAGGACGACTGATCCGTGTAAAGGACAGAATGAATGGGGCCATGTATCGTGAGATTTTGAGTGAAAACCTCCTTCCATCAGCAAGGGCATTGAAGATGAAACGTGGCTGGGTCTTTCAGCATGACAATGATCCCAAACCCCCCGCCCGGGCAACGAATGAGTGGCTTCGTAAGAAGCATTTCAAGGTCCTGGAGTGGCCTAGCCAGTCTCCAGATCTCAACCCCATAGAAAATCTTTGGAGGGAGTTGAAAGTCCGTGTTGCCCAGCAACAGCCTCAAAACATCACTGCTCTAGAGGAGATCTGCATGGAGGAATGGGACAAAATACCAGCAACAGTGTGTGAAAACCTTGTGGAGACTTACAGAAAACGTTTGACCTCTGTCATTGCCAACAAAGGGTATATAACAAAGTATTGAGAAACTTTTGTTATTGACCAAATACTTATTTTCCACCATAATTTGCAAATAAATTCATAAAAAATCCTACAATGTGATTTTCTGGATTTTTTTTCCTCATTTTGTCTGTCATAGTTGAAGTGTACCTATGATGAAAATTACAGGCCTCTCTCATCTTTTTAAGTGGGAGAACTTGCACAATTGGTGGCTGACTAAATACTTTTTTGCCCCACTGTACATAGGTTGGAGTCATTAAAACTCGTTTCTCAACCACTCCACAAATTTCTTGTTAACTAAATTTAGTTTTGGCAAGTCGGTTAGGACATCTACTTTGTGCATGACACAAGTAATTTTTCCAACAATTGTTTACAGACAGATTATTTCACTTATAATTCACTGTATCACAATTCCGGTGGGTCAGAAGTTTACATACACTAAGTTGACTGTGCATGTAAACAGCTTGGAAAATTCCAGAAAATTATGTCATGGCTTTAGAAGCTTCTGATAGGCTAATTGACATAATTTGAGTCAATTGGAGGTGTACCTGTGGATGTATTTCAAGGCCTACCTTCAAACTCAGTGCCTCTTTGTTTGACATCATGGGAAAATCAAAAGAAATCAGTCAAGACCTCAGAAAAAAAATTGTGGACCTTCACAAATCTGGTTCATCCTTGGGAGCAATTTCCAAACGCCTGAAGGTACCACGTTCATCTGTACAAACAATAGTACATAAGTATAAACACCATGGGACCACGCAGCTGTCATACCGCTCAGGCAGGAGATGCGTTCTGTCTCCTAGAGATGAACGTACTTTGGTGCGAAAAGTGCAAATCAATCCCAGAACAACAGCAAAGGACCTTGTGAAGATGCTGGAGGAAACAGGTACAAAGTATCTATATCCACAGTATAACGAGTCCCATAACCTGAAAGGCCGCTCAGCAAGGAAGAAGCCACTGCTCCAAAACCGCCGTTAAAAAGCCAGACCATGGTTTGCAACTGAACATGGGGACAAAGATCGTACTTTTTGGAGAAATGTCCTCTGGTCTGATGAAACAAAAATAGAACTGTTTGGACATAATGACCATCGTTATGTTTGGAGGGTAAAGGGGGATGCTTGCAAGCCGAAGAACACCATCCCAGCCTTGAAGCATGGGGGTGGCAGCATCATGTTGTGGGGGTGCTTTGCTGCAGGGGGGACTGGTGGGCTTCACAAAATAGATGACATCATGAGGGAGAAAAAGTATGTGGATATATTGAAGCAACATCTCAAGACATCATATCATTTTCTTCACTGCATTGCAGGCATTAGCAGGGAAAAGACCATGTTCATAATCATTCAATAATAAAGGATGTAAAAAAAAGAACGAAAGTAAAAATGTACTATGTAGAAATTATTTCATACTCCACGTTTAGGGGGCCCACAAGGGGGTCCAAAATTGTTTTCACAGGGGCACTGCCCCGACCCCCCCCCCCCATAACCGTTAGTGCTGCATCGGTAAAATTAGCACAAAGTATCCCCCCGTTAAAGAAATATATGGAAAATGATTTGAGAATTTGCCCAGCAAAAAACTATTCGATAAAATAACACGGTATTTAATTAAATTTCAGGTTAGAAACAGATTTGTTGTGTTCAGATGCAACTTTAGAGCAAAAAAAACGTATTGGCTTGACTACACTAGAGGGGGACATCCCGAGTAGCAATTGATACAAGGCCTATATCCTTGTTGCTGAAAAACTGTTTCATTTAGGTATTTCGCATAAACACACAGGAAATAATTATGCGTAGACAAATACACTGCTTTATTGAATAAATTATTCAATTTCAAATTAAAATAGCAAACACTTATTTGTCTGCTAACGGCATAAGGTGCGAGGCAGTGCAGGCCTACAGCAGACCAAGGGTAGATGTTGGCTTTTTAGTTAATCATTGATAGACTGAATCAGCGCCCCGTCCTCTGCAAATATGATAAATGAATCCCTAGGCAATTACCAATGTGACGTCGTTCTTTAACCACAGCATTGACTCCAAAAAGGTAGTTATCAGAGTTTCATTGTAAGGTTTGGGGAGAGACTAGAGAACTGCGCTTTGTTTTTTTCTATTAGGCTACTGAAAATGGATGGCTAATTATGAGATGAGACGATGAAATTGGGGGAAAAGTATATATAAGTATATTTATTTAGAGGATTGTATTTGTGCGGATAGGATACTTGCCTCATGAAGACAATATGTGTACATGTTCTTACACATGCATTTAAATGTTCCATTTCAGTTATTTTGTATTTGTTTTGTTTTACTTTTTACCTCATAATATTTTCATTGAACATGCCTATGAAACGGAATACAAGCCCGATCCGGGATGGCCCATTTCTTCATGTTCATCCACCTTCAACCAAGAAATTCTGCGATGCCTCTGAGGAGTTTATGCACACCGCTTTATCTGACGAGAAATTACCCCGTGATTTCCATGGACATTCACTCTCAAAGTTTGACGAGGAAGATGATTCGGGAATTAAATCAGGTGATGAATAAAGTCGGATTAATAGGCCTACACATAATTGATTGCTGAGAGGCCCTCTTCCCCCAAGAGTCATCAAATTATAAACGCCATTAAAAATTGAGCGCTTGTTGATGTCAAGCAGTAGTTTGTGCTGTATTAAATTGTGGATCGTTTTTTGTTGAAATATGCCTGCACCAAAGTGTACTTTTTTCATTGTTTGTTGGGTAGGCTAAAAGAAAAGCATGTATTCCAAATCCCATTTTTTCTCCCTCTCTCTTACCATTTGTAGCCTAAACATTCTACTTAATCAGACCAGAATCTTTTAGTCATGGCAGACGGTTTTAGCCAGAGCGAATTATACAGTAGTGAGGGCATACATTTTTTCTTACCATGTACCGGTCCCACTTGGGAATCGAGCCCACATCCCTGGCGTTGCAGGCCCTATGCTCTTCAAACTAAGCCACATGGGACCCATTTTTCTCTATTGTGTTAATTTTCATGACTCTTGGAAATCCTGTCTAGGGAATACTTATTTATAATTGTCTGGTTCATTTAGCCACCTACCTTGTCATGGCCCTGCACTACTGAAACATATTTTTCACTTCATGACTGTTTTCTCCCCCACAACACTGTCAGAAGCAGAGGACACTAATGAAACCCCGTCTTCTGAGGAGGACCAGGATTTTGTTGAGTATTCCAAAGATTTGGCTTTCAAACAGACTACCCCGAGGAAAAGCATCACTCAGATCATAAAGGACAAGAAGAAACAGACTCAGCTCACTCTTCAATGGTAGTGTTCCAAAGTCACAACATTTTACAACTCTATAATATTTTTTGTGTTGTAATGCATTTGTATAGTAACAATACTTCTTACAAATGTGAATGCTTGTTTTCTTGTTGATGATTGATTATACATGTGATTTGTGTGACTGTTTGTTCCCGAGGCTGGAGGAAAACTATATTGTTTGTGAAGGGGTTTGTCTGCCACGTTGCATCCTGTACGCTCACTACCTAGACTTCTGTAGGAAGGAGAAACTGGATCCAGCCTGTGCTGCTACATTTGGCAAGGTGATATGAGTCTTGAGGATGCGGTGGAGTTTGTGGTGGATGTTATGGATAAATGCAACATATGGTGGTGGAAAATGTAAATGATGTTTTTTTGGTATTGTTCTCTGTGCACATTAGACAATTCGTCAGAAATTTCCACTTCTTACAACAAGAAGACTTGGGACCCGAGGTCATTCAAAGTAAGATCTAGCGGGGAATATTTGCTTTTCAAACAGAATTGTTATTGTAGTGATATGATATGCCTCAATATAACATGTATTGATGTTGTTGATATTCAACAGATATCATTATTACGGCATTGGCATCAAAGAGAGCAGTGCCTATTATCACTTGGTGTACTCAGGAAAAGGCTTGACGAGGTAAGATCATTCACAGAATTTGCTCTGGAGCATTGTCATAATACACATCAATCTGTAATGTTTGTTATAGAAAGTGATCAGCCAGGTCCTAGGCTACTTACTCAACTATGGAATTGAAATTGCAATGACATTCTGGAATTGAATCTCAGTGTGATTTATTATTTGATTATAGATTTTCAGGGAGCAAACTCAAGAATGAGGTAAGATTGTTATGAATGAACAGTCTCTAGCAAATATATAACGGACAAATAACAGTTTATTTTCATTTCCATATCTTCTTGTAAGATTTTAGTGACGTGAATCATGTTTTCTAATACATTCTATCTGTTACTAAGACTACGACGTCAAACATTCATACTGTTTGATGTTCCTCTATTTAACAGGGAGGATATACTCGGAAATACTCCCTCAGCTCCAAAACAGGAACTTTGCTTCCAGAATTCCCAAGTGTACAGCATCTAGTGCTTCAAGCTTCTGTCTCTAAAGAGAAGGTTTGTATTTTTTTCATCAATACTTCAACTTTCTGTGCCATTAAGATTGCTGATCACATACAGTATTCAATAGCAAGAAGACTGTAACCATTGTGAATTATCTTCACATTATGTTAGTGCGAAATGTATGCACTCGCTCTGGATAAGAGCATTTGCTAAATGACTCAAAATGTAAATGAAAAACATTATGTCCCATAGGTGGACACGCTTATCATGATGTACAAAACACATTGTCAGTGCATCCTGGACAATGCCATCAATGTCAACTTTGAAGAGGTATTCTATACAAAATCCAAACAAAAAATGTTGTGGCCTTTTCTGATGAATTTTCTCCTGACTCACTATTTATATTTACTATGTTTCAGATACAGAATTTTCTGCTGCATTTCTGGCAAGGAATGCCCGACCACCTTTTACCACTGCTGGATAACTCCGTAATCGTGGACATCTTCTGTGTGTGTGACTCTATACTATATAAGGTAAGTGTTTCTCCAGAATCATAGAGCAGCATCCTCATTAGTTGTTGTCGGATACCTACCTCAACTGGACAAGTTGTGCTATCCATTTTTCAGGTTCTGACAGATGTCCTGATCCCTGCTACGATGCAGGAGATGCCTGAAAGGTAGAGTATTTTTGTCTTTCAACATTTTTGTTTTGCTCACCTGGACACCAGATGTATTGTAATGTTTATGCTATATGGAATTACTAGACATAAGATATGGCAGTCGGTCCAGGTCATGTACTGTTGTGTGTAAAGAGTATCTTGTTTGCAGTCTCCTGGCAGACATCCGTAACTTGGCCAAGCACTGGGAAGACTGGATGGTGTCTTCTCTGGAAAACCTCCCAGAATGCCTCTCAGAGAAGAAGCTCCCGATCGCACGCAGATTTGTGTCCTCTCTAAAGCGTCAGACCTCCTTCTTACACCTTGCCCAGGTAAAGCACTGATAACAGCACAGAAGAATATACATATTTTGTTCATGTTTAACTTTACAAATACATATTTAAAAGTATTTGAAGTATATCTATATATCATTCATTTTATTATGACTCTAAGAAATATAATTTGCATATGTCATTTTTGGTCATTTTCTGTTTTTACAACAGATCGCGAGACCAGCTCTTTTTGATCAGAATGTGGTGAACTCCATGGTGGTGGATGTAGATCAAGTGGATTTGAACAGCATAGGGTCACAAGCCCTTTTCACCATCTCAAGTGGTGACCAAGACTCTGACCTCTACTCTGAATGTGAGAGACTTGAATAATTTTCCCTCATCGAACATTTACATTGTACATGGAAAACACTGCCAGGTTCATTCCTGTAAACAATGTTCATTTGCTTTCTCCTCATGTTGCTAGATGACTCTATAACAGCGTTCCAAGAGCTGAAAGACCTACTGAAGAAGAATGCCACTGTGGAATCCTTTATTGAGTGGCTGGACACTGTTGTGGAGCAGAAGGTCATTAAGGTACGTTGTCCCCTTTTCCAATCTAAGATTGGGGTTGTCAGATTGGATGTTGACATCTATTTCTCTCCAGCCTGGGAAGCAGAACGGACGGTCTATAAAGAAGCGAGCTCAGGACTTCCTCCTCAAGTGGAGTTTCTTTGGAGCACGCGTTATGCACAACCTCACGTTGAACAACGCCACCAGTTTTGGTAAGAAATGACTACATCCCTCTATAACAGTTCCTCCTGATAGTGTGTATATCCATGGAACATCTAGAACATCTAGAACATGCAGGAAATGCTGTACACTAGCCTATTTATGTGTCATTTCAGCTTTCAGTTAAATTCATTACTACTGCCATAGTCTAAATGATACCCGATCGGGCACTACGACAGACACAAACACACTTATCATTTTGCTAGGTCGGCTGGCTCTGAACAGAATGCTACAATGAGCCATAAATTATAATGGTCTAGCCCCAGGTAAACAAAGCATTATCTCTCGGTCGCGTGCACTGTGTTTGGAGACAGACTTCCATGCACCTTCCTCACCTCCTGGCCATGACGGGTCTATCACCAAACAAAAGTCAAACAGACTGGAGAACAATCACATGACCCAACAGGTCAAACAGCAGGCCTGGTGAGATGAAAGCCCAGGTGAAGGCAGACCTCTGGGGCTGGTTGTGTCAAACCCTTCGCACCTGCTTATTGGTGCACAGAACAGCCTTTGGAGCGGTTTCACAGTATGTAAGGTGAAGGTTGTTAGAGAATATTTGGATATTCTGTCATGATAGTGCACATCTGAGCTTCAGAAAAACGTGATAAGATAATAGGTTTGATTTCTGGTGGGAAAAACTAGGACAGTAAGAGGTTGTTATGCTAGTAGCAAACTAAGATGTGTTTTTTTTTCATCCCAGGTTCGTTCCACCTAATCCGCATGCTGCTGGATGAGTATATCCTCCTGGCTATTGAGACACAATTCAACAATGACAAAGAACAAGACCTCCAGAATATCCTAGATAAATACATGAGAAATGCAGGTACAAGCAAGCGTGACTGTTTTTACTTTTGATCGAAAATATACAATTACATGTCATACATAGAGTATCTAATTATATTATGTAGAACTCTGATTGTTTTTTTTCATTAAGTTGTTATTGAAATTCATCTTAATACTATCAGTTTTTATGAAGCAGTATGGAGTAATTGTAGAGGATGTAGGATCACTGAGGTACATTGTTGTGATTATTTTCAGATGGCAGCAAGGCGGCATTCACTGCCACCCCTAGCTCCTGTTTCCTGGCCAACCGTAACAAGCCCAGCGCGGTGTCCAGTGATCTGTCTGTGAAGAACGAGTCCCTCTCAGAACACACATACATGACCCTGTCAGCTAATCAGCAGGCAAACATGACCTACCAAGGCTCTGAAACAGATGGATTCTCTCTGTCAGGTGCAAATGCGTTTTTAGGGTGACATTTTCTCAGTCAGTTCCTGAATTGAATTTGCCCGATTGTATGTGAGCTTTATTGAAACTGTCATTGGTTTAACATAAATAAGTTTGTGTGACAATTGCTATTTTAATAATAAATGTTCCTATTGTATAGTCTAAAATCTTTGTCATTTTCCTCTATACTCCAAGGACAAATGGACTTTTCCCAGAACAGTGGCCCTCTGATGACCCCTCCCATCTCCCCAGCCATGGTGAACAGGGGCAGTGTCATCAACCAGGGCCCCATGGCCGTCATCCCCCAGAGCGCCTGCACCACCATCCAGCCCCACATCTCCTGCCAAGCCTTCCCAGACACCATGTACCAGAGCCTACCTTCCAGTAGCCCCAGCTACTACCCAACCACTTCCAACTACCAGGCTGTGTTCAGGCCCCAGACACAGGCCCAGGCCCCTGCCTATCACACCCGCTCCGATAGCAGCCACTACCCGTCCTTCAGTGAGCAGCACCTGGCCAAAGACTACTTCAACAGCAGCTGTGCTGTGTCCCCTTACAGCTCCAGACCCACCTCCAATTACAGCACAGTCCCTGATCCTGGGATGGAGACTCAGGGGGTTCAGCTACTGGACTCTGGAGGATACAATTTTGTCATGAGTGGGTTAAACAGTAGTGGCTGTCAGGAGTCTGCCTACTCAACAGCAGGACACAGTGGTAAGGATTAATTATATTGAAATAGGCCATGAGTAGTCTGTTTTTCCTGGTTAGATCATGTGGTCACGTCACCTAGTCAAAAATAACTCAGGGCCCTAACAATAAGTTGTACCATAAATGTGTATTCTGCTCATAGAGGAACCTCTCTGTTTTTCAGGGTACTATGGAAACAGTGGTTACCTGGATAGCCAGAGGCTGGGTTCCATGATAGACCAGCATGTGTCAGTTATCAGCAGTGTGAGCAGTATCCGTTCCGTCCCAACGTACGCTGATGTACACGACCCCCTCAACATCCTGGATGACACAGGCAGAAAGCCGGCAGGCCCTTACTACCCTGAGTCTGACTCACTGGGCACACCTGGAGGTCAGTGATGGATTTAATTTATATTTAGTGCTCAAGGGACTTTACATTGTAATAGGGAACGCCATTGTTCCACTACCAATGGCCTGTGTGAAACGATGAGTGCTTTGTATAATTATTCTAGTAAATTTCCCATTCAAGATAATCTTGTTTTTGTCTCTAGCTCCTCCCCTCCCCTCCTCGATCTCCGCACCCTGCATGTATGGAGGTCCTGCCCAGTTCCACTCCCAGGATGCACCGCTTCCTCACCAGGGACCATCTGAGGTACGTGACATGGTGTCATCGCTGCCACCCATCAACACTGTGTTCATGGGGTCTAGTGGAGGAGGACCGTGAGCTGTGACTGAACCTCCAACCACCACCACTCCTCAAGGTCCTCCGTTCCCTCCCACACCACTCCTCAAGGTCCTCCGTTCCCTCCCACGCCACTCCTCAAGGTCCTCCGTTCCCTCCCACACCGCTCCTTAATGTCCTCCGTTCCCTCCCACACCGCTCCTTAATGTCCTCCGTTCCCTCCCACACCGCTCCTCAAGGTCCTCCGTTCCCTCCCACACCACTCCTCAAGGTCCTCCGTTCCCTCCCACACCACTCCTCAAGGTCCTCCGTTCCCTCCCACACCGCTCCTTAATGTCCTCCGTTCCCTCCCACACCGCTCCTCAAGGTCCTCCGTTCCCTCCCACACCACTCCTCAAGGTCCTCCGTTCCCTCCCACACCACTCCTCAAGGTCCTCCGTTCCCTCCCACACCACTCCTCAAGGTCCTCCGTTCCCTCCCACACCGCTCCTCAAGGCCCTCCGTTCCCTCCCACACCGCTCCTCAAGGTCCTCCGTTCCCTCCCACACCGTTCCTCAAGGTCCTCTGTTCCCTCCCACACCGCTCCTCAAGGCCCTCCGTTCCCTCCCACACCACTCCTCAAGGTCCTCCGTTCCCTCCCACACCGCTCCTCAAGGCCCTCCGTTCCCTCCCACACCGCTCCTTAATGTCCTCCGTTCCCTCCCACACCGCTCCTCAAGGTCCTCCGTTCCCTCCCACACCGTTCCTCAAGGTCCTCCGTTCCCTCCCACACCACTCCCCAAGGTCCTCCGTTCCCTCCCACACCGTTCCTCAATGTCCTCCGTTCCCTCCCACACCGCTCCTCAAGGTCCTCCGTTCCCTCCCACACCACTCCTCAAGGTCCTCCGTTCCCTCCCACACCGTTCCTCAAGGTCCTCCGTTCCCTCCCACACCACTCAGTCACTGTAAGCAATGACTCAGATCACAGACAGAAATATGCTTAAAGTATCTCTTATGTAGCCTATATATCTTGTGTCAATTTATGAAGCCCTCAGCTGTTCAGTCAATGCGCAGTAAATGTTTTGATGAATTGAATTAATTCATAATTTGCAATTGAACCATTTTAATATAATTCAATCAGTTCATCTTTATGTGGTCGAAGGCGACTTTGTGTATTTTCTGAGTGAACATGTAAATAAATACCTGTTGAATAATACCAGGAATGTAAACATTTGAAATGTAAAATATATAGTCTCATGTAAGACAGGTTTGATTGATTATTGACAAGTTTTAAAACAGCATGTTATTTATTTCAGTTGCCTTTATAGCCTGTTACAATGTAATATTAATGCTGGAAATGTATATACTCTCTATCTGAGTTAGGCCAGACATTGTTGAAACTAAACTGTAAGCAAAAAAAGATTTTGTATCTTAGGTTTTGATACATGTAAAATTAGGAGAAAATGAACTTATACTTACCTGTATATGACCGAATGAGAGGTAGGAGCTTAGAAATTACTGTTGTTTGCAATACAGATTAACATTTATTAAATAATGCTGTAAGGCTTCATTCATTAGAGAGAGCGAGAGAGAGAGAGAGGGAGAGGGAGAGAGAGAGACTTTGTTAGTTTGCTTTCATGTGCTTCTTCAGCCATTTGTCTGGTTGTCAGTACATCCAAATAACAATCTCTAACCTCTCAATTGAAAGCCCCAGTGTCAAAACTCTGAATACACATCCCTTTAATGCGTAAACTGGACCTACACCAGGTGAGGAAAGAAAGATTACTGTCCGGAATGACAATGGAAGAAGCAGTGGATCAAACTTGAGCTTTGTCTGTTATTATTTGATTTCTTCGTTGTACAATAGAGGGAGATATGGTCAGATAAAGGTGTTTACCAGAAACTAGAACCAATAGAGGTGTTTGACCCACAGCAGGATCAAGCTGTTTATACATTGTGACTCTTTAGAGAAACTTCCGGGGAGTTGTCTAAATGGAGCTTTGTTAGCCTTTGAGCAGATGGAAGCCAATAAAACCATAATCAGTAACATTAGATTGACCAGGGCATTTGTGTGCCGAAATGATATCATTTCGAAGCGATACACTATTTAAATGTATTGGGTTGATACGTACGTGCACAGGCTATGTATTAAAGTAGACGATTCAGCATTTGTCTCCACAACATGAATAAACAAAGCAAAATGAATGATATTCCCCATCAGTGTTATCCTTTATCTACTCAAGGGGAAAATCCATTTCAGCCCATGGACGGGAACAGATGGCTTGAAATCTAATGATGACCAAATCCTGACGTTAAAATAGTTTAATTACAAAGTCAATAATGCCTCCAACAATTGCGGGACCTTTAGTGTAAAAACAACAGAAGGCTGAACGCAAACGTTGGGACAATGTTTAACCAGAACTTTGCATTTGGTGGTGAGTCTCCATATGTAGCCCAGGCGGGCCAAAGATCAAGAGATCCAGTGATGTGTAAGACTGATGGTTTTACTGTTGTACGTCAGAGAATCAAACCACAACACTGCTTTAACCTCACAGATCTCTCATGCCCACTAAAATCCCCCCATAGACACCTCAGATATCATTTTATATGCAAAAATATATCCTTCATTTTATACCTTGAAGGGTTTTTGTTATTTGTATAGTCATACTGTGAAATTACATTTCTGTTTAGCTGACTTTAGTAAGACATTTCGTATTTTATCATGGAGGTTAAATTCCAACATAACACTAAACCAAGTGTATTTCTACAGGATATTCATTTAAAAAGGGGTCTGACTAGGACATATTTTAAACATAATCTCAATCCTTGTCTAGTTCACCTGTATATCCACTTAAGCCTTCAATGCAGTAGAGTGGTTATTGTGTACTTTTTACTCATACCTCAAACACACAAGTTCAGTAAAGTGAGGGTTGGAGACCACGCTATCAGCAATACAGGATCAACAATGGCCATATAGAAAGCTCTCTACAGGCTAGAATCTGCCTTTTTTATCACAATATACACTGTACAGGTTGCATTAATATGTCCTAGCCACTCGAGATGTCAGTGTTGGGAAGAAGAGTGAGCGGACACCTTTAGCAACACTGTAATGTAGGAGCTCTGTCAGAGGTTAGAGTAGAGCCCACTATGAGCCTCTGACATCTTGTCTTTGTGTTGTGTCTTAATGAGTGTGTCTGTAATGAGTGCATTGCACACATCTGCCTGCTGGAGCCTCTGGTAGGACAGTATTCTGGTGTCCTGTACTGTCAATGATTAAGCTTTTATTGAATGGGATCATTCACAAATCTCCATTTGCAGCTAAATATCAAACTGCTACTTCTTTTTTTGTATTAGTAAAAACAAAATTATCTTTTATCTGACAAGATCTCTGCCACTCTGTCTTATTCAGCTGGAAAATGAGGATGTGGTTGGTGTTTGTCTTGAATGATGAATCTCCTTTAGTTAAGTGTAGGTCTGAAAGTGTCCATATGATGGCAGTATAGTGTACAAAAAACATTTATCACATCCATTTCTGTTTTGGTTGGCCCCATGGTAAATCTGTTATTACTAAACTGTGTGCTGTATTTGGATAAACAGAGGTCAAATAAACATGCCAACCAATAGCTTTGTTAACATGTTACTAAATAATAGGTGGAACACTGATGTATTTTAGGGACTTAACGTACAGCAAACAATTTACCTCTGTTGAACTGTTGAATATGATCACTTTTCAGATAGGAAACATATTTTATTTTTGACATGTGAAAATATTGATTTCCTCCAATATCTTATCAATATTGTTACTATGACTATAAATCATAAAGCAAATAAATAAAACACACATTCTAAAAATCAAAAAGAGTTATGTTGTTCTATTTTGATGTCACAGATTATATAATTACGCTGAATACTAAAGAAAGACACCATCAGTGATATTGATCCTCAGGGAGAGAAACTGGACTTCAAAGTCGTCAGTTAAAAACCTGACCAGTGTAGAGATAAGCCTGGGATTTGATGTCTAAACCTGCCGTCACACCCTTCTTAGAGCCTTCCAACCAAAGTCCCGGCCTGCTGTTAGTTTAAGTCATTATGGAAAGCAACTCTGTCTCCTCTCCTACTCTATTAGCCATACACTGGTCTTCCAGGTCCCTGTTGGAATTTAACCTCTGGAAACGACTGGGATCTAAGATTACAGAGCAATAACCTTAGAAAGATCAAGCTGCAGCTTGAAATTGATTGATAGAGTGACAGAAAGGGGAAAAGCTATTGTTTGTTTCACCCTAACCCCTTATGGCATTAGTACCTTTTGAGGAAACATTGGTTAATGCATGGTTTAGTGGTATATATTGTCATGAGTAAGCTCCTATTCTGCCGTTTGTGTAGACTGTATTTACCTGTCCATTTTCCTACCCAGGCATTTTTAACAAGTTCATGTGTTTATGAAGAGGAATCCCTTTGATTGGAAAGTGCATCATAGTGAATGTGAATGAATACTAGCTGCATTTTCTCTGTTCACTGTTGCCCACAGTCCTCCTGTGAGAGGTTGTCGATCAGTTTATGGGTTTTGACTAACGCGAGGTCCAAGAATTCCACAACTGTGTGCGTCTTAACCCGGAGCGAGCAGCAGGTCAGTGTGGCTGTATTTGAAGAGCAGCATCAGACGTGGTAGGCATTTCTCTCATTGGTGGTAAATATCTGGTGGAATCTCACCGCATATTCTGGCACAGAAACTCTGAATCATTGCAGATCATCATCGAAGAAATAGTGAGAGGCAAAACTTCCAACAACAAGAGAACAAACATTGAAGGCCTTTGAAATCCGTGACCGTCGAATAAGTGCGTGCCAATTTGGCTCAATAGTGACATGATTAAAAAGGATGATTGTTTTTTTCTGAAACTGATTGATAGATGAAGTGCATGATGAAGTTTGGCAACCACAGACATAGATGATTTGTCTATACAGTACAGTGTTTATACAGGCAGCTATGTGACTGGCAAAATGCCTAACCACAACATATTAAATGACTGTATATGTGAGAGACGGAGAGCTCCTTTTCTATAACTAACCCATACAATCTTAAAGGAAGCACAATCCCTCTCTCTCTGTCACTGACACACACACACACACACGCACACGCACACGCACACGCACACACACACACACACACACACACACACACACACACACACACACACACACACACACACACACAATTTGATTGCCTATATTCAGTCAGTCACATGAAAGGAAAGACCATTCAATTCACCACAGACTCCTACCCATCATCGAAAATATAACATGAAAGGAAAGACCATTCAATTCACCACAGACTCCTACCCATCATCGAAAATACAACATGAAAGGAAAGACCATTCAATTCACCACAAACTCCTACCCATCATCGAAAATATAACATGAAAGGAAAGACCATTCAATTCACCACAGACTCCTACCCCTCATCGAAAATCCAACATGAAAGGAAAGACCAGTCAATTCACCACAGACTCCTACCCCTCATTAAAAATACAATGTGAAAGACAGTGGAGTGTCATTGCTATTGTTAGCCTCTCACATTGCCTCTGTCTTGTAATATAATTACTTGTTATGTTTTCCTTGCTAAGTGCAATAGACTTTAATTAACTAAATTATGATGCTGTGGAATAGGTCCTGATTGTAGTTGCTATGTGTGGGAATGCAAACCAGTGAAGAGGATAACATCTGGCAAAATATACATTGGGACTTCATAATAACTGTAGGTTTCCATATACTCCTTGCATATTCTTTTGCATATTCTTTTTTTGTCATGATGTAGGCTAGCCTTGCCATTTGTTGTATTTTTTTCTACAGATGTAAGGTCTTAATTTGATCACTCTTTTGTTGCTCAGAATCTACAGGAAATGCAAACCTGTAGTGTATTTGAGTTTTAAAAGATTTCTAAAGTTTGTAATTTCCACTTGGAAATTTCAGACTTGATTTGCCTTAACGAAAAATTATAATCCATGTAAAAATTCACATTTCCTGTTGCTGCAGGATTATTTTGCTGCTGTAGCAAACTAGCTCAAATTAAGATCCTACATCTGTATGCTCATCTCTCCTTAACAGTTATCTTCCAAGCATGTCTTTACACCTTTCTGTCACCCAGACATAATTCAAATGTTAATCATCGTTGAATTATTAAACGGTAAAATGCTGAGTAAACTGGTGTTTCTATTTACATTTAAATGTGATCTTGATGTTGTAAACACAGGTTAACTGCAGAGGCACTAATTAAACATGACTCATTTTCTTACCAACTCTAATGAACGTCTTCGACATTGTCAAGAACTAGAGGTGTATACCCTATAATGTGAATGGTTCCTATCATGTGAATGGTTTCCACTTTGTGCCATCTTTGATTGAATAGTGGCTTTATTCACTCATTTTCTTGTATATTTCAAAGCAGAGGGTGCTTGAATGCCATCTGGGGAAAACAAGTCTCAGTTTGAACTGAATAGCAGAGGGGTTTGTCAGTCAAAGGCAGGGGCAAAATGTACTGTATGCACACGCTTACATTGAAGCATTTTACATTGTACGCATACATGTAGCAGAACTTCAAGGTAAATTGTCTATTAGAAACTCAAACCCAGTTTTGGTTCTTTAAAACCTTCCTCTTTAGTTCTTTGCCTTACCTACGCTTGTAGAAAATAAAGGTGCTATCTAGAACCTAAAATGGGGTTCTTCGGCTATCTCCATAGGAGAACCCTTTGAATAACTATTTTTGGTTCCAGGTAGAACCCTTTTCGGTTCCATGTAGAACCCTTTTCGGTTCCATGTAGAACCCTTTCCACAGAGGGTTTCTACATGGAACCAAAAAGGGTTCTCCTATGGGGACACCTGAAGAATGCTTTTGGAACCTTTTTTTCTAAAAGTGTAGTAATATGGTTTGAATTACTCTATTGAACTATTGTATTGTATCATATTGTACAACCGATCCAATTTGCAGACCAAATAAATGCAATGTTACAGGAATACAATAATGTTTGTAACCAACATTTGTTACATTTTAGGATAGGTCTGAAGTTGTGCCATATGTTTTGCATTGGCTGCTGCAAGTGGTACTGGATCTGGTGTGTGTGTGTTGGAGAGCTTAATCGGGTAAATGATCACTAGTTTGTTGGGGATTAGGAAAGTATCAGCTCATACAATATCACTAGACTCATAATGAAGAAAAAGGCACACTGCTCTCTTACTCTTCTGTTGCATGTTAAGTAAGGGACAGTCAACAAGAGGCTATGCGTTCTATGGAAAATAATGAACGACGGATGGATGGTGTTGGAGTGGAACTAGCCTTCCATGGAGTTGCATTATTTTCTAGAGAACGCATAGAGCCACGAGTTGATTATCCCTTTTATACCATGGCTATAATTTAATGTATTTGCTGCTAGAAAAGTGTTCAACATCCACTGAAGTAGCTAGCAAGTTTACTAGATAACGACAGTAGTTGCATTGGTAACCAAGCAAACAGACTTGCTAGTTTAGCTTACCAAGCCATCAGTCCTAGCTTGCTATTATGAAAATCATATTCAACAATACCAATGTTTTCAATTCAACTTTTGGTTTCAAAAGCACCTCAAACATAGAACACGTAAGAATGAACTATAGCCTTTGAATTATACCGTGCTGATATACCATGTGTCATTTAAGTTATAATGCTTGATAAACTGGTCTTTGGAGGATATTGGCATGGGTGTTGTTAATATATCCTCCAAACACCGGCTTCGAGGGCATTATCACTTTTATACAACGGGTTACCAACATATTCAAATAATGATTGTCGTATTTTCATTTTTTTAAATTAATTTTTTCATCCTAATTCATCCTTCCACAAGATATGGTCCTGACATAAATCTAGGGTTGCTACCCAAACCAGCTGGTCGTTCGTTCAGTCTTTTTGTTCTGTATCTATGGACGTGACCCAGTCGTTAGTTGGAAATGTTCCATTTCCATACTCGATGCCAATGTTCTTATCCCTTGCTTGCTGTAAGGTCACGTCAAACGTCAAAAATAATAACAACAGTAGCTGCATTTTTTTGTTTAAGCTGTTTTCTAGTGACATTTATTTGGAGACATCCATAACAATGAGCTAATGAGGCACGATTTCGCCTGGCGTAGAAAACGTACTCTCTCGTCTGGACACTGTTCTTCAGAGGAGCTAGCCAACAACGCAGCTAATACAATTACTTCAAACTGAAGCTGGAAAGACAGCAAACTAGCTGCACTTCGTTTCGTTTGACCTTTTTACAATGTACATATCTTTGTATATATCCATAAAAATGATGCCAACTGATTCATGATTTCGACTGGCTGAGAAATGCTGCCTGCCTGTATGTCTCATCCCGACTCCCGACTCCTACATGTTCATTACTATGGGACAGCTGGAGACAGTGTTGCAAATGTCGACGAGATAGACAGCAAGGTTTATACAAATCGGCGCTGTTGAAAACTAAATGTCAGTCTAAGATACATTTGAGATAATGTCTAGATGCTTTTTATAGCGGACATCAAGTTTATAATTTGCCTGGATTAGCTAATGAGACAGTGGATTGCGCAGTCAGATGGAGCAGAGTAAATAGGCATTTAAAAGTAGATTAATTGGTAACTTGTGGAATAAATCAGCATTCAGGATTAGACTCACCCGTTGTATAAAAGGAAATAATGCACGCTCCAGAATGCCATTCAAGCCAATCAGAAACGAGTATTCAACAATGCCATGGTATAAGCAAACATCACTGCGCTTCAATTAATCTACCGGCTGAGCTTGTACCATGTTCAGGGAATCTGTTGTAAGACAGCATTGCTAAGTACCTTTTACCACTTCAGCATAAAATGTGTTATATTACTATGGCTACAAGCTTTTAAAAGTTGTTTTGTTTTCTAAGTTCAGAATAACATGTGAAATACAAAAATGTGTGCACTTAATACATGGGCCATAGGTTACAAGTGGCTTTATTACATATTGTACCTTACACAGATTCATCAGATGCAAAACCCTATGGGTCAAGGGAAGAGTTTCTGAAGTAAAAAAACTCACTGTGCAAAATATTGAGACTTAACTAAAGAGAGAGTGCTCTAAATGTGTTGATCAAATGGATGTCAAACCAGGGTTGGGTGGATCAAAATGGTTTATTCCAGCTGGCAAAGATGGCTTAAAAACCTTTTCCTCACTGTGTTCTGTACTGTACATCACAGCCTTGAGTTTTCCACTTATTCCCCTCCTCCCCCTCATCTCTTCTCTCACTTCTTTCTTTCACTTTAACAAGGATGGAGTAAATCAAGAAAGTATTTTTCTCGCATTGTGAACGGCCTACGTTACACCCATGCCAATTTTGATATGCACCTAATAAAGGATGCTTTTGATAATTGTACTATGCACTTTCTGTGTGAAAGTGTTCTCCATTGATGCACTGAATTTCCTTGACTTTCTGAGGACACCTACAACATCTACATTTCATGCATTTCCTCTGTTGATTTTGTAGTTGGCCCACTAGGATGGTACTTACATTTGACAGATTGTGGCTTTTAAGGCATTACTGGGGTGATTAGAAAGGAAATATGAGTTTTAATGAGTGTATGTACACTCTGTCTTATGTGATGGCCTATGTGTTCATTTCCCTGGGTGTGATTGTTGTGTCTGTGTGTATTTGTCTATTATCAGTATGAGGTGATAGCGGCCTATTCTACATTTAATTAGACTGTAAGCGGACTCGTCTATTGAGGGAAACTTGTTGAATAAAAGCTATTCATATCACAGTTCTTTTTACAGTTTTCTTTCCTGATACATTTCAGCCTTTGAAAGACATTTCAGGGACAAATTATATTTCTATTATAGCAACTTTCTTGTCAGCAGTTTAGTATTTTTATTCCCATTGTGAAACAGTAATGTAGATCGTTTTACTATAAATCTGCAACCGTTCCTATTATATAAATTATTACAAACCATTCAATAAATCCACTTGATATTAGAAAATAATTCTGATGTATCCCTTCAGACCTGTGTTTTATATTCAGTGTCTGCCTGTAGCCTATTTGTCTATGTCTGTCCGAGACATCATTGAAGTCCAATGAATCATTTGCCTCCTTTATGCTCCTCTTCTCTCACACAGGCTTAGAGCATGACTGATCCATTTCAATGTGATGCTTTTGTGAGGACACCCCCAGTCTCTATGGCAGCCCAGATGAGGTTCAGTAGCTTTAGGACATGTGATGTCTGGAGAAATGGCCAGGTGTGGACTGGCTTTGTTGAGGAGATGAGGGAGGAGACCTGTTGTACTCAGTGGGATAATGTATTCAGACGTCTTCCCCACCACAACAGACACTCAATGTAATGCTAACATTAATGTTCAATGAAAGCTCATATGAATCTGTATGATAAAATAGGAGAACACAATTTGTCTAGCTTTATTTTTAGCTGAAAATACAGTACATTTACCAGACACTCTTATCCAGAGCGATTAGGGTTAATGAACAGATTTTTCACCTAGTCGGCTTGGGGATTTGAACCAGCGACTTTTCAGTTACTTCGTTCATCATTCTAACCACTAGGCTACATGCTGCCAGATAGGTAAACGATACATTGATAATATAATAAAATAACAGTTTCTTCATTATTTCAAGTTTTTTTTCCAAAGCCACTTAATGTATCTGTAATTCATTTCAACCAGCTGAACAAATGGTAACGAGACTAAAAGTCTGGCCCATTCTCTGTGCACTCATTCGCTAGACAATACAATTTGTTGTTATTTGTCCTTGAGCAAACAATACACATTTATATACAACATCCGCATAGAAGAAGGACCCTGCACTTCTCTTACAGAAAAACAGCCCCTTTGAGTTCAAGTAAATACATGTAGAAAAATATCTGCTTTCTACCAACAAACTCCTTTATGCAGCCTCTTCAAATAGGTAAATCAGTTCAATGACACTCAGGGCCAGCCAGGAGGCTAGGGGTGAGTCATGTGCAGCACATTAACTCTCTCATCAGTTTTACCCTAAAAAATATTACGGTGCTCCTACATCTGTTGAGAAAATACTGTAATTCACAGAACATAAAAATGCCGTTATACAGTGCATGTGATTCATGCTATGTTATGTGTTTGTATGCTGAATTTATTCTTTATCATTTTCTTTATTAGTGTACTGAATTGAATTGCATTTACTGTATTTATTTTATATAGACAATGTATTTCATTTATCTCGTCTTCAACACAAAGCAACCAATGCACCAAACAAAACAAAAAATACAAATACAAAACACTAAAACATAGGGATATTTTTACTGATAAATGATATGCTTTTTCAAGGCCATGATTGTTTTATGTACCATTAAGAAAGCACAATCGTTCCAATATCTTTTTAGAGTATATTATTTTTGTCCAGCCTCTTTGCTAACATCGTTTGACTTGATGTTGTTTTTATCAACATATTCATCCCTTCCAGGAACATTGGCTCATTAGAGCTTTTCCAGCCTTAACACTGACACAATACCTAAATATTATGTTTGAAATTCTGTCTGGTTAATCCCTCTTATTTCAGACTTGTCACTCAACAAACACAGTCTTGGGGACCTAGGTACCTGGAATCCAAAGCCATCTCCCATGCACTGTAAGGCCTTGTCCCATAGGGACATGTATTGGAGTTAGATACATTTGATTTTTTTAGGGCGGAAACATATACAGGATGCTACTCTCCACACCATAACCTTCACCCCAGATCAAAACTCCAAATCTACAACCTGATTTTGGGCAACATTACCTGGAAGGAATCCTACTACCAAGGATTCATTTTCCAAGCTATACAGGAAACAAACAGAGACCTGAGAACACCATCCAACCTGGAACTGAGTTAGCAATGTTTGGTCTGATGCTATTTTGAAAGCCAAGAAGAAAAAAATTTAATAAAGTACATTACAATGATATATTTTAATTTAATTTAAGGCTGCCAAGCTAGCTAGGACAGAACAGATACAACTTTAATTAGCACTGAGGTGT
This sequence comes from Salvelinus fontinalis, assembly GCF_029448725.1. Taxonomy (NCBI): domain Eukaryota; kingdom Metazoa; phylum Chordata; class Actinopteri; order Salmoniformes; family Salmonidae; genus Salvelinus; species Salvelinus fontinalis. Next base: position 20,477,841 of record NC_074684.1, read on the forward strand.
GAAGTGAGAAGTGTCAAAGCCTTTGAGCTCTACAATGGCAGGAGTCTCTCACAGCCTACCTCTCCCAAATCCAGAGACCTCCAAATAAAAGCTTCTCCCAAGTGGGTGTGACACCTACTCCCGTTGCCTGCTGCACTGCTGCTTGAATTCCACCTGGCGATCTGTTCACTGTCTGCCCTGGCCTGTCTCCCCCTGTTTAGTACAGGTACACCCGGTGTAACAGTATAACTTTACGTCGTCCCCTCGCCCCGACACGGGCGCGAACCAGGGACCCTCTGCACACATCGACAACAGTCACCCACGAAGCAGCGTTACCCATCGCTCCACAAAAGCCACGGCCCTTGCAGAGCAAGGGGCAACACTACTTAAGTCTCAGAGCAAGTGACGTAACTGATTGAAATGCTACTAGCGCGTACCCGCTAACTAGCTAGCCATTTCACATCCGTTACACCAGCACACTCCCCCCTCGCTCCGAGCTTTCGCTCGCCTCCAGTACACACAAACTGTTGGAGCGAGTGACTCTGAACTTATAATGGCTAGCCCCAAGTTGTTATATTTTTTTCTTGTGCTTTATGCTATTTGCTATGACTCCTGCATGCTTTGTTGACTATGAACTTGCTTGTTAACCCAACTGTGGGACAGACTATGTTTGTTGGCCTCCCATCCTATTCTAACCACCTCTCGCCGGCTTTGTATTCATGTTACCTGATGACATTGCTGTACAATATGATCGTGTTGCCATCTAATGCACATTCAAATGTCATAAATCAACAATGCGAAGCTCTCTCTGTCCTCTGCCTGATTGTATTACTGCTGATGATATCTGGAAATGTGCATGTGCACCCTGGCCCATCTACTGTTGCTGGCTCCAATTCTGACTTGTGCTCTGATATCTGCCTCTCTGATTTCTGCTCTAGTAAAAGCCTGTGTTTTCTGCACCTTAACACTAGAAGCTTATTACCTAAAATGGATAAATTGAAAGTGTGGGTTCACAACTAACCTTTCTGGTTATAACCTTTATCGGCAAGACAGATCTTACAAAGGTGGTGTCAATCTTTACCAAGTATCACCTCCAGTGCTCGGTTGTCTCCACCAAGTCACTTTCAAATAGCTCTTTGTTGACTGTTGCTGGGTGTTATCGTCCTTCATTAGCACCAGCCTGTACTTACCTGCCCTAAGCTCTCTCCTGGCCCCTTGCACTAAGTCTGAATTTGTCCTGCTAGGTGACCTAGACGGGACATGCTTAAACCACCTGACCAAGTACTAAAGCAATGGGACTCCCTAAATCTTTCTCAGATTATTACTACTCCCACAAGGTATGACTCCAAACACCCAGAAAAGGCTACTGTCCTAGATGTTATCTTCACAAATAATCCTGATAGGCATCAGTCTGGTATTTTCTGTAATGACCTTAATAATCAATGTTTTACAGCCTGTGTTCGTATTGGCTGCTCAGTGAAACGACCTGTCCTGATTTGTCATAGACGCTTGCTAAAAAACTTTAATGAGCAAGCCATCCTTCATGACCTGGCCTCTGTAAATTACTATTGAATCAGCTTGATCCCCTCTGTCGAAGACGCTTGGACCTTCTTTTTAAAATATTTTCAGTGGTATTGTTAACAAACACGCGCTCATAAAGAAAATGAGAATTAAATACAGGTTCAGCCCCTGGTTCGACCGTGATCTTGCAGAGTTACTCCACCTCAAGAATTCCATTTGGCGAAAGGCTCAACACACACATACTCAGGCTGACTGGCTCTCGTTCAGGCAAATGAGAAATAAGTGCACTCAGGCTATCCGGAAGGCCAAAGTTAGTTACTATAAGGAACAGTTCTCTCTCTGTGGGTCTAACCCCAAGAAGTTCTGGAAAACGGTTAAAGACCTGGAGAATAAACCCTCCTCCTCGCAGCTGCCCATGTCCCTTAATGTTGATGATGTGGTTGTTACTGACAAGGAGCACATGGCTGAGCTCTTTAATCACCACTTCATTAAGTCAGGATACCTATTTGACTCAGCCATGCCTCCTTGCCAGTCCAACATTTCCTCATCTCCCACCCCTTCTAATGCGACTAGCACTGATGCTCCTCCCTGTTTTTCCCCTGCCCCGCTTCAAATTTTCACAGAGTCTGACATGCTAAAGGAGCTCCTTAAACTTGACACCTAAAAAACATCTGTGTCAGATGGTTTAGACCCTTTCTTCTTTAAGGTTGCTGCCCCTATCATCGCCAAGCCTATCTCTGACCTTTTTAACCTGTTTCTCCTCTCTGGGGAGGTTCCCATTGCTTGGAAGGCAGCCACGGTGCGTTCTTAATTAAAAGGGGACGATCAAGCTGATCCTAAATGTTATAGGCAAATTTATATTTTGCCCTGTTTATCAAAAATGTTGGGGAAAAATACTATGTCTATAGTATTCTCTCTGGTATGCAATCTGATTTCCGCTCAGGCCATGGATGCGTCACTGCAACCTTAAAGGTCCTCAATGATGTAACCATTGCCCTTTATTCTAAGCAATGTTGTGCTGCTATTTTTATTGACTTGGCCAAAGCTTTTGATACGGTTGACCATTCCATTCTTGTGGACCTGCTAATGAGTTTTGGTGTCTCTGAGGGGCATTTGGCCTGGTTTGCTAACTACCTCTCTCAAAGAGTGAAGTGTATAAAGTCAGAACATCTGCTGTCTCAGCCACTGCCTGTCACCAAGGGAGTACCCCAAGACTCGATCCTAGGCCCCACGCTCTTCTCAGTTTACATCAACAACATAGCTCAGGCAGTAGGAAGCTCTCTCATCCATTTATATACAAATGATCCAGTCTTATACTCAGCTGACTCCTCTCCGGATTTTGTGTTAAATGCTCTACAATAAAGCTTTCTCATTGTCCAACAAGCTTTCTCTGCCCTTAACCTGGTTCTGAACACCTCCAAAACAAAGGTCATGTGGTAAGGTGACGCCTCCTGAGTGGTGCAGGGGTCTAAGGCTCTGCATCTTAGTGTAAGAGGAGTCACTGTGGTCCCTGGTTCGAATCCAGGCTGCATCACATCCGGCTGTGATTGGGAGTCCCATAGGTGGCGCACAATTGGCCCAGTGTCGTCCAGGTTTGGCCGGGGTAGGCTGTCATTGTAAATAAGAATTTGATCTTAACGGACTTGCCTAGTTAAATAAAGGTTAAATAAAATGATGTAAAAAGGTGAGAACAATGTCCCTCTCCCCACCGGTGTGATTATTACCTTTGTGGGTTTAGAGCTTGAGGTAGTCACCTCATCCAAAACTTGGGAGTAGGTCCTTCTCTCAGCACATATCAAAGCTGCAGGCTAAAGTTAAATCTAGACTTGGTTTCCTCTATCGTAATCGCTCCTCTTTCACCCCAGCTGCCAAATTAACCCTGCTGCTTATGACCTTCCTACCCATGCTAGATTACGGAGACGTAATTTATAGATCGGCAGGTAAGGGTGCTTTCGAGCGGCAAGATGTTTTTTACCATTCGGCCATCAGATTTGCCGCCAATGCTCCTTGTAGGACACATCACAGCACTCTATAATCCTCTGTAAACTGGTCATCTCTGTTTACCTGTCGCAAGACCCACTGGTTGATGCTTATTTATAAAACCATCTTAGGCCTCACTCCCCCCTATCTGAGATATCTACTGCAGCCCTCAGCCTCCGTTCTGCCAGTCGCATTCTGTTAAAGGTCCCCAAAGCACACACATCCCTGGGTCGCTCATCTTTTCAGTTCGCTGCAGCTAGCGACTGGAACGACAGCTTTATATCAGTCTCTTCATTCAAAGACTCAATCATAGACACTCTTACGGACAGTTGTGGCTTCTTCACGTGATGAATTGTTATCTCTACCTTCTTGCCCTTTGTGCTGTTGTCTGTGCCCAATACGGTTTGTACCATGTTTTATGCTGCTACCAAGTTGTGGTGCTGCCATGTTGTGTTGCTACCATGTTGTTGTCATGTTGTGTGGCTACCATGCTGTGTTGTCATGTGTTGCTGCCATGCTATGTTGTTGCCTTAGGTCTCTGTTGTGGTGTCTCTTGTCATGATGTGTGTTTTGTCCTATTTAAAAATATATATCTTATCTCAGCCCCCATCCCCGCAGGAGACCTTTCGCCTTTTGGTAGGCCATCATTGTAAATAAGAATTTGTTCTCAACTGACTTGCCTAGTTAAATAAAGGTTGAATAAAAATAAATAAATAAAAACAGGGGGTACACAACTGGACATTCCCACAGTGCATGTAGGGAAGTTATTTTTTTCCCTTCACATCTCCAACACACATCCTCCTGTGACAAACCCATCCTATGTAACCTTATGGGGGTAAAATAATATCTATGAAAAACTTTAAATGGTATACCTTTTCCCTTGGCTTCTCTGACATTTTGCCCAATATTTGAAATCATATACAGCCATGTATTCTTATCTATCTCGCATTGTAATTTTCTACAGCATTTTGTAACCTAAAGATGCTGATTGTAGAGAGCTTGGTAGTGAAAAAAAATATTCTACAACATTGTTGCCTTTTTTCATAGTGGCTCCACTTAATGTTGACACATGACTTTTAAAGGATACAAACCACTACTAAAGGACACAAATAATAATAAGAGTCTTGCTTTGGCCAAGAAACACAAGCAATGGACATTAGACCGGTGGAAATCTGTCCTTTAGTCTGATGTGTCCAAATTTGTTTCCAACCGCCATGTCTTTATGAAACACAGAGTAGGTGAACAGATTATCTCCGCATGCGTAGTTCCCACCATGAAGCATGGAGGAGGTGTTATGGTGTGGGGGTGCTTTTCTAGTGACACTGTTAGTGATTTATTTAGAATTCAAATCAAATCAAATTGTATTGGTCACACATATTTAGCAGATGTTATTGCGGATGTAGTGAAATGCTTGTGTTCCTAGCTCCAACAGTGCAGTAATATCTTTTAAATTTGATTTTTTTTACCCCTTAATTTCGTGGTATCCAATTGATAGTTATAGTCTTGTCTCATCGCTGCAACTCCCGTACTGACTCGGGAGAGGCAAAGGTCGAGAGCCATGTGCCCTCCGAAACACAACCCAGCCAAGCCGCACTGCTTCTTGACAAAATGCCCAATTAACCCGGAAGCCAGCCGCACCAATGTGTCGGAGGAAACGCCATACACCTGGCGACCATGTTAGCGTGCACTGCTCCCGACACAGGAGTCACTAGTGCGCGATGGGACAAGGACATCTCTGCCAGCCAAACCCTCCCCTAATCTGGATGACATTGGGCCAATTGTGCGCCGCCCCATGGGTCTCCCAGTCGCGACCGAGCCTGGACTCAAACCCAGAATCTCTAGTGGCAAAGCTAGCAGTGCCTTAGACCCCTGCACCACTCGGGAGGCCAGTAATACCTAACAATTCACAACAATACACACAAATCTAAAAGTAAAATAATGCCACTCCGGCATTGACCAAAATACAGTAGAATAGAAAAAAGTATATACATATGAAACGAGTAAAGCAGTATGTTTAAAGTGACTAGTGTTACATTATTAAAGTGACCAGTGATTCCAAGCCTATGTATATAGAGCAGCAGCCTCTAAGGTGCAGGGTTCAGTAACCGGGTGGCAGCCAGCTAGTGATGGCTGTGCCACGTTTGCCCTTCAGAAGCATGTGTTCGAGCACAGTGAGCCCGAAGAAGATGTTCGCTTTTCTGTAGAACGCTGTTTCTATGTAGACAGCGGATGAAGCCAAGAAACTGGTGGACAAGCTGAAGCACCTTCTTACTGAGGGAGGATTCGATTTACGCAAGTGGGCCAGCAACCTTACAGCATCGAACAACTACCTCAAGAGTTTAGGTCGGAGAGCAGTGAGCTGTGGTTCACCCAGGATGGCATGGAACTCCAAGAGCACACCCTTGGATTACGATGGCAATGTCTGTCGGACACTCTTGGCTACAAGCAAGGTCACATAGAGAAAGTTGAACCCACCACACGCAAGATATATTGGATCCTTGACAGCCAGTGCGATCCACCCGGCTTCATCGTCCCATACACCACTCGAGCCAAGGTTGTGGTCCAGAGGCTCTGGAATAAGAAAAGAGGGTGGGATGACCCAGACCTACCTGAAGATCTTCTCCAAGTTAGCTTATTTGAAAGAACAAATTTCCACAGCTATCTCAGGTCATACAGTCAAGGTGTTACGTCAGCCCTGACATGGATCTCCCAACCAGCACAAGAAGTGTTCACGTCTTCAGTGATGCCTCAGAACGTGCATACAGTGCCGTCGCGTACCTCCATACTGAAGACACCAATGGCCGGATCCAAGTGGCATTCCTTGTAGCAAGATCAAGAGTGGCCCCGAAACGACAACAGTTGATGCCAAGAATCAAGCTCTGCACTGCACTCACCGGTGCCCAACTGGCTGTGGCCTTAAGAAAAGAACTCACCCTGGAAATCCATGAGGTCACGTACTGGTCGTATTCTACAATAGTCTTAACCTGGCTCCAGTCAGACTCCTGCAGGTACAAAGTATTTGTAGGCACAAGAGTCACATAAATACAGGAGCTCACGGACCCCCAGGCCTGGCGTTACGTGGACACGGATAGAAATCCGGCTGACGATATCACAAGCGACAAGACGCTGTCTCAGCTTCCAGAACACCACCGTTGGAGTCAAGTTCCTCCTTTCCTGTGGCAGGCCCAGTCATCCTGGCCGAGAAGACCAGACCATGTACCTCCTGATGAAACAGAGGAGCAGCGGAAGCCTACCTTCTGTGGACTACTGTCAGCGTACACCAAGTTGTTTCTTCCTGATGTTGCCCAGTTCAACACTTTCCATGATCTGGAGGAAGCCACAGTGCAGTTGCTACACGGGGCGGCCAGAAGGGCTGACAGCCCTTCAGCCGACGATTTCAAGCAAGCAGAACTCAAAATACTCAGACATGCTCAGTCTGAGAGCTTCCCAGAAGACCTCTCCCTACTAGAAGCAGGCAAGCCAATCCCTCTGAGCAGCCGTCTGGTGACGCTGGCCCCAGAGTTTGACAACGACACCGGACTGATTCGTGTTGGAGGTCGCCTTCGGAGGTGTGACCAGCTGTGCCTTGACGTTCTTCACCCAGTGGTTCTGGACCCAGGTCATCCGCTCACCAGGTTGCTGATCAAGAAATATGATGAGCAGCTGAGGCACCCGGGCCCAGAGAGGGTGTTTGCTGAGTTACGTTCAAGGTTCTGGATACTGAGAGGGAGGGCAGCCATTCGCCGTTTTCAGCTTGGCTGCACCGAATGCAGGACGTGGTGAGGCCAGTCTAGGATGGCTGACCTGCCTCCAGTCCGACCTCGGCTCCACAAGCCCACATTTTATTCTACAGGCATGGACTGCTTTAGACTGTATATCATCAAGATTGGCCAAAAAACAATTAAGAGATGGGGCTTCATCTTTAAGTGCATGACCACCCGGGCTGTACAAGTGGATCTACTGACAAACATGGATTCCGGTTCGTTCCTAATGGTGTTGAGACGCTTTATTGCTCGAAGAGGAAAGCCATTTGAGATCCTGTCCGATCGAGGAACAAATTTCAAGGGAGGGGAGCGAGAGCTACAGGAGGCCTTCATATGACTCTCCACCCACAGCTCCAGGAACATTTAGCCAGTCAGAAGATTTGCTTCGCCTTCAACCCACCAAGTGCACAACACTTTGGAGGATGTTGGGAGAGGGAGATCAGATCCATCAAGACTGCCCTGCAAACCACCCTTGGTGCACAGACCATCTCCGAAGAGGTGCTGAGGACTGTCCAAATCGAAATAGAAGGGATGTTAAACTCCAAGCCTTTGGGATATGTGTAGCCAGACATCACTGATCCGGATCCAATCACTCCTAACTCTCTTCTCATGGGATGGCAAGACTCGTCAGTCCCACAGGTGGCCTACCCAGAGACTGAACTGCTTAGTCACAAAAGATGGAGACACAGCTAGGTTCTACCCAACCATTTTTGTCACTGCTTTACACGGAACTACTTACCTGCACTTCATGGCCGCCATAAGTGGCACAAGGATAAGGAAGACCTTGTAGTTGGGACCGTTGGGATGATTGTGGATGACCAGTCTCCTAGGGCACTCTGGCAAGTTGGAACTGTCAAGTCAGTTATCCCTGGAGCAGACGGGAAAGTGAAGACAGCAGAGATCCAAGTCAAGGACAAACTTATGTCAGGCCTGTTGCTCAACTCATCCAGCTACCCGCTCTTCCTCAAGAAGCTACTGACCCTTAGCTGGCTTGTCAGTTGAAGCAAATATGTACAACACATTTGGTGGCGGCTGTAAAAACAGCCAGCTAATCTCCTTTCCAAGACCCCAACTTTATTTTGATTTTCCTTTATTTTGGTTTTCCCGGGGTTACTTAGCGTAATACCGGACCAGGCAGGTTCTCAGGCAGTTTGTAGTTTCCATTCTGATGACCAAACTGTCTCGCCTTATTCTACCTCTTTAGAAGAAATTGCTTTTCTTTATTGTGCGTACAGCTAAATGTAAGTGCCAAAATCCTGATGTCTTGTTGTTTGGAGCTAAATAGTGACTGTTGTAAATAGGTACCATTTGTGTTAAACTTGCTAGCTAGCTAGCTTGTGTACTCCCGCTAGCGTTAGCATTAGCATTGTCATCCAGAATGCATTCCAATTTCGCATGCTTAATAGCGATTGGCATTTGTTAGCATTTGTCTGTGGGGCTAGGTTATTTTCGGTTGTAGATCGCTCATGCTTATTATGTTTTATACTGTGTAGATATTTCTACATTGCTCTATTGTTCTTTGTGCATCTAGCATGTGTTTGGGTCCACATAGCCTGTTTAGTTGTTGACATGCAAATAGGCATATATTTTCCCAACTGTGCCATAGCCTAAGTTCTCCTCTTTTCTTTACAGAACCACAATTAGTATCAGAGAGAGTGGTGTTGTATGTGTGTGTGTGGATCTTCATTAAACCCTTGAACTGGAAGTACTGCTTCCTCGTGTTATGAACGGACACCCCATGGTGGTTACTACCGGCCTAAAATCCAGCACCTACATTTTTTATCCCTTTTTATTGGTCCTTCGAATTCATAAACAACCCATATTTTTCAGTTTGTGTCAGCGTTACCCTCCCCTGTAAAGTTCACATTGTTTGGCACCTCACCTCTCCTCCCTCATTCAAAGAATATGAGACAATGGCCTTGGAGACTGAGGAGTACATATTTTTTCACCATCCATGGCAAGCATCCTCCTCAGCTTCAATTAAACAAATTTAAAAACCAAAAGAAAATGATAGAAATCCATTGTGTGGCTGGTCTGTGTACAAACACCAGAGGGATTTAATTGTTTTCTATTTGCACCTGTCTATTTTCAATGTGAATAAGAGGAATATGTTGCATAGTGATCTTTCTCCTCTTAACGAGACAATTTATGTCTCCTAGGACCTGTGTGGATCTTTTCATCACTAAGCATGCCTTCCCTCTCCGGGCCCTTGTGTCACCTTAAGGCGCTAGCATTATATGAGCATTCAATTAAAGTCTTTAGAGATGGTGGAAAAATGTAGCGCTGCAAAAAAAATAGGAAGACAGTCCTTTTCTTTCCAGCTGGACACTGAAAGAGGCTGAATGATTCTTAATTAGCAGATATGAGGAGGTGTTTAATTAAGGAGATGCTGGTGCAACGATACTGAGACGCTGGCTAATAACAAAAAACTTTAGCCATCCAAAAAGGAGCAAAGCTAAAATGTGAACAATGTTTTTCATATGCTGTATTTTGGCCTGCATAATTACATGTGTTATAGCGACAGGATAAGTGACCTGTGTGACTTCTAACAGATGAATACTTCAGACTGCCCCCTGAGCAACTGTAATATATTCTTTAACAAGTGCCCAGGCAACTGGAATGTTTTCGTCCATCTCTCTTTATCTCTTTCTCTGAGGTAACCATTCTGCTAATCAAGGACAGTTTGGGCCACTGTAAATGGAATGATGGGTGAGCTCAATAATAAAACAAACTCTGTATGTAATTAATGGTTGTTCTCATTATTTTATGTTAATATCTGTAATAATATTTAACCAGAATTACAGTAACCTACAGTGTTCACCTTCTATTTTTCACATTTTGTTGTGTTAAAAAGTGTGATTGAAATGGATATAATTGTGACACAAAATACCTCATACAGTCAAAGTTAATAGAAAATTCTATTCATTTTTACAAATTAATTAAAAAAATAATAACTAAAATGACTTGGCTATATAATTATTCAGCCCCTTTGTTATGGCAAGCCTAAATAATTTCAGAAATCTACATTTGTTTAACAAATCATATAATAAGTTGCACGGAGTCACTCTGTGTTTAAATAATTTTTTAATGATTACCCCATCTTTGTACCACACACATACAATTATCTGTAAGGTCCCTCAGTCGAGTAGTATATTTCAAGCACAGATTCAACCACAAAGACCGGGGGGCTTTTCCAATGCCATGCAAAGAAGGGCACCTATTGGTAGATTTAACATTTAAACACTTTGAGCATGGACACTTTGAGCATGGTAAAGGTATTAATTGTCCTAAATGTATATTTTTGTCCTATATTTATATTGCATTTATTTATTTATTGATTTTCATCCCAGGCCCCCGTCCCCACAGGAGGCCTTTTGCCTTTTGGTAGGCCGTCATTGTAAATAAGAATTTGCTCTTAACTAACTTGCGTAGTTAAATAAAGGTTCAATTCAAAATTCAAAATAGGCTTTAAATGGTGTATCAAATGGTGTATCAATACACCCAGTCACTACACTCTTGGAAAAAAAGGTGCTATCTAGAACCTAAAAGTGTTCTTCGGCTGTCCCCATAGGAGAACCCTTTGAATAACCCTTTTTGCTTCCAGGTAGAACCATTTTGGTTTCAGGTAGAACCCTTTTAAGTTCCATGTAGAACCCTTTACACAGATGGTTCTACATGGAACCCAAAAGAGATCTACCTATAACCAAAAAGGGTTTCCCTATGGAGACAGCATTGTAGTTACTACACAGTACTAACCTAAAAGACAGAGTGAAAAGAAGGAAGCCAGAACATTAAGATATTCCTAAACATGCAGCCTGTGTGCAACAAGGCACTTAACAAGTAATACTGTAAAAATAATTGCCAAAGGAATTAACTTTTTGTCCTGAATACAAGTGTTATGTTTGGGCAAATCCAACACAGCAACTACTTTCCATATTTTCAAGCACGGTGGTGGGTGCATCATGTTATGGGTATGCTTGTCATCGGCAAGGACTAGGGAGATACTATGCAAACATTTTCGAGATACTAAGTCGAAATTTTTAGATACTAATTCGAAATTTGAGTTATTAGAACATACATATAGGAAATGTTTTTTCATTTGTAGCATTAAGTGGCGATTTCCATCTATCCACGTAGCAGAGATCAGCACAGCAGGGCTGCCGGCAAACGTGTGGTGAGCTGGTTTAATAACAAATATTGCCACAAAAGCGTTGAAAAGAGGGACAAGGTATTGTTTTTTAAACTGATTTGCTTCATGATTTGTCAACTCTAGCACAATTAATCTGTGCTTCAGTCTGATCAACTGTAGCCTACTGATAACAACCACAGCTGAGGGCAGCCTTGAGAAGCCTATGCTCTCTGATCCCGTCTTGCCAGTGGAAGCGAAGCGGTAACGTCATGTATTTATAGCCTAAGCTATGTATTTATAGCCTGAAATATGCCTATTTATTTTGATAAGAGAAATGTTGTTTATATTCTATGGAGAGTAGTGCCAATATTTTTGTAAATACATCGAGTACATATACCTAGACCTTCTCAATCCAGAATGATTGACTGAAATTAATCAATCAATAGTGATGGCATACTGTTTGAGTAACTTTTTACGTAATTACAGATGCAAAGGCCTACACGATGCAACCCTGCATAAAACAAGCTCAGCGTTGTTAGTTCTATTGTCCAATTGCAGTTGCTGTCTAGTTTTTTTGTAACTACATGACCTGATTAGAAAAAATCTGACCCCATCATAGCCAATATAAATCTATTTTACAGCTGATTTGTTACTATTTCCTGTGAACTATGTTTATTACTAGGGTCCGGAGTTTTACCTTGTTAGGCTAGCCCCCCTCCCCCCACCACCACTTAGGGACCTGTTGTGCCCCCTCTGAAGTCACCACACAATGATACAAATAAAGAAACGTAGTATCTCGATATTTTGAGATAGTATCTAATAATTTCGATGTCGATACTATCAAAAAATGGCAAGATAGTATCTATATATATTTTTTCATCTGGTGGCAGAAATCGGCTTCCATACATTTGTTCCAAAAAAGTCAGCACATCCCTCGTTGTCATTTCACAATCTCCATGCGCCCCTCAAAACCCTTTGCTGACCTCAACCTCCAAATAACCGTCCACCCCCCACCCTCCTCCAGCCCTTAGTCCGTTTCTTCCTACTCTTTTTCAGCTGTCCTACTAGGGTTACAGGGACGTTTCTAACTTGGAGCCTGTCCCGGACCGTTGAGATGTGGCCACATGACCGTTGATTCATGGGGACGCCCATAGAGCTGTCACTTTTAAGGCAGGTGTCGAGAAATTGGCAGACCGCTGCGCAATGAAAAAGACTCTGACCTCATCCTGAAATACTGCAATATGATGGCCCTGCTGGTCACAGGACCCAAGGTACTGACATAAAAGGGCTTTTCTAAATATTGAAATGAAATGTGATCAAGTCCAAGGAGACAAGTCCAAAAGTTATGACTTGACATTGTGACAGATAGGGGTGAGTTTTTAGCCACATTTCTCTCTGATTTCCCATCACTTTAGCACTCAAAGGTCATGGATGATAAGCCCTGGTGGTTTGGTGATTAGTTTTCCATAAGTATGGATGTGGCTTATTTATTTACAACGTGCTGTAGGAAATGAGGTGGTAACATAAAGTGGTTTACATAAAGTATAGCAGTAGCAGCATAGATCCAATCATTTTTTAGGTTATTCACATTTCTCAGCACCACTAAAATATATCATAGATTTTCCCTCCCATCCTTTAAACAGCTAAATTCCTTGTTTACAAGATGTGTCCAGTTTTATTAAGACACCACAGGAATCAGGAATTTGTGTCATGCAGAATATGATCTTGCAAATGCAACACTGTTTAACACTGAAGGCATAACTGTAACATTTCTGAGAGGAGAGCGCCAGACCAGACCATTATTCTTAAGTATTTCCCACAGATTTGACAATCATTACCGTTTTGTTACCCCATTCCTCCAAACCATCATTTAAGTGAATCTTAAGCCACCCGTCCACCCTTCAGAACACATATGGGGAGTGTTAAGTGGAACAGGGGAGACGGGGGAGATTTGCCACTCTACAGGGGGAGAGAGACCACACAAAAACAGCTACTGTACAGACAGACAGACGGACGGACGGACGGACGGACGGACAGACAGACAGACAGACAGAATATTCTCCCACATGACTAATTACAGCAAATCACTTTCCAGCCCCCGGTGCCTGCCTCGCGCTCCGTGCCGTATCGGTGGTTGTGGGCAAGAATCTAGATCCCGGAAAAAGTATAATGGTGAGAGTGGACTGCTACGCTGATCTGATCCCCGTAACCCCGTAGGTCCTGCTGAAGGCTGGGAAGCATGGTGGTTTAAGCTTAAGATTCTCAAGATTCCCCACAACATAGCAGCAATGCTTTAGAGAGTTTCTGCAGCTTGTTATGGGAGATGCCTGGGATGGTTCTTGTAGTGTATATTTTCATTTAGTCTGAATGCTTGGCACACTCTCATCATAAACAGAGGTCTAGGTAGACATAGATGGCATACTTGGTTTGCACTTCATGTGATGAAAGAAACCATTCATTAACATATCTAATTTACATAGCTGGGAGAGTAGTTAAGAACCCAACCGCTATGATGAATATTCCTAGACAATAATAGAAATATGCAGAGTGCGAATTATACCTGTGACAATCATAGGTCTATATTTTTTTACGAAATCTCTGTGGAAATTGAACAACAAAAAATGAATTACCTTTTAATTTGGCATGAACAATCCTGACGTTTCGATCTTATTGTCAAACGAATCACTTCGAAAAATTGGCCACTCCAAAATAATTCCAGCATCCAAACAGTGCACTGTGCACTGGTGCCATGTGATGAATGGAAAGAGACATCTGTAACAAAACACCAAAATGTTTAATGACATTTGACGATAGTCAATGGGTCTACACTATTGTAGCCTGAATTAGTTGATGCGTCTTGCTGACAAAATATGGCATTTTAAACAAATAGGATAATGGTTGAATTACCATTATTTAGAGAGCCCCCCCCCCCCCCGTAATTCACACTGGAAATATGTCTCCTTAGTATATTACTTGATTAACCTACTGCAAACAGAATCTCAGGATATTCTCAATATTTATATCAATATAGTTCAGTGCAATTTTTGTAACTATTAGTAGACCTATATTAAATATGCATTTAAACTGAAATGTACATATTCAATTATAATAAATAAATGCAATTTGCCCTAAAATATGTGTTCATTGTGAAAGTCCAACCTTGAGTATTCAAATTCTTGGACAGTGCGCTCATTATTGTACACACCATGAAAGTTATTCATATTAAATTCACAATTCAAATAATAAAACAAATGACTAAATAAATTGAGAAAACATTTCAGTGAACATGCAGGCCTACATAAAGCACCTTAACCTGTTAAAATGTAAAGGCAATATGTAAAGTTTGATGATTGAAACCGTTACACTCTGTACTACATAAATGCCCCTCACCATTCACATACAAAATATAAGATAATTTAATGTTTTTACGAGCAGGTCAAGGGTGACCTGCTTGTACAATGGGGTAGCTGTCATGCACATGTTGTTGTGCACCCAAGTTGTGTATTCCATTCCCCCATGTCTGTCATGCACCTTGTTTCCAAGTATGGTCACTATGAGGGAGCTGTCACTTCAGGCCTTTGTGGGAAATTAATGGCCAACAGAGAAGGGCAAAAAAGACGGGACAGCTGCCTCTGTCACCACCCAGACAGGGTGGCTGTGAAAAGGGCCCACTGTGCAACGCTCTGGTGCAACGTCCCTCAGAAATGCTTTTTGGTTAATCAGATTTTGCTGTCAGCAGCTGTCTTTCATATTTTCACATTTTCTTGGGCTGTGTGCATTATCACCCCTGTCTATCCCATGCAGGACTGGGGTTTGATTTGAACCCAGTTAGGATCAGGGCTAGAAAGCTCGGAAGCTATAATATGACACAGTATGTTCCATGTTTCACCTATTGTATATCCTGGAATCTTAACATAACAGTCAAATAATGTCTCTTCAGTCCTTTAGCTCTCTAGAGAGATATGTCACATGGTGTGTAAGGTAAGACGTTTGGTTTGTCCAAAGGGGAGGAGGGTTGGGGTCTGCCCAACTTGCATTCACGTTCAGTTGGCCATGTCTGCAAACTAAGTCATGCGAAAACAAGGAGAGTGGACAGACAGCAGTGGGTTTGCCTCATCAGTCCGCGGTGGCCCCTATAAATAAGCCACAAGTGTGACCGAACTGATGTAGCCAAGCCCAAATTCCAGCACATGGATTGCCAGTGGCCTTCAGTGGGCTTCTTCAATTCTATGGGCATTTAGACACCCATTTATACTGAACAAATATATATAAACGCAACATGTAAAGTGTTGGTACCATCTTTCATGGGCTGAAATAAAAGATAGCAGAAATATTCCATATAAACAAAAAGCTTATTTCTCACAAATGTTGTGCATACATTTGTTTACATCCCTGTTAGTGTGCATTTATCCTTTGCCAAGATAATCCATCCACCTGACAGGTGTGGAATATCAAGAAGATGATTAAACAGCATGATCATAACAAAGGTGCACCTTGTGCTGGGGACAATAAAAGGTCACTCCAAAATGTGAAGTTTTGTCACACAACACAATACTAAAGAAATCTCAAGTTTTCAAGCAATTGGCATGCTGACGGCAGGAATTTCCACCAGAACTGTTGCCAAAGAATTGAATGTTAATTTCTCTACCATAAGCTGCCTCCAATGTCGTTTTAGAGAATCTGGCAGTACGTACAATCGGCCTCATAACCCCAGACCACGTGTAACCACGCCAGCCGAGGACCTCCACATCCGTCTTCTTTAAATGCTGGATCGTCTGAGACCAGCCACCCGGGCAGCTGATGAAACTGAGGAGTATTTCTGTCTGTAATAAAGCCCTTTTGTGAGGAAAAACGGACTCTGATTGTCTGGGCCTGGCTCCCCAGTGGGTAGGCCTATGCCGTCCCGGGCCTATGCCCATTTTTGTTTTTGTTCAGCATAGAAATCTGTTGTTGTACCATACAATACCATATCATGTGAACATGTACAGAATCAAAACAAAAAATGTACAATATATATTTTATAGATATTATGTTTTTTGATCAGTTTAATATATATATATATATATATATATATATATATATATATATATATATATATATATATATATATATATATATATATATATATACATATTTACCAAGCAGGTAAAGTCATGCAGATTTATAATTGAATAAACCACATTTGTAGTGTTTTGCAGCAATATCTGAAAACGTGTACTTCCCAGACCCATCATCATTATAACCTTGTGGTCGAGGACTTTCTCTTCAACTGGTAATGAACAGTTTTATAAAGGTTTTTCAACTCAAGTTAGATTCCATTTACCAATAAGTGCTTTTCAAAGTTACCACTGGATGCTAACCTAGGGACATAACAGTATTGAGCAGAGAGAGATTCTCTTCTCAAGGTATCCTGTCTTCTGCTCCTAATGGCCCAGGATAAAAGAGGTGTTGAAATGAGGGCCACAATGGGGGATTCAGAGTGCAAGGACAAGGCTGCCCATTCGGTCTGCACAACCTTTTAAACTCAATCAAATCAATCCGGTTGCATTGTGTTTAATTGTATATATTTCTACCGCCTTGTTGCAGCCAATGAGGAAATATCTCTCCATCTCTCCTCGTCCTTGCAGATATTTTCCTCACAAAAAGATTACCATTCACTGGTAGCTGTACTGTGCAGAGGACAGATACAGTACAGAAGAGAAAGTTGTAGGTGTGACATTGTTACGACTTTGAGTTTGATGTGCACTCAATATGAATATATTTTTTTTAACTCCCCCTTATGACAGGGGCAATAGCCAGACGATTACAA
The DNA here is from genome assembly GCF_029448725.1 of Salvelinus fontinalis. Lineage (NCBI taxonomy): Eukaryota > Metazoa > Chordata > Actinopteri > Salmoniformes > Salmonidae > Salvelinus > Salvelinus fontinalis. Next base: position 20,495,023 of record NC_074684.1, read on the forward strand.
ACTGCCTGTATTTACTACACACACAAACACCCAGTTGCATCCTGCACCCACACTCACTATACCCCGCTACCCCTCACACACCCACACATTCACTACACACCCCTACCCCGCACACACACACATACATACACATACACACACTGTACCCCACACCTCGTCCGTCCCCCACATCGCCAGCCCTGTCCCTCCAGCTGTCTCCTGAATCACAGTACTGATGGATGGCACATGACCATGACACTCACGTCGCCTTTGTTGGAAGTAAGCGTGTGTTGTTACAACCGGGCCGCCCTAATTTTAACTGCTAATGGGCTTGCCCCTCTCTGGATCCAGGTCCCCTCCAGAAATAGGAGGCGCAGTGACAGTCATGGGTTTGACAAGGGGCCAAGACGCCAGCCAAAACACATTTGAGCCGGATGGAATTTCTTGCCCCTGTAAAAATGTGGCACTAATATATTTCTCCCTAATTTCTTCCTGACTACTCCCCAAATGCTTGCTCGTCACCCGCACACCGCATCCTTCAACCCCACCCTCACCCTGGTTTATAGTGTCCCTCACCCATAAAACTGTCAGGGAAAGATATGAGTTCAATATGCAACAGGAGCCTGGTGACATAACGTGTGGTTGTTGTTATGCGGGTCTCTGTGGAGGGGGCAGTAACGCACGTTTATCACACGCACTCTGCCGCCAAGCCAAACCCATGCCAACTTAGCATGGCACCACTTGAATGGAAAGGAAATATTTTTATGCTAGTCACCTTTCAATAGTATTTCTTCATACACGAGGAAGACACACACTCACTGCAGACACACACTCTACAGAGAGTTAATAGTAACACACCCTTTACCTTTACCTTATGAAACATTCATGAAGTTATGGAACAAATGTATTTCCTACAATTGACATAATATGATAGGGGTTTTGTGTAGACAGTATTGCACGTAATGAGAAGCTGAAGCACATCTAGCAAGATCTCTCTTTTTAAACCTAACCTTTCAGCCAGGGCACACCAAGGTTGCCTGGGCTACAACTGCGTAGAACAAATAACAATGAGTGATACAACCAGGTTTGAATAAGTTTGCTCGTGTTGAATCATCTCATTCAAGCTTTACAACATTTTCAAGTTAAAGTTAGGGTTAGACCTTGTAGGCAGAATACATCACCAACAACCAGCATTGATTTGCCTCAGTGTGTTCTCTAAGATTGAGAATCAGTCATCATATTATCTGAATCACCCGAATCTCAGATTAAATTTATTCTCAGACTTTCAATGCCTTTTCAATCACGTGTCTAAGATGGTGTATTGTCATTATGCCTCACAGAAGAGACACATTTGAAGACTAAACAAGTAAGAAACCAGTCCCTGAACTGTCAAGGTTTTCTGTTACAGAGCTGTGGACACGGTCTTTTCAGGTTCTGCACAGAGAACAAACAATCCCTGTCCAGTACAGTCTTTCAAATATTTTTTGAAAGGGTTGGCCTTGCTTTTCTTGGTTTGAATTCTAAATGAAATCTTTCTAAGTTAAAATAACACTGATTTAAAAAAGGAAATAAAATAAAAGGTACATTGGTCGTCTTAGAGGACATTTACATGATGACCAAGACCAACATGAAATAACAGGGAAACTATCATTAGTTGATAAATCGAATTAAAATAATCATTAGCAATCTAGTAAAAGTCTAGGGAAGGGCTGGTCATGTTTTACATGACTTCATTTTGACTTTCTACATACAGTTCTCTTGCTGTGTTTTCCCTAATGGGGAGTGCAACTGTACATTGTCCTGGTTCAGCACATATACAACTACAGTCACCCTGGTAGTTTTTCAATAAATTATATTAGACTAATGTCAGGCGTGTCCAAAGGAATGAATGGGTGAATGAATGGAGTCAGTGTGAATGCATAAGCCTGGAAGCGGCCTAGCAGCAGGTCCACAGCTGACGCTTCCTACTCGCTCCATTCAAGAGTCACCCCAGTGTCTTTGGATTTCCACATTTCCTCCCCAGGCCGGACCACAACTTCATCGCCGCCTACTACTAGCGACAGGTGTCTCTGCCACGAGAAGGGGTTGCTGGGCCTCTACTGTAAGTTTCAAGCTTCTCTTATGCCATGTTGTGCTATGTAGTCAGAGCTCTGGAGAATCAATTGGACACACTGCGTCCTAATTGTGTCATAATATTACTGGTCCCGATGTAGCAGGCCTCATATTCAGAAGATGAAGTGCTTTGATTAGAAACGAGTGCGCGTTTCTTTTTTCTTTGTGTTCATTACATGCAAATTTAAATGATCATTGGCTCAAACAAAAAAGCTGTGTTGTAACGGTCGTCCTCCTCCTCTTCGGATGAAGAGGAGGAGTAGGGATTGGACCAAAGCGCAGCGTGATAGTTTGATATAATGAATTTATTAAATTAAAGACGAAACACGAAAACTCTGTAACACACTACAAAACAAATAAACAATGTAGACAGACCTGAACCTGAGAACTTACAAAATGACGAAGAACGCACGAACAGGAACAGACTACATACACGAACGAACAAACAAACCGAAACAGTCCCGTGTGGTGCACAGACACGGAAGACAACCACCCACAAACAAACAGTGTGAACAGCCTACCTTTATATGGTTCTCAATCAGAGGAAACGTCAAACACCTGTCCCTGATTGAGAACCATATAAGGCTAATTTCCAATGACCTAAACATAGACACACAAAACATAGAATGCCCACCCCAACTCACGCCCTGACCAACTAAACACATACAAAAATAACAGAAAACAGGTCAGGAACGTGACATGTGTACTGCCTAGGATTTGACCTATGACCCTTGAACTTTCCCCCTGGTCCTGGGCTGTATGTGCCTGTTCTGTGCTCTTTAATGGTTTCCTCATTTGCTGCTCGGCCTTGTGTGGCAGTGGGGCTGTGTGTCTGGGACAGGTGTCACAATATCCCTCCTGAAACAGAAACTCTCTGTTTCGCATTTCACACTGGAAGTCCCATATCTAAAACAGTTGCTGCGGTCACATGGAGTGTAGGTATTAACACCTATGTCACACTACCAGAACACCACAAACCCAATGATGATCAATGATCATTCCTCATACACAACATGGAAGTCATTTCATATGACAAGGATTTGTCACCAATAACCTTCAGCATAATTTATTTGAGGAGTCAGTTGTAATATAATAAAATAGTTATACAAGCAGTTTGAAGAGTTTTAATCTAGTTGTAAGTATTTTAATGTTTTGTAGAGATCCTAAAATAACTAGAAAGTGATAATAATTATGTTAATTCATAATGAATTTTTAAATGCTGGAACTAAAACACCGGCCACACAAGACAATGATTAGCGCTGCAAAAAACTATAAAACATATCCTACTAATATATTCAGTCCTCATTTTGCAGTCCTCTCCTACCATACCCTCCTTCAGCTACTACACTGCTCAAAAAAATAAAGGGAACACTCAAACAACACAATGTAACTCCAAGTGGCCTGCTGGAGGTCATTTTGCAGGGCTCTGGCAGTGCACCTCCTTGCACAAAGGCGGAGGTAGCGGTCCTGCTGCTGGGTTGTTGTCCTCCTACGGCCTCCTCCACGTCTCCTGATGTACTGGCCTGTCTCCTGGTAGCGCCTCCATGCTCTGGACACTACGCTGACAGACACAGCAAACCTTTTTGCCACAGCTCGCATTGATGTGCCATCCTGGATGAACTGCACTACCTGAGCCACTTGTGTGGGTTGTAGACTCCGTCTCATGCTACCACTAGAGTGAAAGCACCGCCAGCATTCAAAAGTGACCAAAACATCAGCCAGGAAGCATAGGAACTGAGAAGTGGTCTGTGGTCACCACCTGCAGAACCATTCCTTTTTTGGGGGTGTCTTACTAATTGCCTATAATTTCCACCTTTTGTCTATTCCATTTGCACAACAGCATGTGAAATTTATTGTCAATCAGTGTTGCTTCCTAAGTGGACAGTTTGATTTCACAGAAGTGTGATTGACTTGGAGTTACATTGTGTTGTTTAAGTGTTCCCTTTATTTTTTTGAGCAGTGTATGTAAAGTACATGTTTGCATTCCTCGTTCACTTCAGGCTTTCTCTGGCAATACCTTTGTGTGCCGCTCCTTTCATCCCCTCATCTATCCCCCCCACCCCCTCACCCCTCCACCCACACCCCCACCTTCTCTCCTAGTCGGTAGCCTTGGGAGGAGCCAGGCATATTACCTGTAAATGGAAGGTCAGGGCCATGGGTCCCTCTCCATCAGGGGACCAAACAATGCTTTTAGACTTGAGTCTTGGTCTAGGCAGCCCCGTGTTGAACATAACAATAAATAAAAGCAGTCTGTGAGGTGCCCTCCCCCTCCCTTCCTTTCCAGACCCCTATCTACTACCTTCCATTAGACGTGTTAAATGTGCTGTTGTCTCGGCGAGTTAGCTCCTATTAGCGCGGTGTTAACCCTCACCACCCATTTCTTGTCTTTAAGCTGTTGTGTAGAATGAAAAAAACGTTGCGTTACACTGTCATCAGAAATGGAAATGTATTGCAAATGGTACTATTATCTGACTGACTGAAAGTTGAGCTCTGACCGAGTCTAATGTATAACGCGCAGGAAAGGAAATACAGTTATCATAGTCCCTTATCACGCAGTATCCCTCAACAATAACCCTCCTAACCATTTCACTACCACCTGCAGTGGATTCTCATGTCAATTATTTGGCTAACTGAAAATGATATAGGCCACTGATGAACTGTTACAACTTTGAAATATAAGATGATAAGTGTATGAATAAGTTGAATAAGTGCTAGAATACACAGCCATTCTAAAAAGGTAGAGTACGTTGTTTGTAGACCTGAGGCAATGTGCTCAGTAGACTGTAGACAAAACAGGAGGATAAAGTCAGTATGTGTTGCATGTGCCCAGAGTGTTACTTCCAACCATGCAGTGGTGCTGGGAGTCAGTTTTCATCTGAAAATCCAGAGCTGTTAATTGTGAGTTAAAGAGGGCTGATGTGTGAGGGGCCTGGTTCTCCCAGACACAGCACAGGGCTGGCAGAGCAGAGCGGGTGGTGGTTTCCCCCATGGTCATGTTTCTGCCACAGCCAACAAGGTTAATTGAGTGCAAAGACACTCTCTTATCCAACTCGCCATCAGAGGGCTAGAATCATCTTTACCTTGGATTTCCTTTATATGGTTTATCCAGCATCAGACATGTTTTGTAGGATATGGTAAAAGGTTTGTCTCCCTTCAATTGTTGAAACATTTAAAGAAATACAGTGAGCTCCAAAAGTATTGGGACAGTGACAATTTGTTGTTGTTGTCTTGGTTCTGTACTCCAGAACTTTGGATTTGAACAGTTTAGAAATTACACCACTTTTTGTACATAATCCCCCAATTCTTATTGTGTCATTTTGGAGTCATTTCTATTGTAAATAAGAATAGATTATGTGTCTAAACACTTCTACATTAATGTGGTTGCTACCATAATTACAGATAGTCCTGAATTAATCTTGAATAATTATGAGTGAGAAAGTTTTACAGATGCACAAATATCATACCCCCAAAACATGCTAACCTCTCACCATTACATTAACAAGGGATGTTAGCATTTTGGGGGGGTATGATATTTGTGCATCTGTAACTCATCATTATTTACAATTCATTCAGGACGACCCATAATCATGGTCGCATCCACATTTATTAGAAACATAATCTATTATTATTTACCATAAGTGACCATTCATTTCTATTGGGGACAAAATAATGTGAAACACAACCAAAACAAACAGCAAATGCATCCAACAATTTTGTTTAAACAAAAGCTTGATGTAATCATTGCATGCTAGGAATATAGGACCTAATACTAAACTTTGGACTAATTTAATACACATATTTGTCCCAATACTTTTGGTCCCCTAAAACTATGTACAAAAAGTGCTGAAATTTCTAAACGGTTCACTATGGATGAAAATACCCCCAAATGAAAGCTGACAGTCTGCACTTTAACCTCATAGTCATTGTTTCATTTCAAATCCAAAGTTCTGGAGTACAGAGCCAAAACAACAACAACAAAAATGTCACTGTCCCAATACTTTTGGACCTCACTATATTTATGGTGAAAAAAACATTTGTCCAAGCCCCAATGACCATGAAAGCAGAGAGAGTCTTTGGATATGAATAGTCATTACCTGTCTCACTTTGTTCACAATAGACTAGAGCAGCATTTTTGTAATGTTAATACCTTCATTCCAGTTCCATTATTGTTTGTCGTGAAATTATTATTATTATCATTCAAACTCTAGGTAATCCGTTCTGACCCCGACAAACTATTTAACCTCTGACCTTGGAATCTGACAGGCCACTGAAGGATTGTGACACGCTGTACTGTGTGGGGCTGGAGCCCTGCATTCCTCTCATTCATTTATTTGAACTGTTTACATAGACAATTAACACCAACAACGATCACTATGTTACATTCCATATGTTGAAATTCCTGACTCATATTGTACTCATTTGGGGAAAATTTGTATGAATAAATGTATTGTTCCAATTAATAGATCTACATACTTTTGACAGCCGTACAGGCTGCATGTACTGCCTGATATAATGTACACTGAGGGATTATTTTAAAAGCCTCCATTGCAAAGGATATAACACAGTCTTATTAATAGGCCTTTACAGCTTACCACAGAGCCATGAACGTTATGCGACAGATCCATGGGTTTCTATCCTGGCCCATCAAACTATAAAAGTATTAGAATATAATATAAAAAAAGTTTTATTCACAATATTTTGTATCATACTGTCTCATTTGTGGCAACCAGTGAATGACTAGCCTTATGTAAAGACAATATAAATGAGCTACAAATATAATACACATATGTGTGTGAAATTAGCATATTGGCGTGTAATATAGATTAAATGGAAGTAACAAGCAGGTGCGTATCAAATGAATTCATTCCAGGTTACAGTCGATATCAGTAAACATTTAACTTGTTACTAAGCGGCCTACCCTATTTGGCAGAGCTCCATTGTATTTCATTTAGCATCTCGCATCTCATGACAGTAATGAAATGTTCATTGCAGACTTTCAGAAGACAAAATACACCAGCTTGTGAAGTGCTTTTGCTCCCTCATTGGTCAGATGCAGGCTCGTCCAGAGACACTTCAAAACCGCTGGCTGTGTAATGTCTTTACTTTCCCCCGCCACGCGCTCCCTGTCGCACTGACGTAGCGTTAAGAAGGCAGGACGCGCAGCGCAATTGGGATAGAAATGCAGCTCTCCAACGTCCCAAATTACTTTCATCTCTCCCCGTTTAGGAAATTACAGCCCTACAATCTGCTTATTCTGTCAAGTTATTATCCGTGAGAATTCGCTTTTTCGCCATGAGCTGCTTGGATGTTATGTATCAAGTGTATGGTCCACCACCTCAGCCTTATTTTTCTGCAGCATATAGCCCATATCATCACCAGGTATGTTATTTCTTGTGTTGTTTCGCTTCTTGGCAGATTTAGTGCACGGAAACTTTTGTAAAACTTGTGTGGAATAAAACTTTCATCGCGCATTATAGCGCGTCATTAGGTCTCTCTAGGCAACTGTATTTTGGCAATGGTCACTTTAAAAATGATTCTGCATGACAGCCGTCGGTCAATTGGGAACCAATAGTCCCTTCCGACGGTTATCTATTTAATAATAATAATGTATTAGCCTATTGACAATGCTAGGCCAACTTTTGATTGTTATTGAGGATGCATTAATGAATAATGATAGCCATACCTCCTTATATTGTTATTGACTATATCGAATCTGCGTGATAATATTTTAGTTGATGTAAGTGTTTATAAGTGTTTTAAACCAACTTATTTTTCAAGTTGTTTATAGATATGCTCTCTGTCTTGCTAAAACGGATCGCTCAGGCTAGGCTACTGAATTTGTTGTGTCTATATTCTATTGCTATTTAGGATATTTTGCTATGTGTAAGTTAGGACTATTCGTAATATGTCGGTTACATTGAAATAGCCAAGGCCTTTATTAACCAATCAAAACAAAATGGTGATGGGTCATTAATAGATTGTAGGCTTCGTTACTACTTTAATTAACCGTTCGTCAAGTCGAAGTTGGATGCAATTTAGGATTCTTTACATTCACAACAATTATTTTGTTACCGTGTAACATTTTTCATAACTTGCAATGAGCAAGGGCAGTTGAAAATTGAATAAACAGTGCTCTGGTAACGATTTCGTTTAAGCATATCCGGTGATTACTGTAAATTAAGTTTACATTTACATTTACATTTAAGTCATTTAGCAGACGCTCTTATCCAGAGTTAATGCTTGTGCATGCACAAGAACCAGTTCGGCCTATATGGACTATTCGTTTTCTAGACGTGCATTGGTGCTACGGCCCTTTAAATGTTTGCAACTTTCTTAAAACCTCTCACAGTCAATACACAAATGCAGATCTTCGTTTGCACGGAGAGCTGGTTTTCATATTTCAAATAGGTCGAACGTTTTCTTTAAATTGAATGAGTATGCACAGAGATAATGGAATAATGGCATTCATTCAAAACTCTCCAATGTCCATAATTAACAAATTAACTGAGTTGCGATATGTTCAGGAATTTAAATGCAATAACTTTGCTCTTGAATCCAACCACTGCCTCCTCTAAAAAAAAGTTTGAGTAGGCCTGTGAATGAGGAGAGAACCATGCTTTTATTTTTAATATACCACACACAGAGGCCACAATATAATGCGCAACTGTTGGACAATAATGAAAAGCGCAAAAATGTCACACGTGGTCACCCAGATGTGCAGGTGAAATTCAAGAAGATCATTTGTAACTTGATGCCTTGATAGGAATTCATATCTAATACATGTCAAGGCTGTTACATTCTGACGTTTTTTTATCGGATGTTTCAGAAATTGGCATTTTATTCCAAAATGCAAGAAGCGCAAGAGAGCATCAGCGGGAGCAGCTCGTTCTCGAACCTCGCGGGTCCGACGATAAAGGAGGAGGACTGCGCGCGCGAGAAAGATCACCCTCCGGAGGCCGAGTACCTGAACTCGCGGTGCGTGCTCTTCACCTACTTCCAGGGGGACATCAGCTCAGTGGTGGACGAGCACTTCAGCCGGGCCCTCAACCAGCCCACCAGCTACGTCCCCGGGTCGGTCAGCAACAAGTCCATACGAGGTAGACCTACATCCACCTCTCGGAGAGGTGCCGATCACAGAACCACTCCAAACACCTGTTCGCGCGCGGGGTTTCATTTCACCCCAAAACGGTGTATTTAGGCTACATAGAAGATAAAGGAAACGTTTTCATAAATATTTGCATTAATTTGGCAAGAAGGCCTAGGTCTTGCATGCAAGTGAGCTCTTGGTTTTTGGTATATTATTGTGTTCACATTCTACTAAAATAAACTGCCTTTTAAAAGTTTGGATTTTAGAACAAATCAATGAATCCCATGTTTTGCTCCCATAGTTTCAGTTGGCAGTCATTCACTCTCATTTGTGTTTGATCAAAATTACAAAGGAATCAGAAAGTCAAACAAAATTGATGGGCATGATGAAGTGCTGTAAATAAGGAAGTTGAAAATATAATCACATGGGTTCTGTGGAATTTAGGGCTTAGACTTGTTCACTATATTGTAGGGGAACCTGTAGTGAGGGTTTGGTTAAATTTTTCTGTTGCATGTTACTTCCTTAATTAACAAAAATGTAATTCTATGACCAATATTACACAGCCAAACATTCTCCAATTTTGATCAACCATCAGAAATTATGGACAACAACAACGATATTCATCCATGCATCTTTTTCCCATCATGTTCTCCTTTATTTCATCCTTACAACTGAATTGATCATTGAATCATTGAATTCAATGAATCATTGAATGCTATTTTACCACATCCTCAGAACAGGCTTATCGATCCTCTTCCACAGATACGTTCATAGTCTTTACCATTTAATTGATCTGTGATTGAGCATTTCAGTGTGTCTGTGGTTTCCCAGATGGATCATTCCCGATGAGCCAGAGGAGTTTCCCTCCGTCCTTCTGGAACAGTGCGTACCAGCCCTCCTCCATGAGCAGTGCCTTAGGAGCCTCCCACTCAGAGATACCCTTCCCTGGGGACCCTTACTCCTCCGCCACCCTACACAGCCACCTCCACCATGCTACCCCAGAGCCCTGGCACCACTCACACCACCACCACCACCACCACCCCTACTCACTTGGCGGGGCCATCGGCACCCAGGGCTCCACCTACCCTCGACCCAGCATGCACGAGGTGTATGGCACGCACTTTGACCCCCGCTACAGTTCTCTGCTGGTGCCCTCCGTACGGCCGCTCCGGCTCCCTCAATCCACTGTCCCCGGGCCGAGCGCCTCACCGTGTGACATTGGGAAGAGTGAGCCAACCAGCTCGGCCTGGACCGGGACCTTCACCGGGGCAGGGGCAGACATCAGCCAGAGCATCGGCCTCAATGTAGACTCAGGTAATAATAGCAATAACAACAAAAACACACTCTTCATAAAGGAGTAGTGGTTCCAAGGGCACTTCAGAATAGCATTCATTATTTGATTGTCCCCAAACATGCGTGACTACTATTGTGGGCTCTACAATTCATTTAAGATAGAAGTTAAGAAACGTTGCGACGCCTTACACCAGGGTTATCCTTCATTCATAACACAATGTAGGGTTTCTTTCTGCCTGGGAAAACTGTTGTCTTTTCAAGGCCACTCTCCAACACTAAGAAAGACCATGTCTCTGTGTTTTAACAGGTTGAGTTCTCTGTCTCTGTTCTCTGTTTCCTGGGAGGCAAAATGTTTTTTTTTACACTTTTCTGCTTCAAGGCTTCCTGCTTCTACCTTTAAGACATTTGATCTCCCTCTTCCTAATCGTCTTCTCTTGCCCTCCCTTCTCTTCTCTCTTTTTTCTCTTTCCTGTCCTCTCAGGTCTGCAGGCCCAGGATAAGAGCAAGGACTTGTACTGGTTTTAAAGCTCTGCTGCCCTCCAGGCTTGAGCTGGCCTCTGTGTTTCTCTGCACTGTGTGATATTGACAGACATTTTCTGTAACAGATTCTAATCTCACTTGCAGCTCGACGCTACACCCTCTGTGGCGGAAAAATCCTCAGCTGAAATTACGCCATTGTGGATACCATCTGCTGGAAATGCAGTGGACAAGGGAGAGAATCTAAAACTGAGTCTCTCCTACTTAAGAGAAAGGAGGGCAGGACCTGCTGGACAGCATGCCAGAAATACTAAGTGTTGTGACTGACAACTTTTATCTGGCCAAGACTGAAAACTTTCAACTCCTCCAAAAAGGACACTTGTTGAAAAATAAAACAAATATGGTGAATGTGTGAAACTGGAACATCAAAAATGAGATTTGACAAGAGCATAGTCAGAGACTGGACAAACATTATTTGCCATTGTTGTTTTTCTATCCGTGAAAGGAGAGGAGCAAGAAAGAGGAGCATTCTCTAACATGACTGAAGTGAGCACTGGCTATTTGAAGCCACTTGACTCTATCTATATTGCTCCCCAGCAGCTGTCAACGACAACTGTTTCAGAACTCAACGGACACACACAATCGTAGTGTCACTGCACAGTGTTTGACGGGGGCTCCGGACTTCATAAAAGGAGCATTTTGTCAAATCTGAACCCCGACCCACAGGGAACAACTGGTTTGACTGGTGATTTTGAGGGGGAAGGGTGGACAGGTGGTAGCAGAAGTGGACACACACAACTGTGCTATGTATGTATGTCTGTGTGTGATCTATGGGCAGCTCTATACATGTGTAGGATCTTAATTTGATCACCCTGTTGCAGGATCACTTTTTTCTAACTTGTAGCGTATGTGTGGTTTAAAAAGGCTTCTGAAATTTGTAATTTCCACTTTGAAATTTCAGAGTTGATTTTCTCTTATGAAAAATTGATCAATCCCTACACTAATGTCCATTAATTATAATCCACATAATAATTCACATTTCCTGTTGTTGCAGGATTATTTTCCTGCTTTACCAATTCTGGCTCAAATTAAGATCCTACATCTGTGATAATGTTGTATTTAAGATTTGGATCTTTATAAACTTATTCCTCATTGTTTTTCAGTCATCCCAGGTATTTTGCAAAGTCAAACGATTACCCATTGAATATTGTATTGTGAACATATTAATATATTGCCTTTTAAAGTATTTTTTCTTGATACAGTTCTGATGTAATATCAATGTGTTGCCTGTAACTATAAAGCAACAGCACAATGTGATTAAAACTCAACTATAGGCTCTGACTGTTTAGGCGAACATGTACACGGCAGATATGGGTGATCTTTAGAAAATACAATTTCATTGACAGTCCGATTGAAAAGTATTATGTTTGATGATGTGTCAGTCTATTATTCTGGTTAATTTCTTCAATGATATTATATTGTACAACATCCATATCTTCCAGTCATCTGTAAGCACAACTTAAGAGTTACATTTTTATCCTCCACTAATGCATTGTCAGTGTACTGGGGTTCACATTCATCTTATTTTCTTTCTCCCCTCTTAACCTTTTACTGCAGTGGGCTAAATCAGGGTCAGACAGAGTGTTTCTTGGTAGTCTTAAAAAAATCTAATTTGAAACAAAAGTACACACCTCACACACATGGCTATGGGCTTAAAAAAAGAAGACCTAGATTTGATCTAGATTTGAAATGTATTCCATTTTGAGTTTGTATCCTAATACTTCACTTTATATACATCACAGAAAACTGAAATATAACAAAACGGTTTGACATAGAAACACAAGATTTTCATCGTAAAAAAAAAACTTTATTAATGAGAATATTATAACAAATATCAATAACGTTCCACCCATGAGGCCAAAGAGGGCGCTTTTGGCCATTGACTGCAGGAGAGGGCTACATCATTCTCTTGTAGATATTGTCAATGCTAATGCTTCAACTTTTCAGTGTGAAGACATACTGTATGTCTAAAGGGAATTCAATACCGTACAGCAAAAGTGTATGAAGTATTTGTACAGAGTAGTATTCAGAAAGTTCTTTACAGGGAGATAGCAGCTATGCACATTCAACTGAGATGTTCTTGAGAAGAGACCACGGCTATTTCTTTCACTATACTCAACACCACCACTATTTTCTTTACTTTTCTCCATGAGGTCATACAATACGCTACATACAAACAGGCCACAAATAACACATAACTTACATATCAGATGGAGAAAAGAAATAGGGGTGAGAAAGAAAAATCCAAAACAAAAGTCAAACAAAATAAAAGTGTGATGATGCCTATGTTTCCACTCTCAGATGGTCATTTTGATTGTGTTTCAGTTTAGCACTGGACAGCTGTAGATTAATATCAGCTTCTGACTAAAGTGATGAAAGACAAGCGAGGGGTGGAGGGTCTCTCTCCCTTCCATGAGAGCCACTAACAAAGGACTCTTTTCAGAGAGATTATTTTTCAGTAATCATGGAAGCGTTTTAGCATTTAATGGGATAAAATAGGCTACATGCAGTGTTTGGGTCAATGAATTAGCCTACTGCATGTAGGCTAAGTGAAAAATTATTGATGAGTTTTTTAACTATCAGTATGTAGGCTATGTGTTCTTATAACATAATTGTTATTGGTAGCCTACCATCAAAGTGTGGGCTATTCAGCGTCATCTGGGCTATAGCCTACTATCATCAACTTGTCTAGGTGGCATGTATGCAAAAAATAACATTGCATAATAGATTGGTGTGTAGCATAGCTGCGGGAAGTAACACTGCATAATAGATTGGTGTGTAGCATAGCCGCGGGAAGTAACATTGCATAATAGATTGGTGTGTAGCATAGCCGCGGGAAGTAACATTGCATAATAGATTGGTGTGTAGCATAGCCGCGGGAAGTAACATTGCATAATAGATTGGTGTGTAGCATAGCCGCGGGAAGTAACATTGCATAAGAGATTGGTGTGTAGCATAGCCGCGGGAAGTAACATTGCATAAGAGATTGGTGTGTAGCATAGCCGCGGGAAGTAACATTGCATAATAGATTGGTGTGTAGCATAGCCGCGGGAAGTAACATTGCATAATAGATTGGTGTGTAGCGTAGCCGCGGGAAGTAACATTGCATAATAGATTGGTGTGTAGCGTAGCCGCGGGAAGTAACATTGCATAATAGATTGGTGTGTAGCGTAGCCGCGGGAAGTAACATTGCATAATAGATTGGTGTGTAGCATAGCCGCGGGAAGTAACATTGCATAATAGATTGGTGTGTAGCATAGCCGCGGGAAGTAACATTGCATAATAGATTGGTGTGTAGCATAGCCGCGGGAAGTAACATTGCATAATAGATTGGTGTGTAGCATAGCCGCGGGAAGTAACATTGCATAATAGATTGGTGTGTAGCATAGCCGCGGGAAGTAACATTGCATAATAGATTGGTGTGTAGCATAGCCGCGGGAAGTAAGGGTGCTGAGGGTGCTGCACCCCCTGTAAAATCAAATGTAAAAAATAAAAATATATAAATAAAACAAAAGTAGTATATGTATTAGCGGACTGATAGAGCCATCTGCAGCGCGGGAGAAATGTGCCCCCCCCCCCCCCCCACCCCCACCCCACCACAAAACATCTTCCCACGGCTATGGTGTGTATGCAAAAACAGACCAGTAGCAGTTTGACTGTGCCACCCAGAACTGTCAGAATATAAATCACAGGTCTTGTTTCCAAGCCATCGGCACCACGTGGGTAACTCTGACCGGTTGCAAAGAGCGCGAGCCAGCTGGTCCTCTGGAACATGCGACGGGACACACGATAGCCTTTCGTGTCGCTATTAGGAATATTTGTGAGGTTAACATATAATCTAAAAGCAGGAACTCATAAAGTCTTGCTTGCTCATTAGAGATAGAGCGGAGCTGTCATTCACATTATCCTAAAAACACACAGACTTCCATTTCCTTATACGGAGAGTGTGATCTGGGTCCAGTTGTCACTATGTGTGACCTTCAGCAGTGGCGGGACAATGATCTACTCCAGATCAGTCAGGTCCAGTACAGCAGACAGCCTATCACAAGACGTTTTGATCACCGTGTGTATAAATTACTTTAGGCTTCTTCTTTATGTGTTTTTAGGGGGTAGATTAGTTTTAATATTGCAGATTGATTGTGGCTTCCATCAACGTAATTGTCTGCATAATTTACAATCGCCCATATATATATATAGATATATATATATATATATGTATATATATATTTTTTTTAAAATATATTTTCCTTTATTATTTTCCCCTAACCCTACCACCCCTCCCCTAACTGGAGTAAACTAATGGACAACAACACTTAAGCTTCTACTTCCAGCTTATACATACTATACATATTTTACAGACACAATCTATTTTACAATAGTTCTCTTTTTTTTCTTTTTTTTCTTTTTGCCACCCCCAACAACTCCCATCTATCTCTGAAGACCATCCAGTTTGATTTCTATTTGCCATATATTTTTAACTGTGATACTTTAGGCTTCTTTGCACCAATAGGCTATGCTATAGGCCTAAGCCCTATGTAAATTGATTTTTGTATATGGATAGACAGGCTATCATATTACAGCATGCGTTCTACAAGAAGAAAAAGTTCTTAAATTGGCCTTCTCACTATGGTCTCATAAAAGTGGAAACCACACTGTGAACAGGTTATTTGTGTTTGCCAAGATAGAAGGTATCCATCAACACATACTATATAATTTTAGTGTGCTTAACATTACATTTCCCCTTGTATAGTTTGTCTCAACCATGCAAAAACATTCTCTACTTCTGTAAACCATTGGCACTATTTCAATTTGTTTGGTTAGAATATCATTACCCCTATCAGTATGCTCAGAATTAAAAAGTGCATCTGATATATTCCACCCTGGAACGAGGCTTGCATTATAATATAACCTTAGAGAGTTGAAATATGATTGTTAACACATGCCAGGCTAAATGGCAGAAGACATTGTGTTTTTTAATTTAGTCCATTCATTAATAACAGTCTGATCTCTCTCGCACCCTCAGCTTCACCATCCCAAGCACTGGCTTGCTCTGCTGTCATTGCCACAGTCTGTTCTCTCTGGGCAGCGTGCCACATCTCTGATTAGCGTTCAGCCTTTTCTCCATCATAGTCATACAGAGTATAGGGCTTGTGGTGGGTCTATTGCTATGTAAACGCAAGACAGGATCACTTACATGAACCACCTGAGAGACTGGTAGTGTGCTACATGCAGCCGTGTTGCAGTAATGCCTTATTTTCCAACTCTGTTCATCTTGATTTGAGAGGAGCCCTCATGACCCCTCATGACCCCCACTATATCATGTCATCTCTTTAGCCTCTGTTTCTTTTTTGTCTGTCTTTCTTTATGGCTCAGGAATCCATCCTTGAATTCAGATGAATGAATGGAGGCTGTTTATGAAAGAAATAAAAATCAATGGTGGGCCCTTGTAATGCACTGACAGTAAACTATATAATTAGTGGCCATTAAAAAGGTCACATGTCAATAGTTTGAAAAGAGAACATGAGCATCTCCTACAGCATACAGTATGTCAATAATTCATAAGGTATGCCCAACAATCTTTCCAACAATGAAGGCAGGATCTTTTAAAATGATTAGTACAGTATACAATCATCTGTGTCTGTGAGCTTGCCTTTGTATTTAAACACTTTGATAATATAAATTCCTAGGGATCATATTATTTGCGTTATTTGCTCCTGAAATGAATTAACGTCAAGGGCCACATAAAACCTCCTGGTGGGGCTCTGTGATAGTATCGCTGTTGTAATGCCTGCTACTTGGCCCTCTCACCACCATTGAACATAGGAATTGGATGTTGGAGTTTGTGTGATAATGCCTCTCCCTGGTTGTAGAGGAATGCCAACCACGCTAATGCTGAAGTTGTAGAGCAGCTCTATATGACATTCAGACCATGCACGTGTGCCACATGGCTGCCGATTCTCACACCATGGCCATTGGCATTTTGCACATTAGTCAACATAAGCACTACAAATGCGTACTTGGAACCCTGTCCACACAGGAGCATCCTGCTGGTGATATGGAGCAAACTGTTTTTAAAATGTGTTCTTAAGTGGATCATTTATCCAAGGATGCTATTGATTTGAATGTATTTCAAAGCCAGCAAAACAGAATACCCACCTACATACTACATAGCTAGAGTGACTCAACATCCACCAAGAGTATCTGTATTTCTTTAAGTTTGACCTCAGACCGACATTCCAGGTCTCAGGATGGACATAGGATGTTCCTGAACTAACAGCTGATATAAGACCATCCAAAGCATTTTAGTCAACTGGTCTGATGGGGACTTGTATTCTCCTCTAGGGTCTACTTTAGAATGGTTTATGACAACACATGGTGATAGGCACTGATGCCATTTTGAACTCACAAAGATCAGAAGGCATGTCGTTAATCATGTAAAACATACAAGGGTCATTCCACGAAATGAGTTCCTTTCGGGTATTAAAAAAAGAAAGAAACACTGCACACTGCTGCTCATGCTCCCAGGTGATTTTATTATTGCAACGTTTCCACCGTTAGATCTCCATCAGGCTCCATATCCCAGATGGGGGTGGAAGGTCCTATATATAGAGGCAGTACTCAGTGACATCACTCCCTAAAACAGGACGTAAAAATATATAACATAGGTTCTCAATATCAGCATTCAATATATCAAAATATATGAGCATACATGAGGAATGTGATCAATATTTTGGGTAGTGTAACTTGATGAAAAATGTTGTTTTATTTCACCCATTAAGTGCTAAATAAAGTAATAGGGTTGACCATAACAGGGTTGAAGATGTCATCTCAAAGCAGCCATAGGGATTGACGCATTAAGTTTTCCACCACAAAACACCAGAAAATTGCCAAAAAAGAGTAGAACCAGCTCACCTGCTTTTACACTATGATTGATGATAAGATATTCAAATTATTTAAAAGGGAATAGTTTCACCATATTAAAACAAGTGTTCAGTTCAGTTCATGCAACAGAGTTGACCTTAAAATGAGGGACAGTTTTTATTTTATTTTTTACCTTAAACCAAATCAATAATAACATGAAATAAATATTAACATACACACAGACTAGATAAATCAAAATCTGTGGGGCAGAATCTGTGGGGAAGAAATGTCTACTTTTACTTAACTGTCTAATTGTACTACTTTTACTTAAATGTCTAATTGTACTACTTTTACTTTGCACCAGTGCACATCCATCTCAGCACTGATCCATCTCAGCACAATATCCTATTTCACTGCAGCACTCACTGTTTGCATGTTAACTGGGCTGGAACACTCTTAACAATGGAAATGAATCCTCAATGTCTTGTTCTAAGAATGCCTCACATATCTAATACGCTTTGCTACAGTCCTCTAGATGGGAGAAACAAAGTCAGTGGTTACAAATGACTGACAAAATGACACTGGAAGGTAAAAAATCTTGTGCCATGAAAGAGGCCTCAAAGACAAATAGTTGACATGGGAGTATTTTTAAGCAATTTTGTGTGGAGCTCTGATGGACACAAGAGCCGTCTAAAACAATGGATGGGGGACAGACAACGAAATCGTAGAAAAACACACTTTCACATCCAACCATCAAAGCAAAGTAAAAGCTTCAGAGTCGTGAACTTCAGCCACATAAGGATTGACTTTCCACCTGCAGCCTGAGAAATCACTGGTTTTATTCCATAGCTGCATTTAGCTTTTTCCTCTCCATAGCCTGCCACTTTAGCCAACAACAACTGTCACCTTCCCCCCTGGAGTGTGTACAGTGAGAGAGACTGTAACTGAATGTGAGTTTCCACACAAACACAGAGTTTCTCTGGAACTGGAGCCCCTTGGTGAAATACATGCATCAACAAAGTCATTGACAACCCACATTAACAAATCACAAATTGTATGATCTTATTGTCAGAATCTGCAATTACTGACCAGAAATGTGGGACATTAAAAGAGAGATGAAAAAGGAGGTAGTATGGAAAAACAGCTGTGGTGGTCGCCGGCCAAGACTCCACTGCCAAAACTGTCCGTCGCTGAATAAAACAATTCTTTTTGGAAAACATACAGTAGGGTGATTTTTATTGAGGTTTGTTTATGCCTATTTGGGGTAATTCACAACACGGTCATCTGTGAACTTGAAAATGCCAACAATGTATACAAAATACATGCCAATATGAAGTTAATTTAGATCCATTACATGCTTTACATTTTTAGTAAACATATTCAGCAGACTTTCAGGTGTACCCATCTAGAGAGTCTGATTTACAGTATTAGAACAGAAAGAAGAGCCATTGTCTATCAGAATCCCCTAGAGCAGGGTATTCAACTCTTACCCTACGAGGTCCGGAGCCTGCTGGTTTTCTGTTCTACCTAATAATTAATTGCACACCCCTGGTGTCCCAGGTCTAAATCAGTCCCTGATTAGAGGGGAACAAAGAAAAAAAGCAGTGGAACTGGCTTCTAGGTCTAGATTCGAGTTTGAGGGCTCGAGAGAGTAAATACATTTTCAGTTCACTGAATATTCTATAGTTAGCTGTTATGGGTCAGGCCTTGCATAAAAAATGAATTCCAAAAAACTCAAATGCAGTAAATGCATTATTTATTTTCATATACTTTCTTCTAGAGCTCAGATTGAATTCCCCTGCTTGGTGTGATTACTTCCCTTTTAAATGATATGTATACAGAGGACCACCTCCCAGTGGGATATAATTTGAGGCAGCATTTAAAGTGATGTGCCATACATTGAGCACCAGGATTAAAGGACCACTTCATTCCTGCAAATTAAGATGGCAGATTGAGATGGAAAACTCTGATTTTCAGAGGGAAGCAGCTGGTTCCATAAATCATATTCA
Organism: Salvelinus fontinalis; assembly: GCF_029448725.1. NCBI lineage: Eukaryota > Metazoa > Chordata > Actinopteri > Salmoniformes > Salmonidae > Salvelinus > Salvelinus fontinalis. The sequence goes on from NC_074684.1 coordinate 20,514,901, forward strand.
TATGAGCGGAGGTGAGCTTAAACAGTTTGCTGCTCCTATTTCATACACCCCCTCAGTGCATTCTGACCACCTCTACTTACACCCACTGCCTCCAAGGGCAGAGAATCACACACAACCAAACCTGCACAAGCAGGGCAGCAGTTCAGATGGCGTGAAAGGATCTACAGTGCCTTCAGAAAGTATTCACACCCCTTGACTTATACCATATTTAGTTATGTTACAGCCTGAATTCAAAATTGATTAAATGGATTGATTTTCTCTCACCCATTTACACACAATACCCCATAATGATAAAGTGAATCTATCTATTGAAAATTAAATACAGAAATAATCTAATTTACAGTGGCCTAAAGTACTTAAGTACAAATATTTAAGTACTACTTAAGTATTTTTGACAACTTTGATTTTACTTCACTACATTCCTAAAGAAAATATGTACTTTTTACTCCCATACATTTTCAGGGACACCCAAAAGTACTTGTTACATTTCGAATGCTCAGGCAGGACAATATCAATATAACGCATTGTAATCCCTACTGCCTCTGATCTGGTGGACTCCCTAAACACAAATACTGCATTTGTAAATGATGCCCGAGTGTTGGAGTGTGCCCGTCTGTCTGTAAATACATTTTAAAAACTACAAAATCATGTTGTCTGGTTTGCTTAATATAAGGAATTTGTAGTATTAGTATAGTATTACTTTCTACTTTTACTCAAGTATGACAATTGAGTACTTTCCCCACCACTGTACTTAAATGGATACTTCGGGATTTTGAGAATGAGGCCCTTTATCTACTTCCCCAGAGTCAGATGAACTTGTGGATACCGTTTTCATATGCACGTTATTCTTTTTCATGCTCTGTCAAATGGTTGTTCATCATTGCCAGACAGCCATTTTCAAGTCTTGCCATAGATTTTCAAGCCGATTTAAGTCAAAACTGTAACTTGGCCACTCAAAAACATTCAACGTCGTCTTGGTAAGCAACTCCAGTGTAGATTTGGCCTTGTGTTTTAGGTTATTGTCCTGCTGAAGGGTTTTTCCTATAGGATTTTGCCTGTGCTTAGCTTTATTCCGTTTCTTTTTATTTCAAAAAACCTCCCTAGTCCTTGCCGATGACAAGCATACCCATAACGTGATGCATCCACCACCATGCTTAAGATATGAAGAGAAGTACTCATGTGTTGTGTTGGATTTGCCCTAAACATAACGCTTTGTATTCAGGATTTAAAGTTAATTTCTTTGCCATATTTATAGCACTTTTACTTTAGTGCCTTATCGCAAACAGGATGCATGTTTTGGAATATTATCTTTCTGTACAGGCTTCCTTATTTTCACTTGGTAATTTAAGTTAGTTTTGTCGAGTAATTACAATGTTGTTGATCCATCCTCAGTTTTCTGTTATCACAGCCATTAAACTCTGTAACTGTTTTAAAGTCACCATTGGCCTTAAGGTTGAAATCCTTGAGTGGTTTCCTTCCTCTCCGGCCTCTCCGGCAAGTTAGGAAGGACGCCTGTATCTTTGTAGTGACTGGGTGTAATGATACACCATCAAAAGTGTAATCAATAACTCCACCATGCTCAAAGGGATATTCATTTTATTTTATTTTACCCCTTTTTCTCCCCAATTTCGTGGTATCCAATTAGTAGTTACAGTCTTGTCTCATCCTTGCAACTCCCGTACGGACTCGGGAGAGGCGTAGATCGAGGGCCGTGCTTCGTCTGAAACACAACCCAACCAAGCCACACTACTTCTTGACACAATGCCCACTTTACCCGGAAGCAAGCCGCACCAATGTGTCGAAGGAATGTAAATGAAGGAAACACCGTACACCTGGCGACCATATCAGCGTGCACTGCACGCGGCCCGCCATAGGAGTCGCTAGAGCGCGATGGGACAAGAACATCCCTGCCGGCCAAACCCTCCCTTAACCTGGACGACGCTGGGCCAATTGTGCGCCGCCCCATGGGTCTCCCGGTTGCGGCCGGCTGCGACAGAGCCTGGAATCTCTAGTGGCATAGCTAGCACTGCGATGCAGTGCCTTAGACCACTGCACCACTCAGGAGGCACTCGCTTTTTTTTTTTTTACCCATTTACCAATTGGTGCCCTTCTTTGCAAGGCATTGGAAAACCTCCCTGGTTTTTGTGGTTGAATCTGTGTTTGAAATTCATTGCTCGACTGAGGGACCTTACAGGCAATTATATCTGTGGGGTACAGAGATAAGGTTTTCATTCAAAATCATGTTAAACACTATTATTGAACACAGAGTCCATGCAATGTACTATGTGACTTGACATTTCAGCTTTTCAATTTTAATTAATTTGTAAAAGATTCTAAGAACATAATTCCACTTTGACATTATGGGGTATTGTGTGTAGGCCAGTGACACACAATCAAAATGTTTATCCATTTTAAAATCAGGCTGTAACACAACAAAATGTGGAAAAAGTCAAGGGGTATGAACACTTTCTGAAAGTACTGTAAGTGGATAATCTGTGCCTGGTCAGCCGGCCTCTAAGATGGCTGGCACCTACAGTACACTCTTGGTCGGCCTAATTTACGAGCCTCTGTGGCTCCGTCCGTACAGTGTGCAGTGCTATAGGGGAACAGCAGCGTGGCCACCGGGTCCTCCGGACCAGCTGTTTCAGAAGCTCTCAGAGGCAGTGAAAGTTTGCCCTCTGGACAAGCTCCCTCTGCCAAAATGTCAGTGTCATATCGCATCTGCAGGATAAATTGTTCCCATCAATTGTAATCACTTTATTTTTAAGATGATGGACACTGCGTCTGCATCGGGCCGCCAGATTCTTTGAACAGTGCGGTTTGTGATTAGTATTATATCTCTCTTCTAAAAGAGGCAGACCCTGTCTGACAGACATGTTTTGACTGTGTATATAACTGTGGTCTTTGTTTGATTTAAAAAAAAAAATTGGCAAAGATTCTTTATATTTTACTGTAGTCTTTGTTTGATTCAAAAAATAGTTAAAGATTCTTTATATTTTTTTGTAGTTGTTTGATTTTTGAAATCGTTTTTTTAGTAAAGATTCTTTATATTTCAATATAGTCTGTTAGATTTTTTTACTATTTTCTTTGGTTAAAAATTCTTGATATGTCACTGTTCGTTTGATTTTTGAAATAGGTTTTTTGGAAAGGTTCTTGATATTTTACCTTAGAGTTTTTAAATCGTTGTTTTGAAACATTTCTTATTTTTTTTGTTAATTTCACGCAATTCTGCACATTTTGCCATGGGGCGTAGAGAAAATGTTGCAGTTTTAAAGCAAGTTGGCTGCAATTCTACACATTTTGCCATGAGGTGGAGAAAAGATTTTGTAATTGTATAGGAAATTTCATTAAATTCTGCTCATTTTGCCATGGCGCAGAGAGAAAAATGTGCAATTTTACAGCTAATTTCCTGCAACTCTACACATATTGCCAGAGGATAGAAATGTTAGCAGTTTTTAATATGATAATAGGGGCACCCGGTCGGTAATTCGACCTTGATTACTACAAGTTTAGATAGCTGGCCACTAGACTAATTTACCAATCCAAAGACATTTAGCTGACATGGTTAATTGAGTGACTGTCAGTGGCTGACATAAGAGAAAAACTGCTGATGCACAACCACATTTCAAAATTGGACCTTGTATTCTACTATTCTCACTCTCAACAGTAAGTTGAGACCCACGACTGAGTTCTTTAAAAAATCTTTGGTGATAAACTGCATGTGCAACACTTTACTTTGACCTGAATACATGAGGGGAGTGGAAAGTTGCCATAACACAGGAGCTCTCTGACATAGATACTGTATTTGAGCAACAACATGTTGTTTTATGTTCGTTGCTGTAATTGATAATGCACAAGAATCAAACAATGTGTTCGCATGTGTGCATGTTGGTGTAGGTGTGAGGATCATAGGGGAAAACAGAGAGAAAAAAGGGCCTCTCTCTCACACCTTTAGACCTCCGCTGTCTGTCCATGGTGGGGAGGAATGTTGAGAGCCGGGGAGCTAGAGTGCTGGATCCCACACAATGCCAGGATTAAGTATCAGCTATTCCAAATGTCAACAATTCTTCACTCTCCAAAGCCACAGCACTTTTTCATGTCCCATGACCTCCTGACTTGCTGTGATAATGGTAAACAAACATGGTCTTACCTGGCCAGGTAACATAAAACCCCCAAACTTCCTGCTCTGGCACCCCGTAGAGCCCAGGTCCAAGCCCCCCTACCATTAGGGCTGTTCCCCGCGGGAGTGGGGGGGGGGGGGGGCTTTGGGAAGCAATGAGAGGGTGCCTGGGGGAGGCATGATGGAGCTCAACAGTCAGAACGGCAAAGAGGGGAGGAAACAACAGAAGAAAGCAGAGACAGAGGAAAGAAAGAGTAGGGGATGAGAAGAGATTGGTGAGGTGTGAAGGTGAGGTATGCTGAGAACACTTCGCCTGCGAGGATCCTCCACAAGCTCAAGAAAATAGGAGAGCCTGACAGGTGATCGATAGAGACAAGAAGAACAGAGAGGGTCTTGGGAGGTTAGACTAAGAGGGTAGACCGAGAGGAGGAAGTGCATAGAGGATTTTGTCTTTCTTTGTGAGGGCGTTGTTTAATAAGAACATAGAGATTTTAATGGTTGTCCTCGATATGGGAGCAGTGTTAATGTCAGAGGAGCCAAAGATTTCAAAGGCTTCATACGCAGAGCAAAGACCATAAACAAGTGACATACTTGTTTTCTGAAGGCTTTATTTAAGTATGTAGAGCAAGAAGGCTTTTATTAGATGTTTTATTACAAACAACAACAACAACAACAAAACAACAACTAAAATGATCATATGACTGGCAATCAGGAGCACATTTAACTTGAGAGCTTTCCTCTGTCTACGTACTCAGGTCCATCACACTTCAAATATTATTTAGTCCTACATGTCAGTACAATCTTGAGACCTCACATTTTTTTTTGCAATCATGTATAATAGTGTTTGACAGTTATTTTGAATGAATTCAATATCAACATACACTTAGTGTACAAAACATTAAGAACACATGCTCTTTCCATGACAGACTGACCAGGTGTATCCAGGTGAAAGCTATGATCCCTTATTGATGTCACTTGTTAAATCCACTTCAAATCAGGGAAGGAGACATGTTAAATAATCATTTTTAAGCCTTGAGACACCAGTTTGAATGTGTCAAGAACTGCAACAATTCTGGGTTTGTCACACTCGACAGCTTCCCATGTGTATCAAGAATGGTCCAACACCCTATGGACATCCAGCCAACTTGACACAACTTTGGGAAGCATTGGAGCCAACATGGGCCAGCATCCCTGTGGAACGCTTTCGACACCTTGTAGAGTCCATGTCCCAATGAATTGCAGGCTCTTCTGAGGGCAAAAGGGGGTGAAACTGAATATTCGGAAGGTGTTCCTAATGTTTTGTACACTCAGTGTATAAGTGATGTTACATCGTTCACACAGAGTTGATGGTTTATGGGAAGGGGGGGTCAGGGACGCTGATTAAATGTGTTTTTAATGTCAACCCAAACCACGCAACACAGTCACACCCCACTCTGTCTGTTACTGGGCAGTTCCCTGGTACTGTAACTGTATGGAATTGGATTTGCAGTCTTCATTCATACATAGGGATTTTAAGTCTCGTGGTTGGGCTCATTCAGGAGAATCACCTTTTGATCTTAGCAGCAAACATGGGACTCTGTTTTCTGTGTATTTCAAGTTCAGGGACTGTAACAACAGGCTGCTAAACGTTTAATTCAATGGTATGATTTATACATGAACATTTATAACTGACTGGCCAAATATCAAAAACATGATCCGATTGGGCCATATCTCATGTAAGACAAAGGGCATTTTGTGAGCTACGTCGGCTGTTATGTACAACCTTTCCGTGCTAGAGCTATGCAGGTTGGAATTATAGCGACAGGGTTGAAAGTGAGAACACGTGGTGCAAAGTGAAGGAGTAAGACAACACAGGGGCAAGGATTGATGCTGAAATGCTACTGGTTGTGACACACGTAGGCCCAGTGTTGGCCAGGACACAGCCGGGCCGGGGCCGGTTCTGATGAACAGGTGGGCATAGCGCCTGTCAGCCTGCTGGAGATTGATGCTGTGGGTTAGAGCGAGGCCGGGTATTCTCTTACAGCGTAGACAGCTGTGCTGGTCTCTGCCTCGATGTGTTGTCTTTTACCACAACGGGACACTCTGGAGCCTTGGGTAATGGGCCAGTTGAACTCTGAGGGCCTTCTGAGTCAGGGACGAATTGTTGCACCCTCTCTCGTAGTTTATTTGATTGTCTGAAGGTTGATATACAGTGTGAAGGGGATAGTTGCCATTGAGAGACAGACACTTCTAGAATAAAGTAGTCATACAATCATAGTCCTCATTATTCGCATGAAGATTAATTTCAACATGTGTTGTACCAAATAAACTGGGCCAATGTTACTATTATAGCATTATGTTAGCATTATAGAATAATTTGGTCACACTTTTCAGTACACAGGCCTTGTGCCAGAGGTACAGCAATAGAATATCCTATGTAATTACTGTGTTATATTACAGGAATGAAGCATGTAGTTACAGAATACCTATTGCATTTTTTTCTATATGTTATACAGAGCATTTTTTGCTTTCAGTTGTTTGTGTTTACTTGTTAAACCAAATTAGCAGAAGTAAGTTCTATGTAATCACATACTTGCTTTGGCTTACATTATTTTCTTTCTTTGACGATTTTTTTTCCTTCTATGATCTGGAAACAACATGGTCTGTCTGCTCTGCCCTTCTACCTTCATGTGCTTCAATGAATAACAAGAATTCAATTGATTTTGTTTATTGGGAGTGCAACATTCTTAGAATTACTTGTCTCATTTGACAGCAAGGCAATTACAGTACAGAGGTACAGAACCATCAGAAACCCCATTTCGTGTTCAGTCCTAAATAAGTGAAAATAGGTTATCTTTTGAGTTTATTCTATTAAAGCTTTGTAATTAAAAAACCTGAGCAAGAGAATTTGTGTGGCTGACCGGTAATGATCAACATGCTTTCATGTTCAGTTTGTGGGTTTGCAAGCTTGGGTGAATTAAAATTCCGTATCCCTCAAACGTTTACAGTAGCTTGTTGCCTCCTGTCTCTACTGCAGAGATGAAGGTGTGCTGGGGACAGCTGTATTTAAACTCTCCTTTGGTGTTGTTCCATCTCAACAACAATATCTCAAAAGAGGATGCACTTGATTGTTGCACACAGAGGAAGGCTATACACAGGTCTGGGATAAATAAATAATCCACTTATTTTTGTCAATGGAACCTATAGGAACATATATGAACCCCTGTAAGAGACGCCAGCATCACAGTAATTACACAAGTAACAGCTTCTCTATGGCATGGGATGTCTTTTTTGCCAGTTGAGGCCTTCACCCGTTTTCAGTCTGAAATTAAGAATTCAAGAATTCTAAAACCTCAGCCGTATTCGGCTGCAGTGGTGCCTCTCTCTGGTTCAGTCCCAAATGGCACCCTATTCCCTATATAGTGCACCACTTTTGACCGGAGCCCTAGAGCCCTGGTCAAAAGTAGTGCACTACATAGAGAATACGATGGCATCTGGATGGAGCCTCTGCCAGTCTCTACACAAATTAATACTGAAAATGAACAGAGGAAGAATTTCTGAAGAGTTCAGTGAACTACAATTCAACATGAAATCTTCCCCCACACATATTTCTTAGCTATTCTATCTTTGCATTGATCTTGTAACTTGTAATGATAAAAGTTCATCACAGTTTACTACTTATATCTCAAATCCAGATCTCACAAAACCAATGTGGCATTGTTGGAACACTGGTATACAAGCTACAATATGACATAATTATTTCTGAGCTGCTGCTGCTAACAATGGGAGCGCGTACCTTCAGACTACCTGTCCCCTGTCCGCTCACGCTTCCTCCATCTCAAGGCTTTTATTGGTTAACACAAAATCCTTCTGTCCTTCAATATGTTCAATATTCAACTATAGAAATCGTGTAAAATATATTGCTGCAGTATAGGGCTGAGTTCAAAGATGGAAGCGGATGTGGATGAAAGCATACAGCATTGTCCAATGCATCCCTTTCATCCCTGGAAGACAGTCCCTTCTCCTTCTGTTGGCTTTTAAAAAGCCTCATCTGAAAGTCCAAACAGATAGGAGAGTTGTACGACAGAACAGCACCAATCAGTACCTTATTCCTAATCGGCCATGTGATAACATGTGGTTTGTATTTCACTTACATCTCTCTTGTATTGTGTATTGACCTTTCTTTATCGTTATGCCTTTACTATCCGGTTTGTTTCCAAACCTAACAAAACACAAGACAACAAACAAGCACTGTCTTAATGATAACGGTAGTTGAAGTCTATATGAAAGATTTAGCTTACAGCTTTGACTTGAATTCCACCACATGGTGGTTTATGTAACAAACACTTATCAAGTGGAAATATTTTCATTGCCATTTAAGAGGATTAGTGTGAGTGTGAGATTGTTTACAGATCCCTGCTGTGATCTGGTACAATAGCTGCAGTTGTCCATTTTTCTGCCGGTTTTGAACACTATGTGAGTGTAACGACCTTCGTCTGGAGAAAGAGAGGACCAAAGCGCAGCGTGGTAAGTGTTCATGATGAATCTTTAATAGAACAAACTGAACACTGAGATACCAAACAATAAATTGAACTACTGAAAACCGAAACAGTTCCGTGTGGAACACAACGACACGGAAGACAACCACCCACAAAACACAACAGAAAACAGGCTACCTAAATATGGTTCCCAATCAGAGACAATGACTAACACCTGCCTCTGATTGAGAACCATATCAGCCCAAACGAAAAACCCAACATAGAAACACAAAACATAGATAACACACCCAACTCACGCCCTGACCATACTAAAACAAAGAAAATACAAAAGAACTAAGGTCAGAACGTGACAGTGAGTGTGTAATGGCTTCAAGACTATGAAATTAATTAGGTATAAGTAAATAGTTTTGTATGATAAAGTGGGGACCCTACCAGGTAAAATACTCACTCTGCCACCCTCCTTTTTCATGCCTACTCATCTAGTCTCTGTCTAAAACAGAGATACTGTAGGAATTAAGTTAATGAGAGGACTCTGTCAGCAAGAATAATGGCAAGGCTAAAAATATATAACCCCTGATTGCCCTATCAGAGAAGTGAGCCCCACTCAGCCACCTCCAGCAATGACTGAAATGACAAATTACTCTGTATAGCCCAAAACCAGCGAGTCACGCCGAAAAAATGTTCTTGTCAAGAAGCTGTTTTGTGTCATGGCCAGCTTTCGTGTTTCAACTACTGCCAGTCACATAGAAAGAGACATAACAACCAAGGTCTCAACAGCATTCCATCTTTGTTTTCAGAGAACTGATATATTGCAGCTTGGTCTGCAATCTTCTTGCTAATTAAGGGGGAAATGTGCTCAACATACCAACGTACAAACAACATTTAAAAAAGTAGAATTCAGAGATGCTGGACAGTTCACTTGTTGATATGATATGGCATTTGTTCATGCATTTTTGTGCCTTGCAAGTTTTGTGCCATTCCATTTTCCATGGCTTAGCATATATAACCAATATAGCTATTCCAAAATTGAATTTAAAATAAACTGTTTACTATCAAAATGTTTGGATTTGTGATTCATAGGGGCAAACTGCAGCATCCATTTCTGGACTCTTATTTTAATTATATATACCCATTGATATACACTGTACCTTACAAATGCCCATAGTCGCGGGAAGCAGGGGTGCTGAGGGTTCTGCAGCACCCGCTGAAAAATCAGAATAAAAAAATTATAAAACAACAAAAACATATATATTTTTTAAATCAACAAAAAAAGTTGTGCGCTGGACCTTTACTTGTTCTGTATTAGCAGACCGATAAAGCCATCTGTAATGCACTCAACAACAACAACAAAAATATTCTGCCATTTCTCCAGCCCCATGCTTCAGCTATTTACCAAAACATTGGCTGGGCAACCGCTTGTTGTAGTTTGAACTGCAGATTGTCCCTTTAAGGGAAGCTTATGCACTTGTCCCAAGATGGGTGGACGTAATGCTTTAGGTGGTTTACCGGTATGAAATCAATTACATTGCAATTCGATTTGAGGATATTTCTTCAAAGAGTTCAGAAACTAGTCAGATGGTGTCTTTTTTTGTTGTTGATTTCTTTAAAATATATTTTTTTAACTATTTCACTTACGAACCACTGCTTTATGATTTATGGCAGTGGACTGCAGCCAAGGGTAAGAAACAGCACAGCCTAGTGTAAAAATATGGAGGACACACATTTTCAATGGTACCAGCAAGTCAAGGACATTCAGTAATCTATACTGTAGGTTCTCAACGTTTCATCATTCCTACATGAATTATATGGAAAGCAGACATTGTAACAGTTTCAAGTGTGTTTTGATATTAAAAAGTCTATCCATGATTTTTTTATCGAATGTAGGCCTATTCATGTTTTTCATGTGGGAAAATTGTAAATGTCAAAAATATTACATAAAATAATGCATGATGAGTATGCACAGTAACAAGAACCTCTGAAATTTTAGGGTCAAAATGTGGGTGAAGAAATTAGATTTGTAAACAACTTCACAGCTGAAAAACAACTGAACAGGTTAACAATTTTCTTAACTGGTGGATATAAAAACAAAATTAAACTCCTCTCCAAACAAATAAAATAGCAGACCATTGGATACAACTATAATTGTGTTGTGGAATTAACATTAAAAAGTGTTTTGGCTTTTGTATTATAAAAATGAAATGGAACCTTGAGCGAGACCATTGCAAAGAATGCCTAAACCCTTCTTTTCATTAAAAGAGAGACACTTTAAATTGTGGTCTGAAAATGGGATATTGATTTAGCACAAGCCTTGAATAGTGAAGTGCCCTCACCTTTCTAATGAAACCTTGGAAAAAGTACTATTGTACTTTTGTCGTCATAGGACAGACATTGGTGCCCTTGAACTTTAAAAACTACAACAACATGGACGTGTGTATTCTCTCAAGTTCTATTCAGTTTAAACAAGGCATATGAAAACCCCTAAATCTAGAGTTAGAATAGCGAAATCAAATGCAATTTCTTCATTCATAGTGCTTAATTTCACCCACCATTTCTGCTCTCAGAGTCATAACATTAAGAATGCATGATAGAATGCGCAAGATGTGTAAAAAAAATCTCACAAGTGGAAAGATAACCAGCCTTGATTCAATCTAATGAAAGAGAAAACAGGCACAGTATGACAAGGACTATAAGATAAATCTTCACCAAAGCTGTTGGTGCATGAAACATAACCATAACCATCTGGACATTATTATCGTAATTATTTTAATTTTATTGATGGTAATTTGATTTAGTTATTGCAATCTGCTTTCAGCTGGCAATAGTTTTGGGATAATGGTGAATATGCTGCAAGCTTGGTGCATGTTGACAACCATTCAGCTTTAATTGCAGGGATATAATCTAGTAAATCATCTTTGAGTTCCTCTTAGTTTTCTCCTTGTACATGAAAATACACTGTATAGATCATCAGTAATGGAAAATCATTGCCTTCACTTATCAACAATGGCTCTACAACATACTGTCTGATTAGCATTAAGTGCAATATGAGCAGGTATATGAATATGTTCAGTGGGGGGGGATTAAACCTGCAAACGCATTTCTTTTTTCATTGTGGCATGGCGTCAGGGAGATTCAAAGCAACGATCTTCTGTTCTCTATCCATGGAATTAGTCCACTGCGTCACCAGGATGGAGCTAGCATGGAATGTTGTTTTTTTTGCTCAAAGCTGTTCATTTTTACGTTGTTTCTCAACATTCTCGGAACGTTCTGAGAACATGACATTGAATGGAACATTGAGGAAACCTGTAGAAAACGTTACACTGAAGTACTGAAATTCCCATAGCATTGAAACATATGGTTCTCAGAACATTATGTGCTAGCTGGGTAGTGTGCACCATTCCCTGAATGTTGTGGGAAGGTTGTATGCAAAATAACCATAGGACAACCAAGCTCTCACCAAGCTCTAAGAAGCATATGGTTCTCAGAACGTTATGTGCTTGCTGGGTTAAGATAGCCTACACTTAGGTGGGTTGGTCAGGGAAATGAGTCGGAAAACTCCACCCAAAATCTACATTTTGGTATTTGTTTCATTAGTCCATTGTTGACATAGTCCCAAAAATGTTTTCCTTGTCAGCACTCAAGTTTTTAAGATATGTAACTTTCAAAATATAGACATCATCTTCATATGATGCTGCGTTTGGAACATATTATGGCTGATTTAAGATGAAAGCGTTAACCCTGTTATGGTCAATCCTTTTACTGTCACGCCATGATCTGTTTCACTTGTCCTTGTGATTGTCTCCACCCCCTCCAGGTGTCGCCAGTTTGTCTTGTATGTTTCCAAGTCAACCAGCGGTTTTCCGTTCTCCTGCTTTTTGCATTCTCCTTTTTCTAGTCCTCCTGTTTTGACCCTTACCTGTTTCTGGACTTTGTACATGCCTGCCTGATCATTCTGCCTGCCTTGACCACGAGCTTGTCTGCCACTGTACCTCCTGGACTCTGATTTGGTTTTGACCTTTTGCCTGTCCCCGACCATTCTCTTGCCTTTCCCTTTGGATTAATAAACATTGTAAGACTCCAACCATCTGCCTTCAGTGTATGCATCTGGGTCTCGCCTTGTGCCTTGATATTTACTTTATTTGGCCCTTACTATAGTTTTCACCAAGTTACACTACTGACAAATAGTTGAAAATAATCCAGACAAGATCTTGCCTGTCCCCTGTGAACACATTTACTGAAACCTGTAGGTCAATGTCATTTGAAAATAAAATGTCATTTGAAAATAAAATGTAAACTTTCTGAGGGCAAAGGAGAGTAACCAGCCTTATGGACTTTCATGAAATGTAGGCTACTGTAAATTACAGCCATAATCTATTGAGTCTGTTCCAGTGGCAACCAACGACTGTGCTATTTGTTCAGGCTCCTCCCTTTTCTTTTATTGAAAATTGTTTCTCACCTTGGGGGTCATACCTCATTTAGGTTCAATATAATGTGTAGGTAATAAGCACTGAGACAAGAGTAGTCACCATTGAAATGGGTGTTATTCCCTGTATAGAATAAAGAGGAAGATATCCCTTCCCAATCAACATCGCCATCTGCAGGCTGCTATATTCTATCCATATTTGTTTCAACATAGCGGGCCATTTAGACGATTATTTTATCCAAAGTCAGTGATTCAATCAATTACAGACAGTGAATTTCCAGAGCGCTTTCAGAAGTGTGTTTGCTTTGCACAGCAAGTGTAATGGGTGACACGTAAAATAGTTGTGTAAAAAAAGGAAGTCTTTCTCTGCCTTCAGTACAGAAAGTCACATACTTCAGAGTGACCTCAAAATAACCTCAAACCATTTTCAAACTCAGTTCTGTAATAGGAACATCAACAGAATGAAATATTTGCTGTAGATCACTCTGCATCTCTCCCAAATATAACTAACCTCTCATGTCTCTCCTGTGCCTACAATTTTTGAAGTTTGCCTAACATGTAGTGCACAGAAACTCCACTAGGATGAGATATAGTTCCACTATTCAATTTATGGACCAAAGATAAACATTAAAGCACAATCTGTAAGATTCCTTGTGTTTAATAATCAAGGTAAAAAAGGAGTAAAATAGAGAAAAAGTACATCAAGGGGATTAAATATATGACTAACAAACGATGGTCCACAGCATTAAGACAGTCTGTCCTTATGAGTCTGCCTATCTGGATACTTCCTTACGTTTTAACTCATTACTGCATAATCATGTCACTATGACACTTTATGTGCCTTTGGTCCCCGCACTTAGTTCTAGCCAGCTAGTGATTTACTCTGCTTGATGTGATCTATACCAGGTAGTAAGCCTAATCCCCAGCTGCATTTTCCATTATCAAAACCATAAAAGTATATGGATTCCCTGGTCAGTCTATGGCAGAAGTGTTTTGTCTCATAATTTATTGTGATATGATATGTGATAGGAGCCCATGTAATAGAGGCAGTGTCTAATGGAGCTCAGATGTAGATGTGTCGACGGGTTTGTCGCAGCTAGCAGCAGGCCCTGTAACAAGGATAGGGGAGCTCCCACAGTCACTCATCATCTCCCCTGAGAGAACAGCACTGTGACTGTTTGACAGTGTATAACTGCTCTGTCTTTGGCAAGAGAGCAGCAGGGGGACAATTTGGAGATGGCCCTTACAGTAAAGTAGATCTTTGTTAAATTATCATTATCATTAACTGTCAGCTAAGCTGTTCATCCACCAATAACAAATGTTCTAGCCACATTTTTCTATAAACAAGGAATTTAAAAAAATGGATTTCCATAAAATGGCCCCAACAACAGTCAATCAAAATGACATTTGAATGTCTGAATAAAGACTTACAGACAGGGCAAAAGAGAAGCATGCATAAGGGTATTTGAACTCCATGAGTGTGAGAGAAAACAATGTGTGACATTATTTGAAAAGCTAAACTTCATATAAACATGATCTAATCAACCCATTATATACAAAACATTAAGAACACCTTCCTAATACTGAGTTGCAATCCCCCCGCGAAAGCGTGTCGAAAGAATTTTACAGGGATGCTGGCCCATGTTGACCCCAATGCTTTCCACAGTTGTGTCAAGTTGGCTGGATGACCTTTGGGTGGTGGACCATTCTAGATACACACAGGAAACTGTTGAGTGTAAAAAACTAGTTGCAGTTCTTGACACACTCAAACTGGTGCGCCTGGCACCTACTAACATGCACCGTTCAAAGGCACTTCCATTTTATGATCTTACCACATTCACCCTCTGAACAGCACACATACACAAACCATGTCTCAATTGTCTTTAAGGCTCAAAAATCCTTCTTTAACCTGTCTCCTCCCCTTCATCTACACTGATTGAAATGGATTTAACAAGTGACATCAATGAGGGATCATAGCTTTACCTTGTCAATCTATGGCATGAAAAGAGCAGGTGTTCTTAATGTTTCGTACACTAGGTGCATGTCTTTCACATATACTGCACAAAAATATAAACGTAACATGTTGTGTTGGTCCCATTCATTGACATAAAAGTTCCCAGAAATGTTTAATACGCACTGTTAGTGAGCATTTCTCCGTTGCCAAGATAACCCACGTGACAGATGTGGCATATTAAGAAGCTGATTAAACAGCATCCTCATTACACAGGTGCACCTTGTTGGGGACAATAAAAGGCCACAAAAATGTGGAGTTTTGTCACACAACACAATGCCACAGATGTCTCTAGTTGAGGGAGCGTGCAATTGGCATGCTGACTGCAGGAATGTCCACCAGAGCTGTTGCCAGATAATTGAATGTTAATTTCTCTACCATAAGCCAACTCCAATGTTGTTTTAGAGAATTTGGCAGTACATCCAACCGGTCTCAAAAACGGAGACCATGTGCAGACCATGTGTAACCACTCCAGCCCAGGACCTCCACATCAGGCTTCTTCACCTGCGGGATCGTCTGAGACCAGCCACCCAGGCAGCTGATGAAACTGTGGGTTTACACAACTGTAGACCTTCTGCAAAAACTGTCAGAAACCATCTCAGGGAAGTTCATCTGTATGCTCGTAGTCCTCACCAGTGTCTTGACCTGACTGCAGCTCGGCGTTGTAACCAACTTCAGTGGGCAAATGCTCACCTTCAATAACCACTGGCACACTGGAGAAGTGTGCTCTTCATGGATGAATCCTGCTTTCAACTGTACTGGGCAGATGGCAGACAGCATGTATGACATCATGTGACCGAGCGGTTTGCTGATGTCAGTGTTTTGAACAGAGTGCCCCATGGTGGCGGTGGGGTTATGGTATGGGCAGGCATTAGCAGTGGTTGAAAAATTACTCAATTGCAATACTTGAGTAAAAGTAAAGGTACCTTAATAGAAAATAACTCAAGTAAAAGTGAAAGTCACCCAGTAAAATACTACTTGACTAAAAGACAAAAATTATTTGGTTTGAAATATACCTCAGTGGGCCTCAGTGGCCTCAGTGGCGCAGCGGTCTAAGGCACTGCATCGCAGTGCTTGAGGCGTCACTACAGACTACAGACTTGAGGCGTCACTCACAATTGGCCGTGACTGGGAGTCCCATAGGGCGGCGGCGTCCGGGTTAGGGGAGATTTTTGGTTCCAAACGCTGTGTCTTTGTGAGATGCAGAGTAGGTGAACGGATGATCTCCGTATGTGTGGTTCCCACCACGAAGCATGGAGGAGGAATGATGGTGCTTTGCTGGTGACACTGTCTGTGATTTATTTAGAATTAAAGGCACAATTAACCATCATGGCTACTACAGCATTCTGCAGCGATACGCCATCCCATATGGTTTGCGCTTAGTGGGACTATCATTTATTTTTCAACAGGACAACAACCCAACACACCTCCAAGCTGTGTAAGGGCTATTTGACCAAGAAGGAGAATGATGGAGTACTGCATCAAATGACCTGGCTTCCACAATCACCCGACCTCAACTCAATTGTGATGGTGTGGGATAAGTTGGACCGCAGAGCGAAGGAAAATCATTGACTGACCTTCATGTCTTAAAGTAATGATGGACTGTCGTTTCTCTTTGCTTATTTGAGCCGTTCTTGCCATAATATGGACTTGGTCTTTTACCAAATAGGGCTATCTTCTGTATACCACCCCTACCTTGTCACAACACAACTGGCTCAAATGCATTAAGAAGGCAGGGAAGTCCACAAATGAACTTTTAACAAGGCACACCTGTTAATTGAAAAGCATTCCAGGTGACTACCTCATGGATGCTGGTTGAGAGAATGCCAAGCGTGTGCAAAGCTGTCATCAAGGCAAAGGGTGGCTACTTTGAAGAATCTCAAATATAAAATATATTTTGATTTGATTAACATTTTTTTGGTTATAACATGATTCCATATAAGTTATTTAATAGTTTTGATGTCTTCACTATTATTCTACAATGTAGAAAATAGTCAAAATAAAGAAAAACCCTTGAATGAGTAGGTGTCATTAAATAAATAGCTAGAATAGCCAATGACCAATAGCATTGCAATATATTACAGAATAGTAGGCCTGTATGAAGTAGGCCTACTAGTACCTCCTATTTGGCTGTTTTATCACTGGTGAAAGTCACCTATCTTCTTAGGGATTGTTAAATTACATTTGACATGTAGCCTATGTAAGCCTACAGGCTTAATGGTTAACCATTGAACTAAGGACTACTATACTTACTTTCAATATTCCCCTTCTAAGATAATACAGCTCAGACAGTTTAAAGGAGTAATGTTTGAACTGGTTCTATTTTAGTCTGAGTTCTCAGTACCTCCTATTTGGCTGATTTGAGTTAGTATAAAAGATCATAGGCCTATCTTTCAGCAGGGGTGTGCAGTTGAACAATTATTTTGATCAAGTGTTGCCTCTTGCTTGTCTTGGCTGCTAAACAAATATAGTCCTCTCCCCAACGACACCGTGGCTGTCAGACTGGTTGGTCGACCTGAGCACTGGGTGCCGCCTGTGGATGAAACACGGAAGAGTTCATTCAAGGAATCTACTGTGGAGATACAGGCAGGATAGAAGCACAAGAAGCGCATCGGGATCCTTTGATTTACAGCAAACCTTCCAAAAAGAAAATTATCCCATGAAGACGAGACAAATGTGTCTCCATATGCGATTTCGTTGCGTTACTTTGGATAAAATCTGAGATGTTGGGAAAGGAGAAACTTAATGGATTCTTTGTCGTTTGGACTATACTTTCCGCGTTTGGCGAAAAACTCGGTAAGTAAACTAACCGTCGTTAAAGCAACAGCGATTTACACGATTACCCATAACTTATTTTTTGGACTACAGAAGATTGTAGGTAACAGGTCTCGCTACTTTATATTCGATGGAAACGGAATATTCTTTAATTCAGCATGGCACCGATAGTTTGACATTTTACTAGACTTTGGTGGGCCATGTGTTGAAAGCACACCAGACGGGTTTTATGTACCTTAAACACATGGCACATAAAGGGTTAATAACACATTGTGTGTGACTTGTTCAATAAGCCTCGAATGTTAAGTACTTGTCATAACTGGTTTGCCAATAATCAAATGTAACAATAGTGTGTGTCGTGTAATTACAATGAATCATGTATTTGTTACATTGAATCACTGTTAGGCTACATTGAGTTGAGATCAAACATGCAGGACGTTGTGAGAAAATATAACCAGTCATTTCTTTACAGTTGTCTTTCAAACATTACTCCTTAACCCTCTGAGCTGTATTATCTTAGAAGGGGAATATTGAAAGTAAGTATAGTAGTACTTAGTTCAATGGTTAACCATTAAACCTGTAGGCTTACATAGGCTACATGTCAAATGTAATTTAACAATCCCTAAGAAGATAGGTGACTTTCACCAGTGATAAAACAGCCAAATAGGAGGTACTGGAGCTGAAACTATAATAGTTGTGTGATTGATCATCCTCCTGTATCACCACACTAATGGACGGCATGGCTCGATTTTGTATTATTTAGCCTGATAGGCTCATAGTAGGATACGTGCATTATAATGACAATGGAGCAGGGCCATCCTTTTGTGCCTGTGCTCCTGTGGTATTGTCTCTCAGTACCAAGGAGTCACCACTGGCTGCTGAACAATGCCCTACAGCGCCACGCATGCCTTAGCAGTTTAGGAGACTCAGCCAAAGCTCTCCCACTGGCTGCCTTTGGGATCCTTGTGTGGATCCATGCAGTGAACAGTTTTAGTCCAATGCACATTGTAGTCTGACAGAGCCCCTCTACCTGATATTACTGTATGGTGAGCCTCCCTGCCTGTTACATTGCATCTGCTTCCACAGCTCCCCCTCTGAGTGTGTGAAGTGAATATTTCATGTTTGTCCCGAGGGCAGGAGTCAGCCAGGTGTTCAGGAGAGACGATGAGAGATACACTGGCATTTAAAATTTAAATAGCATAATTATATTCTCTGTTAGTAAAAATAAATGCATGAGTTTGCTGGTGTATATCAGTTTGACTGAAGTGAAATAAGGATGCATAAAGGTTTTACTCTAGTGAAGTACAGTATGTGCACAGCATAGAGAGAAATGCAACCTTGCTATGAATGAGGAATCTCAAGGAACAAAAAAAAGGCAATAAATGAAATCTGACTGAAACCTCCAACACATGAGGCCATATCTGAGAGGATCAGATAAATGTCTAGGTCATTGAAGATATATATAAACAAAACAATGTCTTAGTAGGTCTGTCTGCTGGGGACGCTGTCATGTAAACATTTTGTTGTACAGTAGGTATTTAAAGTGCATGTGGGCTGAGCCTGGATTTTTATTGTTCCAAACAAACCACTACTCGAAAAGGCTCTTGAGGGGATCTTAAAGGGCCCACTCTGAACTTCTCCTACTTTACCGTTGTGTGACAATGCCACCGCTCCTGCGCTTGCCCCCGGGTGGGTAGTTGCATCTTGTTTACATTTTTCGGTCCCGCTGTGGTGTCCGCTCAGCCTCACATCTGGACTGAGTCCAGCCTTGGACCACAAAGGCCACTGTGTGTGCCTGCCCAGTGTGTGACGCTGACGTAACCATCGCTGCATGGCTGTGGACTGGCCAGTCAAGTCAAAGCTGCCATCATGTGTTTTTTAATAGCCTCATTCATTTGTCCACAGGCCAACTAATTTTCTTTAAATGTTTTTCCATGAAATGTGATTTACCTTCCTTGGAAAGAAGAGGGATCCTGTAGAGATCCTTATCCAGAAACCAGTGTTATTTCATGCATGTTTTAGGCCTGTGTGAAATGATCCAGCACTGCACAGATCCTGCCATTGATGTCTGGACTATGTGTTTCTGTTCTACATACATCTAAATTCAAGGGCCCAGTCCAAACCCTAGCCCCTACCTCCAAGCCCCAACCTGCTAGGCACTTCATGTAGGCTAGATCTGAAATAAATTTAATAGATACGATGCATTGGGGATAGGTGTAAGCATAAGACGTGATAGTAGCGCAACTTTGCCCTATGATAAGCTAGGTAGATTTTTCACCATATTGTTAATAAATATTGCTAATAATTTCACATCTACATGAAGTCTCTAGGGATTAGAGGGACAGGGCCTAGGTCTGTGTGAAGCAGTCCCGGTGACTGGTCTCTGTGGGCCACAACTGCCATGAAGCCCTTGCAGGCCTGTTAGTGCTGTCACAAGTGTTAATGCCACACCCAGGGGGACAGTGGATTAACCTCTCTGTAAACAGTGTCCACCGTGTCACCAGGGTGCTGAGCTAGGCCCGGGGCGTGGGAGCCACTGACACACCACACACACACGAAAGGGAAGCCCCACACCTTCTGAAAGAGCCTGGAGTTGGCCTAGCCCAAGCAGCTGAGCATCTCAGACAGACACCCCACCTCTCGTGCCACCCACTGGGAATCTCTAGAGAGAGAGAGCATTGCCTTTCTTGGGGGTTGTGATTTTTTTGCTTTGCTGTGTCTGCATTCTTAAGCAGAAATGCATCAGCCAGGTATTTCTGTGAAGTAACTCCTATTTGTTTTGACTTGTCTGTTTGAGAAGACGTCCACTCATTGAGACATTGGCAAATTTTTACTCACTTTGATGTTATTAAGACTGCCTTCCAATAGCTGTCATCAGAGCTTGTATTTATCTGACACAATGCAATATGTACAGTGTCTTTTGTTTTGCTTGTCTTGACTTGTCTCCCTCAATGTCTACTTAACATAAGTGATTCCTTTCATATGTACTGGCACATTCTCTATGTAGACCTGCTGCTTTTCTTGATTCATTTCAAACTGTTAGCTTAGTAATATTAGTCATGTTGTCTAGCTAGCAAACTGAACAATATGTCTCATTTACTGGTGAGGTTGTTTGGCGTGTTTGTGGAGTGAAAGTTGAGCCTTGAATGGTGAATGTTCTTATTTGCCTTCCAGTTTGAGAGAGTTCGTGTTTTTCTCCACCTAACTCCACCATCACGTGTGTTCCTCATATCATGGTTTAACTAGTCTTAAAAAATGTAACAGAAATACAACACCAAAATGGAGACGGAACTTCTTCTGATCTAACTTGACTTCTCTCCTATGGTTTTGTCCAGATGACGGTTGTGGCCACTCCATGCTGGGCCCAGAGAGTGGTGTCCTCTCCTCTAAGAACTACCCGGGAACCTACCCCAACAACACCTGGTGCGAGTGGAAGATCCGCGTGCCAGAGGGCAACAGCCTGGTCCTCAGGTTCGGAGACCTGGATGTGGAGGCACGGGATTGCCAGTCGGACTACGTTAAGGTCCTCAAGGGTGTCTACGGAGGCGAGCATGGTGAGTCTGAGTCAGCCATCTTGGCCTTGGCTATTGTCTCTCTGGTTCTATGTGGTGATGAAAGTGTGACCTAGCTAGCGGTGGTGCTGCACAGACCACAGTCTTCATAACATTCCTTCTCCACAGATGAAAAGCACATGTCAGACTGAGCTTCCCTATTCACTGAGTCAAGGACAGAGTTTCTTCTGGGGTATTTTTTTATATATAAAGAGCCGGAGGAGAGGGCGGATGTCTTTGTTGTACTTGAGAATAGCCTCACACAAAGAGCCAACAGAAGCCAAGCCAACAGAACGACATTGAGCTCCAAAAGTATTGGGACAGTGACATTTTTTGTTGTTGTTTTGTCTCTGTACTCCAGAACTTTGGTATTTTCATCCATATTGGGTAAACCATTTACAGCATTTTTTGTACATAGTATTTTAGGGGACCAAAAGTATTGGGACAAATTCACTAGCTGTAAAAAGTTTAGTACTTGGTCCCATATTCATAGCATACAATGACTAATAATCCTGAATGAATCGTGAATAATGAGTGACAAAGTTAGACGCACAAATATCATACCCCCCCCAAAAAATTCTAACCTCCCCTGTTATTGTAATAGTGAGAGGTTAGCATGTCTTGGGTGTATGATATTTGTGCGTCTGTAACTTCCTCACTTATCATTATTCATGATTCATTCACGATTATTGGTAATCATGGTAGCATCCACATTTAATGTAGATGTGTTTAGAAACATATTCTATTCTTATTTACAATACAAGTGATTCCAAAACGACACAATACATTATTTACAATACTTCTATTGGGCACAAAATAATCTGAAACACAACCAAAACTAACAGCAAATGCATCCAACAATTTTGTAGAGTCACAAGCTTGATGTATACTGAACAAAAATCTACATGTAAAAATGTCAAAGATTTTACTGAGATACAGTTTATATAAGGAAATCAGTCAATTGTAATAAATTAATTAGGCCATAATCTATGGATTTCACATGACTGGGAATACAGATATGCATCTGTTGGTCACAGATACCTTAAAAAAAATATGGGCGTGGATCAGAAAACCAGTCCGTATCTGGTGTGACTACCATATGCCTCATACAGCACGACACATCTCCTTTGCATAAAGTTGATCAGGGTGCTGATTGTGACCTGTGTAATGTATTTTTTTGTTTTTGTATTTTTTTCATAATTTATTTATTTGTTACCCCCCTCTCCCCAATTTCGTGGTTTCCAATTGGTAGTCTTGTCTCATCGCTGCAACTCCCGTACAGACTCGGGAGAGGCGAAGGTTGAGAGCCATGCGTACTCTGAAACACAACCCAACCAAGCCGCACTGATTCTTGACACAATGCCAACTTAACCCGGAAGCCAGCCGCACCAATGTGTCGGGGGAAACACCATACACCTGGCGACCGTGTCAGCGTGCACTGTGCCCAGCCCGCCACAGGAGTTGCTAGTGCGCGACAATGACATCCCTGCCGGCCAAACCCTCCCCTAAACCGGATGACACTGGAACAATTGTGCACCGCCCCATGGGTCTCCCAGTCGCGGCTGGCTGCAACAGAACCTGGACTCGAACCCAGAATCTCTAGTGGCACAGCTAGCACTGCGATGCCATGCCTTAGACCACTGCGCCACTCGGGAGGCCCGGCCTGTATAATGTTGTCCAACTCCTCTTCAATGACTGTGCGTAGTTGCTGCATACTGTGGGGAACTGGAACATGCTTTCGTACACGTCGATCCAGAGCATCCCAAACATGCTCAATGGGTGACATGTCTGGTGAGTATGCAGGCAATGTAAGAACTGGGACATTTTCTGCTTCCAGGAATTGTGTACAGATCCTTGTAACATGGGGCCGTGCATTGTCAAGCTGAAACATGAGGTGATGGAGGCGAATGAATGGCATGACAATGAGCCTCAGGATCTTGTCATGGGGTCTCTGTGCATTAAAATTGCCATCGATAAAATGCTATTCTATTAGTTGTTCGTAACCCCACCGACACATGGGACATTCTTTACACAACTTTGACATCAGCAGGATTCATCTGTGAAGAGCACACTTCTCCAGCGTGCAAGTGGCCATCGAAGGTGAGCATTTGCCAGGTGTCAGGTGGATGGATTATCTTGGCAAAGGAGAAATGCTCACTAACCAATGTAAAGAAATGTGCACAACGTGAGAGAAATAAGCTTTTGGGCTTATGGAACATTTCTGGGATCTTTTATTTCAGCTCATGGGACCAACACTTTACATGTTGTGTGCTATGAATATGAGACCAAATATGTAATGTTTTGCTACTTTAATACACATATATGTGAATTTGTCCCAATACCTTTGTTCACCTAAAATGGGGGGAATATGTACAAAGAGTGCTGTAATTTGTAAACAGTTCACCTGATATGGATAAAAAAATCCCCAAATTAAAGCTGCCAGTATGCACTTTAACCTCATTCATTGTATCATTTCAAATCCAAAGTGCTGGAGTACAGAGTCAAAAGAATCAAAAATGTGTCACTGTCCCAATACTTTTGGAGCTCACTGTATTCCATTATAGGCTCTCTTTTACCTTGAGATCTCTATGGGCTTTGATGGGGTTTGACCATATTTGTTGGTGGGTTTGACAAGTGCTTTTGGGTAGTTCCACCTCAAAAAGCACAAGAAAGGATTTCAACACCAACCATATCAGATTGTTCTGAAATCTTTTCTGTTGTTAGAAACAGATAAGATTAGCATTCCTGCAACATTATTTTGTTTCTAATATTATTTTATCTTTGAGAAATTAAGCTAATTGATTGCATCTAAATTGATAATTTTAATTTATAGGATTCATATAATATTTTAACGACCCCCCACACCCCATGCCAATCCCACCTAACGAGTATATAGTATTAGTTCTCTGTGTCTGACAAGTACTATGGACCTGCGGCTTGGACTATTGTTTCTTCATCCTATGAAATGTATCCCAGTGAATTTGGTGATGTTTTTTCCCCCTTTTCAGAGAAATTAGTCATTGAATGTGTTAGGTTTATGTCCCATCCTACATCCTGATATTACCAGGTTCTGACTAGAGGTTGACCGATTAATCGGAATGGCTGATTAATTAGGGCCGATTTCAAGTTTTCAGAACAATCGGCCTTTTTGGACACCAATCATGGCCGATTACATTGCATTCCACGAGGAGACTGCGTGTCAGGCTGACTACATGTTATGCGAGTGCAGCAAGGAGCCAAGGTAAGGTGCTAGCTAGCATTAAATGTATCTTTAAAAAAACAATCAATCTTAACAAAGTCACTAGTTAAGTACACATGGTTGATGATATTACTAGTTTATCTAGCTTGTCCTGCATTGCATATAATCATTGCATATAACCTCTTAATTTATCATTGAATCACAGCCTACTTCGCCAAACGGGTGATTTAAACAAGCGCATTCACGAAAAAAGCACTGTCGTTGCACCAATGTGTACCTAACCATAAACATCAACGCCTTTCTTGAAATCAATACACAAGTATATATTTTTAAACCTGCATATTTAGTTAATATTGCCTGCTAACATGAATTTCTTTTAACTAGGGAAATTGTGTCACTTTTCTTGCGTTCTGTGCAACAGAGTCAGGGTATATGCAGCAGTTTGGGCCGCCTGGCTCGTTGCGAACTGTGAAGACTATTTCTTCCTAACAAAGACAGCCAACTTCGCCAAACGGGGGATGATTTAACAAAGGCGCATTTGCGAAAAAGCATAACCGTTGCACGAATGTACCTAACCATAAGCATCAATGCCTTTCTTAAAATCAATACACAGAAGTATGTATTTTTAATCCTGCATATTTAGTTAAAATAAATTCCTGTTAGCAGGCAATATTACACTAGGGAAATTGTGTCACTACTCTTGCGTTCATTGCACGCAGAGTCAGGGTATACGCAACAGTTTGGGCCACCTGGCTCGTTGCGAACTAATTTTCCAGAATTTTACGTAATTATGACATAACATTGAAGGTTGTGCAATGCAGCAGGAATATTTAGACTTATGGATGCCACCCGTTATATAAAATATGGAACGGTTCCGTATTTCACTGAAAGAATGAACGTTTTATTTTCAAAATGATAGTTTCTGGATTTGACCATATTAATGACCTAAGGCTCGTTTTTGTGAGTTATTATGTTATAATTAAGTCTATGATTTGATATTTGATAGAGCAGTCTGACTGAGCTGTGGTAGGCAGCAGCATGCTCGTAAGCATTCATTCAAACAGCACTTTCGGGCATTTGCCAGCAGCTCTTCGCTGTGCTTTAAGCATTGCACTGTTTATGACTTCAAGCCTATCAACTCCCGAGATTAGGCTGGTGTAACCGATGTGAAATGGCTAGCTAGTTAGCGGGGTGCGTGCTAATAGCGTTTCAAACGTCACTCGCTCTGAGACTTGGAGTAGTTGTTCCCCCGCTGCTTTTGTGGAGCGATGGGTAACGATGCCTTGAGGGTGGCTGTTGTCGATGTGTTCCTGGTTCGAGCCCAGGTAGGGGCGAGGAGAGGGACGGAAGCTATACTGTTACACTGGCAATACTAAAGTGCCTATAAGAACATACAATAGTCAAAGGTATATGAAATACAAATGGTATAGAGAGTAATAGTCCTAAAATTCCTATAATAACTACAACCTAAAACTTTTTACCTGGGAATATTGAAGACTCATGTTAAAAGGAACCACCAGCGTTCATATGTTCTCATTTTCTGGGCAAGGAACTTAAACGTTAGCTTTTTTACATGGCACATATTGCACTTTTACTTTCTTCTCCAACACTTTGTTTTTGCATTATTTAAACCAAATTGAGCATGTTTCATTATTTATTTAAGGCTAAATTTATTTGATTGATGTATTATATTAAGTTAAAATAAAAGTGTTCATTCAGTATTGTTGTATTTGTCATTATTACAAATAAATAAATACATTTTAAAAATCGTCCGATTAATCTGTATCAGCTTTTTTTTGGTCCTCCAATAATCGGTATCGGTATCGCCGTTGGAAAAATCATAATCGGACGACCTCTAGTTCTGACCCCCCTTAGTCATAGTATTTTCTGACAAGTAATGAGACGTCTTGGGTTTTCTCCATGTTAGCAGCGCGTAGGAGCACACAGAAAGCATTTGTCATGCAGCACTATAGCAGGATGTCTCTCCTCCAGCCTGCCACTGCTACTCTGAGTAAGAATTACTGGGCTGAAGGGAGGCTGGTGTGAAGAGCAGGATATGGGCTGAGGGTAGTGTTGAGCTGCTATATCCATCATGCTGTAGTGAATGATCATCATGCCCACTTTGCAACCCACCCACAGCTGAGGTTACCAGTACAGAGGCCAGGGTGTCAGAGGCCCTTTGAAACCTCAGTGGTGAAACACCTTGGCTTCTCTCCTCAACAGATTCCTGGTGAAAGTATTCCATCACTGACCAGGTTTCACATGTTTTGCTCATAAATATCCATAGGAATTAGTGATATTTACAGTATCCCATTCCCGGTCATACCTTGAAAGTTGTATTTTCACACTTCTTTGAAACTCCTTATATGACCCTTCAAATGTTCCGTAGGGCAATAGGGCTGGGGAATGTAATTATTTGTTCATCATGAAATCCCTCAGTGTTGTTGACGTGTAGTTCAGTGATGGAGTGGATATAGTGATTTCCACCCAGAGGATGTGGTTGCCATGGAGCTGACTGGTGGAGGACTCATGTTTCATCATGGTCGTCAGGTGAAGCAAAGCCACACAGGCCATTGAGACCAAACATAACCAGCATGGGCTGCCTGGCTGAGACCCGGTCTTTGGAAAGGGCCCTGGGCAATGTGCTGGGTTTGGGTGTCTCTCTCTCTCTCTCCCCCTCCCTTTGTCTGCCCTGCAAATTATTTACAGTGAGATTCCTGTCGCTGACAAAAGGGAAGCATTCTTTCCTCCTGTGTGTGATAGAGAGGAAGAGCGGTTCAGATGACATGTGTTTTGGGTTGTTGGGGCTGAAAATAGAGAGCCTTGTCAGGGAGACCTGGAGGGACAAACAGCCCCTGTGGGGTGGTGGGTAGGGGGGACCGTGTAGATGGCAGGTCAGAACCTGTCTGCCTCTCCCACCTCTCTGACCTCAGATATGGACGCACCATCTTGTGTTGGTCATTTGGAATATGAAATGAGTTCATATTGCTGTCAAAATGCAGATGAATGGTGGTTATGAGAAACCTATGTCCATCTCTCCTGTTGCAGTGTATGGGACCTTCTGTGGCAGCCTGAAGTCCTACCCCAGAGAGGTACACACGGACTCCAATGAGGTCATCGTCCAGTTCCGCAGCGGGCGCCACATCTCGGGCCGAGGGTTCCTGTTCTCCTACTCCTCAGGGGACCACAGAGGTTTGAGCCTCTCTCTCTCTAGATCTACACCTAAACTAATGATTCAATGCTGTTTCATGCCAAAACAATGATCTTGATAAGAATACACCGTTGTCTGAATTCTACATGTGTGTTTTTCTGTGCGGTCCTTTGGTTGACCTTCTCTTTCCACTGAGGACAGTCAGTGCTACTGGTTAATCAATCAGCTGTGCCACGTGCCACCACTTGCCTGTCCTGTCCTCTCCTTAGGGTAAACCCACAAGGGTTGGGGCTGTTTCTACATGCAGCATTATCAAACACAGCATTGACTGTTGTAAGTCAGACCATATTGAATGACACATAGTCACGCTGTGTATGTGATGATCCAGGATATTCCAGGAGTTTACAAACTGGTTTTGGTGGTTATGCCTGTTTCCACCATTATGATGTTGTTGACCAAAACATCATGTAGTTGATCACTAAGAGCAATCACTGTGTGCGGTGCGTGTGTGTGTCTGTGCGTGTGTGTGTGTGTGTGTGTGTCTGTGCGAGTGTGACATTAATGTTCATCCCAGAGGGAGTGAAGGAAGCAGGGTCTACATCCTGTTGTTGTGTTCCTTTCTGCTCCACAGGGCTGGTTTCCTCTGTCTGCTCTACTACTGGTCACATGGTATTTTCTCCCCTCATTGTCTCTCGGCTCCTCCCCTGTTTTCTCTCCTCAGATTTGCTCACATGTTTGGATAAAGGCAGCCATTTCTCAGACTTAAAATACAGGTAAGGTTGTTTCGTATGTGGCTGTGTGTCTGAGACAAGTCAAATGTCTTGCTTGAGTCCTTGATTAACTGTAATGGCAATAGATTCCTAGATTGATTATAGGCCTTAATGAAAAATATTACCCCTTGTTATCCCTCAGCTAGTCAATTATCGCATTTCCTCAATATTCTGATATATACAGTTGAAGTCAGAAGTTTGCATACACTTAGGTTGGAGTTATTAAAACTTGTTTTTCAACCACTTCACACATTTCTTGTTAACAAACTATAGTTTTGGCAAGTCCTATATCGACATATCCTGAAAGGCCGCTCAGCAAGGAAGAAGCCACTGCTCCAAAACCGCCATTAAAAAGACAGATTATGGTTTGCAACTGCACATGTGGACAAGGATCGTACCTTTTGGAGAAATGTCCTCTGGTCTGATGAAACATAAAAATAACTGTTTGACCAATATGACCATCATTATGTTTGGAGGAAGCTTGTAAGCCGAAGAACACCATCCCAACCGTGAACCACGGGGGTGGCAGCATCAGGTTGTAGGGTTGCTTTGCTGCAGGAGGGACTGGGTGGACTTTCATGTGAAGGAAAATGATGTGGATATATTGAAGTAACATCTCTAGACATCCGTCATGAAGTTAAAGCTTGGTCGCAAATGGGTCTTCCAAATGGACAAAGACCCCAAGCATACTTCCAAAGCTGGTATTGGAGTGGTCATCACAAAGCCCTGACCCCAATCCTATAGAAAATTTGTGGACAGAACTGAAAAAGCGTGTGCGAGCGAGGAGGCCTACAAATCTGACTCAGTTACACCAGCTCTGTCAGGAGGAAGGGGCCAAAATTCACCCAACTTATTGTGGGAAGCTTGTGGAAGGCTACCCGAAACGTTTGACCAAAGTTAAACAGTTTAAAGGCAATGCTACCAAATACTAATTGAGTGTATGTAAACTTCTGACCCACTGGGAATGTGATGAAAGAAATAAAAGCTGAAATAAATCATTCTCTCTACTATTATTCTGACATTTCACATTCTTAAATAAAGTGGTGATCCTAACTCACCTAAGACAGGGCATTTTTACTTGGATTAAATGTCAGGAATTGTGAAAACTGAGTTTAAATGTATTTGGCTAAGGTGTATGTATTTGGCTAACTGTATATATACCATTTAGATTCAAGTGTCTTATACGTCTCCATTAAGTCCATTTTGTCCCATTAGAGTGTAGTAATGTTGATTGTGTAAGCAGAGACCGCCTCTGGTGTGAAGAGATTACTTACCACTCCACTGAACCGTGTCCATCTGGTGAAATTGACAGGATGGGGCCAATGCGTTGTCAACAAGTGAGTTCTATTGTTGTCTACCCCCACAGGAAGTACTGTCCGGCAGGATGCAAAGCAGTGGCAGGCGACATATCCGGGGACATTTCCCAGGGTTACAGGCATGTAAGTAAACGTCTAGTCCTTCTCAAAGGTAGCCTATTCTCTGGCTTTCTTCCAGGTTTATAAAGAGGACAGAAATGCTGTTTGGTCACTGCCTCCCCCCTGGGGAAAGTTTTTAACCACAGATGTTGGTTTGCAGAGTAGGTATTTACGAGGCATCGTTGTGTTGTTGGAAGCCTTGGCAGCAGTTCTCTCCTAACAGGTTCTAGTCCCCTGAAGCAGCCAGCCAAGCACTTGTTTGTTTACCCTTGATTACATTGTCCTGTCTTCTGTCAGAGGAACACGACTGTTCTGAGGCACCACTTGGAGCACCTCAGCCCAAAGGTGCTTTGAGTAGTAGTAGGTCTGAATGGGCCCTTGTTAGGCGCAGAAACAGACACACCAGAAGCTGGACAGGAGAAGTTGTCCCCAGGCTAACCAGTCGTTGCTGGTGCTTTTGTCTGGCTGCTGCTGTGGAACACACATAAAGTGGTTGTGGAGGTATATTGGATGGGTCATCTGTTTATGTAACTGTGGTGCATTTTTACTCGGCAGCAGAGCTGGACTTTGCTGTTAGGTTGCACCACAGGGCAGCCAAACCACAGGGGCAAGGCAACTGTAAAACCTGGTGTTTGTGTGTAACTCGGTCTGCTTTGTCTTAGGGCTTGTGTACTATAGAAGGCTTTGGGCTCATTACACATAGTTAGAGCTAGAGATGTCTACCTCTCTTTGTAAGGCTGTTTCATTGTAATACCTGGAAATAGTAGTGTAATACGTGTAATACCATAAGATGTCTAACACTCTGAGGTGAACAGCCAAACACACATATAGACTAAGCTCTGTGAGAAGATTCTGGTCACTGTATTCACCAAAATACTCCAGAACTGTAGTTATACTAGTCCTCCTCTCTATGGGGCTCAGGATGCATTTCATGTGGGTCACCTGGATGGGTCGATCCCAGTGGTCCTCTGGCTCTGTTACCCTGGCCAGCCCTGCATGGGTTTCAGTATCTAAAAAGACAGGGGCTTTCCAGACCAGGGACTTTCCAAGCCTCCTGAGGTTTTGCTCTCTCTGGGGTTTGATCGGGGCTATTGAGCGGCCGCCCACCGGCCAGGCGGTCAGTGTGACAGACAGCTCCAGGCTTAGGAAGCCCAGCAGGGAGCCCCAGCCCCACAACAATAGGCCTGGAGGAGCACAACAACAGAGAACTTCCCAACCGTCTGCTGGGAAGAAGGATGAGCGTCGAGGGCTTGGCGTGCGCCGAGGGCTTGGTGTGCATCCCAAGTGGCACCCTATTCCCTTTATAGTGCACTACTTTTGAACAGGGCCCATAGAGATCTGGTTAAAAGTAGTGCACTATATAGGGAATAGGGTGCCATTTGGGAGAGACTGGGCCAGAGCGATTGATTATTCCGTGTAGGCTATTGAATAGGGAGGGTTTGGTGGAGGGCCTAGATTATGAGGAGATGATGCCTGTGGAACAGGTGTTTATCTGTCCACTGCACCCATTCAATAGACACACTCATTAGCATTTAGACCAACACGTATGGCATTAATGGTTCCTCAGAGTGTATTTATTATAACCATACAAGACCTCTACACATTGTGGCTATGTATTTTATACACTGTGTATCTGTAATTAATGTGGTTATCATACCATATGTCATAATTCAGTGTTAATAAGCACTAAGTGAATTAATAATTTAGCAACATATTTTGTTGTTTGAAAGGTCTACTTAGTTAGTGCTTATGACCCTTGGGAAATAACAGCAGGGAAGTAAGTGACAGCAGGGAAGTAAGTGACAGCAGGGAAGTAAGTGACATTTTGATAGTTCCTCTCCTACTCTGTAGTATTCCACACCCCTAAAATGAAATAGTCCGCAGAGGTTTAGACAAGGAGGTTAACAGAGGCAGGATACATGGACAATCTCAGTTAGAACCAGACGGTCTTTGGCTGATGTAGTCAAGCCATTATCTAGTCTAATACGCTCCTACTAGTAGCAGTAGCACCAACCTTGAACCCAGCCCTGCTCCAGCAACAGTCCATGATTAGTCTCTAGCCATAACTCTGACTGGGGCCATGATATCATATACAAACTACCAGAGCCTATCCATCTGCTCCACAGACAGGCAGGGCAGAGTTCAATGTATTTACAGTGTGGTAGTCGGCCAACCCGGCAATGTATAAATGATCAGAGTAATAATAATGAGACAGTTAAATCTGACCCAAGAGCAGCTGTTAGTCCAGATAAGCGACAGCCAGGCCTCTGTAAAGCAGCTCCTCAGGACCCCAGCCACTGGCCCCTGATCTGTACCATGGAGCTGTCGAGCAGCCTCTCCCCCTCCCTCCCTCCCTCCCCCACTCAGAGGAGAATAGTGCTCACATATAACACCTAGTCACCAGACCAGCCAGGCTTTTTACAGGGACAGGGAGGAAATAGCTGCAGGCTGAAATGAGCCGTAACTGATTTTAACACTGAGCTTTCACCTTGTCTCCATGTTGAAGTTAAATTATATATTTATATTTATTTCGGTCTTTTTTATCATGTTTGAACAACAATACGTTTTCAGAAATACATTTTTCACCTATATTAGTGTTTGAGTGCTTGTTTCAATAGATCCTTGATGGACTTTATGGAAAATTATATCGGCAGAGCTACGGTTCATTTTTACAGCACTCCAGTGATTGCTATGTTAATTGTAAGGCATTTCACGTTGTCTTGTGGAGGAAATGCCTGTTATACACTTATCCATCAAAGAGCTCCTTTTAACCTGTCCCAGTCCTTCATTTCAGTAGCAGGGTGGGGCGATCTCTGAGAGGTAGGCATCTAGCTATTCCAAAGGTACTGAATGTTAAGTGACAAAGTACTGCTTTCCTAAGTAACGCACCACAGAGAAGTATGTTTGACATTCCTCCTACAGCTGCAATTACTGTAAATATCGACCCTGAATGCAATCACAATGTGCATTTTTTCCCCCCACGTGTAAATTAAGTGTGATGTGATTGAGAATGCATGGGGCTTATATTAGATTAGCGTCTACTGTGGCTCCATGTCATGAGATTGCCTTTTTAATTTGGGATGAGATGCCTGCGCTCCCACTGCTGACACAGATGAAGGACGGGGAGCTGCATTGCTCTCCTATGTGCCACGTTGAAGGGAACCTCAGAAATGAGAGGAATGGTGCACTGATGGAAGCAGTAGTCCAAGCTCATTCACTTTTGTTGAAAGTCCAAGTTTTATGTATGTATTTCATGGCCCACACTCTCTTGGTGAAATGTTTTTTTTAATGTCTGAGTGGTAGCACCACACACAGTTTGGCTAGCTCAGACTTCCATTACAAGAGTGTCTGGAGTTTTACACTTCTCCCACCTTCGCTGTGTTTAGCCCTGGTTGTTATCTGAGCTGTGTCTGTCTGTGTTATAGCATATCTGTCTCTTGTTTCAGACCTCTATGATGTGTTTGTCTGTCTCTATATCACACCTGTGGTCTCTGTGGTTTCAGACCTCAGTTCTGTATGTCTAATATATTATATCTCTGTTGTTTCAGACGTCTGTGCTGTGTAAGGCTGCCGTCCATGCAGGGGTTATCCTGGATGAGTTAGGAGGCTGGGTATCCGTGGAGACCCACAAAGGCCTGAGTCACTACCACGCCACCAGAGCCAATGGGATCCAATCCAAAGAGTGAGTACTGGGGAATTACAGGCCATGATTCAGAGGATGGGCAGTACAACAGCAGTAGACTTGAATGTTAGGCCTCATATGTGCCTCATATTCACAGCACTATAGGTTTCTGTAAGCAGAGGTACCAATTGGTGTCCACAAACATTAGCCACTGGTTTAGGATTTATTTTTTTAACAGTCCGATGGAAGTTGTTGATAATAACTCTCTTAAGAGGAGTATAAACCTGCATGATGGGACAACTCTTATGTTTTGTGTCATCTCTGCTTCGAGTCTTAAATAAATGTCTGCTGCCCCAGACCTTGGCCAGGTTTACCTAGGTAGAAACCGGATTAATCAGGCAGGGCTAGCGGGCTAGCATTCCTGCACTGTTTCAATGATAGATTAGCCGGCTTCTCACAAATGTCAGAGACAGTCAGTCTTGCCTATGGCATTCATAGAGATTTATGATGGAGTTCTGAGGTGGGGGAAGAGAGAATAATAGTGTCCATCAGTCATAATTGACTAAAGCGTGTCGTCGTATAGCCGGCTTTTATACATGTAACACAGTGATGCATCACTCATATTATGACAGCAGAGTGAAGGCAAAGGGGCTTGAAATAATTTGATTTGATTCTTAAAGAAATGGCCATCACTCAAGCTGTCCTTAATGTTCAGTGGGGGAGGAGGATTTTGTCATTTGAAGTAATGCATGCAAACCTAACGTGATAAGTCGTTCATATCAAATAGGCTTCAGAGACCCTAAGCCTAGCTATGTGAATGCATTGGTGCAGTGATGGCAAATCAAATTGTGACATTTTGAAATGTATAGGTTCGGTTTTCACATATTACCCTGTATTGATTTTCCCTCTACACATACCGAGCACTCCGCATCAATCAATCACTTTCTAAATGCGTAAATGTGAACTCTTATTATGTGTAGCAAATAAATCTTAATTGTAGCAGCACATAAACATTTTGTCCTACTGAACCTGTGTATTAACATATTGTACACTGACATTTTCTTTATAGCCATGTAACAACATTGTATGAGCTTTGCAAACATATTCTATACAAAGGAAACATGCATGGGGTCACATTTTCTTCATGGCATTCACTGGCTGAACATGCACTGCTGAATTGAATATGTTCAGTGTTGTTCTCTGGCTCCTGATAGAACTTTCTCTTGAAAAAGAGCTGTGTTATAAATGGACAACCCCAGCCTAATACAAGTCTAATTCTCCAAATACTTGGCCTTTGCTGAAGGGGATGAATACTTGGGTTGTGTTAGAACATGAAGTTAACTAACACTCCAACAGTATGTATAAAATGCAGCAAGGATTGGATTCTGTTAAGCCGTTGTGATAATACAAGTTTGATTTAACTTGACTTCCTAATTGGATTCTGCTGGATTAAGACATGAACAATATTTACTCTGACAAGACCCATGTCCATACTTTTCTCTCCATCAACCACAGCACCATGCTTCCCACTCCCAGGATGGCTGACCGTGATGATGTAACAGTCTCTGTCCAATTTGGAAGAAAGGATCAATATCTGTTTTGATAATGACTCTGTTATTGGAAACGGATCAGCTCAAACCAAGATGGATACCTGTTTTTATTCATGTTGTAGCAGGAACCGTTTCTTTTTGACTGTTAGATAATAGATCATTTTGACACTCCCAGGTGCAGGTGAAAGTCAGTACCCACGTTAAAGTGTTTGATCTTTTGTACTTTGACTCACACCTCTTATCGCCCATAAATATAATTTAACCACCACGTCTGCTTTTCTGAACTGTTCAAAGAAAAAAAAAATCTGATCCAGGAAGCTGGTGAAAATGATAGTGATGAGTGATGGTGGAGAAATATAAAATTCTCCCAACTAGCCCCCTGTAATTAACACCAATCCTGGTGTCTTAATGTGTTCAGGTTTATCCCCCAGCTATAGAGCGCTAGGAGAGAAGAGACTACACAGGGAAGAGCAGGGGAAACAAAGCACAGGGTTCTCGGTGAAGGCTGATTTGGGAAGAGAAATGGGGGGGGGGGGGGACAATCTGGGTATGCTTCTTTGTGGCCACAATGGGTGTTCCTCCACAATGGCAGGCTCTCCACAATGGCATGCCCTCAATCTATCACTGTAATTGTAATTGTTGAAGCTAACGGCCCGTCATTGATGGATATTCTTTTTCTTCTTCCAGCGGCTCTTTGTCCGAAGCTCTCTTCACGTTCCTCATTAATGGTAACATTTGTTTTGTTCTCTTTCTCTACTGATTTTATGCTCTTAAATTGTTGTTTCTTAAACTACAGTTTCTTAGGCCATTGTTTTTATCACATAATAAAATATGCTGCATTTTCACCAGGAAGGAATGTATCAAAGCCTACCACTTACGAAATTAAACATTTTATGCCAGCATTTCTGATGACTTACTGATAGTTGTTGAAAAAGGAAGTAATTCACAGTCAAACGGGGTAAAAGATCTGGTTTGGAAAATGAAAGCTGGTCTAGTCACACCTTATCTTGGTGTGAAGCGTGGGAACCCTGTATCTCTTGTCTGTGTGATATTTTCATACAGCTGTTTGCAGTCTGGCACAGTTTCATCCAGTCAGTCGGCTATAACTGTGGAGGTTCTGGCTATCTATATCACAGGCAGGCAGGCCTGGGAAAGCTCACAAATCAACTGTTGGTGTCACAGTACAGATGTGTTCAGACACTTGACGGTACAACAGCTGTGTCAGTAAACAGACTGCACATATTAGGCTTATTTACTCTCAGTTACTCTGGACAACAATACACATTTTCAAAGAAGTTGTGATGTAAAATGTGTCTCGTTCCCAATTTACAGTTGTCATGTTTCTTGTAGACACTATCACATAGGCCTTATGTGGTAAATTGTTTTGCTCAAAAGGACTATTCTTTCTAAAAGATCAATAATTGCACAAAGGGATCTTTGCTCTCCGATCAACTTAGACAGCATCAATGCTCAAATGACAAATTGACAAATGATGCCATGACATGTCTGACATATATGTTCCCTAGTCTGGACTCTTCATGACCTCATCAACACTGTCGATGTCCTGCACTTTAATTAAGACTAGCTCCTTATTGACTTTCCTCAAAGCTCCACTCTCTCATTATGTTGGAATGGTGAGGAGGACAAGAGTCATAGCTTCTTTACATAGGGTTTTAGTTGGTTGCAGAGTTAACGGGTTTAGTCAGACTAGTTGCTCCTGGGACTGTTCTGACAGGATGTCTCCTAAGGGGACGATGTCGTCGATGCACTTATTAATGAAGCCGGTGACTGATGTGGTAAACTCCTCAATGCCATCAGATGAGTCCCGGAACATGTTCCAGTCTGTTCTAGCACATCAGTCCTGCAGCTCAGCATTCGCTGATACTTCCTGTTTGGGTTTTTGTTTGAAGGCAGGAATCGGGAGAAAAAGTTAAAAAGTTATGGTCAGATTTGCCAAATGGAGGGTGAGCGAGAGTTTAGTATGCGTCTCTGTGTGTGGAGTAAAGGTGATCTAGAGTTTTGTATGTGTCTCTGTGTGTGGAGTAAAGATGATCTAGAGTTTTGTATGTGTCTCTGTGTGTGGAGTAAAGATGATCTAGAGTTTTGTATCTGTCTCTGTGTGTGGAGTAAAGGTGATCTAGAGTTTTGTATGTCTCTGTGTGTGGAGTAAAGGTGAACTACAGTTTTGTATGTGTCTCTGTGTGTGGAGTAAAGGTGATCTAGAGTTTTGTATGTGTCTCTGTGTGTGGAGTAAAGGTGATCTAGAGTTTTGTATGCGTCTCTGTGTGGAGTAAAGGTGATCTAGAGTTTTGTATGTGTTTCTGTGTGTGGAGTAAAGGTGGTCTAGAGTTTTGTATGTGTCTCTGTGTGTGGAGTAAAGGTGATCTAGAGTTTTGTATGTGTCTCTGTGTGTGGAGTAAAGGTGGTCTCGAGTTTTGTATGCGTCTCTGTGTGGAGTAAAGGTGATCTAGAGTTTTGTATGTGTCTCTGTGTGTGGAGTAAAGGTGATCTAGAGTTTTGTATGTGTCTCTGTGTGTGGAGTAAAGGTGATCTAGAGTTTTGTATGTGTCTCTGTGTGTGGAGTAAAGGTGATCTAGAGTTTTGTATACGTCTCTGTGTGTGGAGTAAAGCTGATCTAGAGTTTTGTATGTGTCTCTGTGTGTGGAGTAAAGGTGATCTAGAGTTTTGTATGTGTCTCTGTGTGTGGAGTAAAGGTGATCTAGAGTTTTGTATCTGTCTCTGTGTGTGGAGTAAAGGTGATCTAGAGTTTTGTATGTGTCTCTGTGTGTGGAGTAAAGGTGATCTAGAGTTTTGTATGTGTCTCTGTATGTGGAGTAAAGGTGATCTAGAGTTTTGTATGTGTCTCTGTGTGTGGAGTAAAGGTGATCTAGAGTTTTGTATACGTCTCTGTGTGTGGAGTAAAGCTGATCTAGAGTTTTGTATGTGTCTCTGTGTGTGGAGTAAAGGTGATCTAGAGTTTTGTATGTGTCTCTGTGTGTGGAGTAAAGGTGATCTAGAGTTTTGTATGTGTCTCTGTGTGTGGAGTAAAGGTGGTCTAGAGTTTTGTATGTGTCTCTGTGTGTGGAGTAAAGGTGATCTAGAGTTTTTTTTTGCCTCTAGTTGCACAGGTGACAGAAATGAGGTAAAACGGATTCTAGTTTTCCTTAATATTAGAGATTGAACACCAGCTGTTGTTGACAAAGAGACACACTCCACCCCCCTTGAGTTTACCCAACGCTGCTGTTCTGTTCTGCCGGTACATAGAAAAAAAGAGCTAGAATATTATCCATGTTCTTGTTCAGCCAAGTTTCCGAGAAACATAGTAAATTACAGTTCTTCAGATCCCGTTGATAGGAGTCTCGAACAGAGCTCTTCCCGTTTGTTCTTTAGTGATTATACATTTGCCAATAGAACAGAGGGCAGAGGAAGTAGTGGGAATATTTTTGGTAAAATCTTATTCAGTTAGAGCAGCAGAATTGTTGTTATTTACTTCTGTTGTTGTTTTCTAGACTGTAAGAACCAGTCAGTGTTGCAGCATGTGTCTGTTAGTGCCAGTTCGTGGGGAGAAGCGATGGGTTGTCAGTCTGACTGGGCGCCCAACAGCTCCCAGGCTGACCCAGGATCAAGGGGCTGCACCTGGGCTGCAGATCAGAACGACAGCCTGCAGTGGCTCCAGCTGGACCTGGGGGAGAAGAAAAGGATCACAGGTGAGATAAGAGCCCTACTCAGGGGAACCTGCTCTCAAACATAAAGCTTCCAAATCTCCTCTCTACCTGACTCTACAAATAGAAGCTAAGTAGCACTCTGACTTTTTCCTCAGGGCTTATTCATTTATTTGGATCCCCATTTTGTCTCCACACAATATTGGGCATGTCCGGCTTGCTATACTTACAGTGCCTTCAGAAAGTATTCACACCCCTTGACATTTTCCACATCGATTAAATTGAGATTTTTTGGGCCACTGACCTACACACAACCCTGGAATGTCAAAGTGAAATGTATGTTTTTATAAATGTTTACAAATTAATTACAAATTAAAAGCTGACATGTATTCAACCCCTTTGTAATGGCAAGCATAAATAAGTTCAGGAGTAAAAATGTCCTTAACATGTCACATATTTAATTACATGTATTCACTCTGTGTGCCACACATTCAATTATCTGTAAGTTCCCTCAGTCGAACAATGAATTCCAAACATAGATTGAACCACAAAGAGCAGGCAGGTTTTCCAATGCCTCGCAAAGAACGGCACCGATGGGTAAAACTAAAAAAGCAGACATTGAATATCCATTTGAGCATGTTGAAGTTATTCATTACACTTTGGATGGTGTATCAATACACCCAGTCACTGCACAGATACGGGCATCCCTCCTTAGTCAGTTGCCAGAGAGGAAGGAAACCACTCAGGGATTTCACCATGAGGCCAATGGTGACTTTAAAGAACTTAGATTTAAAAGGCTGTGATAGGAGAAAACTGAGGATGGATCAACGACATTGTAGTTACTCCACAAAACTAACCTAATTGACAGAGTGAAAAGAAGGAAGCCTGTACAGAATAAAAATATTATAAAACATGAATGCTGTTTGCAACAAGACACTAAAGTAAAAGTGCATAAAATATGGCAAAGCAGTTCACTTTTTGTCCTGAATACAAAGTGTCATGTTTGGGGCAAATCCAATACAACACATTACTGAGTACCACTCTCTATATTTTCAAGCATAGTGGTGGCTTTATCATGTTATGGGTATGCTTGTAATCGTTAAAGACTGGGGAGTTTTACTGGATATAATAGAAATGGAATGGAACTAAGCACAGGACAAATCCTAGATGAAAACCTGGCTCAGCCTGCTTTCCACCAGACATTGGGAGATGAATTCACCTTTCAGCAGGACAATAACCTAAAACACAAGGCCAAATCTATCAAATTTTCAATCAAATGTATTTATAAAGCCCTTTTTACATCAGCAGATGTCACAAAGTGCTATACAGAAACGCAGCCTAAAACCTCAAACAGCAAGAGATTATAAGAGTACATGGTCATTTAAGGCCAGATTGTTCTTCAAGAGGTTCAAACGTTCATAGATGACCAACAGGGTCAAATAATAATCACAGTGGTTGTCGAGGGTGCAACAGGTCAGTACCTCAGGAGTAAATGTCAGTTGGCTTTTCATAGCCGAGAATTCAGAGGTCGAGACAGCAGGTGCGGTAGAGAGAGAGAGTTGAAAACAGCAGGTCCGGGACAAGGTAGCACGTCCGGTGAGCAGATCAGGGTTCCCTAGCCGCAGGCAGAACAGTTGAAACTGGAGCAGCAGCACGACTAGGTGGACTGGGGACAGCCAGGAGTCTTCAGGCCAGGTAGTCCTTAGGCCTCCGGGAGGGGTGGTAGATTGAGAGAATAAGAGGGAGCGTATTCAAACAAGACACCATATAGGACAGGAGAATTACACCACATATAACAGACTGACCCTAGCCCCCCGGCACATAGATTATTCCAGCATAGATACTGGAGACTGAGACAGGGGTGGGTTGGGGGACACTGTGGCCCCATCCGAAGCTACCCCCTGCCAGGGCCAAGCAGGCAGGATATAACCCCACCCACTTTGCAAAAGCACAGCCCCCACAACGCTAGAGGGACATCAACAGACCACCAACTTACTACCCTGAGACAAGGCTGAGTATAGCCCACGAAGATCTCCTCCACCGCACGAGCCCAAGGGGGGGCGCAAAACCAGACAGGAAAAGCACGTCTGTGACTCAACCCACTCAAGTGACGCACCCCTCTTAGGAACGGCATGGAAGAGCACTAGTAAGCCAGTGACTCAGCCCCCGTAGTAGGGTCAGAGGCAGAGAATCCCAGTGGAGAGAGGGGAGCCGGCCAGGCAGAGACAGCAAGGGCAGTTCGTTGCTCCAGTGTCTTGCCGCTCACCTTCGCACCTCTGGGCCAGACTACACTCAATCATAGGACCTACTGAAGAGATGAGTCTTCAGTAAAAACGTAAATGTCGAGGCCGTGTCTGCGTCTCTCACATGGATAGGCAGATCATTCCATTAAAATTGAAATCTATAAGAGAAAGCCCTGCCTCCAGCTGTTTGCTTAGAAATTCTAGGGACAATAATAAGGCTTGCATCTTGTGACCGTATCGTACGTGTAGGTATGTACGGAAGGACTAAATCAGAGAGATAGGTAGGACCAAGAACATGTAATGCTTTGTAGGTTAGCTGTAAAACCTTGAAATCAGCCCTAGCCTTAACAGGAAGCCAATGTAGAGAGGCTAGCACTGGAGTAATATGATCACATTTTGGGGTTCTAGTCAGGATTCTAGCCTTGGTCTGACGCCATTAAAAGGAAATGTACCACTTTCCCGAGTGCAGTCTCAGTGCTATGATGGGGTCTAAAACCAGACTGAAGCATTTTGTATACATTATTTGTCTTCAGGAAGGCAGTGAGTTGCTGCGCAACAGATTTTTCCCCAAAAAATTGAGAGAAATGGGAGACTAGAGATAGGCCAATTTTCATTTTTTACATTTTCCGGGGTCATGGTTTG
This sequence comes from Salvelinus fontinalis, assembly GCF_029448725.1. Classification (NCBI taxonomy): domain Eukaryota; kingdom Metazoa; phylum Chordata; class Actinopteri; order Salmoniformes; family Salmonidae; genus Salvelinus; species Salvelinus fontinalis. Next base: position 20,556,510 of record NC_074684.1, read on the forward strand.
GCTTTTTCAAAATAGGCTTTTGTCGTGACGTTGCTACCATTAATGCGATGACGGCTATTCATCGAATAATTACATACCACGTTCAATTATTACGCAATTCAATTAATCATATAACTATTTATTAAGTAGTAATCTGGGGCACCACGAGAAAAGTTTATTTAACAAGTTACCATTTCCCAAATTAACTCAAATATCAGATAATCTCGATATACTATCCGTCATCCATCAATCATTTGCTCCTATATCAGTCTCATTCTGAACGTCGTAATATCCTGTAAATCTGCACGAACTCTAGTCTCCATGATGAATCAGTTTACAAAAATGTGCTTAATTATTTATTTACTAACTAATGAAATAATCCCACAGAAATACATAAACACACACACAGGATAGATTATACACTGATTATTAACATGATGCAATGAAAAGTCCCTAGTGGACTAACTCAATATGACAGCTGGTTACACAATGAAAGGGGGTGGAGAACGAAAGAGTGGAAGAAGGAGAGACAAAAGGATTCAACTATTGTACATACAGTTGAATAATACGCTCATCGTAAATATGGATATTTAGCACCCTAACAACCGCTCATTCAGATTTAGAAAAGCAATGTACATATTTACGCTTGTATGTCTTTGTCGTCTTTCTCTCTTAAAATCGTTCGGTCCATTTTCTGGGGAGTCAGTCAACAGAAAGTCTCTGGTTGTGTAAGTCTCTGGTTGTCCACCAGAGGTAACCATGTGCTTTGTAGTTGTAGCTTCTTGATCTAGGAGTGTCTGTTAGAACGGATCTTCCTTAGGTGTACCACGCGGTGTTCAGCGGGCCTTGTCCTTCACTCAGATGGTTTAGAATAAATTCCACCTATAGTGGTGAGAGGAAATTGTTCTTTGTCTCTCGCCTTTGGTAAAGTTTCCTAGGCTAACAGTGCATACACAGCTGCAGACTGTACGGACAGAGAAGGAGTAGAAGACAATTTGTTCCAACCATTCTTAGCAGTGTGTAAACTATTTGTACTTTTTTTTTTACACTGTAGTTCCTTACCAAGATGACAGGGAATGTTCCTGAGTGGCCAAGTTACAGTTTTTACTTACATCTGCTATGGCAAGACCTACAAATGGTTGTCTAGCAGTGGGCAACAAGCAATTTGACAGAGCTTGAAGAATTTTGATGTGAATTATTACTTTCTGAATCAAATCATCAAATCAAGTTTATTTTATATAGCCCTTCGTACATCAGCTAATAAAGGCACTGTACCTTTTAGTTTACCAGGCTAAGTTATTTGAAGGTGTTTTTCACATCTGGAATTTCGAGATTTGGTTGTAGCCTACTGGTACAGATTTACACCGTTGCCAATCTCTCTCTCATGATGAATAGCAATCCCTTCTTACTGGGCCTGCTCAATGCTCAGCATACTGTTAACATTACAGTTAACTGTAATAAAGTAGGAGCCTTGGTGTTCTTGGCCAAGTCTTATAGGATCAATGGCAATTTCCTCCCCCCGTGGCATCAATTAAAAACAACCGTTTAGATTTAACCCTCTCCTGCCTGGCTCTTTCCCCCCATTCGTAGCCCTCTGTAGAGGATGGTAATAGGATTAAGGCTCAACACGTACGTATATACACACACACACACACACACACACACACACACACACACACACACACACACACACACACACACACACACACACACACACACACACACACACACACACACACATCTGTCGGAAAAAGATGAGAAGGGATAGAATGAGATCTGATCCAGGGGGTTGTTTAAATGGGGGATGTTCTCTTATAAATGGGCCTTTCTTTTGATTTAACTCTGGAGGGCTCACCACTGCAAAACTGTAGCACATGTGCACACACGCAGACACACACACGCAGACACACACACGCAGACACACACACACACGCAGGCACACACACACACGCAGGCAGGCACACACACACACACACACACACACACACACACACACACACACACACACACACACACACACACACACACACACACACACACACACACACACACACACACACACACACACACACACACACAGCATTAGACCAGTAATCTAATGTATTAGACCAGTTCTCAGTAATGCATGAAGGGAGAGAATACCCCTCTGTGCTGCTCCTCCACAAACAAGAAAGTGACTTTCAACGGCCTGTTTAAGTGTAGCACAATGCAATAGTTTATTTTGAGTGTGGTGTGTGTAGTCAGCAAGTCCCAAGTTAATTTCATGCTACTTTACAACACATTGGGTTCCAGTCAATGAAGAATGTCTAGCTTTGTCTGCCGGTTCAGAAATCCAGAGCTAAGGGGAACGTCGTTTTGATTGGAATGCGGTTCCTTGAAAATGGAAGCACTGTTGTCGTAGAATTGTTGTTGTGCAACAATCGTAAGACTCTATAGCCTGAAGAATACAAGCCTTTCTTTCCTTAAGGATCCTGCCTTTCTGATACTCATATTATGGCAGATTGGATTTCTGTTGTTGCCGGTGTCAACAGTTGTGCATTGGAAACCCCTGTTGCTCTTTATGCAACAAAAGTACATTTTAGCCGTGAAACCAAAAAATACCTTGAGAGTCTACGATTCTGTATTTGAAATATGACAGTCATTTCCTATAATGATAGGTTGCACTGCGTCTCCATATGAACCACAATGCCCTGTGTAATGACATGTTGCGGGTCACCCGTCTGCCGCCATATTGTTCTGGCCCTGTGTCAGGCGCTCATCTGCCACAAAAATGCTCATCATGGCTGTCTGGGAGCTGCAAATGACTGGGAGGGTTTCCCCTTGGTGTTGCAGTGACTGTTCTGCTCTCTGAGGTGATGTCTCCTTTCCCTGTTCCAGCACATTCCAGGGCTGACCAACGGGTGACATCACTGCCCTGGAGACAGACAGAGAAAAGGGGATGAAAAATGTTGAACAATAGAAAGTGAGTTTTAGAGTTTTTACCTTCTCTATTTTTGTTTTCCAGGGATTATCACGACTGGCTCTACTATGTTGGACTATCACTACTATGTGAGGAGCTTCAAGATAGTTCACAAGGAGAGGAGTCGGTGGAGGACGTACACACAGAACAACAGCACACAATACATGGTGAGTACTCCAAATTCAATTATCTAATATCTGACTCCAATATTGAATTTCCTGATCATGGAACAATATACATTTCGGTATGTGTTATTGGGCAACAATTTCTTTATATGTAATCAATGTGTTATGTTGCCGATGAATCACAAGAATGCATGCCTTCCAATAAACCTTGCGACCACCTCCCCCTCACTCCCTCCGTCTCTCCCTTCCTCCCTGTCAGATATTTGAGGGGAACCAGGACAGTCTGCATCAGACCAGGAACACCTTCCACAATCCAATCATAGCCCGCTACCTGCGGATCATCCCTCAAACCTGGCACCAGAGGATTGTCATGAGGGTAGAGCTGCTGGGCTGCACCCATCTCAGAGGTACACATCCTAACCCCCATCTCAGAGCTACACACCGTAACCCTAACCCCCATATCAGAGGTACTCATCCTAACCCCCATCTCAGAGCCTCACACCGTAACCCTAACCCCCATGTCAGAGGTACTCATCCTAACCCCCATGCCAGAGGTACTCATCCTAACCCCCATGTCAGAGGTACTCATCCTAACCCCCATGTCAGAGGTACTCATCCTAACCCCCATGTCAGATTTACTCATCCTAACCCCCATGTCAGAGGTACTCATCCTAACCCCCATGTCAGAGGTACTCATCCTAACCCCCATGTCAGAGGTACTCATCCTAACCCCCATGTCAGAGGTACTCATCCTAACCCCCATGTCAGAGGTACTCATCCTAACCCCCATGTCAGAGGAACTCATCCTAACCCCATGTCCAGACCACAGTACTGAGTGTGGGTCTGGCTACAATACCAGATAGTATTATCAGTGAGTTAGTAGATAGTGATTGATGACTACATGTACAGTTGAAGTCAGAAGTTTACATACACTTAAGTTGGAGTCATTAAAACTCATTTTTCAACCACTCCACAAATTTCTTGTTAACAAACTATAGTTTTGACAAGTCGGTTAGGACATCTACTTTGTGCATGACACAAGTCATTTTTCCAACAATTGTTTACAGACAGATTATTTCACTTATTATGCACTGTATCACAATTCCAGTGGGTCAGAAGTTTACATACACTAAGTTGACTGTGCCTTTAAACAGCTTGGAAAATTCCAGAAAATTATGTCATGGCTTTAGAAGCTTCTGATAGGCTAATTGACATTATTTTAGTCAATTGGAGGTGTACCTGTGGATGTATTTCAAGGCCTACCTTCAAACTCAGTGCCTCTTTGCTTGACATCATGGGAAAATCAAAAGAAATCACCCAAGACCTTAGAAAAAACATTGTAGACCTCCACGAGTCTGATTCATCCTTGGGAGCAATTTCCAAACGCCTGAAGGTACCACGTTCATCTGTACAAACAATAGAACACAAGTGTAAACACCATGGGACCACACAGCCGTCATACCGCTCAGGAAGGAGACACGTTCTGTCTCCTAGAGATGAATGTACTTTGGTGTGAAAAGTGCAAATCAATCCCAGAACAACAGCAAAGGACCTTGTGAAGATGCTGGAGGAAACGGGTACAAAAGCATCTATATCCACAGTAAAACAAGTCCTATATCGACATAACCTGAAAGGCTGCTCAGCAAGGAAGAAGCCACTGCTCCAAAACCGCCATAAAAAAAGCCAGACTAGGTTTGCAACTGCACATGGGGACAAAGATCGTACTTTTTAGAGAAATGTCCTCTGGTATGATGAAACAAAAATAGAACTGTTTGGCCATAATTACCATTGTTATGTTTGGAGGAAAAAGGAGGAGGCTTGCAAGCCGAAGAACACCATCCCAACCGTGAAGCACGGGGGTGGCAGCATCAAGTTGTGGGGGTGCTTTGCTGCAGGGGGGACTGGTGGACTTCACAAAATAGATGGCATCATGAAGAGGGTAAGTATGTGGATATATTGAAGCAACATCTCAAGACCTCATTCAGGAAGTTAAAGCTTGGTTGCAAATGGGTCTTCCAAATGGACAATGACCCCAAGCATACTTCCAAAGTTGTGACAAAATGGCTTAAGGACAACAAAGTCAAGGAATTGGAGTGGCCATCACAAAGCCCTGAGCTCAATCCGATAGGAAATGTGTGATCAGAAGTGAAAAAGTGTGTGCGAGCAAGGAGGCCTACAAACCTGACTCAGTTACACCAGCTCTGTCAGGAGGAATGGGCCAAAATTCACCCTACTTATTGTGGGAAGCTTGTGGAAGGCTACCTGAAACGTTTGACCCAAGTTAAACAATTTAAAGGCAATGCTACCAAATACTAATTGAGTGTATGTAAACTTCTGACCCACTAGGAATGTGATGAAAGAAATAAAAGCTGAAATAAATCATTCTCTCTACTATTATTCTGACATTTCACATTCTTAAAATAAAGTGGTGATCCTAACTGACCTAAGACAGGGAATCTTTACTGGGATTAAATGTTAGGAATTGTGAAAACTGAGTTTAAATGTATTTGGCTAAGGTGTATGTAAACGTCCGACTTCAACTGTAGATAATCTTTCTGAGAGGACAATTATGAAACACAGTTTCATATTAGATAACTACTGATCTGTTGTTTTATAGTACATTACAATAAAGTGGGGAAGTAAGTTAGTTCTGTTATTTTGGTTTTGGGCTGTATCAAATTTTTGTCAAACCTGCTTACAGCTAACCCCCCCCCCCCCTCGCTCTCTCTCTTCCTCTTCGCTCCCTCTCTCTCCTTAGTGAACATGTCGTCCCAGGTCACATTACCCACCAAACCCAAGCCTCCGGTGGGGGACGAAGAGATCACTGAGCCAGTGCCCTCCCAGGCAGACTGCGGTACCCATCTCATTAAAACACTGCATTAACCATCCACCAGATGCCTTCTGTTTGATTATGTAATAGCTGGCTAACATGTTCGCTCCTCTCATCTCTATTCTCAGGGAAGCTGGCCATCATCATCGTACCCATAGTCTTATCTGTGGTGCTCCTGCTGGTTGGGATTTGTGTATTCAAGATGCTGCAGAAGTAAGCGACTTGTTCATGTCATTTGAATAGATAATGTAATGTTTTTAGAGACCGTAATGTAAGGTTGTGTAAGGAGAGCTTGCACCTTCATAACTTGTGCATTTCCTGTCCCCATGACAACATGACTGACAAACTCAGATTAGCCTGACCTTATACATCCCCATAGCACCGGGTTATCTCTACCGTGTGCCTACTCCCTAAAGTATGTCTGTTACGTATGTGTGGGAGATGTTGTCTGTCTGCCTCTGTCAGTATGCATGAGAGGGAGATGTTTTCAGGAGAAGGGAGAGTGGAAGAGAAGAAATACATTAGAGTGAGGGAAGATAGAAGAAGTTGTGCCCCTGTTAAGCACAAGTTTTATATCAGTAAAGGTTTCCTGCACAGCTGCGAAATCGTACTGTAGCCATGTCACAGCCAGGTCAGCTGTTGTGGCAATTGCGTACAAAATAGTATCATCAGCATATACATTTTTTTTTGTTTTATTTTTTTTACAGATTGACCAATAACATTGATATAAATACTGAAAATAACAGGTCCTAGTATCAACCCATGCTGAACCTCTTTATATATTTCAAGAAATTAGGAAATTCTGTCACTAAGATAATCATGAAACAATGAGCAGGCGTCAGAGGCCATGCCAATTGAGGACAACTTGTTCAATAAAATAGCATGATCAACAGTATCAAATGCTTTTGAGGGGTCCACAAACAAGGCAGCACAATTAATTTTAGCATCTTAAGCATTGAGGATATCATTAACTAATGTGGTTGCTGTGATAGTGCTCTGCCCTGGCCTAAACCCAGATTGACTTATATTCAAAATACCATGCTCAGATAAAAAAGAGCGAAGTTGCTTATTTACCAAAGATTGAAGAATCTTAGCTAGATATGGAAGCATGGAGATGGGATGATAATTATCAAGATCACTATCCCCGCTCTTATTGAGTGGCAGCACATAAGCTGTTTTCCATTCCTTTTGGAACATTTCCTGATAACAATGTTAGATCTAAGATATGGGTTACTGAGCCAGCAATGAGGGCGGCAGCACATTTGAGCAGACCCAGTTCCAATTGGTCAGCCCCTGTGGATTTCTTGGTGTCTTGGCATCAATACTTATTTTTCTGTGAATTGACAATCATTTTCTGACTAAATCTGCAAAATCCCAGAATCAGCGTTTAGCCCACTCTTAGAGATGGTAGGGTTAGACGCTCTTTAAAAAAGATAGCCAGCTCAAATAAAATGCAGATTAAATGCATCAATGATGACATTTTTGTCTGTTATGTGGCCAGAATTAATTTGCTGGGGCAAAGAGGAGGAAGTGCAACCCTTGAAAGATTTGACAGTTTTCCAGAATTTTGCCGGATTCCCCTTACAGTCAGAAAGAGTGGTTACATAATAATCAGGTTATGCCTTTCTGATTAGTTTTACGCATTGATTACTCAGTTGCCTAAAATATTGTCAATCCGGGCTTAAGCCTGTGTTTCTGGCCTTGAACCAGGTAACATTTCTCTTATGAATGACTTCGGATAATTCCGGAGTGAAACAGGCATTCGATCTACCTTTAACTCTCAGTTTTAAAGGAGGCATTATTATCTACAATAGAATTGAAGACATTTGAAAAAAAAAGCTTTAAGCTAAATCAGGTTCAGGGATAGCTGAGATATAGTCATGGTCACTAAAATAAAGATCATGTAAAAAAGCTTGTTCACTTAAGTTTTTAAAGTTCTCTTAGCGACGACACAAGGCTTAGATTTATGCATTCTCACAGCTCTGACAGAGACAACTGGACCATGATCACTAAAATCCATTGGGAAAACCGCACTAGCAGCATTTTTATCTGGAGTATTCTCAAAATCAGATCAGTCAGACTAGATTCCGATGGATCTTTAGGATTGGGCTGTGTAGGCTCAGTTATCAGCTGAGACCGGTTTAGCTCAGAGCAAATATCTTTCAGCATATCTGACATTGGTGTCCTCCAATCAATATTAAAATTGCCCCAAATTATGAATTAATGTTTTCCATACTTAGATAGCCATTAGATAGCCAATGATATCATAACCGCCATCGATAAGAGACATTACTGTGCAGCCTTATTCATCGACCTGGCTAAGGCTTTCAACTCTGTCAATCACAACATTCTTATTGGCAGACTCAACAGCCTTGGTTTCTCAAATGTTTGCTTCGCTTGGTTCACCAACTACTTCTCCGATAGAGTTCAGTATGTCAAATCGAAGGGCCTGTTGTCCGGAGCTCTGGCAGTCTCTATGGGGGTGCCACAGGGTTCAATTCTCGGGCCGACTCTCTTCTCTGTATACATCAATGATGTCGCTCTCGCTGCTGGTGATTCTTTGATCCACCTCTACGCAGACGACACCATTCTGTATACCTCTGGCCCTTCGTTGGACACTGTGTTAACTAACCTCCAGATGAGCTTCAATGCCATACAACTCTCCTACCGTGGCCTCCAACTGCTCTTTAATGCAAGTAAAACTAAATGCATGCTCTTCAACCGATTGCTGCCCGCACCTGCCCGCCCGTCCAGCATCACTACTGGACGGTTCTGACTTAGAATATGTGGACAACTACAAATACTTAGATGTCTGGTTAGACTGTAAACTCTCCTTCCAGACTCACATTAAACATCTCCAATCCAAAATCAAATCAGAATTGGCTTCCTATTTCGCAACAAAGCATCCTTCACTCATGCTACCAAACATACCCTTGTAGAACTGACCATCCTACCGATCCTCGACTTCGACGATGTCCTTTACAAAATAGCCTCCAACGCTCTACTCAACAAATTGGATGCAGTCTTTCACTGTGCCATCCGTTTTGTCACCAAAGCCCCATATACTACCCACCACTGCGACCTGTATGATCTCGTTGGCTGGCCCTCGCTTCGTACTCATCGCCAAACCCACTGGCTCCAGGTCATCTACAAGTCTCTGCTAGGTAAAGCCCCGCCTTATCTCAGCTCACTGGTCACCATAGCAGCACCCACCCGTAGCATGCGCTCCAGCAGGTATATCTCACTGGTCACCCCCAAAGCCAATTCCTCCTTTGGCCACCTCTCCTTCCAGTTCTCTGCTGCCAATGACTGGAACGAACTGCAAAAATCACAGGAGCTGGAGACTCATATCTCCCTCACTAGCTTTAAGCACCAGCTGTCAGAGCAGCTCACAAATCACTGCACCTGTACATAGCTCATCTGTAAATAGCCCATCCAATCTACCTCATCCCCATACTGTATTTATTTATCTTGCTCCTTTGCACCCCAGTATCTCAACTTGCACATTCATCTTCTGCACATCCTACCATTCCAGTGTTTAATTGCTATAATGTAATTACTTTGCCACCATGGCCTATTTATTGCCTTACCTCTCTTATCCTACCTCATTTGCACATGCTGTAAATAGACTTTTCTACTGTATTATTGATTGTATATTTGTTTATTCCATGTGTAACTCTGTGTTGTTGTATGTGTCGAACTGCTTTGCTTTATCTTGGCCAGGTCGCAGTTGCAAATGAGAACTTGTTCTCAACTAGCCTACCTGGTTAAATAAATAAATAAAAATTGGGGGGATAAATTGTTAAGAGAACATGAGGGAGCCGAGGGAGGGCGATACACTCCTACTAGTGTCAGCTGGTTATTATGACCAAGGCCCACATTAAGAACGAGACAATCGTGGCGCAACAGTCTAAGGCACTGCATCGGAGTGTTGCGGCGTCACTACAGCATGGGGTCTGTGGTTCGATCCCAGGCTGTGTCACAACCGGCCGTGACTGGGAGTCCCATATGGCGGCGCACAATTGGCCCAGCGTCTTCCGGGTTAGGGGAGGGTTTGGCCAAGGGGGCCTCATTGCACTCTAACGACTCCTTGTGGCGTGCCGGGTGCCTGCAGGCTGATTTCGGTCGTCAGTTGAACAGTGTTTCCCCTGAAATATTGGTGCGGCTGGCTTCCATGTTAAGTGAGCGGTTATCAAGAAGCTCAGCTTGGCGGGTCATGTTTTGGAGGACGCATGATTCCACCTTCGCCTATGCCGAGCCCGTTGAGGAGTTACAGTGATGAGACAAGATCGTAATCACGAAACTGGGGAGAAAAAGGGGGTAAAAATTACAACAACAAAAAATATAGACCAGTCAAAAGTTTGGGCACACCTACTAAAATCTAAATATATTTTATATAAATATAAGTAGCCTTGATAACAGCTTTGCACACTCTTGGCATTCTCTCAACCAGCTTCATGAGGAATGCTTTTGAAGGAGTCTTGAAGAAGTGTGCAAAACAAACATATGCTAAGCACTTGTTGGCTGCTTTTCCTTCACTCTGTGGTCCAACTCATCCCAAACCATCTCAATTGGGTTGAGGTCGGGTGATTGTGGAGGCCAGGTCATCTGATGCAGCACCATCACTCTCCTTCTTGGTCAAATAGCCCTTACACAGCCTGGAGATGTGTTTTGGGTCATTGTCCTGTTGAAAAACAAATGATAGTCCCTAGGGATGCACAATATATCGGTGAACATATCGAAATCAGACGATATTAGCTAAAAATGCCAACATCGGTATTGGCCCGATGTCTAGTTTAACGCCGATGTGCAAAACCGATGTCAAAGCTGACGCGCATGCCTATATAACGTAGGTACATGACATAACGACGCCATATAAAATTTTGCGCTACACGTGCAACACAGCATTCCTAACCTAGCCCACAATGTCTGCTGTGTGAATCGAGCAATCATCAAGTCGAGCAGTCATTTGAAACAGTAAGAAAATTTCAGCGAGACAACTCAAAGGCGAAATCCATTAACACGAAGATAATAGAATTCATTGCCCTTGACAATCAACCGTTCTCTGTCGTGGGTGATGTTGGCCTTCGCTGACTGGTCGAGCACCGGTACACACTACCAAGTGCGCTATTTTTCAGATGTTGCCCTACCGGAGTTACACAGTAGTAGCATCATTGCTATTAGCTTCATGACTGACATTTGGACCAGCGATATCAGCACTATGAGCATGCTGAGTTTGACAGCACAGTGGGTTGTCGACGATTTCGTACTGAGGAAAGTTGTATTACCTGCTCATGATTGTGCTGTTTGTCATACCGCTGCTGCCATTTCAATGGAATTTGAGAACATGTTTGAAACTTGGAAACATGAACACACTAGCTAGCTCCATTCAATCAACTGACTTGAGAAATAAGCTCATCAACTGCACCTGCAGCAGATTTGATACCCTCTGTCATGGCAATGAAACGCCTGCTCAACAAAACTGCCGACAGGCTGTGAACAAGCAATTTGGTGGCATTCTCTCTTTACTGTGTCGCCGCCATGCTCGATGCTATGTACAAGGACCTCTACTTCAATGCAGACAAGAAACAGGGTTTACGTGAAATGTTCAATACACAGCTGGACAAGATGGAAATGGACACAGTGACAGTGCGCACCGAGGAAGAGAGGCCATGGACAGACAGAGCTGAAACTTCACTGCTTGACATGTATGATGAAATCCTAGTTGAGAATGAAACGACTGAACAAATGATCAACAAAACAGCAGGGCAAGTAAGTGAAAGAAATAGGTTTTGTATACTGGTAATGGGGACCTATGTAAATGCCAACAAAACAACTTTTTGGTCAGTGTGTGTGTGTAACGTTTATTTAACTAGGCAAGTCAGTTAAGAACAAATTCTTATTTACAATGGCGGTCTACCCCGAATGACGCTGGGCCAATTGTGCACTGCCCTATGGGATTCCCAATCACTGCCGGATGTGATATAGCCTGGATTCAAACCAGGGACTGTAGTCATGCCTCTTGCACTGAGATGCAGTGCCTTAGACCACTGTGTCCATGTGTGTGTGTTAACTATTTAACTGTACTAGAATGCTTAAAAGGCCGCAAAAAAAAATCATATCGGTATTGTTTTTTTGGCAAGGAAAATATCAGATATCGGTATTGGCCAAAAATGTCATATCGGTGCATCACTAATAGTCCCACTAAGCGCAAACCAGATGGGATGGCACATCGCTGCAGAATGCTGTGGTAGCCATGCTAGTTAAGTGTGCCTTGAATTCTAAATAAATCACAGACAGTGTCACCATTAAAGCACCCCCACACCATCACACCTCCTCCATGCTTCATGGTGGGAACCACACATGCAGAGATCATCCGTTCACCTACTCAATGTCTCACAAAGACACAGCTGTTGGAACCAAAAATCTCAAATTTGGACTCATACCAAAGGACAGATTTCCACCGGTCTAATGTCCATTGTTTGTATCTTGGCCCAATTAAGTCTCTTCTTCGTATTGGTGTCCTTTAATAGTGGTTTCTTTGCAGCAATTCGACCATGAAGGCCTGATTCACACAGTCTCCTCTGAACAGTTGATGTTGAGATGTGTCTGTTACTTGAACTCTGTGAAGCATTTATTTGAGCTGCAATTTCTGAGGCTGGTGACTCTAATGAACGAATCCTCTGCAGCAGAGGTAACTCTGGGTCTTCCTTTCCTGTGGCGGTCCTCATGAGAGCCAGTTTCCTCATAGTGCTTGATGGTTTTTGCGACTGCAGTTCTTGAAATGTTCTGGATTGAATGACTTTCTTCATTTCTTAAAGTAATGATAGACTGTTGTTTCTCTTTGCTTATTTGAGTTCTTGTCATAATATGGACTTGGTCTTTTACCAAATAGGGCTATCTTCTGTATACCACCCCTACCATGTCACAACACAACTGATTGTCTCAAACGCATTAAGAAGGAAAGAAATTCCACAAATGAACTTTTAACAAGGCACACATGTTAATTGAAATGCATTCCAGGTGACTACGTCATGAAGCTGTTTGAGAGAATGCCAAGAGTGTGCAAAGCTGTCATCAAGGCAAACGGTTGCTACTTTGGAGAATCTCAAATATAAAATATATTTTTGGATTTGTTTAACACTTTATTGGTTTCTACATGATTCCATATGTGTTATTTCATAGTGTTGATGTCTTCACTATTATTCTACAATGTAGAAAATAGTAAAAATAAAGAAAAACCCTTGAATGAGTAGGTGTGTCCAAAATTTTGACTGGTACTGTATATGTGGCAACACCCCCACCTCTGCCAACCAGTCAGAGACACATCAGAGTCCAGCACAAAATTATTGGAGGTGGTAGGGAGAGGGGCTTAAGGGGTCATGGGTCAGAACATGTGGCCACTGCATGAGTCCCTAGAGAGAAGAGAGAGAGGGTGAAACGAAGATAAACGAGAAAAGGGTACACAGCAGAGCCAGGCAGTTGTGTGTGTGTGTGTATAGGGGATAAAGCCGACCCTACATCCCCCTGTCTCAGCGCCACCTCCCCTCCCAGGAGGTTATCATGGGAAAGGGCGAGGGGGCATCCCTGTCCTCCCTGTCACTGGAGTTCACCCCAGCATTTGTCTTTCTGTCACAGGAACAAGACAAAGGAGAACTCATACGGATCCTCTGATACCCAGAAAACAGGTCAGCGAAAAATCTCTCAACTCATCTCTTTGTCATAGCAATGAAACCGAATGTTAGTCTTTACTTTGTCAAAGATGTCATACGTACCGTACATCAAATGTAATCATTTGTATGGTGAAGATGAGCCTTAGAAATAAGCTATAGGCAGGAAAATATAAGCAATAGAAAAATCCATGTTGTTATGCTAATACCCAGTCAGCTAACAGGTTGTATATTGTTCCTTATCATCATGACTGCTTTAATGAAACTGACAGATGCCAGCTTTATTGATCTGTGACAACATGTCTGTCAGTCTGTGCGGTGGGGGGTTGTGGGTAGTGAAAGCCGGTCAGGGCTTGTCTCTGAGAGCAGACAGACGCGCTCCAGCAAGCACACCGGGCCACATCCATAAGCATAGGTCCAACTGCCAGCATCTCACCCCCCTTGCCCTACCCTCATCCACTTCTATCCTCAACATGACTAAAGCAGACAGAGAATTTGAAACAGAACCAGATCTATAGTAGAGCATGACTCTCGTTCCTGGCGTCTCTAAAAGAATAGCTCACATATGGAAGCCTCAGCAGTTTAAACCAGCCGGTCAGCTGTAATTTGGTGCTTATCGCTGTGTTGTCCCTGCTAGATTCCTGTCATTATGTCTGTCTGTCTGTGGAGTTAACCATTGTCTTTTTACTGTCTCTGCCTGCTTTCGGTGCTCAGGTTGCTGGAAGCAGATCAAACAGCCGTTTGCCAGGCACCAGTCCACAGAGTTCACCATCAGCTACAGCTCAGAGAAGGACCCCATGCAGAAACTAGACCTGGTCACCAGCACCATGGCAGGTGAGGACACATGCACACACAGAGATGTATGCCCATACACCCACACACCTGTCATCCCAGCTCAAGAGCCTATGGAGGCACCACCACCTATTGAACTTCCATTTTCCTCCATGAGTATCTGAGTTACTTGTATTGATTCATAATAACTCCACAGCCCAGTCAGTGTGTTGTGAAGCTCTCCATTCTTTACAGACATAACCCCACTCACAGTAACCGTGAAACACTCTGTGGTGATTAGTTTACAGTTCCCTTCTCAGTCCATGGCCAAAGCAATCTAGAACTCATTGTAAGCGCCTGTCTCAGTTTCTGAACGAACCATACAAAGAAGACTTCAGTGAATCCTCTCTTCTCTGGCTCGTATCAGTAATTCAATGTAATTCTGGTGGAGCTAGAGAGGATTGATCATCAAGCTGGAGCCAGCAGGAGGCTAGCTAGTGTAATCCTTGACTTTGGGAAGTCCTCTAGTAGTCTGCTGAACAGTTCCTGACGGGCTAAGAGGCAGCCAGATGAATAATGGCCTTCTGTTGCTGTTAATAATCCACAGCTTTCCTTTAGGGCACCAATTATTGATGATTCACATACTCTGCCAGGGTTGAATATTGAGATAGATCACTATAAACCTGCTACCAGTAAATGCAGATCAATGAAAGGGATCATGTCTGTGTTGAAAGACAATTGTGTCCTTTTGATATATAAAGGAGTCATATTATTCATTATAACTGAGTGAAAACAATGAAGTTGGTGTTTTGAAAGCTCTGACGAAGGCCTTGAGGCCGATACGTAGGGCTTGATAAAGAGCAGTGATACTATCAAGAGCGTTGTGTGGGTTTCTTCTTTTTTCTCATTTTGTTCAGCTGTTACCATGCACCTGCAAAAAAGATAGCTCAGATGTGCAAGTGCCTTTTGAATTTTGAATATGCTCATTCCAAAACAGTCACGTTTGATCACCATGGCACTGGTAATAAAGTTCTGCTCTTAAGTGACCTGTGTCCTTGTGTCCTCCAGAGTACCAGCAGCCTCTGATGATTGGGACGGGCACAGTGACCAGGAAGGGCTCTACGTTCAGGCCCATGGACACCGAGACCAAGGAGGACCCTAGCGACCCGTCCACCCACTACAACTACCTGCACACAGCCAACCAGTACGCCCTGCCCCTCACCAACCAGGAGCCAGAGTACGCCACACCCATCATCGAGCGCCACACCTTCCACAAGGATGGCTTTCTGCCAGATCCGGCCAACTACTGCGTTCCAGGGATTGTCCTCAGCAAGACTCCCTCCTTTAAAACCATGGACAGGAAAGCAGGGGTGGGCTCCTCCGGGGGCTACCAAACCCCCCAGGTCAAAACAGACCGGGGACACAGTAACTCTGAGGGGGTCTATGACAGCCCCAAGGTGAACAAGCCTGTGGCCCAGAGCAAGAGCTGTGGCTGCTCAGACTACCAGAGACCCCAGGCCAAGCTGGCAGAGCTGGAGAGCTACTCCAGCCCCAGGGACTGTGTGAGGGTGGCACCCGCCATTGGCCGCAGGCCGGACCATCGACCAGACCCTGAGGGCAGCTCTGGAGGAACCTGATGATGGAACATCTATGGGACTACAGGACAAACTGTCAAACTGTGATTTCCATCAGTTCACGGCCGTTTTAGACGGACCTCACTGTAGTAAACACAACCAATCTCATCTAAATGGTCAATTATTTCTCAACTGACTTCCGGCATGCGGGAGACGACAGTGTTTGTGTTTGCTGTGTGAAACGGACCTACAGGATGAACTGGATGCATCTTGGAGGCTGTGCAAGCAGACATCCAAATACAGATGGTTACTTTTATTTTCCTCGTTATGAGGTGATTTATTAAAAAGCAAATAGTGATGAGACAGGACATGTCCCTAAAAATGGGAAAATACCTCCCCTTATTCTCAACTGTGACTGATGTTTGTGACTGTAACATAAGATTGAAATAATGTGACTCGGTTCCTTAACTGTACAGTATATTTTGAGGTTGTGATAAAGCTTTCAGAGTCTCTCGGTCTGAGGTGAAGCTGTTTTCAGCAGGAAGACATAGAGGAAGCAGAGTGCTTGTTAAGTAAAGCAGCACCCAGTTTAAAGTGGCAGATTTGTGTGTCCCCAGCGGGTCCTACTATAGGGCGATTTATGCAGTCAGTGGAGTTGGCTCTTAACAGAGAACTGTAAGGACACACTGTGACTGAAAGGACTGGTGTCACCGCATGGGGTCCCCCACAATGGGGGTTCTGTTACCATGTTGCAGGTGGCTCTATGCTCTAAAGCCGAGCGGCTGCATCGCTGCTCTGTATCAAAGTCTGGAGGCAGATCTGGCCAGTGTGGGCAGAGAGCCCATGAATAGGCAATGGGAGAGAGTGTACAGTTAGTCTGGCATATTTAGAAACACCCAGCTGGGGATTTAGGGGAGTACAGCTGGACTACAACACATCACAGAGCTGTTTTTATATGATCTGTTTAACTGAACTAGATCAAGAACTACTGTAAAGGCTTGTTCTTTTTTAAATGGATGTTGAACACAAAGCCATGTTAAATGGTACCATTACTACAGTGTGTACATACATGTGCATAGTTTGAACATGTTTATTGCCAAGAGTAAAGAAAAAAAGAAATAGAATTGCTGTCCTGTGCTGTCGACTATATTAAAAGCACCAGTGAGTGTGGTGTTGCTGCTGTGAACGAAAGAGAGACCTTAGGATGTAACTAAGAACTCTTTAATTTCTGTGAAATATTTTGTGGAGATCTTTCGAGCGGTGTTGTATGTACGTACAGTACTCCGTCTGAGCGTTGCAAAAAGTTTGTCACTCTCATTCAAAGTGTGTCTACTGACTGTTGGCTGTAAACTGAGCCCTGAATAAAAACCAGCAGTTGACTTCCACATGTCAAGGTCTCTTTACTATGTGAAAATGTGTCTCAGCAGCCTAGCCTCAGCCCTGGGACAACCGGCTTTCCAGTCCCAGCGCCCAGAGAAGCGGGAAGTCACAAGAACACCCCACCTCCACCAGCACTCCGCCTGTTTCTGTCTGTGGAGGAATGTGGTAGTTTGGTGTCAGTCTGGGAGTAGCAGCTGCTGCCCAGTCCTCCCAGCTCTGGGCCCAGCTGAGGAGAAGAGGGGAGAGGGCTGATTTGGGGGTATGACAGCCTCACTGAGGGCCCTGATAACACATTACTGGTCTCTCCATAAGCGGGGGTTAGAGTGGTGGTCTGGTGGAGATAACCTTAGTCTGAGAAGAGACTGTTTGTGGCTATGGTCCTTAGTGTGTGATGAGAGCGGGTGTGTGTGAGGTCATGTCTGCCAGTGGGCTGGGCCTAGTCCAGCGCGTTCACACAGGGGTGTGGAGCACCGTTTACACCTCCAACCCAAAGCTACCTGAAAGCTCAGACTCAGAGCAGCTCTCTCAGTGACCACACTGCTCCTGGCTATTCAGTTTATCCCCACAAATTCCTGTCATGTCTCTTCTTGCGGACTGACGACTTTGTGATTTTAGCTTTGTTCATGTGAGCTTGAAGAGTATCAGTTTTGAACTGTGTCCCATTGGTATATTCTAAATGGCAGGAAAAACGTTAACCTAAAACTGGAGCGCGTATACAAGTATTTGGATAAATAATTATTCTGTATGAAGTCCTTAGCAGTTTGATATGAATCGTAACTGTATGTTCTTTCGTTTGCTAAATGTTCAGTATGTGTCTATTCACTGTGAATAATTGATGACTGCTGTTTCTATGTGCTGTATTGATAAAACTCAGAATGCACTACTAGTGGTTCTAGCGTTTACATCTCCCCCTGGTGTTCATTGTAGTTCACTGAAGAAAAGCAATAGTAACAGTACACATCAGAAAAATAACTTCTAGTTTAATCATTGTCTGCTTCTCATTGTCAGAAATGTGGATCTTCACATTTCAACCTAGTGAAGATGATCTCCCTTTCATATATTGAAGGAAGGCAGGCTATACACATACACTATACAGACCAGATTGGGCAAATACATTGAACTTTATTCAAAGGTTTCATGTTATACATTAACTACAGATATGACATTTATACCAAATCATCCAAGATTTCAGAAACACATTTTATGACAAAAATAAGTTATTTTATTCCTCAAAAGCAAAGAACACAAGGTCAGGTAAAACCTGTGTCTAAAAAGGGAGCCTTTGTTTCTTCAGTCAAAAGCACTGGCAACAAGCGATGTGAACATTCTCTATGACATGCTGCGCCAGTGTTCAGGTGACACACGATGTCTGTGTCTAGTGCCACTGTGTGTCATTTCACTAACGTTAAGCAGGGAACTGTCCTTGGCTTGGACACGTCCTTCATGAAGAGCATTTGAGTTTGATCAAAGCGCAATTTATACTGACCAAAAATATAAATGCAACATGCAACAATTTAACTGATTTAACTGAGTTGTAGTTCATATAATGAAATCAGTCAATTGAAATAAATAAATGAGGCCCTAATCTATGGATTTCACATGACTGGGCAGGGGAACAGCCATGGATGGGCTTGGGAGGGTCCACCCATTTGGGAGACACACCCAACCAATCAGAATTATTTTTTTCCCCACAAAAGGACTTTATTACAGATATAAATACTCCTCAGTTTCATCAGCTGTCCAGGTGGCTGGTCTCAGACAATCCCGCAGGTGAAGAAACGTGGAGGTCCTGGGCTGGAGTGGTTACACGTGGTCTGTGGTTGTGAGGCTGGTTGAACATACTGCGAAATTCTCAGATACGACATTGAAGGCTGCTTAGGGTAGGGAAAATAACATTCAAGTCCCTGGCAACAGCTCTGGTGGACGTTCATGCAGCTTCTTGTTATGCCATACCTGTCAGGTGGATGGATTATTCTGGCAAAGGAGAAATGTTCACTAACAGGGACGCAAACAAATTTTAGAGAAATAAGCTTTTTGTGCATATGGAAAAATTCTAGGATATTTTATTTCAGCTCATGAAACATGGGACCAACACTTTACATGTTACATTTACATTTTTGTTTAGTGTAGATAAAAAATTAAATAAACAGTAACTGCAGATTAGCTATGAATGAGGTCAAGATTGGAACAAGGCTGCAGGTTGTCATGACCACCTCAACCCATCAGTCCCTCTATGGGGGTACATTTGTAATGAGTACAGTAGAGAGATGCTAGCTACTACAGTAGCTAAATTCCAATATGATCTACAGAAATGCACTGATTTCATGTTTTAAAACAGCTAATACACACATACGCATAACTTTCTATAGTCTCAAAGATGATAGTTTGTGGATTTTATTTTTAAATTGATCTTCAGTGCATAAAATCCTGTTTGCATGTACACAAACCTTTTGGTTGTGTGAAATTCATAGATTAAAGCTGGAAACTCCCATCGCTCAACAGGTTGATAACCCTCTGACAGCTCTTAATATCAGAACACAGTACAGCCGACACGCTGCGCTCAGTCATCTTTGGGTCCTAACGAGTCTGAAAACACAGCCACTGATACAAGATCACAGCACACCAGTAATAGAGAAGGGTGGGAAAACAATACAGCGAAGGACTTCAGGGACAAGCAGGATATGTACTTTGTGTGAAAAGGGACAAGAACAAAGGCGGTAAAGAAGAAATCCTAGTTGAGTTTAAAGATATTGCACTTCTAATTTCTGGCAATGGAGCTTGTGGTAATATATATATATGTGAAAGAAATACTTCCAGAGATACCAGAAACTTTGTCATACACAACTTGTTTTCAGAGAACATTAGCCAGTGTGTGTGCCTCAGTAAACGGCAAGGACTTTGAACAGTATGAAGACAACGAGGTAGCACACAAGATGCATTGCTCAGAGTGCCCCATCTTTAAATTAAAATGTTGTGTAATGAGGACTATGGTAACATTCTGTGATACCATTGTTCAAATACAGAGGGCACACCCTAATAGTTGAAATCCTTTGAATTCTGACAAGTCTTTCCCTGACTGTACATTCTGTTTCGACATCCAATAGGTGAATGTGGCTGTTCTATATTCTGAACACTTGAGGGCTAAGCCTACTGGTAGGTGGATCTTACAGCGGTGCAGGTTTGACATGGGAATAAACATTGAGATCATAATCAGTGGTAGAAGATGAACATTACAGTTGAGGGAAACCCCTCTACACAAGCTACATGTGTAAGAGATAAATAAAAGCCAACATTTATGAAGAGAGAAGATTTCCTCAGCCTAGTAAAACAGTATTCATTACCAGCAGGGCAGTCTCACAGTAAGGAAGTGTAGTCTTAAAGTGGGGGCAAATAGGATCAGTAACTATACACGCAGAAAAATACCACTCAGTCCATCCATTCAATCATCTAGACCTACATCTTCTCCTCAATCTGTGGTCTTCTCTCATTGGCTCCTCACCTTTGCAAAGATAGTAACATAAATTTAACAGAGCTTTGAGTGCGTTTCCATGGCGACTTAATGATGAGCCGACTTTATCCCCATTTCTCCCCTCATACATCCTCCATTGGACTCTGATGCAGTCCAGTCTCTCAAATCTCATACAGTATAGTACAAAAATACATGTGCAGTCCAGTCTTTCAGCTCTTCTCCCTCCTCCTCTGCACCCCCCCCCCCCCCCCCCCCCCCCTATCACCCCTCCCCCATTCCTCCAGATCCTCCCTGCCCCTCTAGGAGGTGCTCTTTCTGGACTCAGCGGTCTTAGACGGGGTCTCCTCCGATGGCGTCTCACTGAAGATCCCTGTGTCTCCGTTCTTTGGGCCGTCACCCACGGACATCTTTTCCAGGGCTGCTGCAAGCACATAGAGACAAACATGAATACACACTCTCTCCTTAATGTAACATCTATCACTCTTGTACCAGCTGATATGCCATATTTTCTGTTCATTCACATATGCTCATATGGTATTGTGGCAGTCTAAAGTCCATTTACTAGGCTTGGGCGGTATACCGTATATCAGGGTATTTGGAAATAGCCACAGGAGGCTTCTTAACAACTTCTACTACCCCCAAGCCATAAGACTCCTGAACAGCTAATCAAATGGCTACCAGGACTATTTGCATCATCTCCCCCCCACCATCGATTTTACACTGCTGCTACTCTGTTTATTGTCCATGCATAGTCAATGTACATATTACCTCTCTCTCAACTAACCTGTGCCCCCGCATATTGACCCTGTACCGGTACCCCCTGTATATAGCCTCACTACTGTTATTTTACTGTTGCTCTAATTATTTTTCTAATTTTCCTTCTATATTTGTAATTACATTTTTTTTTAACTTCAGTTTATTTTTGTAAATACTTAACCAACAATGCAGTTAAGAAAAATAAGTGTTAATAAGGCCTTGTAAGTAAGCATTTCACTACAAGGTATATTCGGTTGTATTCGGCCTACGTGACAAAAAAATATAGATTTTATGTTTTTTTAATACCGTCAATACCGTTGAAATTTCTTTGAATTTTTTTTATACATTGAATATTTTTTCTGCTTTTTAAGTAAATACCTGTAGTCAACTTGTGCAATATGTTAGGTGATAAAAAAGGTTGCGTTCATTTCACCTGTCACATTATTTTTCATTCTGAAGCTTACCTGTGTTCCCTAGTCATGTTGTGTTTGTTTACAAGCACTCAACGAAGAGACACCGGAGCCTTGTGAGTCTCTCACTGTTGTACAGCACACGCCAGGTGATCTAGTTACAGTATGGAATTCACAACTAAATGTTTGCCAGCTAGTTATCTTATAACTACACTGCTCAAAAAAATAAAGGGAACACTTAAACAACACAATGTAACTCCAAGTCAATCACACTTCTGTGAAATCAAACTGTCCACTTAGGAAGCAACACTGATTGACAATAAATTTCACATGCTGTTGTGCAAATGGAATAGACAAAAGGTGGAAATTATAGGCAATTAGCAAGACACCCCCCAAAACAGGAGTGATTCTGCAGGTCGTGACCACAGACCACTTCTCAGTTCCTATGCTTCCTGGCTGATGTTTTGGTCACTTTTGAATGCTGGCGGTGCTCTCAATCTAGTGGTAGCATGAGACGGAGTCTACAACCCACACAAGTGGCTCAGGTAGTGCAGTTCATCCAGGATGGCACATCAATGCGAACTGTGGCAAAAAGGTTTGCTGTGTCTGCCAGCGTAGTGTCCAGAGCATGCATGCGCTACCAGGAGACAGGCCAGTACATCAGGAGACGTGGAGGAGGCCGTAGGAGGGCAACAACCCAGCAGCAGGACCGCTACCTCCGCCTTAGTGCAAGGAGGTGCACTGCCAGAGCCCTGCAAAATGACCTCCAGCAGGCCACAAATGTGCATGTGTCAGCATATGGTCTCACAAGGGGTCTGAGGATCTCATCTCGGTACCTAATGGCAGTCAGGCTACCTCTGGCAAGCACATGGAGGACTGTGCGGCCCCACAAAGAAATGCCACCCCACACCATGACTGACCCATCGCCAAACCGGTCATGCTGGAGGATGTTGCAGGCAGCAGAACGTTCTCCACGGCGTCTCTAGACTCTGTCACGTCTGTCACGTGCTCATGTGCTCAGTGTGAACCTGCTTTCATCTGTGAAGAGCACAGGGCGCCAGTGGCGAATTTGCCAATCTTGGTGTTCTGTGGCAAATGCCAAACGTCCTGCACGGTGTTGGGCTGTAAGCACAACCCCCACCTGTGGACGTCGGGCCCTCATACCACCCTCATGGAGTCTGTTTCTGACCGTTTGAGCAGACACATGCACATTTGTGGCCTGCTGGAGGTCATTTTACAGGGCTCTGGCAGTGCACCTCCTTGCACTAAGGCGGAGGTACCGGTCCTGTTGCTGGGTTGTTGCCCTCCTACGGCCTCCTCCACGTCTCCTGATGTACTGGCCTGTCTCCTGGTAGCGCCTGCATGCTCTGGACACTACGTTGACAGACACAGCAAACCTTTTTGCCACAGTTCGCATTGATGTGTCATCCTGGATGAACTGCACTACCTGAGCCACTTGTGTGGGTTGTAGACTCCGTCTCATGCTACCACTAGATTGAGAGCACCGCCAGCATTCAAAAGTGACCAAAACATCAGCCAGGAAGCATAGGAACTGAGAAGTGGTCTGTGGTCACCACCTGCAGAATCACTCCTGTTTTGGGGGGTGTCTTGCTAATTGCCTATAATTTCCACCTTTTGTCTATTCCATTTGCACAACAGCATGTGAAATTTATTGTCAATCAGTGTTGCTTCCTAAGTGGGCAGTTTGATTTCACAGAAGTGTGATTGACTTGGAGTTACATTGTGTTGTTTAAGTGTTCCCTTTATTTTTTTGAGCAGTGTATTAAGTTAACTGTCTAAAATGCTCCTCAGTTGTGCTAAGTGGTTAGCGTCTTCCAAAATCAAGTATCGCTTGGTAACAGCAGAGAATCCCTTCCTGGATCAAGAGCATTAATGTCTAATATTTGTTTTGCATGTGCAGCCAACTGTGAGTAACATTTTTGAGTTACTTGTATAACTTTATGAGCTTGCGATATCTGTCCTGCAAATACTTTAGGTCAGAGACTGTATAAAACGTTTGCAATGCGCTTGTTAGCATTTAGTTAGCATTCTTTATGGGATGTTACATGTATATTGAACAAAAATATACATGTTTCATGAGCTGAATTTTTTTTTCTTCCAGAAATGTTCCTTAAACACAAAAAGCTTATTTCTCTCCAATTTTGTGCACAAATTTGTTTACATCCCTGTCAGTAAGCATTTCTCCTTTGCCAACATAATCCATCCACATGACAGGTGTGGCATATCAAGAAGCTGATTAAACAGCATGATCATTACACAGGTGCAACTTGTGCTGGGGACAATAAAAGGCCACTAAAATGTGCAGTTTGGTCACACAACACAATACAGATGTCTCAAGTTTTGAGGGAGCGTGCAATTGGCATGCTGACTGCAGGAATGTCCACCAGAGCTGTTGCCAGATAAATGAACATTAAATTCTCTACCATAAGCCGCCGCCAACGTTGTTTTAGAGAACTTGGCAGTACATCCAACCGGCCTCTCAACTGCAGACCACGTGCAACCACTCCAGCCCAGGACCTCCACATCCGGCTTCTTCACCTGCGGGATCGTCTGAGACCAGCCACCCAGGCAGCTGATGAAACTGAGGAGTATTTCTGTCTGTAATAAAGCCCTTTTGTGGGGAAAAACTAATTGGCTGGGCCTGGCTCCCCAGTGGGGGGGCCTATGCCCTCCCAGGCCCACCCATGGCTGTGCCCCTGCCCAGTCATGTGAAATCCATAGATTAGGTCCTAATTTATTTAAATTGACTGATTTCCTTATATGAACTGTAACGCCGTAAAAATCGTTGAAATTGTTGCATTTATATTTTTGTTCCGTACTCAGAGGCTCAGTGTGGTTTCAAAATGGCACCCCATGTGCTCAGTGCCGGTACTACCAAATATCCGGGTACGGCACAAGGTCAGTATGAGTATGACAATTAACACAGACTCCCATTTGTATAATGCAAGTGAATGTGAAGTAAAGACCCTTTAAAATGCACGTACATGAAAATAAAGCCCTACTACTGTGACAACTACGTGTGCGTTTTTTATGATCAATGAAAGCCCAGGACTGAGGTACAGCAGAGATAACTTGCCTTGTAGTGATGCTGAGTCTGCTGTGCCGTTGTTCCTGCTGGCGGCTGACCCCTCCTCCAGCTCATCCAGGTAGAGGCGGTAGCGATGGCCGCTGTCATCCTCATACTCCACGTTCTCGTCGTCAGAGTCCACCTCCGGGGCCACGTACACCACCTCAAACTCTATCTCTCCCCTCTGGGAAACACAGAGGCAGACACACGCACACACACACACACAAACAGACAAGCGCACAAACAGACACGCACACGCAGACACGCACACACAAACAGACACGCACACACAAACAGACACGCACACGCACACACAAACAGACACGCACACACAAACGGACACGCGCACAAACGGACACGCGCACAAACGGACACGCGCACAAACGGACACGCGCACAAACGGACACGCGCACAAACGGACACGCGCACAAACGGACACGCGCACAAACGGACACGCGCACAAACGGACACGCGCACAAACGGACACGCGCACAAACGGACACACGCACAAACGGACGCGCGCACAAACAGACGCGCGCACAAACAGACGCGCGCACACAAACGGACACGCGCGCACACGGACACACGGACACACGCACACAGACACACGCACACAGACACGCACACAGACAGACACACAGACAGACACACAGACAGACACACAGACAGACACAGACAGACACAGACAGACAGACACGGCAGTGTGAGAGAAAACTTAACAATAGGTTACCCAAAAGCTTAGTTGGTTTGTTTGTTTGCCGAGGCATGATTAACTGTTTTTCCCCTAACCACAGCAGCAGTCCCACAGGCTAATTGAACCAACCCCAGCATGAACCTTCATTCAATTACTCTAGAGAGTGTGGGCTGACTAAAGTTAAGGATAGACATGACTGACTCAGTAAAAGTTGGAACCCCCAGGCTAAACACTAACTGGGCGTCACAGAGAGGGTGACAAAAGGCTTTTGAAATGTGGATCACAAAAGGAATGTATTCGCTTTTTACTATGGTTTTACTTAGCCTGGTCCCAAGCTGTATATGCTGTAGTCAACTCTTCCACTGTAGCTTGTCACGTCATAATACATACAGTCATAAATTCAAGATGCAACCCTTCTCTCTTCCTGGGGCTGAGTCTGACCTGTTGTGAGAGGATGGTGACAGCCTCCTTGTGTTTGGCGTCCCTCAGGTTGATGCTGTTGACAGCCAGGATGGCATCGCCCACATGGAGCCCCCCACAGCGCTCTGCAGGCTGGGTAGGATGGATCTCTGAGATCAGGATGGGTACCCCGTGTTCCTTACCACCCTGTCCATCCAGAAATAACACACAGACATGCACATAAATATTAGGGCATGGACCATTACAGATGAGCATCACACTATGGGTTGAGACATAGCATTTAACATTTTCTGGTTTGGGCAAAAATTGGTGGTGGAGTTTACCGTGATTGAAATTCCAAGTCCCTCGTGATCTTCTTTGGCCAGCACTACTTTACGAATAGGACCAACTCCTTGAGTCTTCTTCAGTATGTCTGTTTCCTGAGGGAGAGATAAAACAAGCAAACAATTAGCGATACACAAAGAGGAAACAAATATTTTTCACTACAATGAGAATCAAACCCCTCTACTCTGATGTCTACTCACATGCCCCACTGGAGACGCTAGGGGTTTCTTGGGGTCGTTGCGCCCCCTACAGGCCCGGATGACTGTTTTGTGGCGGTGGAGGTGGATCTCAGCCTCCAGCTGGTTCCACAGCTTGTCGTGAGCGGGCCCCTTCATGTCCCGACCCAGCAGCTGGATCTGCTGTACTCTGGAGATGATGGATCCAAAGACAACTAGTTACCACAGTCAGCATTATTGGTTATTTCAGTCTAAGCTAGGGTTAGGGTTACCTTCCAGCCAGCTCCTTGTCCAGGTACTTGGCTGCCAATCTGGCCCCATAGACCTCCGCCTGCAGTACAGCGACGTGCCTACGGAGGGCCTCATTCTCCTTCTTATGCAGCTTGACCTCTGCCTCCAGCTTCACCTCCTTCACCTTCTCCTTCTTGTTGGCCTGCAGCTCCCTCTCCTGTTACACACAGGCAGGCGGGAGGGCGCGGGCGCGCGCACACACACACACACACACACAGGCACGCGCACATACGCACGCGCACACACGCATGCGAAGATAAATAGTTGAGTTAAACTACAGAGAGAGCGAGTGCTGTGCTACATCCACAAATACCATGTCAAAGACGAACATGGATACAGTATAGATGAAAGTTAAATTAAATATCTACTTGAGGACAAGACACACAAGATATGTAACTGTGGATTTGGCTATTATACGTTCAAAGCACTAATCCTTATGGTGACCATGATGAACAAGTTGTCCATAGCGGTTAAGTTAGAGATTGAACAAAGGGTCAAAGATGTGAACTTAATCTTTAGAACACAGGTACAGCCAGTTGGTTCATTCAGAACTTTGCATTAAATTGCCAACCAGAACAATTGGTAATTTCCTTTTGGAGAAAATTTGCTTACATTTTCTGATTTGTTATGATGAAAACATGACCACAATCACATATCAATTAAGCACAAAAACTGTTTTAATTGCGAAGTAGGCATTCGTCTGAAGCCAAAAAAGGAAATTCATGAGCACCACAATGCCTACTTCACCCATGCTCTACCAAGGTTTTAGAGCACACAGCTTTGACCTACTACTGTTGGTATTGTACTTCAAACTATGTGTAAGCAGGTTGCTTAGGATTCAAAACTTCTCAAACAGCCTAATTCATACTCTTAGCGGAGGTGCTCCCACAATAATGTGATTCGTACTGCAAACTTACAAAATAAACTATTGAATGCTTTTCACCTCACACCAAGACATTATCCCATTCTACTACTTTTTCAAACTTTTTAAATTATATGAAAGTAAGCTTTGCTTTTGTAAGACCATCTGGCTTGATTGAATGAGCTTTTTTGTCTTGTAGTAATTTATGTGGTACCTATTTCCCTTTGCGCTTTGTTGACTATTGAGACAAAACTCTTTCCAAGTATCAAAACATGCATTTTCCTATCAAATCGGGCAACACGAATATACATGAATAGGCAATAACAAACAACAATGCTACAGTAATTCCATATCTGATATCACTGTCAGTCATTGCTAGCACAAGCCCCATAGAGGGCCTGTTGGACTTATTAATGAGCAACTGTTGTCAGCAAGAGCAGGAAAAGACCAAACTTGAGGTTAGGATGAGTACACAGACCAAGGCACAGACACATGCAAGACACAGACGCACAGCTATCACTAACCACAAAACCAGACACACAGACGACATGCACACACTTACCATCTCCTCCACTGAGGGAACAGGCTTAAGGTGAGAAGAAAAGAAAGGGGTCAAAGGTTAGAAAGGCAGAGTTAAAATCACAGCCAAGCAGTGGGGAAGAATACCACCATTTACCACTACAGACCCACTGGAAACTCGGCAGGTATACCCCAAAAATATATTAGCAGTCGTGTGTGTGTGGTGCCCTACCATCCTGTCTTTGATGGAGTCAGAGTCCACAGTCTGTCCAGCCTTGGCATGAAGCTGCAGCTGCATGGCATGAAGGTGGAGGAGCTGGTCGTGGACCTCCCTCTCCACCACCACGTTCTCCGCCTGCACGTCAGTCAGCTCCGAACGCAGGTCCACCAGCTGAGCCTGGAGGAGGGAGAGAGTTACATAAGTGTACGCTTCTTCTGACTTCCAAGATTCTTAGGAACCCTCATCATTTATATATAGTGCAATCAGTGTGCCATGCCCATGCCATTATCCCAGCACAGATCAAATTAGATTTTGGATTGGTCTGTTTTACATTCTCTCTGTTCTCTTCCAGATTTTTCAACAAGTTTTTTCTTAGAAAGCAGGCTACTATTTATTCAAGCCTGAATGAATTTTGCCGAAATGAATAGGCCTACAAATCCTGCGCTCAGGGTTGTCTATTGTATGCGAACAAAACCCTGAAAAAAAAAATCACATTTGTGCTAGTCTCTGGAGCCTACTGAGCTTGGCAACATGAGAAGCAGATTTAGGTTCAGAGACAAATCACTTATTTATTTATGCCATTGAACTGGGGCCACCTGCCCGTCACAGCTGTGGGAATGAATTAATCTATGATATGAATGAGGTTCATATTTTAGGATTCACTCCACCTATGATGATGAAAGAAGAGTGTGCTTATGTGAATCTGACTGAATACTAAACAGCCTCTGTCTCCTAAATGATTTATCATCATCCTCGGACAGAGACTCATCTATCACTGTTATAGTCAGGCCTTCATTATAGAGACCCAGTCTAAATCAAATAGAATACTCTATAGTACGAATATTCTATAGCTTCTCAAATGGAAGATAGGTAGGGGGAAACAGTGACACACACACACACCAAAAAGGGCAGGACATCCTGATTGTGACACAGTGTGGAACGTGGGCATCTCTTTGCTGGAGGCTGAGTCACTGAGAGTGATCTCTATATTCAATTTAAGTTTCAATTTAAGGGGCTTTTTTGGCATGGAATTTTTATTTATTTATTTAACTAGGCAAACCCGGACGATGCTGGGTCAATTCTGCGCCGCCCTATGGGACTCCCAATCATGGCAGGTTGTGATACAGTCTGTATTCGAACCAGGGTGTCTGTCATGACGTCTCTAGCACGGAGATGCAGTGCCTTAGACCGCTGCGCCACTTGGGAGCCCCAACCAAATAAATAAAGATAGTATTTACAATGGTGTTTGTTCTTCACTGGTTGCTCTTTTCTTGTGGTAACAGGTCACAAATCTTGCTGCTGTGATTGCACATGGTGGTATTTCATCCAATAGATGTGGGAGTTCATCAAAATTGCATTTGTTTTCGAATTCTTTGTGGGTCTGTGTAATCCGAGGGAAATATGTGTCTCTAATGTGGTCATACATTTGGCAGGAGGTTAGGAAGTGTAGCTCAGTTTCCACCTCATTTTGTGGGCAGTGTGCACATAAGCCTGTCTTCTCTTGAGAGCCAGGTCTGCTTTGGCTGCCTTCCTCAATAGCAAGGCTATGCTCACGGAGTCTGTGCATAGTCAGAGATTTCCTTCATTTAGGGTCAGTCACAGTGGTCAGGTATTGTGCCACTGTGTACTTTCGGTTTTGGGCCAAATAGCATTCTAGTTTGTTCAGTTTTTTTGTGTCTATATCCGTGCTCTCTAATCTAATCAGAACGGCTAAGACTCGGGTCCGGCTGACCTGTCCTCTTCCTGATAAAATATGCCAGAGTAACAGTCCGGAGCCGAGACGGAGGAATTCTTAATAGCGGAGCCATCACTTTATGTTTGGTCATTATTCTACAATCTATTTTGTTTGCATAAAAAAAACCTTGCTCCCTCGACAAGAGCAAAAAGCTAAACTGTGTCTCAAGTGTTGGCAACATAATGACAGAAAGCAATTCCCTGAAGCAATTCGCCGGCAGACTTACATCTTCCACAGTTAAGCTTTTTAAGTGATTCACACACATGCAAAACTGATTCATCTCACATAAGTAGATAAAGCCCCCATTGAAGTCTCAGTAGGACTATGGAGAAAATAAAGAATAGTTTTAATAGATGTTTAACGGAGGGGGTAAAGTAGATTACACCAGCGGACCCCATCCTCACGGGGTCTGAAACAGGCACCAGCCAAGACACCAAATGTCCTTACCTGTAGAAACACTAAGTCACTGAACATCTGGGTACCAGAGAGGCCCTGGACCTGAAGACATTCTTCCTCTTCAGTCTTATGGTCTTCAGCAAATATAGATCCAAATGTAAATCTAACCAATTTACACTTGTATTCATCTGGAATTCTGAGTTGGCCAAAATTCTGAATCTAGAAATGGATGCCCGCAATGAGTTCCAATGGCTGGGCAGGAAAAATGGGCTTGACTCACCAATCTGAGCCTTCAAGGTCTAGAAAACCTTCTACTTTACTTTCATGAGTGTTTACTAGATACTGACAGCACAGCAGCATTGCTAAGAATAACATGCCAATAGACCAAATAAAATGGGTTAAGGTGCAACTACACTAGGTCATTAAAGCCAACACTAGTTTATATACTGTTATAAACTGGGTAGTTCGAGCCCTGAATGCTGACTGGCTGACAATTGTGGTATATCAGACCGTATACCACAGGTATGACAAAACATTTGTTTTTAGTGCTCTAATTACGTTGGTAACCAGTTTATAATAGCAATAAGGCACCTCAGGGGTTTGTGGTATATGGCCAATATATCACGGCTAAGGGCTGCGTCCAGACACTCCACTTTGCGCCATGCTTGAGAACAGCCCTTAGCCATGGTATATTGGCCATATACCACACCCCTCTGGCCTTATTTTTTAAGTAAGGTCCCAATGAGTAGAAGGCATGGGTGTCAAACTCAATCCCTTGAGGGCCTAGAGTCTTGCTGGCTTTGGTTTTTAATTTCAATTAAAGATCAAGACAACCAGGTGAGGGGAGTTTCTTACTACTTAGGCTGCGGTCCAAACACGTAAAAGACACACCCTATCCCCTCAGCCCTCAAATTAAGTGGACACTTCTGATGACGTTTCATGACGTCTGACGAGTATACACTTGCAGGGCGAGGGAGGAAGGAATGGTTTTTAAAATGGACTGCCCTTGTTCGGAAATTCGTCACTTGTTCATCCCGCGATGATTGTGTGTTCAGCCACTGGTAGCTTGTGGGTGCTTAATATGCGCTACAGTCAATTATGATTGCATGTCCACCTATATTAACTATATCATTATTAATATGCCTACTGTATGATAGCAAGCAAATTAATTTGCTAACTACCGTTAGCCTGCCTAGCTACTTCTGAAGGATAAAAAATATTTCTACAATTTCCAAAAGCTAATCAAACAAAAACATCTTACTTTTACGAGACGTGTTTGTGCATTAGTAGCACAATTTCTAACTTCTTTATATTAGTTTTTACTTACACTTGTATTTTGACTCCATATTCATATTGAGATTTAAAGTTTTGCCGGACTTTTCTTAGCTGATGTACAATCGTCACGAATTGAATTATGGGGTGTTTTAGGCCCCGGAGTGAACATAATTGTACACTCGCAAACTCGACTAAAAACGAGGGCTGAGGGGCTTACGTTGCAAACTTCCCTTGCTTGGCTAATCATTTGCACCACCCTCCATGATGGTGACCGGGATTCCCCCAAGGGCATAAGGCGAGGGTAAGTGGACGAGGGTGTGTCTTTTAAGTGTTTGGACTGCAGCCTGCAGGTGACCTTAATTTATCTATCAAGTACAAAGGAGGCAAGAAAACTCAGTGACACAGCCCTCCGTGGAATGAGTTTGACACGTGATATAAAACCCTATTCGCACAGGAATAGTATTAGTAGAGAACGTGGTAATGTGTTGACAGGATTCGTTTTTTTTATGCAACAAATTGACAGTTACAACAAAAACCTATAGTTTTTTTTATTTAACCTTTATTTAACTACGCAAGTCAGTTAAGAAACGGTTAAGAACAAATTCTTATTTACAATGACGGCCTACCAAAAGGCATCCTGCGGGGACAGGGGCCTGGGATAAAAATAAATAAATACTATATAAATATAGGACAAAACAGACTTCACAACAAGAGAACAACACAACACTACATAAAGAGAAACCTAAGATGTCAACATAGCAAGGCAGCAACATATAACACAGCATGGTAGCAACATAACATACAGTTGAAGTCGGAAGATTGCATGCACTTAGGTTGGAGTCATTAAAACTTGTTTTTCAACCACTCCGCAAATTTCTTGTTACCAAACTATAGTTTTAGCAAGTCGGTTAGGACATCTACTTTGTGCATGACACAAGTCATTTTTCCAACAATTGTTTACAGACAGATTATTTAACTTATAATTCACTGTATCACAATTCCAGTGGGTCAGAAGTTTACATACAATAAGTTGACTGTGCCTTTAAACAGCTTGGAAAATTCCAGAAAATTATGTCATGGCTTTATAAGCTTCTGATAAATGATGTCAAGTAGCCTGAGTCAATTGGAAGTGTACCTGTGGATGTATTTCAAGGCCTACCTTCAAACTTAGTGCCTCTGTTTGACATCATGGGAAAATCAAAAGAAAAACAATTGTAGTCTGGTTCATCCTTGGGAGCAATTTCCAAACGCCTGAAGGTACCACGCTCATCTGTACAAGCAATAGCACGCAAGTATAAACACCATGGGACCACGCACCCGTCATACCGCTCAGGAAGGAGACGCGTCTCCTAGAGATAAACGTACTTTGGTGCGAAAAGTGCAAATCAATCCCAGAACAACAGCAAAGGACCTTGTGAAGATGCTGGAGGAAACAGGTCCAAAAGTATTTATATCCACAGTAAAACAAGTCCTATATCGACATAACCTGCAAGGTCACTCAGCAAGGAAGAAGCCAGTGCTCCAAAACTGCCATAAAAAAAGATGGTCTACGGTTTCCAACTGCACATGGGGACAAAGATCGTGCTTTTTGGAGAAATGTCCTCTGGTCTGATGAAACAAAAATATAACTTTTTGGCCATAATGACCATTGTTATGTTTAGAGGAAAAAGGGGGAAGCTTGCAAGCCGAAGAACACCATCCCAACCGTGAAGCACAGGGGTGGCAGCATCATGTTGTGGGGGTGCTTTGCTGCAGGAGGGACTGGTGCACTTCACAAAATAGATGACATCATGAGGATGGAAAATGATGTGGATATATTGAAGCAACA
The DNA here is from genome assembly GCF_029448725.1 of Salvelinus fontinalis. NCBI lineage: Eukaryota > Metazoa > Chordata > Actinopteri > Salmoniformes > Salmonidae > Salvelinus > Salvelinus fontinalis. The sequence goes on from NC_074684.1 coordinate 20,590,261, forward strand.
TCTCAAGACATCAGTCAGGAAGTCAAAGCTTGGTCGCATATGGGTCTTCCAAATGGACAATGACCCCAAGCAAACTTCCAAAGTTGTGGCAAAATGGCTTAAGGACAATAAAGTCAAGCCCTGACTTCAATCCTCTAGAATATTTGTGGGCAGAACCGAAAAAGTGTGTGCGAGCACGGAGGCCTACAAACCTGACTCAGTTACACCAGCTCTGTCAGGAGGAATGGGCCAAAATACACCCAACTTATTGTGGGAAGCTTGTGGAAGGCTCCCCAAAACATTTGACTCAAGTTAAACAATTTAAAGGCAATGCTACCAAATACTAATTGAGTGTATGTAAACTTCTGACCCACTGTGAATGTGATGAAAGAAATAAAAGCTGAAATAAATCATTCTCTCTACTATTATTCTGACATTTCACATTCTTAAAATAAAGTGGTGATCCTAACTGACCTAAGACAGGGAATTTTTACTAGGATTAAATGTGAGAAATTGTGAAAACTGAGTTTAAATGTATTTGGCTAAGGTGTATGTAAACTTCAACTTCAACTAACAACATGGTAGCAACCCAACATGGTAGCAGCACAAAACATGGTACAAACATTATTGGGCTCAGACAACAGCACAAAGGGCAAGAAGGTAGAAACAACAATTCATCCAACAAAGCAGCCACAACTGTCAGTAAGAGTGTCTATGATTTAGTCTTTGAATGAAGAGATTGAGATAAAACTGTCCAGTTTGAGTGTTTGTTGCAGCTCGTTCCAGTTGCTAGCTGCAGCAAACTGAAAAGAGGAGCGACCCAGGGATGTGTGTGCTTTGGGGACCTTTAACAGAATGTGACTGGCAGAACGGGTGTTGTATGTGGAGGATGAGGGCTGCAGTAGATATCTCAGACAGGGGGGAGTGAGACCTAAAAGAGTTTTTTAAAATAAGCATCAACCAGTGGGTCTTGCGACGGGTATACAGAGACGACCAGTTTACAGACTAGGGGCGGCAGGTAGCCTAGTGTTTAGAGCATTGGTCCAGAAACCGAAAGGATGCTGGATCGAATCCCTGAGCTGACAAGATAAAAATCTGACGTTATGCCCCTGAACAAGGTAACTAAACCACTGTTCCCCTGTATGCCGTCGTTGTAAATAAGAATTTGTTCTTAACGGACTTGCCTAGTTAAATAAAATATTAACAGAGGAGTATAGAGTGCAGTGATGTGTCCTATAAGGAGCATTGGTGGCAAATCTGATGGCCGAATGGTAAAGAACACCTAGCCGCTCGAGAGCACACTTACCTGCCGATCTATAAATTATGTCTCCTTAATCTAGCATGGGTAGGATGGTAATCTGAATCAGGGTTAGTTTAGCAGCTGAGGTGAGAGAGGACCAATTACGATAGAGGAAACCAAGTCTAGATTTATCTTTAACCTGCAGCTTTGATATGTGCTGAGAGGAGGACAGTGCACTGTCTAGCCATACCCCCAAGGACTTGTATGACGTGACTAGCTCAAGCTCTAAACCCTCAGAGGTTGAAATAACACCTGTGGGAGGAGGGGCATTCTTCTTACCAAACCACATTTGTTGTAGAGCATTTAACACAAAATCCAGGGAGGGGCCAGCTGAGTATAAGACTGTATCATTAGCAAATAAATGGATGAGAGAGCTTCCTACTCCCTGAGCTATGTTGTTGATGTAAATTGAGAAGAGCATGGGGCCTAGGGTCGAGCCTTGGGGTACTCCCTTGGTGACAAGCAGTGGCTGAGACAGCAGATTTTCTGACTTTATACACTGCACTCTGAGGTAGTTAGCAAACTAGCCCAAATACCCCTCAGAGACACCAATACTCCTTACCTTGCCCACAAGAATGGAATGGTCTACGGTATCAAAAGCTTTGGCCAAGTCAATAAAAATAGCAGCACAATATTGCTTAGAATCAAGGGCAATGGTGACGTCACTGATGACCTTTAAGGTTGCAATGACACATCCATGACCTGAGTGGAAACCAGATTGCATACCAGAGAGAATACCATAGACATCAAGAAAGCCAGTCAGTTGATTATTGACAAGTGTTTGCAACAATTCTGATAAACATGGCAAAATAGAACCTATAACAGTTAGGATCTTGGTTCCCAAATTTCTAAACCATACCAAACCACCTTTGGTATAGCGTCGCCATAATATTTGAATTTAGAAAGTGTGTTCATAATCATTAGGATATTTTATGCACTTGATATGCGTTTTAGGCTATGAATGAGGAAGTGAACTTGACATTTCCAAACGTTTAGTTCAGTTGTATGCTGGTTGCATTAAATAGACGCAATATTTTTTATTGATGCATTTGGCAATGTTCAACTCATTCGCACATAACGTATAAACAAAAGCATTCCCTGTGAAAGTTGATACATCTAGGCCCTTCATATATAGGCTATGCACAGCACTGTTCAATTTATTGAGTCAGTTTCCTTGCTCAAAGTGCAAGCAACACCTGTCAAACTCAGACATTTCTCTCAAAACACAGGAATGTCGATTCGCATGGGACTAGTATTATCAGATGATTTTGGAGTTTGCCAAAAAAAAAACAGTTGGATATTCTGGCTGGAATTGTTACTCTCCTGCCATGTAAAAATGACTGACATGGCAGATTCGAACAGGACTAAAATTACAAAGACGTGGTGTTTTGTGCTCATGCACATATTTGTACCAACCTTCCTCCCCAGTAAAACTAATCCAGTCCGAATAGGGTTTTAGGCAACCTAAAACGCTTATTGAGCCCTATTCGCATGGGACTAGTATTACTAAAGAACGTTGGTTATGTATGGTCTTCTGTGTGAGAACCTAGATTAATATTGGGCGATTCCACGACTGCTGAAAATATTTTGGGCATCTCAGATCTGTTCTGGCAATTCTCACATAGGAACTTCATTCGGAGGAAGGATGTTTAACATGCTTTTTACATTTATATTTTTTATCATGATGAAATTGTAGATTTTGGGCCCTTTTTAGACTTATATTCCTTTTAGTGCTCCCTCAAATATGGAGTAGCCTATGTCCAATTCATGAAAGACATTTTCACATTCATTTATTCAACATTTAAAACATCTCAAAATGACCCTTTTTTATTTTGCCTATTTTTAGACATATTGTTTCAAGGCTCTACAGTGCGACCATGTGACTTGCATATGCGCCTAAATATTTTGCTGTGCGACCTGGAATTTTAATTTAGGAGCACCGGTGCGCCTAGAAGAATTAAGGATTCTAGCTTTAATACCTCATAGTTTTCATTGCGTTCCTAAATGTCTTTGTGTGCACCTACATTTTTCAAATGAGGCACAGACGTGCTCCTTGTAAACTAAGGTCAGCATAGAGCCCTGTGTTTGCAACAATATACTCTTCAAACACATCACATTTCCAGAGTGGGCTCTCTGCTACTTTTAAAAGATATGACCCATTTTTTGTTCTTCTTCATAGAAATAGACATTACAGGTCATTAACCAATCACAGTTCTCCTTTAGGATTACACATTCAGAAAGTCACCAGCAGTGGGAGAACCCTTTGAATCCATTTTCCCATTCACAGTGTTGGTGGTGCACATAAAATTGATCACACCGTCAGAATTAGCAGAGAGCCCACTCTGGAAATGTGATGTACTTGTAGAGTATATTGTTCCAAATAATATGTCTTAAAATCAACAAGGGTAGTTGTGGTGCTGTAAACAGCAAACCCTCTTACAATGCCCTTCCAGCACTCCCCAGTTAGGAGGCTAATAGAGCCCAGCTGAGGTTCATTAGTCAATCATGTGTGTGATTGTTCAGCCAATCAGACCAAACAGTTGAGTAGGCTGCTGCTGTTCACATTCAAGGGGAGAAAGGACTGGAGACAATAGCAGTCAGGCTGGGAGCTAAAATACTTTAAGAGAGACCTTAGTTACTGAAGTTATATGTTAAATAACTTAATCTTGAGCCTTTATGTTTGTAAAGTGTAATACATCTGAAATTGTAAGTTTACTCTTCCTCTACCCTGAGACCCCTTCTAGTTCTGGTCTGTGGCCCCTCCCAAGAATCTGCTGCAGTAGTTGAGATTCATATTTTTGATATTGAATAAATGAAATTTGTATTAAAGAATCAAGAAACTTTTAAATTTAGAGAATAATGATACCAAGTAGAGGTCGGCCGATTATGGTTTTTCAACGCTGATACCGATACCGATTATTGGATGACCAAAAAAGGCCGATACCGATTAATCAGCCGATTTTTTAAACATTTATTTGTAATAATGACAATTACAACAATACTAAATTAACACTTATTTTAACTTAATATAATACATCAAAATCAATTTAGACTCAAATAAATAATGAAGCATGTTCAATTTGGTTTAAATAATGCAAAAACAAAGTGTTGGAGAAGAAAGTAAAAGTGCAATATGTGCCATGTAAGAAAGCTAATGTTTAAGTTCCTTCCTCAGAAAATGAGAACATATGAAAGCCGGTGGTTCCTTTTAACATGAGTCTTCAATATTCGCAGGTAAGAAGTTTTAGGTTGTAGTTATTATAGGAATTATAGGACTATTACTCTCTATACCATTTGTATTTCATATACCTTTGACTATTGGATGTTCTTATAGGCACTTTATTATTGCCAGTGTAACAGTATAGCTTCCGTCCCTCTCCTCGCCCCTACCTGGGCTCGAACCAGGAACACATCAACAACAGCCACCCTCGAAGCATCGTTACCCATCGCTCAACAAAAGCCGCAGCCCTTGCAGAGCAAGGGGAACAACTACTCCAAGTCTCAGAGCGAGTGACGTTTGAAACGCTATTAGGGCGCACCCCGCTAACTAGCTTGCCATTTCACATCGGTTACACCAGCCTAATCTCGGAAGTTGATAGGCTTGAAGTCATAAACAGCTCAATGCTTGAAGCACTGCGAAGAGCTGCTGGCAAACGCACAAAAGTGCTGTTTGAATGAATGCTTACAAGCCTGCTGCTGCCTACCATCGCTCAGTCAGACTGCTCTATCAAATATCAAATCATAGACTTAATTATAACATAATAACACAGAAATACTAGCCTTTGGTCATTGATATGGTCGAATCCGGAAACTATCATTTAGAAAACAAAACGTTCATTCTTTCAGTGAAATACAGAACCGTTCCATATTTTATCTAACGGGTGGCATCCCTAAGTCTAAATATTGCTGTTACATTGTACACACTTCAATGTCATGTCATAATTATGTACAATTCTGGCAAATTAATTACGGTCTTTGTTAGGAATAAATGGACTTCACACAGTTCGCAACGAGCCAGGCGGCCCAAACGGCTGCATATATCCTGACTGCTTGCACGGAACGCAAGAGAAGTGACACAATTTCCCTAATTATAAAAAAATTAATGTTAGCAGGCAATATTAACAAAATATGCAGGTTTAAATATATACTTTGATTATACTTTGTATTGATTTTAAAGAAAAGCATTGATGTTTATGGTTAGGTTTGGTGTAGGCTGTGATTCGATGAGAAATTAACAGGCACCGCATCGATTATATGCAACGCAGGACACGCTAGATAAAATAGTAATATCAACCATGTGTAGTTAACTAGTGATTATGTTAAGATTGATTGTTTTTTATAAGATAGGTTTAATGCTAGCTAGCAACTTACCTTGGCTTCTTGCTGCCCTCGCGTAACAGGTAGTCAGCCTGCCATACAGGCTCCTCGTGGAGTGCAATGTAAGGCAGGTGGTTATAGTGTTGGACTAGTAACAGGAAGGTTGGAAAAACGAATACCCAAGCTGACAAGGTAAAAATCTGTCGTTCTGCCCTTGAACAAGGCAGTTAACCCACCGTTCCTAGGCCTTCATTGAAAATAAGAATGTGTTCTTAACTGACTTGCCTAGTTACAGCGTTACATGGGCTTGCTCCTACCTATCTTTCCGAGTTGGTCCTGCCGTACATACCAATACGTACGCTACGGTCACAAGACGCAGGCCTCCTAATTGTCCCTAGAATTTCTAAGCAAACAGCGGGAGGCAGGGCTTTCTCCTATAGATCTCCATTTTTATGGAACAGTCTGCCTACCCATGTGAGAGACGCAGACTCGGTCTCAACCTTTAAGTCTTTACTGAAGACTTATCTCTTCAGTAGGTCATATGATTGAGTGTAGTCTGGCCCAGGAGTGTGAAGGTGAACGGAAAGGCTCTGGAGCAACGAACCGCCCTTGCTGTCTCTGCCTGGCCGGTTCCCCTCTCTCCACTGGGATTCTCTGCCTCTAACCCTGTTACAGGGGCTGAGTCACTGGATTACTGGTGCTCTTTCATGCCGTCCCTGGGAGGGGTGCGTCACTTGAGTGGGTTGAGTTACTGACGTGATCTTCCTGTCTGGGTTGGCGCCCCCCCTTGGTTTGTGCTGTGGTGGAGATCTTTGTTGGCTATACTCGGCCTTGTCTCAGGATTATAAGTTGGTGGTTGAAGATATCCCTCCAGTGGTGCGGGGGCTGTGCTTTGGCAAAGTGGGTGGGGTTATATCCTTCCTATTTGGCCCTGTCCGGGGGTATCTTCGGATGGGGCCACAGTGTCTCCTGACCGCTCCTGTCTCAGCCTCCAGTATTTATGCTGCAGTAGTTTGTGTCGGGGGGCTAGGGTCAGTTGGTTATACCTGGAGTACTTCTCCTGTCTTATCCAGTGTCCTGTGTGAATTTAAGTATGCTTTCTCTAATTCTCTCGTTCTCTCTTTCTTTCTCTCGGAGGACCTGAGCCCTGGGACCATACGTCGGGACTACCGGGCATGACGACTCCCTGCTGCCCCCAGTCCGCCTGGCCTTGCTGCTATTCCAGTTTCAACGGTTCTGCCTGCGGTTACGGAACCCCTACCTGTCCCAGACCTGCTGTTTTCAACTCTTAATGATCGGCTATGAAAAGCCAACAGATTTATTCCTGATTATTATTTGACCATGCTTGTCATTCATGAACATTTTGAAAATCTTGGCTCTCTCTAATTTTCTCCTTCTCTCTTTCTTTCTCTCGGAGGACCTGAGCCCTGGGACCATACGTCGGGACTGCCGGGCGTGGTGGCTCCTTGCTGTCCCCAGTCCGCCTGGCCTTGCTGCTGTTCTGCCTGCGGTTATGGAACCGCCACCTGTCCCAGACCTGTTGTTTTTCAACTCTTAATGATCGGCTATGAAAAGCCAACTGAATATTATTCATGATTATTATTTGACCATGCTTGTCACTTATGAACATTTTTGAACATCTTGGCATAGTTCTGTTATAATCTCCACCCGGCACAGCCAGAAGAGGACTGGCCACCCCTCATAGCCTGGTTCCTCTCTAGGTTTCTTCCTAGGTTTTGGCCTTTCTAGGGAGTTTTTCCTAGCCACCGTGCTTCTACACCTGCATTCTAGCTGTTTGGGGTTTTAGGCTAGGTCTCTGTACAGCACTTCGAGACATTAGCTGATGTACGAAGGGCTATATAAAATAAACTTGATTGATTGATTGATTGATAGTTAAATAAAGGTGTAAAAAAAAACATACATTTTAAAAATCGGCCAAATCGGTGTCCAAAAGTAGCGATTTCCGATTGTTATGAAAACTTGAAATCGGCCCTAATTAATAGGCCATTCCGATTAATCGGTCGACCTCTAATACCAAGATGTCTGTATCATGTAGGCCTACTGTTCACCGATCAAAGGGTCTCACAGGAGGCATGTATAGGCCTAAAATGGGCACTTACTTTCATAATATTCTCAATGGTTTGTGAAAAAAGCATTTCAAACATCCTTCCTCCCATTGAAGTTTGAGAATTGCCAGAACAATCTGCAATACCAAAAATATTTTCTGCTCCTGCTGATGTGGAATCTGACAATTATTAGTGAACTTCCCATGCTCCAGTATTTGACATTTCTATGCCCTTACCTTGGTGCCTTTGATGTGTTTTATCATGGGCTCATGACCTGACCTTCCTGCTGTAATGTGACCATTGTGTCAACCTGTCATTAGCTCAAAGCTACCTTAAGTAGGTGGAAAACATGTAGGCCTAGTTAAAAATGTAAAAATACAGATCTAACCTACTTTCTCTAAATAGATCTTAACATAAATCTAATTGGTCACACACCAACGGCCGTAACCAGTGGACAGAAAACAGGCATTTCACAAATCCAATCATAGCTGATTTTCCACAGATTTGGTTTACTTTAGCCATGTCATATACCCTTAGGCCATGACTTTGTAGTAGGTGTTGTTGGGAGCCAACTGGTTGTGTAAAGCCAGAATTCCTGGTCTCAGCACTATACTGCGCTGAAGGTAGAGGCTGAAATGCAGTATCAATTTACATACAGGCAGTAATAGGAGCTCTACGGTAGTCTCAAGAATTGCTGGGAAGGTGTTGACAGAGTCAACTACACCACTGACCAAACAATTGCTATTGAGCATGGTAAGGTCATACATGGTGGAGTAAGGGTCAGGATGATCCTTGTTTCTGTTTCTCTCATCAATAGATTTGATGGCTTCTCACAACGTGAAGTGGCTGTCAAATATTGTGTGTGTACTGTCACCTAATTCTTATTCTGTCAATTGCCAGAGCAGAAATGCAGATTGTCAACACAAGTTACACAACAGATATTGATACTGAGTGGTCAATTTCAAACTTTTAGGAAGGGACAATGTACGGAAATTGTTGTTTGGGATTATGTCGGGCCATCTACCCTCGACCGGTCACTCATCTGGATGTCCAGAGACGCACTGTCATGCATGAAGAGAGCTATGGATGACATTCTAATTCTGACAGCTATTTAGCTAACTAGGAGCTAGCTTGTTGGGCTACACAGCATAAGTACACCATTAACATATCAAATGATCATGCGCATCCTTTTTAGCATTTATACAAGACAAGTTTGCGCTCACCTCTACTTTGTGATTAAGTTGAAAAATCGTCTGGGCTTTGTGGCAAAGCTGAGCAAAACAGGAGCTGAGACTTGTCATCTTTTGACGACCCTCGTATGTGATGTCAGCTTGATCTGGGTCGATTTCTCCAAGTAGTAAATCGACGTCAACAAACGCCTTGTCAAACTCCTTCTCCAGAACCTCAAGCCACCGAAACATGGACATCCCCGTGCCTGGACTGACCAGGGCCGTGCCCTGGGCTGACGGAGAGGCACCGGCCGAGGCAGACATGTCCAACAGTACAGGCTAAAAGCTAAAGCTAGCTGACTAACCGATTCCCTTCACAAATAAAATCAGCGCTTTGTTTTCGACACCCTGTATAAGTCAACTGAGTCGTAATACCAGAGTTACACTGTACTCTAAATGCCCTAATCATACGAAAGTGTTTCTTTTCAGAGAAGACTAGCTAAAATAAATGTATTTGGTTCTTGCCCAAAAGCCTAATGCTACCAGGAAATCCGAAATCGGATACGGATTATAGCTATGAATCGACTACAACAGTCTGCCACACAACAGAGAAAAAGCAATCGATAGCATATCTAGTCAATCTGTGTCGAGTTCTTGGGGGCAGTTTCCTGCCACTCCTTATACTGGCAGACAGTAGCACATATTATTGTACCTTTTGTCGTTAACAATTGCAGTTAAATGCTTTGCTTTTTACACTTGTTTTTGTTGGCCACTCCCTGTGTCTAAAATATCTTGTTGGAGAGTGTAAACATTTCTTATGTCATTGTAGGCATGGTGTGAGTGGCTATGCAGACAGTATTACATATTTTACATTGCTACTTTTTGCATTAAATAAATTACTTTTAATTGTATTTGCTAACCTCTTATCTCACACCATTGTTGGAATAATCAGGCAAATATTTTATTTATTTAATGTTCATGAGAGAGAAATATACATTCCCTGGGTGGCACTACAGAAGGCAATCATTCAGTTAAAAGACAAGTGGTCGTTGTTCATTAATCTGTATTAAATGTTACTAATAATATATGCCATTTAGCCAATGCTTTTATCCAAAGCGACTTAGCCACACGTGCATGCAGTAATCAGGGTTAAGGTAGTTCATCTAACATATCTTAAAACATAACATGCAAATATATGGCAACTCCTTCAAGACAGTGGCAGACAGAGTATTCAAATAGACAGAGGAGGAAATAGTTTTGTTTAACTGAATGGGTTGTAAATGGTTTATCAGCAAGTTTCTCACGTCCGCAAACAGAAGGGCTATCTATTACTGTTTGTGTCAGTTCCTTGTCGGTGTCAAATGTTGTTTTTTAACCAAGATAAACATCTCTGCCATTGTTCCAAATGAAACAGAGCACCTACTCTCTCCCACATAATCCTTGCTGAGGTATTTAAACCCCAGAGCAAGAGGGAGTGCTGTTCTTTTTTACTGAGATGCCCAACTAGGCTGGGTGTTCATGATGCGGTTTCTCATGATCTTGCTGGCAAGTATTACATTGCATACTCTTGTGTGCATCTGTAGCAATGTTTGTCCAAAGAAGTGTGTGTGTGATAGTGCAAAGTCAGTGCAGTGTTTCAGGTTGCAGTCTTTTCCCACTGGAATCACTAAAGATGTGAGGAAACTAAACCTGGGATACAACCACATCAAGCAACTAAAGGTAAGAGTGGAATTGCTAATTTGATAATAACCATCGAGAATCAGTGACATTGGTAACAATAGATTCACTATCAAACCATTTTCCGACCTTTCATTTTAGTAATCTTGTAATTAATCCTTAGAAATCAGTTTGATTTAAACACACTGAGGGATGATTTACTTCTGATTAATAGCATATTGTTTGTATAATGGTGCACATTAGTTCATATCTTCTCCTGATATGTTTGTCTTTTCCAGGGTAGAGACATATCTGGCCTGACAGAGCTGGAGGAAGTGATCATTTCATCCTGTGGAGTGGAGGTGGTGGAGGCCAATGCTCTCAGGGCTCAGGGGCTACTAAGAAGCCTGGATCTACAGAAGAATAAACTGCATCAGATCCCCCGTGGTCTCCCACCCAGCCTGGAGACCCTCAACGTGGGCCACAACAGGATCACAGGCCTCCAGGAGTCTGTCTTTGAGGGGCTGAAGAAACTACGTCTGCTTGATCTTCAGAATAACCAGATCACCAACCTGCGTTCCAACACCCTCTCCACCCTGGAGAAGTTGGAGTGCCTTTACCTGGATGGAAATCAAATTGAGACAGTGCAAGGTGCTCTGAGACTCCCCCAACTGAATCTGTTGAGCTTGGGGAACAACAAGATCCCCTGTTTTCCCTCATCCTTTTTCACACCACTACAGTCCTTGACGACACTGCGTTTACCAGGGAACCTCCTATCAAGAGTCCCACTCGATCTCCCTCACGCCCTGTCCTACCTGAACTTGGACAGGAACCAAATACGAGCACTGAGAAACCGCGAGATGGGCCAACTCCGCAACCTCACGTCTCTGTCTGCGTCCTACAATAGGTTGGTTTCTGTGGACGGTGGCCTTCGCTTGCCCAACCTCACAGTGCTGGAACTGCCAGGAAACCACCTGAGGGTGCTGCCCAGTAGACTGAGCCCCAAACTGGAAAGACTGGACTGCAGACAGAACTCCATCCAGGAAGTCACCTTCCAGCACCTGTCTGGAATGAAACAGCTGAAGCATCTCTTCCTAGAGAATAACACAATCTGGAACTTTGAAGCTAATGCTCTGAGGAACAGCGTTCACATAACCAACCTGGCTCTGGAACAGAACCTCCTCTCCTCTATTCCAGACGGGTATGTATTTAATCCCTTGATATGGTGCTTTATTAGCATGTTGTAGACTAACATTTGGAATCATATTTATAAATTCATGAAATACATTATAGATGTGTTGTACATTCAATTGAGTATTACTCATTTGTACAATAATCTTTGTACAATACATCGGTAGAATAGTGGCCTAACCATATTGTAGGTCTTTGGTTAAACATATTTGAGTATAAAACCACAAGATGATAGATAAACACATCTTAACTGTAGATCCATGTGACTCCTTTGGCCTTTTGGTAAGAGCAGACACAACTGTGCACTGTTCTGTTAACATGTCTCTCTGGCAGGCTTCCAGAGAGTCTGATCCGCCTGGACTTGAAAGGGAACCGCATCGAGGCCGTCCAGGAGCAGGAGCTGAGATCCCTGAAGCGCCTGCAGGTGTTGAACTTGAGGAGAAACAAGCTGACCTCCCTCCCCCAGATCACCCTGGACCTGCTTCCCCGGCTGAGGACCGTCTACCTAGACGGGAACCCCTGGAACTGCAGCTGTGAGCTCCTGGGGGTCAAGAGGACCCTGCTGGCCAGGAGGGTGGAGATCCCTAAAGAGCTGTGTAACGAGCATGTGAGTGCGCCGGGGGACAGCTGGAGAGCGTACCTGATGGCCCAGGACAGATGTGAGGAGTACTTCATGGAAACCGCACCTGAGGACCAAGTGGAGCAGACAGACACTGAGGAGTATTATGACTATGATTCGTAGATGGAGAAAATAAATGTAGCGGGGGAATTTCATGTTTAGCTGAACATACTGGGTATTTTGAATGTTTTAACATTTTACTGTAGTTTGGCAATTAATACTAAGGAAGTTACCTTTAGCTGTGTAGTCTATAGAAAAACATTGAACTACTGTATTAACAAACAGCCATTGCAATATACATTGGTAAATAGGTTGATGTAGAATATACCTTAAATACCTAATGTATAATAACATAATAATAAATAAACAAGTATATCATTACAGTTTTCATTTACTTGGTACAAACAGATGCAAATTATCTGCTATAGGATAAGCCACGTAATTACTTTTGTGTGTGTTTGTTTTGTTCTGAATTTAGTGGCATCTTAGTTGATACTGTAAACAAGTGTTATGCACACTTTACAAAAACAATAGACAAATAAATAAATACTAGCTACAGATAACTAATGACTTGCACTTCTAGGGTGCTTGACCTGCACGGTTTCCACTAGTTACCACAGCCACAAAGTCAAAATGGTCTATATCGTAAAAATGTATAAAATCTAAAATGTGCTTTTAGATCTTAATTTGAAGTTAAGGTTACGGGTAAGGTCTATACATATTTACCTCTATCACTACAGTATAGTATCCCTGCACACTGGACATTTGGTATTGGGAACTGACCCTGTTTAAAGCTTCTTACCATCTCGTATTCTTCTTATTTCTTATTTGTATTACACGTGTATTTTTGTTCTACCTTATTTTTTAGTACTACATTGATATTGATCACTATATTGCTGAGTTTATTGTTCTGTATTGCTGAATTTTATTCATCACATACACATGGTTAGCAGATGTTAATGCGAGTGTAGCAAAATGCTTGTGCTTCTAGTTCCGACCGTGCAGTAATATCTAACAAGTAATCTAACAATTTCACAACAACTACCTTATACACACACAAGTGTAAAGGAATGAATAAGAATATGTACATATAAATATATGGATGAGCGATGGCTGAACAGCATAGACAAGATGCAGTAGATGGTATAGAGTACAGTATATACATATGAGATGAGTAATGTAGGGTATGCTAACATTATATAAAGTGGCATTGTTTAAAGTGACTAGTGATACATTCATTACATCCAATTTTTTATTATTAAAGTGGCTAGAGATTTGAGTCAGTATGTTGGCAGCAGCCACTCAATGTTGGTGATGGCTGTTTAACAGTCTGATGGCCTTGAGATAGAAGCTGTTTTTCAGTCTCTCGGTCCCAGCTTTGATGCACCTGTACTGACCTCGCGTTCTGGATGATTGCGGGGTGAACAGGCAGTGGCTCGGGTGGTTGTTGTCCTTGATGATCTTTTTGGCCTTCCTGTGACATCGGGTGGTGTAGGTGTCCTGGAGGGCAGGTAGTTAGCCGCCGGTGATGCGTTGTGCAGACCTCACTACCCTCTGGAGAGCCTTACAGTTGTGGACGGAGCAGTTGCCGTACCAGGTGGTGATACAGCCCGACAGGATGCTCTCGATTGTGCATCTGTAAAAGTTGTGTGAGTGTTTTTGGTGACAAGCCAAATTTCTTCAGCCTCCTGAGGTTGAAGATTCTTCACCACGATGTCTGTGTGGGTGGACCATTTCAGTTTGTCCGTGATGTGTACGCCGAGGAACTTAAAACTTTCCACCTCCCCCATTACTGTCCCGTCGATTTGGATAGGGAGGTGCTCTCTCTGCTGTTCCTGAAGTAGTTGAAATGGCAAGGTTTGTGACTTTGTGGCTGTGGTAACTAATGACGACCTGCCTGCACTTTACCTCTGGGTTCTGTCGTCACTAGTTACTACAGCCATAAAGTAATAAACCCCACATATTTCTACGATTTATCTTAAAAATGGGATTTTAAACCTAACCCTAACCTTAAGCCTAACTTTAACCACACTGCTAGTCTTATTCCTAACTCTAACCTTAAATTAAACACAAACAGCAAATGTTTTGTTTTCATGTTTGTTAATAATGAATGTTTACAATATAGCCAAATGTGAAATTGTGGATGTGGTAACTAGTGGACACCTCTAGGTTCTGACAAAAAGAACAACCAGAGTATCTCGGCATGCGTTTGAGGGGACGGGCGGACGGGAAGTGGGAAGATGGCGGAAGTGGATGCTGAGTTCGAATCCAGTAGCGTGTCAAGCAAATTTGGTGAAGACGAATGTTCTGAATGGACAACAGTAGTATCAAAAACTGGAACAAAAATGACATTTTCTAAAATTGCAGTGGATAATACGTGTGTGAATGATAATGAATCTCTTCTTATTGGGATACGTTTGTTGAGTAAGGATGCATATGTGGCAAACCCATTTGAGGTGTCGAAGATTGTGAAGCATGGGCTTGGAAAAGTGGAGTGGTCTTATTAATTGTATTTCTGAAGAACAGGGGAAGATTGCAGTGGGCCTCAAGAGAATCCGGACAACAGAAGTGTTGTGTTTTGAATTTGAGTAGAGCACCCGTCAAAGGAGTCATCTCAGGGGCGACAAAGATCATTCCTGGTGTGGTTGGTGCCCTGCGTCTGACCCACTGGGTGAATGGGGGAAAATGAAGAAAGTCTGTCGGTCCTGTTGTTTTTTTATAAAGAGCAAATACCTATGCATGTGAAGCTTGGTTATGTAAGATAGGCTGTAAGAGCTTTCGTCTCCAAACCACTGCAGTGTTAGAATTGTAAAGGATTTGGCCATGTTTCAAGTGTGTGCAGACAAAACAGTATACTGAAATAAATGTGTGTAGAAGGATGACAGTGTTGCAATTGTGGTGGGGATCATGATCCTGAGTTACTGGAGTGCCCTTTAAGGGTGAAGGAGATTGAGGTGGCAAAAGCTAGAGCGGTCAATCAAATCTCCTATGCAGAGGCGATTAAAATCATTGAGTGACTAGTGATGCTAGTGAATATATGGTAGTGGATACACCACAGCCCGTAGTAAATGTTTGCTGCCAGACAAAAGATACCGTGTGTTAAAAATGTGGATTTTGTTGTGTTCATTAACACATTTATAAACTGTAGAGCACAAGTCTCAAAGAAGTCTATGAAACTGGACATTATTGTGGCTGCAGCAGAAAAGTTTTGGGGATTTAAGGATTTTACATCTGAAGACTTGCAAGGGCTACTGGCGCCAGAAGACCCACCCTACCAGATTCGCCTTGAGCCTGTGTAGGTGTAACAGATTTAGCTTCCGTCCCTCTCCTCGCCCCGAAACAGGGACCCTCTGCACACATCAACAACTGCCTCCCACAAAACATCATTACCTATCGCTCCATAAAAGCCGCTGCCCTTACAGAGCAAGGGAAACAACTACTTCAAGGTCTCA
Organism: Salvelinus fontinalis; assembly: GCF_029448725.1. Taxonomy (NCBI): domain Eukaryota; kingdom Metazoa; phylum Chordata; class Actinopteri; order Salmoniformes; family Salmonidae; genus Salvelinus; species Salvelinus fontinalis. Next base: position 20,606,010 of record NC_074684.1, read on the forward strand.
GAGCGAGTGACGTCATTGATTGAAACGCTATAAGCCGCACCCGGCTACCTAACTAGCTATTTCACACCGATTACATAGGGATCAGATCTGTTTAATTTTTTTAACAGAAAGGTTGTTTGATTTATTGTATTTTTTTTGTAATTTGTTCAGGTTTTTTGGAGGGAATCCTGTTTCCATCCCGCATAATAGGTGGCGGGATGCACATTAATTTGTGTAATCGTTAATATACTGTAACGTAACTGGGTTTATAAGCGCGGATATCGACTCTGCCGCTTGAGGATGCTTTTGCAGCACAGTCGATAGCGCGCTGGACTTCGGGCTAGAAGGTCGAGGGATAGAGACCTGCTCCCTTGCCTGTTTCATTACATAGAAGAAAAAAACAACCCTACGTAGATCTCGCGTGATTTCATATTTGCTGAATCGTCCAATCAGTGAGCTACGTGTATCCTTCGGGTTCAGAGGGTAAAGGTTGGATGAAGATGGCAGCCGTGTAAACTGAGGCGTTGGCAGTACGCTAAATGGCTCACAGGAGGAGATTAGTCTGTATCCATATCTAGACTTGAAATGCAGAGCTCGGTAGATACCTGATAATTATTCAATTTCGAGATTTTGTCGAGGAGGGCGGCATAATGGCAATAGTGTACGAGTTCGTGTGGCAGGTTCTGCATGTTCTTCTTCACATTCATAGAACGCTTATCACTTGGTTCCGACTCCGTCTTCGGAATTGGAATGGGCAACTGTGGTCACGAGCCTTAACGGCGCTTATTGTGCCGATAGCTCTCTCGTTTCCTAACCAAAAAAATATTGTCCCAGCACCCGGTAAACGCGTTGGTCGTCGGTATCGCTGGGGGGCGGATGGGAAATCTCTGGAGAAGCTGCCTGACCATATCGGCTTATTGATAGCGGAAGAGGAGCCACGGTACACAGATATAGCCAACCTTGTGGTGTGGTGCATGGCAGTCGGCATTTCTTATGTCAGTGTGTACGATAATTACGGTAAGATTATTTCATTTCTTCGTTATTTTATTTATAATAATTGACACCAGGAAGTGTTGCTAAATACCGCACCACCAGACAGTCACGTGCGCTGCAGTGCAGACCCTTGCCAGCCAGCCAGCCATATTTTGATTTGTTTGTAATCAGCGATTGTTGAACTTTCCTATTCATGGTACGTTGTTAGTTGCCTTGGATAACTGTTACCTAGCTATCTATTATCAATTCTGATAGTCAAATAGCTTTACCCAGCCTTCTTCCATAATTTGTGCTATATCTGCTTAGGCCTCAGGTGCCTAATGCTATTATAAACAGGTTAGCCACGTAATTACAGCAGTACAATTGAATGTTTTGTAATTACCAGTAAAAAAACGTGTCGTCATACTGTTGTATATGGTCTGATCTACAACGGTTGTCGGCCAATCAGCATTCAGGTCTCCAACCACCCAGTTTATAAATGGTCTTTGGGCCCTGCCCTCGTTCCCAAATGGCATGTCTTGTCATTAGAGAAACCGCTGGAGTGTAATAGTTTATTTTCTATCAACTCTAACAATGTTGTATAGCTAGATTATAGAATATGATTTCAACTGGTGGAGTCCCGACTCTCAATAGGCTTTCAAGATTTGCCCTGTGGCTTTTTCACCTATTCTCTGAGCCTAGAGGGAATTGGCTTAACTGAAGGTTATACACACACAGTATTTATGTTCTTGCTTCCCGAGTGGCACAGCGGTTTAAGGCACTGCATCTCAGTGCAAGAGGTGTCACTACAGTCCCTGGTTCGAATCCAGTCTCAATCACATCCGGCTGTGATTGGGAGTCCCATAGGGCGGCGCTCAATTGGCCCAGCGTCGTCCGGGTTTGGCCGGGGTAGGTCGTCATGGTAAATAAGAATTTGTTCTTAACTGACTTGCTTAGTTAAATAAAAATAATATGTACCACAGACACAAAATATTGTTTATGCCTTCTTGAGTGGTGTGGTTCCTCAATGTCTGCTGACTTGTGTCATCAGTCTCTCACAGCCAAATCTGGCATATGATGCATTATTCCCCCCTAATTATGAGACTTCTTATAATATTTTGTTAATTTTAGGTATCAGTTTTGAAAGGTTGCAAATCTCCTTGTTTTTTCGTCTTTCGGTTAAGTTCGGATGTGCCCAATGTTCCTAACCCCCAGTGAGAGGTTGAAACTCCCCCCAACAGATAACATATCCATTTTGGTTGGTCATGGCTAGAAGGGATCCAGCTTTTGTGAAATTAATGTCAAAAGTAGATTTTATTTTATTTATTTTAGCTAGCCCTTTCCCTAACCTTAACCTAATTATCCTAACCTGCTATGTTATTTCTCCTAAACTGCTGCATAAGTTCTCCTAACCTGCTACAAAAAATAAAATCTGACATTAATTTGACTAAAGATGGATCCCTTCTAGCCATGACCCTTTTGGTTCCCAGGTGTCTTCAGGAGGAACAACTCAAGGCTGATGGATGAGATCCTGAAGCAGCAGCAGGAGCTCCTAGATCTAGAAGGCTCCAAGCAGCTCTCTGTGGAGTTCCTTAACAATGGCACTGACAAACAGGACCAACAAGGTGAGACACTTGAACACTGAACAGCAGGGGCTGTATGCATCTCAGACTAGGATTGTATGTGTGTAATTATTGATTTTTTTGTGGAGTGCCGCTTTAGACCAGCACTCCACAAAAAAATCAATAATTACACACATACAATCCTAGTCTATGGAAGCTGGCATAATGCTAATCGCGAACTAAATGCCAAACGTTAACTCTAATACAGGTTGCTACCAGTGGTGGTGTAGATCAGAATGTTTGTTCAAGGGAATGTTCTGAATCAACTGAGCAGATCTTCCTTTATCAGGAGATGTGCTTCAAATGTAAGTAGGATTCATATAGGCCTTATATAAGCTATATCCATCAATTTAATAATCTATTTTTCTGGTGCACTTAAATTTTATGTGGTGCTCCTAACTTTTCAAAATTAGGAGCACCAGTGCTACCAATAAAACAAATTAATTTAGAGCTCCAAGTGCCAGAGCAAAAACTAAAATGTGCACCCCTTTCGGTCCCCGGGACCAGGATTAAGAAACACTGCACTAAACTGATCTTAAATCAGCACCCCTACACCTACTCGACGCTTGATACATACGGCCTCTCAACATCTGGAACAATGGGACATGCCCTGTGGTTTCTCTGCTATTCTCCGTCCTTACTACTGTAGTATGCCATAATCAGGTTAAACCAGAAGAATTAGACGGACTACAACCAAGAAGAGAAGAGGCATTCAGAGTTCTGCCATGTGTAGTATGAATAATCAATTCAATTCTATTGGATACTAAATAATATATGAAACCCTTTAGGGCAATTTAGATTGCAAGGCAATCTGGAGTAATATTCACAATTCATCATCACTTATGGAATGAAGTTTGAAACGGATTATGAATATTATTCCAATACACCAGGCTTGAAAGCATGATTGCATCATCATCTGTGGCATTTGTTTATTGAAGAGCATGTGCACTGCAGCCAGCCTGTATTGACTGATTAAGATCTATTCTATTGTGTAGTCTTACTGGCCGTCTGCGGTTGGCAACTACACCATTATCCCCTGAGCAAGTCAATCTGTTATGACACACGGTCTCACACACACACAGACCATATAGAGTAGTAAAGGAACACAACCCAGAATAATTCTCTTCAAGGAATTATTGTTTTTCCCTTTCATAGAACCTATAATTTACTTGTATAACTTACAAATTATAGGATCTCTATGTTCTCTTGTTATTCATTTGTTTTGTAACCTATAAATGTAATATTAATATGGAACGCCGTTTGGGTCTTTGCGTGTCAAGAAAGATACACATCAAATTACACTTTAACGCATCAAATAAGCTTGTTGACCAATCAGGATCTGAATATGACTGCACTGTCGCGTAATAATGTAGCACATTCATACATTTTTTACATAGTTATGACACATTGATTACACTGTCACTCGTATTTCATATGTCACAACGATTCACCCGTTACGTATCGTATGATGCTGGTAAAGTTGTCTCGCGCACCTTCTGCTGCCATACGTGCGCAGACACACTTCCCCAAGCGCTGGACAGTGCTGGTCATAAAAAAAGCTAGCTAGCTGATGGATGCAAACAATGTTCTTTCCCAAAAACATAACAAAATGACAATCTGTTTCAGTAGCTATTGTTAGCTAGCTAACTATCTAGGCTAGGTGTCATCTAAAATACCCATAATATATAAGACAGTTCTTACATGCTGACCAGACCGCTCGCGCATGTTGATTTTTGTCCATCCACTCCAGATGCGATCAAGACACGCAGGTTGAAATATCAAAACGAACTCTGAAAAGGCTATATTAATTTGGAGACATGTCAAAAAGCATTAAACATTTATGGCAATTGCTGTTGCTAGCTAATTTGTACTGGGATAAAAACATTGAGTTGTTATTATACCTGAAATGCACAAGGTCCTCTACTCCAACAATTAAACTCCAACAATTAATCCACAGATCAAAGGGTAAACCGAGTTCGTTTCTAGTAATCTCTCCTCCTTCAGGCTTCTTCTTCTTTGGACTTTATACGTTGTGGTGGCATATTTCTGCTTTACCAAATGAGGAGAGTTACAAACTACACACCAGTCAGAGTTATAGTTAAACTACATCTTTAATAATAAGCTTTGCAATAGCATTTGACTTTCAACAATTCACTATTTCTAATGAACCGTTGAGAAGAGACTACAGAAAATTACAAGGATCTTTTATAGCCAAGATACACCACTCTCAACTTACATGACGAATCACAGATCTTAGGAACTGTTCACAAATAAATACTTTTTCTTGAGAAAGGACTATCCCATAGCCAGATAACATTCGCTATTAATTATCGTTGAGTTTGGTCCCTCAGACGAGGTTCTAATCTCGTTGCTGTTACTTCAAAAACACCAACTCATCCAATGGCATATATCAATTATTGACTCTAGATACTCCCATCTCAAGTAAACCCCCTCTTGACCCCACTCCTGGACAAGCTCACTGAGGGGAGCGAGCCTCTAGGTCATACACTATCCCAGAATAAGTGTAAGATCAGAGAGGACATACAATGTTTCCAGACACTGCCATACACCTCCCCCCAATGGGAAAAGGAGGGAGTGACTGGCACACAGACATTGTGGAGACAAGTAATTGGTTCCCCATTAATCACGCCATCCCTTCACATGGTTTAAAAATAGGTAAAGACACATTCACATATGAAGACAATGTTCTGTTCTGTCCTCTTCCCTTTCTGATATTCTGCATGGCACCAGGGACATGTGAAAGACAAGCCTGACCTCTCCCCTCTCTGGGCCCCAAGTGACTGAGCCCTAGCTGAGGGAAAAGTGCAACTGCCAACATTATAGTCCAAAAGGATACATTCTAATGACAAGTATCTCACATAAGCATATTATGCAAATAAAACATCTTAATTATCTATGTTACCCAACTAATTCCGATTCATCTGCCACAACGTCGGTTGCCAACCAACTTTAAGGTGCATTACCACTACCGACTGGATTGTGGACCTCAGTTCATCCTTCATTCACCCACATGGGTATATGCTCCTAAAAACCAATGAGGAGATGGGAAAGGCAGGACTTACAGCTCATCAAACGTCACAAATGGAACCAAGTTCTATTTTAGCACCTGGCTACGCAGACAGCATTGTGGATTTAATGATTGAATAACATGTATGTGTAAATGTATTTTGCGCCGCGTGCAGTGAGGTCAGCATGTTATTTGATTAACGGTGGTCGGACCCGCCAATGTGAAGCTAGACACACAATAAGGATTAGCCACAATAGTGGAATTTTGTGGTTTGCCTTCAAAATAAGTCTGTAATTGACAGTGATGCAAATGAATACAAATAGTGGAATTGTGCCATAATTTAATAAATCATGCTAAACAAGATTGAAATGTTATATAAATTTAACAAAGGCAATTTGTTAATTTGACAAAAATATGTTTAAATCACACTGGATGTATTAGACTTTAAAATCAAATCAAATTTTATTGGTCACATAGACACGGTTAGGAGATGTTTATTGCGAGTGCTTGTGCTTCTAGTTCCAACCGTGCAGCAATATCTAATAAGTAATATCTAACAATTCCACAACAAATACCTAATACACACATCTAAGTAAAGGGATAGAATAAGAATAAATAGAATATATAAATATATGGATGTGCAATGTCAGTGCGTATAGGCTAAGATGCAATAGATCTTATAGATCTTATAGAATACAGTATATACATATTAGATGAGTAATGCAAGATATGTAAACATTATTAAAGTGGCATTATTAAAGTGACTAGTGTTCCATTTATTAAAGTGGGCAATGATTTCAAGTCTGTATATAGGCAACGGCCTCTCTGTGCTAGTGATGATTGTTTAACAGTCTGATGGCCTTGAGATAGAAGCTGTTTTTCAGTCTCTCGGTCCCAGCTTTGATGCACCTGTTCTGACCTCACCTTCTGGATACTACCGGGGTGAACAGGCAGTGGCTCGAGTGGTTGTTGTCCTTGATAATCTTTTTTGCCTTCCTGTGACATCGGGTGCTGTAGGTGTCCTGGAGGGCAGGTAGTTTGCATTGGGGGCATACTTATTTCACTATACAGCCTTACCTATGGATTGTGGATCAATGACATGGGTTATCAGTCTAATCAGTGACAACCACAGAACACAACTGTGAAGAGTTTACACAAATATTATCGCCGTAGCTCTTATCAGGGACTTTGAGGGAAATCACCTGCCCAGTCAGCTTATTGTGCATACTGACAATCATATTGCACTGTACAGTCTTACCTATGGTTTGTGGATCAATGACATGGGTCATCAGTCTACTCAGTGACACCCAGAGAACATTTGCGTTGTAGCTCTTATTGCGGGAATCTGAATTGAGCTACATTTATTGTGTCAGTCATCCTACTATGTGTATTGAACACGCTTCCAGAGGAAAAACAATACAACGTGGCTTTTTTGGGGTCTAACTCTGAGGAGGGCGTTGTGGGGGAACCACTTGTGTGTACTGAGTAGACTGCTAAAGCTAGCTAGCTACTGCAGAAGTTGCTAATAAAATCTGTATCAAAGATATTCGCAAGCATTTTTGATCCTGCTCGTTTGATCCTGATCTTATTTCAAATGCTCACACAAACGTTTTCCTATTCGGTTGAACACATAATGCCTTATTAGCCACGCGGTGTTGTGAACACATCGTTCGTGGCCGGTGTGTGCTTGTTTGCAGACTTATTTTTTGTACAGCAATTGACATTGCTACTGATCGTAGTGGTGGAGCGTGGCTTGCTCGTGCAAATTCAGCACACAACTTTCTATCATATAATTGTTTTATTTGACATGTCAAATAGTGTTATTTGACGTGTATAGTTTTTGACACCCAAATACCCAAACAGCATTCCATATATTAAAGCGTAACAGCAGGATTGTAAAGCAGGCATTCCCACCCACTAACCTTCAGTCAAACAGACACCTGACATGTTTACCATTGATTGTTATGATTAGTGTGTGTGTGCGTGCCTGAGTACCGGTATGTGTGTTTGTGGGGCGCATTATGACTCTATTCCTCTGTTTCCACAGTGCTGTCGTGTCAGTCTGTGTTGAAGGTGCTGTCTCCAGAAGACGGCAAGCTGAGGATCGTGCAGGCAGCACAGCAGCTGTGTAGAGCTGTGGAGCAGAGGGAAAAGACATCCAAAGACATCAATGTCACTATGTTGGACTCCCTACTCAGAGGTGAGGAGGCCCCAAGATCAGCAGGAGGACATGCCATTGGTTCTTACTGGTCTTTAGTGTATTGTTATTCGTTGACTGGGACAACACCTTTATTTAATTGCTTAATCGTCAAGATAAAGCCCATAGACATTCTATTGATCATAACAGTATTAATCATAGACTGTAAATCATCTGATATTAATCTGTGCTGCACTATTACAAGCTGGAGTACAGTCAGTGAAGCTTAGCTCACCAGCTCTTCTTTGGCATGATGTTCAGAGTAGGAATTTCACTCTATTTGAAGCTCAGGAAGGATGGAGGACAGAAATTGGGTAAAGGTCAAGGAGCCCCCTGTTAGAGCAGCTCCAACAGTGTTTGATCAAAAGATGTAGAAGATGAAGCACTCTGAGCCAGAGCTCCTCTCTCAATGTGGGTTTTTTGACCTGAGCCCTTTGCCCGCCCCGGCTCTGCCCATCGTTAGCCCCTGGCTAAGACTGATCACCCTCACTAGCTGTAAATCACATCACCATTACTTTAGTGGAACACATCCGTTTGCACTCACAAATCAAAACTCTTGTAGAAGGTGATGGATGAGACCGAAGGCAGAAATGTGAACAAACTGATGAGAAAGATGGTCTCCAGATAGAATATAAACTACAGAGGATAGCAGAGTTCACTTCAGTGCAGTTGAGTCGAATCCAATCACATCCAGTGTAGTGTACAGTGAAGTTATTGTGTGTTTACTTCTCTGGGCCAGTGAGTGCAGCTGTTCCTCAGCAGTCAGTGTCTATGGGGCTTGGCAAGCTGCTGCTGTAGTGCTTTAACACCCTCCTCTCAAAAAAGAAAAGGCATTTCAGATGGTTATTTCTTAATCTTTTCCACAGTCCTTATGCAAACCAACCTCTGAAATGCTCGAAACGGTGCACTCTGAAATTTCCAGTGATTGGTTGTTCCATTGATCTCTCTCCATGCTGTCTCTGTATGTGCAGAGTCGAAGAGTACACCAGATCCAGACCTGGTTCTGAAGTTCGGCCCAGTAGAAAGCACCCTGGGATTCCTGCCCTGGCACATCAGACTGACAGAGTTCATGTGAGTATTGTACGGTGTCTGTCTGTGTGCACACGTTCGATAAGGCTGCCTCACTCGTGTAGAAGACTGCTGGGATAGCCGCTGCTCTAAAGAGCTGGACACGAATAACAATGAGGTTCCTTTCTTATTCCTCATAACCACTCTGTGTGTGTGTGTGTGTGACAGAGAGGGAGAGTTTGTGTGCATGCCTTTGCTTTGCCTCCTGAGTAGAATTGATATGGGCCTGTTGTGCTTATCTGTGGAGATTAACTGGTAAACCTGCCTGCTGCCTAATTTGTCTCCTGTCTTGACAGATTGACAAGGCTTTTTAAAACACTGCTGTGAATCCAGTATAAATAGCAGTGCTGTTTTAATGGAAACGGAGGGGAAATTATGCAGTTCAGCCTTCATAAGATGCGACTTGACAGATTATGATGCATCACTAAAAATTGCAGAAATCCTATTTCTAGACATAGCTATGTTTCCTTTTTTATTTTATTTTTACCTTTATTTAACTAGGCAAGTCAGTTAAGAACAAATTCTTATTTTCAATGACGGCCTAGGAACAGTGGGTTAACTGCCTGTTCAGGGGCAGAACGACAGATTTGTACCTTGTCAGCTCGGGGATTTGAACTTGCAACCTTTCGGTTACTAGTCCAACGCCCTAACCACTAGGCTACCCTTTAACTGGTCCAGTGATAAAAAAAAATAATAATAATTAAATCATAGAAAATCGACAATTGCATGCTAGGCTACATTTCCATTTAACTATCTTGTGTTGATAAAGATAGCTGGATGTGATGGCATCACTTCGGAAGAAAACGAGTGTTGAATAAAAATGTAGTGGTTGAATGTGTTTCCTATGTCGGCAAATTGGGTATTAATAAGTTGGTGACAGCCTGTATGCCCTCCCACCTATCTGTTTGACGTATCAGGTAGGCCTATAGCCTGCGAAAGCCAGCATGTAGGCTATAGAATGCAATAATTGACTAATATTTGCCTAATATTTACTGGACATTGCTTTTGTCGAGTAAACCTGGGTCAATGGAAACCTGACTATAAATGTATCGTTATTTGGCAGACATGAAGTTGTCAGACTGGCCCACATTATTGAATGTGGGTCTTTACAAAGCAACATTAATTTTTCCCAGAAATACTTTATTTGCAACATGAGAGAAGACACTTCTTTGTATCTGTCACATTATGGCATTTGTGAGCACACAGGCTCCATTTTGAAGTTGTCAATTTTCTTCTACTATTTCCATTTTTTACATGTTTAATTCTTTTTGTAACCTTTATTTAGCTAGGCAAGTAAGAACAAATTCTTATTTACAATGACAGCCTAGGAACAGTGAGTTAACGGTCTTGTTCAGGGGCAGAACGATCGATTTTTACCTTGTCAGCTCGGGGATTTGATCTAGCAACCTTTCGGTTACTGGCCCAACGCTCTAACCACTAGGCTTCCTACCGCCCAAAAAGTTGGTTAACAAACTGAAAGGGTGCGTGCTGCCACCTACAGTTATGTAATGTTTGCTCACAAGTTTAAATCATTAGCTGATCCCTTCTGATGACCTGGATGGAATTATGTGAACCTTCCTTAACCTATAGGAAGTCCCACCCAGTTGAGGACTTTCACTATTTTGAAGTAGTCAATGGCCCTGCCCATGCTTAATAAACAGGCTTTTGGGTACTAGAGTCCTATCATTGTCAGGGATTTGCAAGGACATTTTGGGCCTTGACCTCCATCAAACACTAGATGGCCATATAGTGCTGTAACTGCTTTAGACATTAACTCAAGCAGCAGCTTTCGGGAATCACAGGAGATTTTTTACATAATTGTATTTGGAGTACGCCTTTTAACTAATGTAACATGGTAACATTTCTGTTCATCACTTATTGCTTGGTATCTATTTTACCAACATTATTTTATATTCATAGATTTTACTCTACTGCCCATAGCTACTGCCATCTGAGGTAGGCTAGAAGTGTCTCTGTAGTTTCTCTCTAAAATCCTCCCTCTCTCCTGCAGCTCCTTACCCTCCCATGTAGACGTCACCTATGAGGACTTATTCAGCGCCTTGCAGCGCTACGCCTCCTGTGAGCAGCGGCTGGGGAAGTGAGTGATTGGCCCCGCCCCTCCAGAGGAAGGGGAACGACAAGGGTGTGGGGTACGGGTCCGCCCTAGCCCCTCTTCCTCCCGGGTCTCTATGTTTGCAGTACAGGCACGAGAGAACAAGCAACCAGCCAGACAGCGTACTGCCGCATCACATTGAATCTCACCTCCACCCCCGCTCACTCGGACTCACTGCTCCTCCGCAACGTGAAAGGGTCACCAGGCTGCCTCTGTGAGGCATGCTGGGTAGTACGGACCCTGACAAGGTAATGGCACGCACTGAACATCAGCGGGCTTGGAAGAGATCGGCCAATGCCCCTGCGTCAGCTGTATTAACGAGGAACCAACATTACCTGGAGGACATTGTTAACCGTATGGTGTAAATCTAGTGTTGCTTTGCTTCTCTCTCGCTCTCTCTCTGTTTGCTGTAGATCCTGCTGTGCCCCTGAGGTATGAATGAGGATAATGGATAAAGCTTTCTGCTGCTCTGGAAGGGAGTGATGTGTTGGGAGGAATGTGCCAGGCAGAATGTTTAATGCCAAACAACAACATTGCTCTTCAGGTCTCTCCATCTCTGTAAAGGACTGCATGGGGGACCTTGGGGTTTTTCTGGAAATATACTTTATATAAGTGTGCTTCAAATGTAGCGCTTGATCAATATGGTACGGGAGGATGTGGAACGAGAGCTCTGTGATACGGGACTATACTCTGCATGTTAAGGATGTCTACATGGTTGTGCTGTGTCTTCATTCAGAGTTACTATTGGTGGACTGTGTGTGTGTCTGCTTTTGTACATGTGTGAAACTCAGCCAGCAAGTTACACTAAACCTACACAAAATCCAATCTTTGCAATCAATCAGGATGAAAAATAAAGCAGTTGTATACAATTTCCCCCATGACCAACACTATTTTATTTGGTGTTGAATTACTAGGTTTTCACTCCGTTGTCCATAACATTAAGATTTTTGCATGTGGAAGCCCCTTAATCCTCAATGCTGCTGTCTGTTGTTGTTAATCCATGTGAATATTGACTAACATTTGTATTAAAGTGTTTTGCTATTTCTTTCATCTCATGAACTTGTTTAAAACCCAGATTCAGTATTTTATTTTCCTTTCTCTCTGGTTAGATGGCATACAGGAGTATTTACACTGTAGGGATATCCTAGATAGAGGACTAGTGCCCAAATGCCAATTTTAGCATGGGCAGTGCCATTGAGGACTTCAACCATTTTTGAAGTAGTCAACTGGATGGGACTTCCTATTGGTTAAGGAAGGATCACGTGATACCATCTTGGACTTCGGGAGGGATCAGCCAATGAATTATACTAGTAAGCAAACATTCCATAACTGCAGGTGGCAGTAAATCGCCAACCTGGGCTTTATGCCTTTTCAAACAACACTCCAGGTGGCCGTATGCATTTACACCATAATGCTAACTGATTACCTGTGGGACTGAAACTCCCAATTCCTCACTAGCCAGTGGTTGGGTTGTCATAGGAAGGTTAATCAATAAATGTTACTGAAAACCCCATATATGCAGTACACCTATATGCTTTGTTTGGGTTGGATTCCCTCAGCATCTTCTAAAGGTAGACTGAACAGCTGATAATGTCTTCATAATCTTCCTGCGAGCTAAATTGAACCGATGTAAAAGGTTGATTTGTAGAGTTGTGTTGTCGGATCTTGTTCTCTGCATGTCCCCTCACATGTAATGTGTTCTATGGTAAGGTGAACAAGTGTTTTACTCCCTGTAATGTATGCACCGAAAGGCCTGCTGGATTTAACCTCAAATGATCAACTATTGAATAATGGACTGAGAGTGAAGCTGTAGTAACCTTGGATGTGTTAGATATTAATTGAATGTTTTATTTGCACTGACACCGGTGGTTTGCCGTTCTCTGATCATTGCGTCCCAACCCATATAACCAAGTATGTGTTTCACCATCTGAAAGCTGTGTGCCTAGGGAGAGGCACTCGGATGCAGGATTCTAGTCATTCTGAAGTGATATGCAGCAGTCATTCAAATGCATGGTGGACTGCACCATCATTCAAAGGGAAAGCATCTTTAAACGCTTCATTTTAAATACTAATGTGTGTTGTGTTTTCGATACAGGCAGGCTTACACACCTGCAGCTGAGAGCAGCTCAAACCACTGTACTTCTACTCTCTGATGCAGCACTTTACATAAGTCTTAACATCCCCCTCAAATGGAAGAGGGTTAGGTGTAGTGTTTTCAGATGAGGCAGATTTGCTTTAAATCCATCCTTAATGTCAGTCTTTTAGACCAAGTGAAGGCATATGGGCTGCAGAAATGGAGAACTACATGAAATTACGTTGGGCGATGTCAACCTTTGTCCTTGCGCGATTATGTACCCATACAACATTGTGATATACGACGCTATCGTCCCCCTATTGGCCAACCCTAAACATTTTAATAAATGTTGAAAACGGCAGTCATTGAGAACGAAGTGAAATTGCGTTATGTTCATAACGCATCCTTGCAAGGGAGAGGATTTTCCTCTAGTAAGCTTAGGAATTTTTTAACACTGAAATGTTGGTGTCTCATTTATCCAAAATGCCATATTTACTTCTCTAACAACCCTAGTGATGCCTTTAGGAGATCAGATTTGACCCAGTGTAACATGAGAAAAGGTGACAGGCTGAGCTTCTTTCTCTCTCTCTCAATACAATAAATTGGTTATTTTGTAGAGGTTTATTGTCTTAAAAGATTCCTCCTATCCATGAGAATTTAGCTGTAAAAAAAATTGTCTTAAAGTGATGTCCCCGAACATTTCTATAATTTCAGTAGTTTTGAAAGTGGTACTAGCTCACGAGCCAAAATGGGTGCCCATTTTTTGTTCACTACTTCATCCAATTGTGTACTACGTCATCCATTTAGTACGATATGTTAAGTCATGCAAACATTATTTGTTTTTGTGCTAAAGATCTCGGACTGCATCTTTAAGTAGGATATCAGTCAGATATGAAGGACGCATTGGGAGTAAAATTATTGACATTGACCCAAAAGTATTCCCCTATGTGCTGTGCTGTCATGGCCTCTTAAGCTGAGGGGATGAAAAGAGAAGTCAAACTGAATATATTCTCATACCCATTCTAGAACCAACCAGTAGTTGTGTGTGCTAGATTCAGGCTCATTTCTGTTTTTATGCAATAGCATTGTGGGGCCACTGAACCACAGGAGGTTGGTGGCACATTAATTGGGGAGGACGGGCTCGTGGTAATGGCTGGAGCGGAATAGGTGGAATGCTATCAAATGCATCAAACAGGTGCTTTCCATGTGCTTGATGCCATTCTATTTGCTCCATTCCAGCCATTATTTTGAGCCGCCCTCCCCTCAGCAGCCTCTGCTCTACAACAGAAAGTCTTATATGAGATATTAACATAGTTTTTACAGCTGATGTAGATCGACTAAAGCATATTTTAATTACTACTTCCTTTCAGTTGACTGTTCTCCCTGCTGATTGATCAACAAGGGGATGCCAGAAAGCACTGTCAGTTTCCAGTATGCTAGCTAAAAGCAGCTAATTATAAATAGGGCTGTGAGTGCATTAATTAACAATTATGAACATGTGACCTTGTAGGAGGGTTGTACTTAATTTGTGAATGTTTATTTTAATCTTGTTCAGTCTGGTGGGGAAATAAACACATGCACAGACATGGGCTTCTAGTTGTTAACAGTGCCAACGCCACTGTGAACTGGGGTAGGGCCTGGTAGGGGTTTGGGAAGCCCTGATGTAAACTGTTACAAACTATGGAAGAGTAATGTTTTGATTTTCATCCTGCTTGTGTTATGCTTTTAAAATGTGTTACTTTTCTCTCAAATTATGTCAAAAGCCCAAAACCAGCATTCCAGACTCTTTTAAGGGTTCAAATTAGCAATTGTAGTGTATGCTATTCACTGGTCAGAAAATAAGTAATTACTGGTCTCTGCAAATTCTGTGACAGTGGTCATCAGCATAATGTCAAGTGGAGAGTCTGGGTGAAAAATACCTGTCAAGCCCCTTTGTTCAGTGGTGTGTCCCAGTCAATCATAAGTTTGCCTTTTTTCTCTTCTTTATTATTTGAATTATATTTATTTATATATACACTACCGTTGAAACGTTTCGGGTCACTTAGAAATGTCCTTGTTTTTTAAAGAAAAACTAAAAAAAATTGTCCATTAAAATAACATCAAATTGATCAGAAATACAGTGTAGACATTGTTAATGTTGTAAATGACTATTGTACCTGGAAATGCTGATTTTTTTATGGAATTCGCATTGTGAATAATGTTTCCTGTGTAGCGCTGAAGTAACCATGGCAACCATGTTGTTCATCTGTGTATGATTGTAAATAATATGTCAAACATTTCTTATTGATTTAGAAAAAGGATATAGAATCCAATTACATGTGTACCTATTTTAAATGAATTGAAATGGAAAACTGGTTATAAACTGCTAATTTATGATGTAGGATCCTGCTGTCTTTTTTGTTCACTTCTGTAGTTTCATCCTTTCAAGATAAATGACTCAATACTTAAAGGCAGCATTAATAGACCTTGGTCTACTACTACAATAAACAGCACTCCTTGTCTTTATCAGTAATAACCTGTGGCAGTCCCCCATTTTGACTTGATTCAGTGTTAACAGTAAAACTGCAGTGAATATCCATTTGGTTTAAGTTGAGAAATATCACAGTATGTTGGTACTATGAATAGTATCAGATCAATCTATGGAAAGAGCAAAGCCCAACCCCAGTGTTGGTAAATCTACATTAATTATTCACAGCATATTGATTCAGAATAATATCTTGGTGGATTAGTCCAAGGCTAAATCATAATTTCAGGTCCCTTTATATATACACAAGCCCAGTCAGGACACATTAGGGAAGACATAAATACATCCAAGGACTATTAGGTTTTATTAAGACCTGCTAGTGGCCTCTGTTTTATTCATTTGAATGATTTAGCCTACTATATTTAGTGCCTACACAGTTGGGTCGTTATTTCTTTGCCTTCACAGGACGTCTGTCATGCTCCACTAACACATCAGATAAGATGAATACCCCCTGATGGATCACTACACAGGGTTTGAAATTGGAAATAGGGTTTGGCTACTGATAGCCTTTCAGACAGCATCACAATTATATGGCAGTGACTGATTCCTCTGTGTGCTTATTCCTCTAATAATGCATCTCAGCTTACGAAATCGACAACGACAACAAAAACAGATCCTGCTAACTGCCACACTGGCTGATTTGTTACTGTTTTATTAATGCCTAGTTATCATGAATAATCTATGAGTACCTTGAGGGCTGCCTCGAGGAATGCTAAAGAAAGACTGGCGCTTGAAAAGATTGTACTGAATATGAACAGACAAAGCCGCATAGTACCACATCAACACGTTGAAAGAAATGATCAGTCCTTGAACATGCACAATGCTGCACGTGTGGAGAGTTCGTGCAACAAAATAACCATAGACGTGGACTGGGAAGGGACCAGCTACTGTATCTCTGAGGATTCCTTCCTGTATTGAAAGTGACCCTTGAGTGGAGTAAACACACAGAGACCAGAGAGAGTGTGTGTGCCTGTGCGTCTTTGGTGCATGACAATGTTTCGCAGCGCCTTTTCAACCTCCAGCGGATGGATGATTAGTGCTGTCTGGGAACATGTAATTGTTGGAAGCAGCCATTCCAAACATGTACCAACAGACGTAAATGAACCACATATGAATGACTACATAATAATAATGTAATATGTAGCCTAATTAAAGTGTGTGTTAGCAGATAATATCTAGAGTGTTCTAACTGGCATCGGTCCGTTACACAAACAGTTGGATGGATTTATTAGCTCCACAGGTATATTGTTCGGAGCAACACAGGTCAATACATTGACGAGGTATATCCTTGACCGCACCCGTCTCTCTGTGTACTAACAACCTGCTAAGCTTCTGAGGGGCTGAGACGGACAGTGAAAGTGTGTGTCATCAGTTCAGCCCATGAACAAGACTATGGCTATGTTTACACACGCAGCCTAATTCTGATATTTTTCCACTAATTGGTATTTTGACCAATCAGGTCAGCTCTTTTGCCAATAATTGGGAAAAATATCAGAATTGGGCTGCCTGTGTAGGACCCATCCCAATGGATGACCAAAATAGAGGAAGGAGAACACCCAGCATAGTTAAATATAGTCAGATATTTATAAAGTAAAGTAAGTCCATTTGTACACATATGGCCCCCATATCAGGAATACAAGGTCAAAGCTGTTCCATTGTCTCTAAGTCCGAATAGGATGAGAATCAGCGGTCTAGGACAGACTAAATCTTACAAACGGACAGTCACAAGTATTAAAGGTCTAGGATGGACTAAATCCATAGCTGCTATCAGCTACCCTGAGCGTTTTCCTCTGTTCCAGTGAAAAGTGATCTGTCCTCAGCTAATTCTGTGACTCCAGCACACAAAGAATAGGCTACTGCAAAATGCTATTGCGACAGAGATTCAATGGCCATTCACATCTTCCACAGCAGAATGTCTGTATTGTCACGCAGAAATATTTATACATACAATTTATTTATAGAAACAATTTACTTCATCAATTTCCCTGTCAATTACCCTTTAATTATGTGTTTCATTCTGCCTAATTAACAAGAGGGGTGAGAATGAGTCATCGTAATTTGTGCAGCAGCCGGCAGGTTGACAGGAAAGTGCAGTTACTTTCCAGATGCACAGGTAGTAGAGAGACTTCCTCAAACTGTTAAAGCCTGTGGAGGCACTTGATGTGGGCCACAACGACCCCACGAAACCCCTGCCATCTCCAGTGGGCATGTGAGTGGGCTGTTGGAGCCAACACTAGGGATAATATATTCATTGATATTCATTGTAGTTAAGGTATTTTTTTCACTGTTTGATTATCACTGATTATTTATTTGCCTGTTTGATCTCTCCCTCATGAAACACATGTACTGAAGAAGACTCAAGGAGTTGGTCCTATTGGTAAAGTAGTGTTGGCCAAAGAAGATCACGGTAAATTCCACCACCAATGTACCCCAAACCAAAGCCTTTATATAACCATAATGTGTTGTCCACCTGTCATCGTTCATGGCCTCATGATGATGTGTGTGACAGGGTGACGGATCCACATGGTGTTCCAGGTTGAAAAAAACCCACAGTTCTCCAGGACATAGGGACTGCTGTGCTGAGCCATGAAAATGGCTTAAATAGAGGCTGTAGTAAGCCCTCTGACACGGTGTAACATGGCCATTTGAATGACAATAATGAAACCCGATGATTCAACAGTATCTAGATTCTCATACACTGTGCTGCTGTAGAATTACATCAGAGAGAAGAGGCCTTTCCCTCCTATTGCTGCTCAGATTACATTTCATCATTCATCATTTCATTATTCATGGAACATGCTGTTTTTCTCCCTGTAAACATTGTGATTGTCGCTCTGAGTGACTCATGTGGTTTCCACCAGAAGATTGACAGCTCCAAAACAAGCCCGTCTTGACTGTCTGTGAAAATGTCCCTGTGTGGGCAGAGAAGCAGGGAGATAAAAAAGACTAGGTTATGTTGAGGTGTCTTTCTGACTAGAGGAAGCAAAGCTCAGCTCACTGTTTTTAGTTGTGCCTAAGTTCAAAACGGTCTCATCACCACTAACCCGTCTGTTGTTTGTGACAGCTTTCCTTGACATCTGATCTTGTGACAGCTAGCTTCGGTACAGAGTTAGGGAGGGCGGCAACACGAGACTATGCAACAGCTAACTTGACTTCAAGGTAGAGAGATTTTAAGGTTTGGTGAATAAAGTAGACAAATTCAAAGGCACTGGAAACATTGCTGTGATTCAACTGATATGGATCACATGACATTTATTTGAATTAATATACAAATATTCCCTTTCTTTTATCCATTAAAATAGAATCAGTAGGTTATATCCATATGGAATATTCAGTCAGTCCAGACCCTTTTGAAACTGAAAAAGTCAAAATAGGTTTACATCTCCATAATGCTTATTTTCGCCAATGAACACCTGCATTGCTTATCTGTTATAACCCCACACCAGACTATTTGTAGGGACTATGTATATAGAGCACAACTATCCGCTTTATCTGCAGGCTATTTACATTGCTGTATTCCAACAGTAGGCCTAAATCAGTGGGTTTATTCCTCATGTTCAACAGCACTAACTGTGGTGAAAGCCCTCTCCCTGCTGGCTAATAAAGGTAGTTCAAGTTCCTTCCAAAACCAGTCGCCTCTCATAATCACCGCACAGTCTGAAGCAGGCATTCAGAAAATGCACACTGACGAACCGGGGTACCTCTGCAAACATTTCATTAAGGAACAGGTGCATCTTTCATGAACTCCCCGCGTGTGTGGCCAACACACATTCTTCACTGTTTGTAAATACAGCAGCGTCATCATCTTCACCTGTGTGAACCATGGAATGAACGCTGAGGTTGTCCATCGCGCGCACCGATAATCGGATCTAGTCCCTCGTGGAGTACCCGAGCCCTACGTCCTCTCCCTGCACGGAGCAGAATGCACCCTGGTTTCTGATCGTTAAATGTTTAGTTCAGAGATGATATCCTCGCAGCAGAATCATGTTGTCACCACCATTGAGACAATGCCTCCTGAAACCATTACGGCATCGCCGACCCTGGTTCAAAGGATAAGAAAAGTGTTTAGCAGGTAAGAATGAGAAATGTTAGGTTACTCCCGACTTGACTGGACCAAATGTGATAAAATGCATACAATTCAAGCATAGGCTATGTATAATTATTCGTTTTTAATTTTACATCAAACACTTGACATAGCGTATTATTGTTGCTTCATTCGTTTCTTTTGTAAAGCACCACTTGCCAAGTTTAAATTCAGTGCACGTTTATCAAAACGTCATTTTCTGAAACAGCGGAGCAATTGGTCAGAGCAAGAAAAACACATTTCAGCAGTGTGTGAATGCAGTTTTACAGTAGCCTATATTTTCGTATTTCAATAAATATTGAAATGCTGTTTTTGGTTATGTGTTTTTGATATTTGTATGGAAACAATAGTGTTGTAGCATGAAGATTCAGCAATCATCAACCACCTGCATAAATCACAATTACCTAAAGTAGTAGCCTAGTGGTTCCCAAATTGTGGTGTCCAGTTGGGTCGCGCGGGTAGTCCATTCATAGGCGCTGTCTTCTGCCCTTGGGAGTACTGTTATCTTTTGGCCGGGGGACGCATATTTTTGCCGGGGGGCTTGGACTGAACTTTAAGCATCACTTGGGGTTACGGTTTTGGAAACATACCTATATTTCATATCAGCAAGATATAATTTTCAAAAAATCTAAAGGTTAAATTACTGCACACCGTTATAGGGTTAGTGTCCCAACACATCTCCATCTTAAAGCGCTTGTTACTAATTAGCTACAGTATCTAACGTGCTTGAACGTCTGTTTGTGAGTGTAACTGTGTAGGACGTATAGCGTAAGTGTAGTTAATCAACTGGAGATGCACCAGAAACCTGCTTCAGTAAGTGTACCTTTTTTATTTGAAAGATTATTTCTTGCTGATATGAAAGGTAAATTCCATATGTTTCGAAAACCATATCGCAAGTGATGATTGACATTTCTAAACGTTAAAACGGAGCATTGGGATTGTCGTTCACATGGTATCACCTGTATAGCTGATAACCCTATAATGCAGAATGCCTTGGTCCGTTGTATTTTTTTTGCATTGCAACTAAAACTTAAAAAAATAATTTGTATACATTTTCGAGATTAAAAAAACAACACTTCCAGTGTAAACATAGACTAAAACAAAGTATAGAAAAGATAATGGACCCATATTTTGAAATAATAACCTAATAATACATTTACAGTCAACAAAATAAAAGCTACACAATCAGGTCCCCATTGATTTTGTTATAATGTTTGAGCATAAGAACACAGCACTAAGACGTGCTTCGGGAACTTCGGAGACTACTAAGTATTTTTTTTTAAATCTCCCGCTTTGGCTGGATGTGTCATTGTGTAGTTCATACATGCATAATATTTGAGCAGAATTACTGTTCTACCTCAGTTCAACACAAAATCCCTAGTTTGAAAGCAATTTATTATATGGAAGCTGTGCCATTTTCCCCACATGGGCCAGCCCCCTAGCAATTCGAGTTCTAGCCAATGAGCTTCAGGCCCTGGCCATTTGAGTGACAGCAAGCAAGATGCACACACGGCAGACAGAGAAAGGGCAATGACGTGGTGTACATATCTGCACATATGTGAATACAGTATGCAATTTTCTGAGACTGCTTTTGGCTTGTGAGCGCTACTTTAAGAATTACTGGTTAAGAAGTATACAAAAGTATTGGAAAATCTCTTTAGATTTTGTGTAGAATTGCAGGAAATTAGTTTAAATCCAGAATGGATAGAATTGCAGAAAACTTGCCTTTAAAACTGCATCACTTTATTTCAGGTCCATAGCCAAATGTTCTCTCCGCTGCCAAGATTGTTTTTGACTTATTCTTTGGTCTGTTTGTTTTTCACCGCTCAACCCTTTTGGTGGGTTGTGACTCAAAAGACACCTCAATTGGCAGGTCACGAAGCAAAAAAGTTTGGGAAGCCCTGATGTAAACTGTTACAAACTATGGAAGAGTAATGTTTTGATTTTCATCCTGCTTGTGTTATGCTTTTAAAATGTGTTACTTTTCTCTCAAATTATGTCAAAAGCCCAAAACCAGCATTCCAGACTCTTTTAAGGGTTCAAATTAGCAATTGTAGTGTATGCTATTCACTGGTCAGAAAATAAGTAATTACTGGTCTCTGCAAATTCTGTGACAGTGGTCATCAGCATAATGTCAAGTGGAGAGTCTGGGTGAAAAATACCTGTCAAGCCCCTTTGTTCAGTGGTGTGTCCCAGTCAATCATAAGTTTGCCTTTTTTCTCTTCTTTATTATTTGAATTATATTTATTTATATATACACTACCGTTGAAACGTTTCGGGTCACTTAGAAATGTCCTTGTTTTTTAAAGAAAAACAAAAAAGAATTGTCCATTAAAATAACATCAAATTGATCAGAAATACAGTGTAGACATTGTTAATGTTGTAAATGACTATTGTACCTGGAAATGCAGATTTTTTATGGAATACCTACATAGGCATACAGAGGCCCATTATCAGCAACCGTCACTCCTGTGTTCCAATGGCACGTTGTTTTAGCTAATCCAAGTTTATAATTTTAAAAGGCTAATTGATCATTAGAAAACCCTTTTGCAATTATGTTAGCACAGCTGAAAATGGTTGTGCTGAGTAAAGAAGCAATAAAACTGGCCTTCTTTAGACTAGTTGAGTATCTGGAGCATCAGCATTTGTGGGTTCGATTACAGGCTCAAAAGGCTAGAAACAAAGAACTTTCTTCTGAAACTTGTCAGTCTAATTCTTGTTCTGAGAAATGAAGGCTATTCCATGTGAGAAATTGCCAAGAAACTGAAGATCTCGTACAACGCGGTGTACTTCTCCCTTCACAGAACAGCGCAAACTGGCCCTAACCAGAATAAAAAGAGGAGTTGGAGAACCCGGTGCACAACTGAGCAAGAGGACAAGAACATTACAGTGTCTAGTTTGAGAAACATACGTCTCACAAGTCCTCAACTGGCAGCTTCATTAAATAGTAGCCGCAAAACACCAGTCTCAACGTCAACAGTGAAGAGGCGACTCCGGGATGCTGGCCTTCTAGGCAGAGTTGCAAAGAAAAAGCCATATCTCAGACTGGCTAATAAAAATAAAAGATGGGCCAAAGAACACAGACACTGGAACTCTGCCTAGAAGGACAGCATTTACAATGACGGCCTAGACCGGCCAAACCCGGACCATGCTGGGCCAATTGTGCGCAGCCCTATGGGACTCCCAATCACGGCCGGTTGTGATACAGCCTGGATTCAAACCAGGGTGTCTGTAGTGACGCCTCTAGCACTGAGATGCAGTGCTTTAGACCGCTGCGCCACTCAGGAGCACCCACATGGGTCTTACAGCAAAGCCTTTCCAAACCATTTGGAGACTCATTAATTGAAAACAAGGGTTTACTTGAGTCATTCAAACCCCAGGACCAGAGTTGTTAAATTAATAGTCTGTTGCTTTTTTTATTCCTCTCTCTGCTAAGATTTGGTTTGGATCAACAGTGTGTGTGTGTGTTTGCCAGTGCCATATCACCTTAAGAAGTGTGTTTGTGTGTACACTCTATACTCGAGCAAGTGGTGCTTTGTGTTGGTTCCTCTCTTGTGGAATGTCTGTGGCATGTGCTTGTGTATCTGCTTATTGTGTGTGCCTCTGAGCCTCAGACCGGGGTAATGGAGGTCCAGCTGCGACAGTGAGAGGGCACAGTGGAGGATGACAGCTGGTGGTCTTGCCTTGGTCTGTCTACTCTCTACTTTCTCCCTCTCTTTGCCATCTGCTGCTCCTCTTCATCCCTAGAACTCCCATATAGCCAGAGAACAATGTCCCGCGAGGTGTAATCTGTGCAGGCCCCGATCGGGCTGCCCACTCGGCTGCTTTGGGGCTATTGTTGTCCTGGAGGGAGAAAATTCCACTCTCACTGTGAAAGTGACTCGCTGTTGTTTTTGTTATCAGGATGTTGCTAAGGGCTGCCCCAAATAATCAGGCTTCAAGGTTTCTGTGACCAGCTGGAAGTTACTGTACTGAACTGTCCAAGAATAAAATAATACTCTTTCTATGCCAAGAGATATGAAAAAGGCCATCTCTGAAATGGCTGGATGGATGCAGATAAATGTGCTTCTGATGGATTGGAGCATTCTTGTATCAGGGTTGTGAAGTGTTGTGTTTGCGGATGCTTGGATTAGCTGATGCCATGACGGAATATCAGAAAAGGGAGTCTGCTACACCACTAGATAGTAATCTATCACCTACCACCGATGAGTAATCTATCAACTACTCCTCTTTTTTTCCCATCATCTCTCTAACCTTTTAGCTATAGGCTAATGGCAGCTTCAGGATCTATTTGTTTTGATAAGGCTAAAAGTTTACATGCAAATCAATATTTGAAACAAAAACATTCATCAGGTAGTGTAATGTAGTGAGCAGGTAAACAATAGGTTTGTAAACTGCAGTATATAAATTATGTAAAGATGTACTCTATCCTAATTACAAGTAAAACAAGTTTGGGAACTGCTTTTCCCTTTAGGGACTGTGCAGTTGTATTGTTTTGCAGCATGTCACAGACTAACTGGAGGGAATTCATCAACACAACAACAGAGAACAACAGAGTAGCACAATTGCACCAAACTTGATTTCTGTCTCTTGACTTTATTCAGTCGAAGCAGATCTTTGGCTCTGTGGTAATTTCCCACAACAATGCGTTTACTGCAATGATCCATCTTTTTTCGCAGCTTTCGAGCTTTTCTTGGCTGCCTGACACTTTCTATTTTTTATTAAATATTACAAGAACTGTAATAACATTCATTGCTTGAATGGTGGGTTGTAAGACGAATAAAAAGAGACATGTCCTCTGAATCCATTATCTTATGGGTCATTTTTGTCCAGCCTGGCCCTAGGGCACAAACAAGACACATTTTATGCTTCACTGTAGAAAATGGAGGCTCCGTCTCCTTCAATGGAGCTCTTTTATTTCAATTACCAACCTTGTTGCGTTCTCTCACCTCATAAGATGTATTTCTTTGACTATTTTGCAATGGTGCAACTGGGCAATGTACACTGAGTATACCAAGCATTAGGGCCACCTCAGTGTTGCAGTTCTTGACACAAACCGGTGCAACTGGCACCTACTACCATACCCCGTTCAAAGGCACTTAAATCTTTAGTCTTGCCCACAGAGTTACACATGGAGTAAAACAAACATACAGTCAATAATACAGTAGAAAAATACGTCTATATACAATGTGAGCAAAGGAGGTGAGATAAGGGAGGTAAAGGCAAAAAAAGGCCATGGTGGCGAAGTAAATACAATATAGCAAGTAAAACACTGGAATGGTAGATTTGCAGTGGAAGAAATACACAATACATACACAATCCAAGGCTTAAAAATCCTTTAGTCCGTATCCTCTCCTTTATCTACACTGATTGAAGTGGATTTAACAAGTGACATCAATAACGGATCATAGCTTTCACCTTGATTCACCTAGTCAGTCTGTCATGGAAAGAGCAGGTGTCCTTAATGTTTTGAATACTCAGTGTATATCTGTAATGACAGTACTTTAGGCTGAGATCGATTACACACAGGATTGAGAGTGATCTAATCAGTTATAATATAGTAGTAAGGATAGATTCTGCCAGACATAGGATCTCTTTTACTCATTAGTTGTTGTCATTCAACCTTGTGAAAGTCAAGCAGATGGAGCACCTCAATTGGGAGGTTCATCGTTTCAACTCCTGAAAAGAGCTCCTGAGCAAATTTTAGGCAATGGCACTCTTCTTATCTGCAGCTGGAAATACAAACTTGTTCCACCTCTTCACACAACAATAATTAAACATGGATCAAGAAATGTGTGTGCTGAAGCAAAACATTTTTCTCACCGGTTCCTGCATTGCAAAAGAAAAGGCTGCTTGATAGAAATAGCTAGAAATTAACGGTGGCTTTGAAAATTTAGTGGCCGGCCGGTGGTTATTTTAATGGCTTTTAAACCAATGCTTTTTGGTTGTAATGTGTGATTGAGGCTCCAATTGGAGGGTTCCACTGCCAGGCAACCTGGGGTATAATACATGGAATTTGGGCGGCTGTCTGAGGAAACGGCAGGCGGCGAGCATTGTTCTGGTGCATCCAAGCCATTCACATGGCTAGGCAACACTTCCTGGGTCTCACAGCGCAACTTTGTTCCTCTTTCCTATGGCAGCATGACTAGGCACTGAACAGCTGAAGTTAAAATGGTTAGAATGTCTGGAACTATTAAAGGGAACCCCAGAATCTATCTGGCCCTTTAAGATGGAATGTGAAGACTGGTGCTTGGTTGAATCAAATACTTTCAAATATAAATTGATAACATTTTGTGAAATACTTAACTCAGCATGATATAGATAGTCATACAGAGCTTTGTCTAACAAGCAATCCTAGTCACTGTCTCTGCAAGCAGATCATCAATACTAAAGCTCTTTGCTGAGCCATGGTTGAATGTCACTTGCAGTTTTGTAGTTTAATTTCGGAGTGTAATTTCAATGTAAGTCAGGTCAAAGAGCCTTACATGAGAGTCAATCTGATGTCAAATGGAACCATAGAGTCAGACAAAAAGTTCACTCTGAGCAAAAGTTGAAACTGAAAATGGGGTATCCAGTCCCAGCAGGGCTAACCTTTGTCAAGTCTCAGATGTACAATGTCCTGTTTGTGTTTAGTTTAATACTGACAAATGCTACATTAGGGTGATTCCTCATGAAAATAGAACAAAAAAAGACCATGATTTGAGATTTTCACGAAATGTAATTAAAGGGTCCTTGTTAAAGGGGCAGTGCAGTTTAAAAATGTGACTTCCTGTTTTTTTAATGATATTTCCACACTGAGGTTGAAATAACACTGAAATTGTAAAAATGATAATAATCCTATTTTTGTGTAATTTCAGCCTGTTCAGGAGGGATGGTGTTTTTGGCCCAGATCATGGCATCACAATCTGATCTGATTATTCTGACCAATGACCAGTCATCTTTTATTTGCATATATGTATCCTCCTTCTTTGAAGGGGTAAGGCGTATTCAACTCTTACCCTACTGTAACGATCGTCTTGAGGACAATGAGTGGACCAAGGCGCAGCGGGTGATGAATACATAATGAATTTAATAAATGAAAGACGAAACACGAAGAACACTTGAATGAATTACAAAAATAACAAACGACGTAGACTGACCTGAACAAGAACTTACATAAACACGAAGAACGCATGAAACAGGAACAGACTACCTAAACGAACGAACAAACGAAACAGTCCCGTGTGGTGCAAACAGACACAGGAACAATCACCCACAAACAAACAGTGAGAAAAGCTTACCTTAATATGGTTCTCAGAGGAAACGTCAAACACCTGCCTCTAATTGAGAACCATATCAGGCAACACATTAAACCCAACATAGAAACACAATACATAGAATGCCCACCCCAACTCACGCCCTGACCAACTAAACACATACAAAAACAAGGAAAACAGGTCAGGAACGTGACAGAACCCCCCCCCCCCCCTCAAGGTGCGAACTCCGGGCGCACCCCCTAAAGTCTAGGGGAGGGTCTGGGTGGGCATCTGTCCACGGTGGCGGCTCCGGCTCTGGACGTGGTCCCCACCCCACCATAGTCAAACCCCGCTTCCGTAGCCTCCTCCAAATGGCCACCCTCCAAATTAACCCCACTGGATTAAGGGGCAGCACCGGACTGAGGGGCAGCTCCGGACTGATGGGCTGCTCATGGCTGGCGGAAGGCTCTGGCTGCTCATGGCTGGCGGAAGGCTCTGGCTGCTCATGGCTGGCGGAAGGCTCTGGCTGCTCATGGCTGGCGGAAGGCTCTGGCTGCTCATGGCTGGCGGAAGGCTTTGGCTGCTCATGGCTGGCGGAAGGCTCTGGCTGCTCCTGTCTGGCGGAAGGCTCTGGCTGCTCCTGTCTGGCGGAAGGCTCTGGCTGCTCCTGTCTGGCGGAAGGCTCTGGCTGCTCCTGTCTGGCGGAAGGCTCTGGCTGCTCCTGTCTGGCGGAAGGCTCTGGCTGCTCCTGTCTGGCGGAAGGCTCTGGCTGCTCCTGTCTGGCGGACGGCTCTGGCGGCTCCTGTCTGGCGGACGGCTCTGGCGGCTCCTGTCTGGCGGACGGCTCTGGCGGCTCCTGTCTGGCGGACGGCTCTGGCGGCTCCTGTCTGGCGGACGGCCCTGGCGGCTCCTGTCTGGCGGACGGCCCTGGCGGCTCCTGTTTGGCGGACGGCTCTGGCGGCTCCTGTCTGGCGGACGGCTCTGGCGGCTCAGGACAGACGGGCGGCTCGGAAGGCTCAGGACAGACGGGCGGCTCGGAAGGCTCAGGACAGACGGGCGGCTCGGAAGGCTCAGGACAGACGGGCGGCTCGGAAGGCTCAGGACAGACGGGCGGCTTTGAAGGCTCAGGACAGACGGGCGGCTTTGAAGGCTCAGGACAGACGGGCGGCTTTGAAGGCTCAGTACAGACGGGCAGCGCTTGGCAGACGGACAGCTCAGACGGCATTGGGCAGACGGGCAGTTCAGGCGCCGTTGGGCAGACGGCAGACTCTGGCCGGCTGAGGCGCACTGTAGGCCTGGTGCGTGGTACTGGAACTGGAGGTACCGGGCTAAGGACACGCACCTTCAGGCTAGTGCGGGGAGCAGCAACAGGACGCACAGGACTCTGGAGACGCACAGGAGGCTTGGTGCGTGGTGTAGGCACTGGTGGTAATGGGCTGGAGACACGCACCACAGGGCTAGTGCGTGGAGGAGGAACAGGGCTCTGGAGACGCACAGGAAGCCTGGTGCGTGGTGTAGGCACTGGTGGTACTGGGCTGGGGCGGGGAGGTGGCACCGGATATACCGGACCATGCAGGCGTACTGGCTCCCTTGAGCACTGAGCCTGCCCAACCTTATCTGGTTGTATGCTCCCCGTAGCCCGACCAGTGCGGGGAGGTGGAATAACCCGCACTGGGCTATGTAGGCGAACCGGGGACACCATGCGTAAGGCTGGTGCCATGTATGCCGGCCCGAGACGTACTGGTGGCCAGATGCGTTGGGCCGGCTTCATGACATCCGGCTCAATACTCAATCTAGCCCTGCCAGTGCGGGGAGGTGGAATAACCCGCACCGGGCTAAGCACACGTACAGGAGACACCGTGCGCTTTACCGCATAACACGGTGTCTGCCCGTACTCTCGCTCTCCATGGTAAGCTTGGGGAGTTGGCGCAGGTCTCCTACCTGACTTCGCCACACTCCCTTGTAGCCCCCCTCCAAGAAATTTTTGGGCTTGACCCACAGGCTTCCGTGCTAGCCGCGTACCCTCATAACGCCGGTTCCTCTCTCCGGTTGCCTCTGCTCTCCTAACTGCCTCCAGCTGTTCCCATGGGAGGCGATCTCTTCCAGCCAGAATCTCCTCCCATGTGTAGCAACCCTTGCCGTCCAAAACTTCCTCCCATGTCCATTCCTCCTTCATGCGCTGTTGCTGCTGCCCGTTAACCCGCTGCTTGATCCTTCGTTGGTGGGTGATTCTGTAACGATCGTCTTGAGGACAATGAGTGGACCAAGGCGCAGCGGGTGATGAATACATAATGAATTTAATAAATGAAAGACGAAAAGCGAAGAACACTTGAATGAATTACAAAAATAACAAACGACGTAGACTGACCTGAACAAGAACTTACATGAACACGAAGAACGCATGAAACAGGAACAGACTACCTAAACGAACGAACAAACGAAACAGTCCCGTGTGGTGCAAACAGACACAGGAACAATCACCCACAAACAAACAGTGAGAACAGCCTACCTTAATATGGTTCTCAATCAGAGGAAACGTCAAACACCTGCCTCTAATTGAGAACCATTTCAGGCAACACATTAAACCCAACATAGAAACACAATACATAGAATGCCCACCCCAACTCACGCCCTGACCAACTAAACACATACAAAAACAAGGAAAACAGGTCAGGAACGTGACACCTACAAGCTTTTTTTCGGTTCTACCTGATAATTAATATTATCCACCTGGTGTCGCAGGTCTAAATCAGTCCCTGATTAGAGGGGAACAATGAAAAACCACAGTGGAACTGGCTTCGAGGTCCAGAGTTGAGTTTAAGGGCTCTAGATGATCCTATCCGCCAAGCAGGGCTGTGTATGTAAATATATTTACATTTGTATCAACAAGCCCACACTATCAGAAGGAGCATTTCAATGGCAAAAGGAGGCTCAGAGAAATAACACACAGTGATGTATTAGACATACAGTGATTTAAAAAGTGCATGGG
This sequence comes from Salvelinus fontinalis, assembly GCF_029448725.1. Taxonomy (NCBI): domain Eukaryota; kingdom Metazoa; phylum Chordata; class Actinopteri; order Salmoniformes; family Salmonidae; genus Salvelinus; species Salvelinus fontinalis. The sequence continues at coordinate 20,635,895 of NC_074684.1, forward strand.
TGCTTTAACATATATTTAAAATGTGTATCTTAAAGCATGATTGAGAAATAATTAATTGTAAATTGGAATATTTGAGATATTTTTGCCTTACCCAGGCCCTCTTTAAAGAGATTCTTTGGTACTTTTGTATACTTTTTAGCCAGTAATTCTGAAAGTAGCGCACACAAGCCAAAAGTAGTCCCAGAAAATTGTGTATTAAGTCACATGTGCCAATATGTGCACCACGTCATTGCTCTCGCTCTCGCTCTGCTCTGTGGGCGTCTTCCTAGCTGTCACTCAAATGGCAAGGGGCTGAAGCTAGAACTTGAATTGCTAGGGGGCTGGCCCACATGAGGGAAAATGGCGCAGCACACCTTGCAGTAAAAAGCTGCTTTCAAACTAGGGATTTCATGGTTAATTGAGGTAAAACCATAGATTATGCATGTATGAACTACACTTTATCTAGGTATCCATCCAATTGGCGACAGATTTTCAATGCAAATATTCAAAAATATGCATAAAGAAAACTGAAATGCGCCATTTCCCACCAGTGGTGTGTTTCCACCAAACTGACTTGTTACGGTTAAAAATCAGTGCGTAATGACATAATAAAAATCAAAAGTTCAATGTGTTTCCATCACATTTTCCACTCCAGGCTAGGTAGGCTAGTCTACATGATGAGATCATTATGGATAATATTTTTACTTGTCAAATGTCAGTCAAGCATTGATCATCATGTCAACAGGATAAGACGCTCTATTTATTGGAAAGGAGCATCAAGCTCATTACCGTGCACGTTTACTTCCCTGTGAAGTTCATCATAATTTATCGTAGTGGGAGGACCACACACCATATCATTGTGTGACTCCAAGTTTACTTTGATATGATGGATATTATATCAATATTTACACTGCCATTTCTCGCATAATTTATTTTACGGACACAAAAAGATCTCACCATGTTGAACGAACAAATTATCTGTCTGCATTTATAAAATTGTACCAAAACTTCCTGTTTCTATCACAGCTGTTGTGATTTTTTTTACTGTATGACTTTACTCACATGGAAACTGTGGATGGAAATGGGGATATTGACACATCCAGCCCAAAGCCAGAGGTTTAAGAATACTTACTATGTCACCAAAGTTCGGAAGCATTTCTTTAAGACTCCATAATGTTTTATCTGTAGGTGCTACAAAGCAAAACTTGGTGTCATATGAAGACTTACCGCTTGCTCTGTAGGCCTATGAATAGTATTTTAATGTCAATAATATTTTCGTACATTAATTTACTAATATTGAAAATATAAACCTGAATATTGAAAATATTACATTTTTGATTTGGCTAATATTTCAGTTGAACATAATATACTCTACGGGCATATCAAAGTTCCAGAGTGGGATCTCTGCTACTTTTTAGCGTTACGATACAATTTGTAAACATTACCAACAGAGTGAAGGTGAAATGGATTCAAAATGGTCGCCCTCTACAGGTGATTCGCAGGATTTGCAATGATATACAGTAAGTGAAAGGAGGACTGTGATTGGTTACGTTGTCTACTATGACAATGTCTATGTATAAAATGGGCCTGACTTTAAAACTAGTAGAGATCCCACTCTGGAACTTTAATATATGCCCGTAGAGTAGATTATGTTCAACAATATATGAAAACATTAGCCAAATAATTTTTGACATATTTAAAATATTAATGTTCATATTTTTCAATATTCATAAATGAATGTAAGAAAATGGATATTGAAATAAAAATTCTACGTTTTCTTTGTAGCATTTACCGATGTAACAGTAGAGTCATCAAGGAGGTCTGGGTAAGGCCAAATTGTCACAAATGTTCAAACTTCAATTAATTATTTCTTAATTATGCTTTAAGATACACATGTCAAATACAGTATATGTCAACAATCCTTCCTCAAAAGGACCATTCTATGGATTCAATTACGTGGAAATCAAATAAATCATGGTGTTTTTTTTGTTCTTGTTTCCTTATGGAATCACCCATTGCATCACACTCTATTGTGACCACTTCACTGCTCCTTTTGCAGTTAAATGTCATTATTCACAGGCTGCCACACTCCTCAAAAGAAAATAATGAGTTAAGGAAAAGGCTGTCACAACTATGAGATTCATGGTCATGCGATTGTCAGTTTGTTAAAAAATGAAGGATGCTGTCTGCCATTTACATCTGCATTTGTCTCTGAAAATAACCTTGTTGTCAGCCATCCCCCTTTACAAGAGTTAATTGACCGTACAATGCATTCGGAAAGTATTCAGACCCCTTGACTTTTTCAAAATTCTGTTACATTACAGCCTTTTTCTAAAATGGATTAAATAGTTTTTTCCCCCTCATCAATTCACACACAATACCCCATAATGACAAAGCAAATGTATTAAAAATGAAAAACCGAAATATTACATTTACATACACTACCGTTCAAAAGTTTGGGGTCACTTAGAAATGTCCTTGTTTTTGAAAAGAAAACACATTTTTTCGTCCATTAAAATAACATCAAATTGATCAGAAATACAGTGTAGACATTGTTAATGTTGTAAATGACTATTGTAGCTATAAACGGTAGATTTTTTAATGGAATACCTACATAGGCATACAGAAGCCCATTATCAGCAACCATCACTCCTGTGTTCCAATGGCACGTTGTGTTAGTTAATCCAAGTTCATAATTTTAAAAGGCTAATTGATCATTAGAAAACCATTTTGCCGTTATGTTAGCACAGCTGAAAACGGTTGTGCTGATTAAAGAAGCAATAAAACTGGCCTTCTTTTGACTAGTTGAGTATCTGGAGCATCAGCATTTGTGGGTTCGATTACAGGCTCAAAATGGGCAGAAACAAAGAACTTTCTTCTGAATCTCATCAGTCTATTCTTGTTCTGAGAAATGAAGGCTATTCCATGCAAGAAATTGCCAATAAACTGAAGATCGTGTACAACGCGGTGTACTACTCCCTTCACAGAACAGCGTAAACTGGCTCTAACCAGAATAGAAAGAGGAGTGGGAGGCCCTGGGGCACAACGGAGCAAGAAAAACCAGTCTCAAAGTCAACAGTGAAGAGGTGACTCCGGGGTGCTGGCCTTCTAGGCAGAGTTCGTCTGTTGAGTGTCTGTGTTCTTTTGCCCATCTTAATCTTTTCTTTTTATTGGCCAGTCTGAGATATGGCTTTTTCTTTGCAACTCTGCCTAGAATGCCAGCATTCAGATTAGGGCCTAATGTGAAGAGTGTTGCCTCTTCACTGTTCACCTAAGAAGCTTCTAAGTGACCCCCTGAGAAGCTTGATGGTAGGCAGCTATTTAACAAAACAAGTAAAAAATGAATCCACAATTGTTTTGATGTGGTAATATTCTGCTAATCAGACATTGCAGTGCATTTCAACACTGCTGTATCGGATGCCTTGCAAATAGCTTGGAGCTATGGCTCAGTGAACTGGTACTTTTTTCCCCAGTGGGGTAATTCTGCTTTTGTTTTGTTTCACACCAATGGAATCAGGAGATATTTTCTGTTTGGAATTTCAGCCCCTGCACATTTAAAAAGCAAGGCAACAGTAAACATTTAGTCCCCACGAATGATGCAGTTTTCCTTGTGAGGAGAGGGACCTACAGTGCCTTCAGAAAGTATTCATACCCCTTGACTTATTCCACATTTTGTTGTTACAGCCTGAATTCAAAATAAATTTAATTGATCTACACACAATAACCCATAATGGCAAAGTAAAAACATGTTTTTAGAAATTGTTGCAAATTTATTGAAAATGAAAAACGAATATCTAATTTGCATAAGTTTTTACAAGCCTGCGTCAATACATGTTAGAATTACCTTTAGCAGCGATTACAGCCGTGAGTCTTTCACGGTAAGTCTCTAAGAGCTTTGCACACCTGGATTGCACAATATTTTCACTTTTTTTTTGTGATTCTTTTAATCTCTGTCAAGTTGGTTGTTGACAGCCATTTTCAAGTCTAGTTTTTAGGCAGATTTAAATCAAAACTGTAACTAGGCCACGTCTTGGTAAGAAACTCCAGTGTATATTTGGCCTTGTGTTTTAGGTTATTGTCCTGCTGAAAGGTGCATTTTTCTCCAAATATCTGTTGGAAAGCAGACTGAACCAGGTTTTTCTGCAGGATTTTGCCTTTGCTTAGCTCTATTCCGTTTATTTTTATCCTAAAAAAACTCCCTAGTTCTTGCCGGTGACAAGCATACCCATAGCATGATGCATCCACCACCATGCTTGGAAATATGAAGAGTGGTACTCAGTGATGTATTGTGTTGGATTTGCCCCAAATATAACACTTTGTTATACCCGAATTGTCATAACTTCCCCATGCTTAAAGGGATATTCAGTGTCTGCTTTTTATTTTATTTTGACCCATCTACCAATAGGTGCCCTTCTTTGCAAGGCATTAGAAAACTTCCCTGGTCTTTGTGGTTGAATCTGTGTTTAAAATTCACTGCTCGACTGAGGGACCTTACAGATACAGTGCATTACAAAAGTATTGAGAAAGTTACAGACGCATAAATATCATAGCCCCCCCCCCCCCCCCAAATGCTAACATCCCCTGTTATTGTAATGGTGAGAGGTTAGCATGTCTTTGGGGTATGATATTTGTGCGTCCAACTTTCTCACGATTCATTATTCACGATTCATTCAGTATTATCCGTAATCATGGTAGCATCCACATTAATGTAGAAGTGTTTAGAAACATATTATATTCTTAGTTTGAGGGTTCTAGAGGATCTTACCAAAACACAGCATTTTCTCATCATGTTTGAACATGAGGGAGATAAGCGAGACGAAGAGAAATTAAATGGGCTTTTTTTGTTGGCTGCTGTCACCTGAATTTGAGAGACACAGTGTATTCAGCCACTCTCAAACTGCAACAAGGGAAGATTAGAAAGATGGGGGGGGGGGGGACAACTTATCACAGCTCTGGGGTTAATTAAAATGGCAGGATCACTGTGCCTGTCTTGCTGGGGTTTGACTTTCAGGACCTTACTACTGTAGCGCACGCTCGGCATGGCAGTGATTTACCATTTCCTGCTTCTACACCAGCCTGTGATAATGTGGCGTAGCTTAGATGGCAGGGACATCTCAGGGCCATGAGTCATTCCACAAGACACGTGCTACATATATTCTCAGGCTGGACATGGAAACCAACACAGTGAGAGTATATTGAGGGGGTGGTAAAGGCATTATCTTACCATCATGGAGGTCTTCTGTCAGTTCCTGTGTTGTACTAACGTGTGTTGGTACAGTACAGGATGTTGCTAGAGAACACTGTTTCCAGTGAAGGAAATATGAGGGCACCACTGTGTGAGTGCTTCAGTTTATAGCATTAAGGAACTTATGCAGCAAATTCAATCTCAATCAGGAACATTCTGAACATTGAGGAAAATGCTTTAGGAAGTGCTACTGCCGGAGTAAGACCGTTCTCTCAGGAGTGTCACAGTGACTCCTGAGGAATAGTGGGGAAAGTGTTGAGGAGGGACAACAACTAGGACCTCTCCATCTTTACAATCAGTGGCACTAACAACAGAGAACAGACATTCATTTCTAGAAGATAGTAGATGTAGTTTTATACTATCAAACCTCATTGACCGAGATTTGTAAACAGAATGATATGCTTGGAGACATCTATTTAATGCAATGATTTAATGTTGACTGTCATTTAATTGATGATAGGTTTCTATTGATCTCACTTTGATTGAGCATGTGCCATACGAAATTGGCAACAACATACAATGTGCCACTGCACATTAAAAACATACCTGCCGGCATATGGAGAGACATTTGTCAGAGTGAAACCTAACACTGCACAGATTCATCATGGCATATGCAATATTAAACCTTAAGTTCCCCTGGTGCCAGGCGTCACATAAAACACTTATCTAATGGTGGAGAACAACTGCTGAGGAAGTTCACTTTTTTTTTTTTTTTACATTTCGGTAATTTATTAGCAGACAGAGCAACAATTAGGATTAAGTGCCTTGCTCAAGGGCACAAGGGCAGATTTTCCCCCGAGTCGTCTCTGTGATTCAAACCAGCTTCCTTTCGGTTACTGGCCCAACGATCTTAACCGCTAGGCTACCTGCCGCCCCTAAGTTTATTAATTACATCACCTCCATGCTTGATATTCCCATCCTGCCTGAGAGGTTTTTTTACATGCAGAGTGACCACTCACTCAGACAACCACACCAGGCCACCGACATTCCCCCAGGACCCAGGGAGTTTAGCAGGCTCCGAAAACACAGCCCCACGAATGAATAGGGATCTGTGGGCGAGAGAGCTGAGAGTGCTGGGTATAATCCCTGAATGTGACTGTCTGGATGTAACTAATTAGCTAGTGGTGCTAGCCAGGTCTATCCCGGCAAACTACAGCGCTCCCCAACTATTGAGGCCAGGCTTGGTGAAGTAGGTCAGCGCTGTGAAACAAGCCGTCAACCACCATGGACCCAGCAAGTCCATCCCCTGTGACACTGGTGGAACAGCCTTCATTTGACCAGACAGGGTGAGACAAGGGGAGGATGATGAGAGAGAGAGGAAGAGGGAGAGAGAGAGGCAGAGAGAGAAAAAATATTTTGAATTTTGAGACGAAATAGAGAGACAGAGCCTGAGACAGGAGGAAACAGAGAGAACACGACATTATCTTTCTTCCATGTCTCAATAAGGACTTTTTCCATGCAAGCTTCCTCACACAGAGGCGATGAATGGCCATGTGTGTGAAGAAGTGACCCCCCACAAAAATACTGGTTTACTCCTCCAGGGGTCATGAATTCGGGATAAGGGGGAACAAAGAGGGATTCTGTGGACCGCAATGATGAGATCACACACAGGACACACCAGCTCTGTCCCTGACTGTTATTCTTAAGGCACTGAGCAGTGAGGCGACTGAGTCACAGGGCCTCAGGCCTAGAGTATAACCCGCAGCAAAACAGTGTAGCCTGATTCTGTCCGTCTGTCGGTTGGTCTATTAAGCCGTCACTTTCTGTGTTTTTCTGTCACTGTATCCGTCTGTCAGTTAGGCAGGAGAGAAGGTAGCTATCCTTTCCCTGGCTGATAGCTGATTGAGATAGCATTGGCAAAAGCGCAATGAGGAGAGACTACAAATGGAAGGATTCTCTACACTGAAAAGAAACCTCTGTCTTCAAATAAATCACTGAGCAGTGATTGCTCTGTGCTTGAATACTGCAGGCCACTAGTGTTTTACCTTATGTTCAGTGTGATATAAAAAATAAAGATATCTCTTCCGGTATCCAGTAAGAATTGATATGTTTTATGTTTGAAATATAGGTGGATTCAAAGCTATTAACTGAGGTAATTTATCATACTGTGATACTATCATACTTTTATATTCAAAGTTCGACACAGCATTGTGTTAAAGACTAAATCATAACTCTGGTTAAAGACTTGTGTTAAAGATTAAATCATAACTGTGAGTTATTTTTACCATGTGGAAAGCCCTGCTGTGTTATGTGAATGTCTTCCTATAATGTCATCCTATTGGAGCCATTATTCTGTCTATTTTAGGGTAACACATTTTTGGAAGGGAACATTGCCTTGATTATTTCTGATGTTTGCATGCTTATACACATCAACACAAAACTTGATTGCAATCACAGCCCGGTTGTTGACAATGCATTGCATTAGGAAGTACTCATAGTATGTTTGTGGCATGCATTCCTTCCTGGAACTGGGAGTGCTGTTTGTGTGGCAGAGTCTATTGATTACTGCCTTGGACTCTTTATTCATTCCCTTTTGAGTGTGAAGGTTTCTGAGGGGACTTGAAGTTATCAAAAGGTGTCTAGTCAATACCCAATTCATTACCATATTACACTGAACAAAAATATAAACGCATCATGTAAAGTGTTGGTTTCATGAGATGAAATAACTAGTCCCAGAAATGTTCAATACGCACAAAAAGCTTATTTGGTGCACAAATTTGTTTACATCCCTGTTAGTGAGCATTTCTCATTTGGTATATCAAGAAAATGATTAAATAGCATGATCATTACACAGGTGTACCTTGTGCTGGGGACAATAAAAGGCCACTGTAAAATGGGACGTTTTGTCACATAACACAATGCCACAGATGTCTCAAGTTTTGAGGGAGCGTGCAATTGGCATGCTGACCCAAGGAATGTACACCAGAGCTGTTGCCAGATCATTTTATGTTTATTTCTCTACCATAAGCCGCCTCCAACAACGTTTTAGAGAATTTGGCAGTACGTCCAACCGGCCTAACAACTACAGACCAGGTGTAACAATGCCAGCCCAGGACCTCCACATTTGTCTGAGACCAGCCACCCCGACAGCAGATGAAACTGAGGAGCGTTTCTGTCTGTAATAAAGCCCTTTTGTGGAGAAAAACTCATTCTGATTGTCTGAGCCTGGCTCCCCAGTGTGTGGGCCTGGCTCCCAAGTGGATGGGCCTATGCCCTCCCAGGCACACCCTTGGCTGTGCCTCTGCCCAGTCATGTGAAGTCCATAGATTAGGGCCATATTAATTGATTTCAATTGACTGATGTCCGTATATGAACTGTAACTCAATAAAATCTATGAGATTGTTGCATGTTATTGTTCAGTATAGTTGCATGTTAGGTTTACATGACCTGTACCACATACTGAACCATGTATCGTAACTACCATTTACTCAAAGTAGCTTACTAATCTACAGTAGGTGATGGATGGAAAAGAACAAGCGATGGAAGCATGCCTGGCAGTTGAATATGCTAGCAATATGCACCATCATAGGCCTGTCCACCTGCTGTGTCTGTCTGCTGTGTCTGCTTTTGGAACAGTGATGAACTGTTCTATTCAGAACTCATGGAGCTGCCAGTGCATGGATTAAATATGCATCTCTTAAAGCAGGTAGAAAGATGAAGAGCTCTGCTCAGCACTGGCTTCACTCGCTTGCCCATGTTTGACAGGTGGCCAGACTGATGGGACAGTGGAGAAGTGCTGAGGGCTGCTGACTTTCTATTTGAAAAATTGCCATAGTCCTACTAGTCAGAGGTCCAAAGGCGTAGTGGCGCTGTCTGTAAAACCCTCTGAGAGGAGAGAGTGCATACATAGACATTGTGACCGGACCATTTTTTATTCCTTTGTTCTAGTCATGTTTTCTCCACCGCATATGGCTTTGTGCTTTTAAAAACAGCTTGTCTCGGCAGTAGCTTGTTTGAACTAATGACTGATTCCTCTGCTTGCAGACTGATGAAACACTCGTGTGTGTTCTTTTTTTAGAATGGCTATCTGCTTTTTTATCTAGACAGTCCTGCTTGATGGTGCCTCTATCACTATGAGTAGAGATGTTGATGGAAGACAACAAAAAAACTAGCTTTTTGGTAGCTTCTTTCATGACGAGAAAAAAATGCATGGTTTCATTCTGCTTGCATGCTAGACAATGTGTACAACAGTCTCTGGTGCTTTTGTCAGTCATATCCCAAGTGCATGTGCTATTCCTTTTGACATGTTTAAATCAGAACATTTATTGCTTCAGGTGTCTGTACATTTGTCAGCGCAAGACACAGTACATCTCTGAAAGAAAAAAATCGCTGTCAAACTAGCAAACAGCACACGTCTCCTGTCACAGCTCTCCAGTGACTTTCAGTGTTTGCTCTTCTCAGCGAAAGTGTCTTGGAGCCAAAATATTTTCCATTTGAACTATCTTGGCTACACCTCTGATGCCAAGGCTATGGGTTTTTGTAGTTTATGTATTTTTGGGATAAATATTTCAGGTTCGGCAGTCATCGTTCGTTTTATGTACGTAGACAGTTGGGTGAACAGTCAAAAGGGAATGGGAGAGAAAGAGGAAGGGAGTCAATTGAAATGGAAACTGGTGTTCTTGCCTTCCGGGCCTCAGCAGGACAGTTCAGGTTCATCTGGATGGGGGCTCAGAGAGCACCAGGGAACTCTGCATGTTAACTGTTTCTTTATCTTACACTACCTTCTGCTCTGAATTGATAGGTGGATACTAGAGCAGAAGCAATGGGGGAGACTTAGCTCTCTGAGATTCATCCCTTTCTGCCCGCTGGTGTCAGGAGATGCACTGTTGCAGTTCTTGACACAAACCGGTGCGCCTGGAACCTACTACCATAGCCTGTTCAAATAAAGGTTAGATAAAAAAAATTAAGTACCATACACTGTTCAAAGGCACTTAAATATTTTGACTTTCCCAGTCACCCTCTGAATGGGAATTGTCTTGAGGCTTAAGATGTCTTCTTCATCTACACTGATTGAAGTGGATTTTTTTTCTTCTTGTCTTTAACTCTGCATTGTTGGAAAAGGACCCGTAGGTAAGCATTTCACTGTTAATCTAAATCTGTTGTCTACGAAGCATGTGACAAATCAAATATGGTTTGATTTGAAGGAAATAATCAACAACACGGCCCCACGGCTGTGGAAGGAATGGCGTATCTACATTTTCAGGTAGAAAAAAGTATGTAGAATGCCGGAGCGTATTACAAGGAGCCACCCCTTTTGTGGCGAAAAATGTCATTGCAACTCTCTGAATCTTGCGTCTGTATATAGAGCTTGTAATGGGGTAAGCTTTAGTGGGGGCACTAGCAGCAGAGGGGCCAAAACACCAGCATGTTAGAACCTGCTGTAGCCAACTAGCCAGCCATGTGTTTTCTTCTGCCTGACCAAAACATGATGATGTTCTATGATGAACACCATCCCAACCGTGAAGCACGGGGGGGGCAGCATCCTGTTGTGGGGGTGCTTTGCTGCAGGAAGGACTGGTGCACTTCACAAAATAGATGGCATCATGAGGTAGGAAAATTATGTGGATATATTGAAGCAACGTCTCAAGACATCAGTCAGGAAGTCAAAGCTTGGTCACAAATGGGTCTTCCAAATGGACAATGACCCCAAGCATACTTCCAAAATTGTGGCAAAATGGCTTAAGGACAACAAAGGCAAGGTATTGGCCATCACAAAGCCCTGACCTCAATCCCATAGAACATTTGTGGGCAGAACAGAAAAAGTGTGTGCGAGCAAGGAGGCCTACAAACCTGACTCAGTTACACCAGCTCTGTCAGGAGGAATGGGCTAAAATTCACCCAACTTATTGTGGGAAGCTTGTGGAAGGCTACCCGAAACGTTTGACCCAAGTTAAACAATTTAAAGGCAATGCTACCAAAAACTAATTGAGTGTATGTAAACGTCTGACCCACTGGGAATGTGATGAAAGAAATAAAAGCTGAAATAAATAATTCTCTCTACTATTATTCTGATATTTCACATTCTTAAAATAAAGTGGTGATCCTAACTGACCTAAGACAGGGAATTTTTACTTGGATTAAATGTCAGGAATTGTGAAAACTGAGTTTAAATGTATTTGGCTAAGGTGTATGTAAACTTCCGACTTCAACTGTATAATGTAAAACTCTATCAGTATCAACAACTCTTGACCAAGCAATGGACCTACATGGTAAAGGAGAGGGGGGACGGCATTTTATTATCTGATAAAAATATAGAATATTTCTTACTGTAAACTCTACTTTCTTGCTGTAAATTTCATTTTGTGAGCTCAAATAATTGACTCCTGACAGTACGTAAATGGTTTTATGTTTATACAAAAGATTGTTAGTGTTGTCATGTCGGTTAATATGTGTAACGAGGTCCTGCGTTATGTGTATTGTATAATGTGAAATCGGAAAAAATATTGATCACAAAAAAAAAGAACTAGGACAATGTTTGAGGTTACACCGGAAAGTACAATAATATTTGCCAGGGTATTTTATTTTATAGCTAACTTGCTATGTTTTTAGCCTTCCGAAAGCCAGGTAACCAGGCTGCCAGTGTGGCTACCCAATGAGCTTGGGCTACATGCACAAGGGTCCGTTGTTGCAAGGTTCCGTTGGACCCATAGTGACGAATGGGGTTGTTTTGATAGCTACATTTCTCTATGTGGCTACATTAGCATCAACTATGGGTTTGAACTTCTCTTAATGTTACGACAAGGGAAGTAGCTAGCTTGCTAGGACACTGGTACACAGTGTTCTTCGTCCCCACCCCGGAAGTAGCAAGTCCACTTGTATACAAAAATATTCTATAACAGCTAGCTATCTAGCTTCCTTCTTATGGCTGCAATCCCGTTAACGGGATGATATGACAACAGCCAGTGAAAGTGTAGGGCGCCAAATTCAATTCAAATTCAATTTCATAATTAAAATTCCTCAAACATACATGTATTTTATACCATTTTAAAGGTAATCTTGTTGTTAATCCCACCAAAGTGTCCGATTTCAAATAGGCTTTTCAGTGAAAGCACCACAAACGATTATGTTAGGTCACCACCAACTCACAGGAAAAAATCTGCCATTTTTCCAGCCAAAGAGAGGAGTCACAAAAAACACAAATAGAGATAAAATGAATCACTAACCTTTGATGATCTTCATCAGATGACACTCATAGGACTTCATGTTACAAAATACATATATGTCTTGTTCGATTAAGTTCATATTTATATCCAAAAACCTCAGTATACATTGGCGCCATGTTCAGAAATGCCTCCAAAATATCCTGAGAAATTGCAGAGAGCCACGTCAAATAACAGAAATACTCATCATAAACTTTCATGAAAGATACATGTTTTACATAGAATTAAAGATACACTTGTTCTTAATGCAACCGCTGTGTCAGATTTCAAAAAGCTTTACGGCAAAACACAATATTCAATCATCTGAAAACAGCGTTCAGCCACAAAAGCAAGCCATACAGTTACCCGCCAAATTGTGCAGTCAACAAAACTCATAAAAAGCATTATAAATCTTCACTTACCTTTGCTGATCTTCGTCGGAATGCACTCCCAGGACTCCCACTTCCACAAGAAATGTTAGTTTTGTTCGGTAATGTCCATCATTTATGTCCAAATAGCTATTTTTGTAGCGTGTTTGGTAAACAAATCCAACGTCAGGGAAGCGCGTTCACTAAAACCTGACGAAATGTCCAAAGGTTCCATAACAGTCCGTAGAAACATGTCAAACGATGTATTGAATCAATCTTTAGAATGTTTTTTAACATAAATCTTGAATAACGTTCCAACCAGAGAATTACATTGACTTCAGATGAGCGATGGAACAGAGCTCCCTCTCATGTGAACGCGCATGGTCAAAGAATGGTCAGGTCATGGCAGACCTGACTAATTCCCCTCTCATTCGGCCCAGACATGGTTCTACAGACTGTTGACATCTAGTGCAAGCCGTAGGAAGTGCAAACTCATCCATATCTCGCTGTGATTTCAATAGGATCTTGTTTGAAAATCGACCAGCCTCAGAATTTCCACTTCCTGTTTGGATTTTTTCTCCGGTTTTTGCCTGCCATATGAGTTCTGTTATACTCACAGATATAATTCAAACAGTTTGACAAACTTCAGAGTGTTTTCTATCCAATACTAATAATAATATGCATATATTAGCAACTATGACTGAGGAGCAGGCCGTTTACTCTGGGCACCTTTGTGCACCTTTCATCCAAGCTACACAATACTGCCCCTGCAGCCATAAGAAGTTAACCTTAAGGAAGTCATTCATCACTATGGAACCCGTGCGAATTAGGTAGCATGATCACGGAGACAGACACCCCAATACTACCCTATCCTTACAAGGACATCCCATCAGTGGACGCCACTTGTGAAGCTCAGACCTGCTGACCAGTGCATCTGATTCAATAAAGGGACAATACTGCAGTTGCAAATACCTTCCACACAGTATTACAATTTTGTTGATTCCCTACAGGTAAACAGAAATGAAACGCGCTTAGTTCCTGCCACTTCCCAGACCAGTCAGGAGGGAGTGTGTCAGTGTATGTGTGTGGGGCGTAAGACAAGTGGGAGTGAGACAAGCAGTCAGCCGCAGCCAAGGGGATCTGGTTTGAGAGTGTGAGAGACACTCCAGCCCTCTCCCTCTGCCCTCGCAGGGAAAGAGTGTGTTCTTCTGAGAAAAACAGAGGCAATGGAGAAAAAAATGTAATGCGAGGGAGAGAGGCAGAGACTGAGTTATTGAAATGGACCCGGGTATTGACATCCCACGACCAGTAGTCCATTCATGGTTCAGGCCTAACTAAAATATATGACACTTAACTTTCCTTGTACAAGTTTACATTCTCACATCAAACCCCAGATGTTCTTGTCATGCTCTACTCTCATACCAGAGTACTCATACCAGAGTACTCAAACGAGAGTAATTGCCAGACTTCAGAATTTAGGTACGGTATCCAGATAGGTACGGTATTCAGATAGGTACGCTATTATCGGGTTCAAATATTCATGACAGTAGTTCACCTGAGTACCCTTTTATTACACTGTGGAGCACATTAATTATTCATTGAGAGTTTCAGATTGTATCCACCAACCGATGGAGTGAAGTTTCTGAAATATCGTGTCTAGTAGAAAACCTCTGAAAATTGAATCACAGGGCAATTATGAGAAACCCAGATTCCTGGAGATGACTGAAACAGGCTTCCTGTCTCCTCTGTCCTTGGTGCTCCGTACCTGGACAAAGATCAGGATAGTATGAGGTCACCTTAGGCCAGATACACTTGATCCTCCCCTGACAGCCAGACCCTCTCCTCTCAGAGTTCCATCTGAGGTGTTCTCATGCCCTGTTTGGGCAATCAATTCAGTGAAATATGGCTCTGGTCTGGCCCTGGGGGTCTGCGGTTATGTGGTAGTTACCCGTGTTTGAGAAAAAAACTCCAGAGGCAGTAGCCCTTTAATTGCATTGACAGCTATTGATCTGATGGGGGCTTCTAGTGGCACACTTTTCACAGTCATTAACACTATAAGCTTTAATCAAACTGCTTTTAGCCCGAGGCTGAATACCATACTGTTGCTGAGAGATATGTTCATTTATCTGAAGAAATGACACGTCCCGACCCCTTCTCACCCTGTTGTCCTGCTGTTCTGTTCATACTGCAGCTACTTCATAATAGCTGCCTTGTTACTTCAGTCATTGTTATGTGGCACCTCTCTTCTCAGCTTTCACACTTTCATCTTCTACAGAGACAGTGTGATTATGTCGACACGAGGTACTGTGTTTATCAGACCTCTATTATGCCTCCAGGGGAAAGGTCTTGTGTGGCATGATTGCTGAATGTGATTGACCTAATTATTACTACAGTGCCCAGTGGAATTCTACATGTGTTATAGTCACAGTCCCCCAATTGCCAGGCATTGACATTGAAACAGAACAATGAGGATTTTCTGGTCAAATGTTATGCACTGTGTGGCATCCTCCTCAGGGAGTGGGGTCAGTTCATCGGGGCAATCAGCAGATGCTACATCCATTAAAAAATGTATACAGTTGAAGTCGGAAGTTTATATACACTTAGGTTGCAGTCATTAAAACTCGTTTTTCAACCACTCCACAAATTTCTTGTTAACAAACTATAGTTTTGGCAAGTCGGTTAGGACATCTACTTTGTGCAGGACACAAGTAATTTTTCCAACAATTGTTTACAGACATGTTATTTCACTTATAATTCACTGTATCATAATTCCAGTGGGTCAGAAGTTTACATACACTAAGTTGACTGTGCCTTTAAACAGCTTGGAAAATTCCAGAAAATTATGTCATGGCTTCAGACACTTCTGATAGGCTAATTGACATCATTTGAGTCAATTGGAGGTGTACCTGTGGATGTATTTCAAGGCCTACCTTCAAAGTCAGTGCCTCTTTGCTTGACATCATGGGAAAATCAAAATAAATCAGCCAAGCCCTCAGAGAAAATATTGTAGACCTCCACAAGTCTGGTTCATCCTTGGGAGCAATTTCCAAACGCCTGAAGGTACCACATTCATCTGTACAAACAATAGTACACAAGTATAAACACCATGGGACCACGCAGCCGTCATACCGCTCAGGAAGGAGACACATTCTGTCTCCTAGAGATGAATGTACTTTGGTGCAAAAAGTGCAAATCAATCCCAGAGCAACAGCAAAAGACCTTGTGAAGATGCTGGAGGAAACAGGTACAAAAGTATCTATATCCACAGTAAAACGAGCCCTATATCGACATAACCTGAAATGCCGCTCGGCAAGGAAGAAGTCACTGCTCCAAAACCGCCGTAAAAAAGCCATACTACGGTTTGCCACTGCAAATGGGGACAAAGATCGTACTTTTTGGAGAAATGTCCTCTGGTCTGATGAAACAAAAATAGAACTGTTTGGCCATAATGACCATCATTATGTTTGGAGGAAAAAGGGGGAGGCTTTCAAGCTGAAGAACACCATCCCAACCGTGAAGCACGGGGGTGGCAGCATCATGTTGTGTGGGTGCTTTGCTGCAGGAGGGACTGGTGCACTTCACAAAATAGATGGCATCATGTGGTAGGAAAATTATGTGGATATATTGAAGCAACATCTCAGACATCAGTCAGGAAGTCAAAGCTTGGTCGCAAATGCGTCTTCCAAATGGAAAATGACCCCAAGCATACTTCCAAAGTTGTGGCAAAATGGCTTAAGGACAACAAAGTCAAGGTATTGTGCGAGCAAGGAGGCCTACACACCTGACTCAGTTACACCAGCTCTGTCAGGAGGAATGGGACAAAATTCACCCAACTCTTTGTGGGAAGCTTGTGGAAGGCTACCCGAAACATTTGACCCAAGTTAAACAATTTAAAGGCAATGCTACCAAATACTAATTGAGTTTATGTAAACTTCTGACCCACTGGGAATGTGATGAAAGAAATTAAAAGCTGAAATAAATCATTCTCTCTACTATTATTCTGACATTTCACATTCTTAAAATAATGTGGTGATCCTAACTGACCTAAGACAGGGAATGTTTACTATGATTAAATGTCAGGAATTGTGAAAACTGAGTTTAATTGTATTTGGCTAAGGTGTATGTAAACTTCCGACTTCAACTTTATATATATGATATGTACTCATTGATTCTTCAATAATAAAACTTATAAATGCCTTTAGAGCTTAGTTCGACTGTCGTACCCCATCAGAACCCAAAATATAAGCATGGTTTACTTCAATGTCCGTAAGCAAAGTAAATGTAAACAAACACTATATAGCCTGAAAACATGGTTAAAACTATAATTATGATATCATGGATGGTCAGTCCTTGCATCCATTGCTCTGTCTATGAATTTGGGAGTGGTTACATTTCTCCATCCCCATCTCTTAGCTTTATACACAAATCGGCAGGGAGAGGTTTTGCTATTGTTTCAACTGCCTATTCCCACTTTAAAGGGTACATGTTCATTTTAGGGGAATAATTGACCATGCTTGTGATACCTTAGAGATCACCTTCCCTTCTCTCTCTCTTTCTCTTTGTTTTCATTCTGTTTTTAGATATGCTCAATGTATTTTAATGACGACCATGTCTTTTTTGACGCCCATTCATTTGGTTTGATGGTGCCTTTTACTGTCACAGCATCAGTGTGCTGCTGGGAGAGCACGTCTGTCCGTGGATGGCCTGTTTGTCTGTCTCTCTCCATCGCTTCATCCCAGCCTGCCGCTCAGACTGATACTTTTCACCTGTCATGTTGACAAGGTCATTACAAATCAACTCTATTAATGTACCCTCAGGGGGTTTATTAAAGCAATTAACTGGAACAGCTACCAATTAAAGATAACAGCCAATAACAAATGTATCTCTGCAAAGCTTAATTGGCGACTGATGAGCAGCACCTATATGTTAGCATTGTCAAAACAAGAAGAAGACATTGAAGTGTGACAAGCTGTCGACGACACACTACTTGGGGTTTATATGCTGTGCTGCTCTTCCAGTCCTGTTTTTCTGTAGCTTCTCGAGAGGATATAGCCTAGCTAAGAATATCCATATCACAGTATATGGACACCAGTGTATTCCATCTCCATGACTGCTGCACAGTGTTCCAGTGAAGTGACTGTTGATGTCCGGATCATTCTCCTCTGTTAGGGAAGCAGTACCTGCACTCTGACACATAGGCCTAGTTTGGTGTTATTCAACTGTACATCTTTAATACCAGAAGGGTAATTTCAGAGCATGACTTTTAACAAGCAATTATGATGTTAATGCCATGAGCTTTTTAGAATGAATCACTGTGCTTCAAATAATCTTTTAATGTGATGAGCTGTGAAAAAGTGTGTGACTTCAGTGTAGTGTTTGATGAGCAGGACTAAGCCGAGCAGGACTAAGCCAGAGGAGATTCAATGTTACACATTGGTATCTTATCACAGTAAATTATCTTTATACCGCAAGTCCAATTAATCTTAAAACTCATTATCAGTTGACGTTGCCTGACTTTTACTCTTTGAGTACATGCTTACAGTATAACCCTGGTCAATTTCATGATAATTACGTTGAGATTCACTCAAAAATGTATGCCAAACAAAAACCATTGATTTTCAACTCTATGCACAAGGACAACTTTTAAAACATTTTTTTTTTACATTAACACATTTACAGGAAGAACTGTGCAGATATAAAGTTTGGTAACAGAATAAAACTGAGGGAGATGTTACCATAATTCTCTTACCAAACTTTGCATCTGCACAGTTTTTCCAGTTAAAATATTTTATTTACTGTGTAAATTGTTCAAAATAGTCATTGTGCATAGAGTTGTATGGTTTGTTAAAAATTTTAATCAAAGATTTTTGTTTAGCATACATTTTCAAGGTCCAATGCAACCGTTCTTATCTCAATATCAAATCATTTCTGGGTAACAATTAAGTACCTTACTAACCACGTTTCCATCCCCAGTTTTAATGCAAGTACAGTCATACCATCTAAAGCTGTGATGAAACAGGAGGTTTCGGTACAATTTTCTAACTGCTGACAGATCAAATCAAATCAAATGTATTTATATAGCCCTTCTTACATCAGCTGATATATCAAAGTGCTGTACAGAAACCCAGCCTAAAACCCCAAACAGCAAACAATGCAGGTGTAGAAGCACGGTGGCTAGGAACAACTCCCTAGAAAGGCCTAAACCCAGGAAGAAACCTAGAGAGGAACCAGGCTATGAGGGGTGGCCAGTCCTCTTCTGGCTGTGCCGGGTGGAGATTATAACAGAACATGGCCAAGATGTTCAAATGTTCATAAATGACCAGCATGGTCAAATACTAATAATCACATAGTTGTCGAGGGTGCAACAAGTCAGCACCTCAGGAGTAAATGTCAGTTGTCTTTTCATTTTTTATTTTTATTTTTTTATTTCACCTTTATTTAACCAGGTAGGCAAATTGAGAACACGTTCTCATTTACAATTGCGACCTGGCCAAGATAAAGCAAAGCAGTTCGACACATACAACAACACATAGTTACACATGGAGTAAAACAAACATACAGTCAATAATACAGTGAAAAATAAGTCTATATACAATATGAGCAAGTGAGGTGAGATAAGGGAGGTGAAGGCAAACAAAATATATATATAAATAAATAAAAATATAAAAAGGCCATTGTGGCAAAGTAAATACAATATAGCAAGTAAAAAAAAGAAAAAGTAGAGATAGTAGAGATAGAAAAAAGTAGAGATAGAAATAATGGGGTGCAAAGGAGCAAAATAAATAAATAAATAAATAAATACAGTAGGTAAAGAGGTAGTTGTTTGGGCTAAATTATAGATGGGCTATGTACAGGTGCAGTAATCTATGAGCTGCTCTGACAGCTGGTGCTTAAAGCTAGTGAGGGAGATAAGTGTTTCCAGTTTCAGAGATTTTTGTAGTTCGTAGCCGATCATTGAGAGTATCTCTAGCGCTCCTGCTGTCTCTAGAGAGTTGAAAACAGCAGATAATTTGTTTGTTCGACATGGTGCGATCTTTTGTGTCTAAAATGTATTATGTGATGACATGGCGGTGGAAATGCCTTTATGCTCAAATATTTATATAATAACCATCATATCGAAGTAAACTTGGAGTCACACGAATATATGGTGTGTGTGGTCCTCCTACTACGACTTGTTTATTATGCAAAAGATGAAATAAGTTATGAACTTCACAGGGTGGTGAAAGTGCACGGTGATGAGCTTGATGCACCTTTCCATTGAATATCGAGGGTGTTTTTCTGGTGACATGATGATCGATGCTTGACGTTTGATAAACAAAAATATTCTTGCTCTTATCCATAATAATCTCATAATGTAGACAGCCTACCCACACAGGTATCTGCAAGCTGATGGCCTGAACACACGTGTCAAGCCCAGAGTAGGCACATTTGCTATTTACCGCTCCAGTTTTTGTGACAAAACTATCAGTAGAGTTGTAGCTACTATGATTGTTCTGATGTTCTGAAAGAGCTGCAAAACCTGGACCCGTACAAATCAGCTGGGCTACACAATCTGGACCATCTCTTTCTAAAACTATCCGCCGCCATTGTTGCACCCCCTATACCAGCCTGTTCAACCTCTCTTTCGTATCGTCCGAGATCCATAAAGATTGGAAAGCTGCCTATCTAAAGTCTTCAAAAGCCAAGTTAATAAACAGATCACTGACCATTTCGAATCTCACCGTACCTTCTCCGTTGTGCAATCTGGCTTCCGAGCCGGCCACGGGTGCACCTCAGCCACACTCAAGGTACTAAACGATATCATAGCCGCCATCGATAAAAGACAGTACTGTGCAGCCGTCTTCATCGACCTGGCCAAGGCTTTCGACTCTGTCAATCACCGTATTCTTATCGGCAGACTCAATAGCCTTGGTTTTTCTAATGACTGTCTCGCCTGGTTCACCAACTACTTTGCAGACAGAGTTCAGTGTGCCAAATCGGAGGGCATGTTGTCCGGACCTCTGGCAGTCTCTATGGGGGTACCACAGGGTTCAATTCTTGGGCAGACACTTTTCTCTGTATATATCAATGATGTTGCTCTTGCTGCGGGCGATTCCCTGATCCACCTCCACACAGACGACACCATTCTGTATACTTCTGGCCCTTCCTTGGACACTGCGCTAACTAACCTCCAAACGAGCTTCAATGCCATACAACACTCCTTCCGTGGGCTCCAACTGCTCTTATACACTAGTAAAACCAAATGCATGCTTTTCAACCGTTCGCTGCCCGCACCCGCCCGAGTAGCATCACCACCCTGGACGGTTCTGACCTAGAATATGTGGACAACTATAAATACCTAGGTGTCTGGCTAGACTGTAAACTCTCCTTCCAGACTCATATTAAACATCTTCAATCCAAAATCAAATCTAGAATCGGCTTTCTATTTCGCAACAAAGCCTCCTGCACTCACGCCGCCAAACTTACCCTAGTAAAACTGACTATCGTACCGATCCTCGACTTTGGCGATGTCATCTACAAAATAGTTTCCAATACTCTACTCAGCAAACTGGATGCAGTCTATCACAGTGCCATCCGTTTTGTTACCAAATCACCTTATATCACCCACCACTGCGACCTGTATGCTCTAGTCGGCTGGCCCTTGCTACATATTCGTCGCCAGACCCACTGACTCCAGGTCATCTATAAGTCTATGCTAGGTAAAGCTCCGCCTTATCTCAGTTCACTGGTCACGATAACAACACCCGTAGCACACGTTCCAGCAGGTATATCTCACCGATCATCCCCAAAGCCAACACCTCATTTGGCCACCTTTCCTTCCAGTTCTCTGCTGCCAGTGACTGGAACGAATTGCAAAGATCGCTGAAGTTGGAGACTTTTATTTCCCTCACCAACTTTAAACACCAACTATCTCAGCAGCTAACCGATCGCTGCAGCTGTACATAGTCCATCTGTAAATAGCCCACCTAATCTACCTACCTCATCCCCATACTGTTTTTATTTTATTTTCTGCTCTTTTGCACACCAGTATCTCTACTTGCACATCATCATCTGCTCATTTATCACTCCAGTGTTAATCTGCTAAATTGTAATTATTCGGTCCTATGGTCTATTTATTGCCTACCTCATGCCTTTTGCACACACTGTATATAGACTTTCTTTTTTCTACTGTGTCATTGACTTGTTTAGTGTTATTGGCTTGTTTATTGTTTACTCCATGTGTAACTCTGTGTTGTTGTCTGTGTCACACTGCTTTGCTTTATCTTGGCCAGGTCGCAGTTGCAAATGAGAACTTGTTCTCAACTAGCCTACCTGGTTAAATAAAGGTGAAATAAATTACAAATAAATAAATAAAATTCAATTAAAATAGTCAAAAAGAAACAAAGTTAAGAGGGGAAAACAGAAAAACAGCTGTTATTGGCAGAGAGGTTTGGAACTCCCTTTCTTATTGGTCTATTACCAAATTTCAAGTGGCCTTTTCAAACACCTCTTACACTAAAAGGGCAATATCATAATTTTCACAATATTACACAGAGTATACCAAACATTAGGAATACCTTCCTAATATTGAGTTGGGTGGTGGACCATTCTTGATACACACGGGAAAAACCCAACAGCGTTGCAGTTCTTAACATAAACCGGTGCTCCTGGCACCTACTACCATACCCAGTTCAATATTTTGTCTTGCCCCTTCACCCTCTAAATGGCACACATACACAATCCATGTCTCAGTTGTCTCAAGGCTTAAAAATCTTTCTTTAACCGGTCTCCTTCCTTAATCTACACTGATTGAAATGGATTTAGTGACATCAATAAGGGATCATAGCTTTCACCTGGATTCACTTGGTCAGTCTATGTTATATATGTTCTGTATACTCAGTGTAAATAAAACACAGGAAAATAATTTTGTTGAATGCACTGAGCTTTTAAAGTAAAAAAATAGATTATTATCATCAAAGATATCAGACACACAGTCCATTCTTAAACCACACATTATGCTTACCATGCATTGAAGATTTGAATGAAATCTATTGAGTACGTGGTATTTATGTCAAGCAGACATGAAACACAAAGCCATGATGCCTAGAAAGGCTTTTTGTAAGGGTTAGCAATGTAATTGGAAGAAACACATGGGTGTCATGGCCATTTAAAGGAGTGGACCAAGGTGCAGCGCGATTGGAATACATCTTTTAATTCCACAAAGAATACTTAACAAACTAACAACCGAAACGTGCCGCCAACGTCGTGCTCACAGGCAACTAAACATGGACAAAACCCACCAAACCAACATTGAAAATGGCAACCTAAATAGGCTCCCCAATCAGAGACAACAATAAACAGCTGTCTCTGATTGGGAACCCACTCAGGCCACCATAAACCTACAACCCCTAGACAATACAAAATCCCCATAGATAACACAAAAACTAAACACACCAACCCTTTGTCACACCCTGATCTAACTAATTAATAAAGAAACAAATATAACTAAAGTCAGGGCGTGACAATGTCAATTAAAATTAAAATTCAATTAAAATGTAATTGTTCTGTCTTTGACTTTTCCAATGACCTGTACTGCACCAGTGTGTTCTGCACCAGATTAATGCCAGAGAGAGAGTTAGAAAGAGAGGGTGAGAGAGGTAGAGAGGGACAGACAGTGAGTCATCGGTGTAGTAGTGATGGGGGGGGGGGGTTCTCGATACAGTTACATATCGGGATATTATTTTTGTTATTTTCCTTTTTTCCACAAACAAACTAACAAATAAAAAGTACACAGTCAAATAGTATCTCACGAGCAACAATACAGAACTAAATGGGTTCACAAGCATCAGTAATCACCTCCCAGTCTTAGAAACATGACAAATAAAACGCGTCCAGCTTCTAGAATTGTTGTTTCTACCCATGCTCATAGCAAGCATTTGTAGAAGATAAGATGCTACCTCCAACAATGATTCTATCCTTTGTTTCAGAGTAGGAGTGGCATGACCCTTCGAAATTGTAAGGATTACTCTAGCTGCTGTAACAATACCAACAGTGATCAGTGCAAATTCATAATTTGTTACATTAGGTAACTCTGTTCTATCGCCCAAGATACATATTCTTTGTGAAACTATTTCAGAACATCCTTTCAGAAAGGTAGCACTAATGTACATTCCCATATTGCGTGTAAAAATGTCCCAGTGTCTTTTTGGCATTTCCAACACAGAGAACTGTTGGTCAGACCCATCTTCTGAAGCCTTGTTGGGGTCTAATAAGATCTATGTAGTATCTTATATTGAGTAAGTTTCCCCCTGGCTTCCCTTATGTTCCTCCCTGAGCTGGTGTCAGTTGTGTGCGTACTGGTAGTGAAGTCAGGTGCAGGAGAGCAGAGAGTTGTGAACAGGCGCACACTTTATTGAGGCAGGAGAAGCCAACAGACGGACGCAACTGCGTCAAAAACCTCCAGCCCATAGGCAAAAGTGCAAAACGCACAAAACAGTCACAATAATATATATTTGAGCGATATCAAATCCTCATTAAAGATGTCCGGAAGGGAGACATTTTTAAATGTCTCCTGGTAAACCATTGTCAATGCAGGTACAAGAATGTCAATATACTTTTTATAATATTCTACAGCAAGGCCATCCAGACCAGGTGATTTCCCTGCTTTCATAGATAAAATGGAGGCTCTAACCTCCTCTTCTGTTATAGTACAGTCCAGGTTCTCAACCTGGCTATCTGAAAATCTAGGTAATTCTATACCAGACAAAACATGTATCCATATCTATGGGGCTCGCTGAACAGGAGGATGTATATAAATCTTCATAAAAACGTTGAAACACACTGTTTTATCTCTTTGGATGAGGTCACCATCTAATTGCCCTTCTTAATTGCTGGAATTACGTTAGAAGTGTTCTGCATTTTTAGTTGTCTTGCTAGTAGCCTGCCTGTCTTCTCATCTCCCTCATAAAAACTGGTTCTAAGTCTTTAAACAGTGCATATTCTGCATTTTTGTTATGCATTTCGTGCAACTGAAATTTGCAGGCAGTTTTAAATGTGCTATCTGTGAAATGTCTTGCCAAATCCCTTTCCAAGACACATATCTCATTTTCTAATCTTTTTACTGCTTCAGCCCCTTCTCTCTTCTTTTTGGACGCATGTTCTATTATTTTCCCTCTAATGTTTTCGAGGTTTCCTATACTGTGGAAATCTTTTCAGGTGAGCCTATGTTGATCTCAAAAAAGGAACTAAGATCATCTACTATTGATTGGCTAAATATCTCATCTTGTAATAGCATGGTGTTGAGTCTAAATCTACCCTTCCTCACATTTTCGGAGTCATCATGTAACTCTACTATAGCATGATCTGTGAGGGCAATGGGACCAATCTTGCAGTCAATCACATTATTAACCATAAAATTAGATATCAAGAAGAAATCTATTCTGGAGTGTGTCTTATGACAGTGGGAGAAAAAAGTAATTTCCCTATCATTAGGATGGACTAATCTCTATATGTCTGTAAGGCCAATATATTCTACTAGCATATGTATTGCAAGTCTATCCTTGGAGTTACCTGTAAATTTACTTATATCAATCATATTGTCCATCACTTGGTTAAAGTCTCCAGCAACGACGATCTGACCCTCCATATTTCCAACTATAACGTTGACCTCATGAAAAAAATCTGGGGCCTTCTTGTTGGGAGCCTATGTGTGACATAACACTACCTTAATCCCATTTATAAGAGCCTTAATGCAGATAAGCCTGCCAAACTCATCAGAGTGTTGCTTCAACATGACACAATTAGGTATTTTGCTTATCAGAATAATCACACCATTATGTGTGGAATTAAATGAGCTGTGATAAACTTTTGCAACCCAGCCTCTAACTTTCAGTGCTTCTGTATCTGTTAAAGATATGATTTCTGTATGAACACAATATCTGCTTATTTTGATTTTAAATATAATATTTAAATAAATAATATTTTTCCTCTTCACTTGGTTTTATTTGATTTATTTCACCTTTATTTAACCAGGTAAGCTAGTTGAGAACAAGTTCTCATTTACAACTGCGACCTGGCCAAGATAAAGCAAAGCAGTGCGACACAAACAACAACACAGAGTTACACATGGAATAAACAAACATACAGTAAATAACTCAATAGAGAAAAAGTCTATATACAGTGTGTGCAAATGATGTAAGATAAGGGAGGTAAGGCAATAAATAGGCCATAGTGGCGAATTAATTACAATTTAGCAATTAAACACTGGAGTGATAAATGTGCAGAAGATGAATGTGCAACTAGAGATACTGGGGTGCAAAGGAGCAAATAAATAAATAACAGTATAGGGATGAGGTAGTTGGATAGGCTATTTACAGATGGGGTATGTACAGGTGCAGTGATCTGTTAGCTGCTTTGACAGCTGGTGCTTGAAGTTAGTGATGGAGATATGGGTCTCCAGCTTCAGTGATTTTTGCAATTCGTTCCAGTCATTGGCAGCAGAGAACTGAAAGGAAAGGCGGCCAAAGGAGGAATTGGCTTTGGGGGTGACCAGTGAGATATACCTGCTGGAGCGCGTGCTACGGGTGGGTGCTGCTAAGGTGACCAGTGAGCTGAGATAAGTCGGGGCTTTACCAAGCAAAAACTTATAGATGACCTGGAGCCAGTGGGTTTGGCGATGAATATGAAGCGAGGGCCAGCCAATGAGAGCATACAGGTCGCAGTGGTGGGTAGTAGATTTTTATTTTATTTATTTTTATTTCACCTTTATTTAACCAGGTAGGCAAATTGAGAACACGTTCTCATTTACTATTGCGAGATGGGGCTTTGGTGACAAAACGGATGGCACTGTGATAGACTGCATCTACTTTGCTGAGTAGTGTGTTGGAGGCTATTTTGTAAATGACATCGCCGAAGTCAAGGATCGGCAGGATAGTCAGTTTTACGAGAGTATGTTTGGCGGCATGAATGAAGGATGCTTTGTTGCGAAATAGGAAGCCGATTCTAGATTTAATTTTGGATTGGAGATGCTTAGTGTGAGTCTGGAAGGAGAGTTTACAGTCTAACCAGACACCTAGGTATTTGTAGTTGTCCACATATTCTAAGTTAGAACCGTCCAGAGTAGTGATGCTGGACGGGCGGGCAGGTGCGGGCAGCAATCGGTTGAAGAGCATGCATTTGGTTTTACTTGGATTGAAGAGCAGTTGGAGGCCACGGAAGAAGAGTTGTATGGCATTGAAGCTCGTCTGGAGGTTAGTTAACACAGTGTCCAAAGAAGGGCCAGAAGACTACAGAATGGTGTTGTCTGCGTAGAGGTGGATCAGAGAATCACCAGCAGCAAGAGCGACATCATTGATGTATACAGAGAAGAGAGTCGGCCCGAGAATTGAACCCTGTGGCACCCCCATAGAGACTGCCAGAGGTCCGGACAACAGGCCCTCCGATTTGACACACTGAACTCTGAGAAGTAGTTGGTGAACCAGGCGAGGCAGTCATTTGAGAAACCAAGGCTGTTGAGTCTGCCGATCAGAATGTGGTGATTGACAGAGTTGAAATCCTTGGCCAGGTTGATGAATACAGCTGCACAGTGTTGTTTCTTATCGATGGCGGTTATGATATCGTTTAGGACCTTGAGCGTGGCTGAGGTGCACCCATGACCAGCTCTGAAACCAGATGGCATAGCCGAGAAGGTACAGTGGGATTCGAAATGGTCGGTGATCTGTTTGTTAACTTGGCTTTCGAAGACCTTAGAAAGGCAGGGTAGGATTGATATAGGTCTGTAGCAGTTTGGGTATAGAGTGTCTCCCCCTTTGAAGAGGGGGATGACCGTGGTAGATTTCCAATCTTTGGGGATCTCAGACGATACGAAAGAGAGGTTGAACAGTAATAGGGGTAGTAATAGGGGTTGCAACAATTTCAGCTGATAATTTTAGAAAGAGAGCGTCCAGATTGTCTAGCCCTGCTGATTTGTAGGGGTCCAGATTTTGCAGCTCTTTCAGAACATCAGCTTTCCGGATTTGGGTGAGGGAGAAATGGGGGAGGCTTTTGCAAGTTGCTGTGGGGGGTGCAGGTCTTTGACCAGGGTAGGGGTGGCCAGGTGGAAAGCATGGCCAGATGTTGGAAATTGCTTATTGAAATTCTCAATTATTGTGGATTTATCGGTGGTGACAGTGTTTCCTAGCCTCAGTGCAGTGGGCAGCTGGGAGGAGGTGCTCTTATTGTCAATGGACTTTACATTCTCCCAGAAGTCTGTGTATATTGGTTCCTAACTTCCCTGAGAAGTTGCAAATCGCGAGGGCTATTTGATGCTAATGCCGTACGCCACAGGATGTTTTTGTGCTGGTCAAGGGCAGTCAGGTCTGGAGTGAACCACGGGCTGTATCTGTTCCTGGTTCAACATTTTTTGAATGGGGCATGCTTATTTAAGATGGTGAGGAAAGCACTTTTAAAGAATAACCAGGCATCTTCAACTGACGGAATGAGGTCAATATCCTTCCAGGATACCTGGGCCAGGTCGATTAGAAAGGCCTGCTCGCTGAAGTGTTTTAGGGAGCGTTTGCCAGTGATGAGGGGTGGTCGTTTGACTGCAAACCGATTACGGACGCAAGCAATGAGGCAGTGATCGCTGAGATCCTGGTTGAAGACAGCAGAGGTGTATTTGGAGGGCAGGTTGGTTAGGATGATATCTATGAGGGTGCCTATGTTTACGGATTTGGGGTTGAACCTGGTAGGTTCCTTGATAATTTGTGTGTGATTGAGGGCATCAAGCTTAGATTGTAGGATGGCCAGGGTGTTAAGCATGTCCCAGTTTAGGTCACCTAACAGCACGAGCTCTGAAGATAGATGGGGGGCAATCAATTCACATATGGTGTCCAGGGCACAGCTGTGGGCAGAAGGTGGTCTATAGCAGGCGGCAACGGTGAGAGACTTGTTTCTGGAAAGCTGAATTTTAAAAGTAGAAGCTCAAATTGTTTGGGCACAGACCTGGATAGTAAGACAACTCTGCAGGCTATGTCTGCAGTAGATTGCAACTCTGCCCCCTTTGGCAGTTCTATCTTGTCGGAAAATGTTATAGTTAGGGATGGAAATGTCATGGTTTTTGGTGGTCTTCCTAAGCCAGGATTCAGACACGTCTAGGACATCTGGGTTGGCAGAGTGTGCTAAAGCAGTAAATAAACAAACTTAGGGAGGAGGCTTCTAATGTTAACATGCATGAAACCAAGGCTTTTACAGTAACAGAAGTCAACAAATGAGAGGGCCTGGGGAACGGGAGTGGAGCTAGGCACTGCAGGGCCTGGATTAACTTCTACATCACCAGAGGAGGTGTAGGATAAGGGTATGGCTAAGGGCTATAAGAACTGGTCGTCTAGTACGTTCAGAACAGAGAGTAAAAGGAGCAGGTTTCTGGGCGCAGTATAATAGATTCAATGCATAATGTACAGACAAAGATATGGTAGGATGTGAATACAGTTGAGGTAAACCTAGGCATTGAGTGATGATGAGAGAGGTGTTGTCCCTAGAGACATCAATTTAACCAGGTGAGGTCACCGCATGTGTGGGAGGTGGTACAAGAGGGTTAGCTGAGGCATATTGAAAAAGACAATAATCACTAACCAAAACAGCAATGGACAAGGCATATTGACATTAGGGAGACGTCGCGACAGAACAAGTCTGTTGTTGTAGCCCCCTCGTGCGGTTACGTCGGCAGACCACATGGACCAGCAGGGGTCCGTGTTGTAAAATGGTCCAGGCCAATTGGCAAAATAGGTATGGTAGCCAAAGAAATTGACTGATGGACCACTTCAGCTAACAGTCCGGTATGCTCTAGACAGCTAGCAGGCCGCGGCAAGCAGGCTAGCAGATGGGCATTCAGGGTATGTTGCGACGAAGGAGCCTGTTGAAAAAAACCCTCGGGCGGATTTCTTTTGTTTTCCAGTCGAGATGGATTGGCGGGGCTCCGTATTGGCAATAAAAGGGGTCCAGGCCAATTGGCAAAATAGGTATTGTAGCCCAAGGAGTGGTTGATGGACCTCTTCAGCTAGCCGGGAGATGGGCCTAGCATAGGCTAGCTCCAATTGGTGCTTGCTTTGGAACAGGGATGTTAGCCAGGAGAAGCTAATCAGATAGCAGCTAGCTAGCTGCGATGATCCAGGTGAAGAGGTTCAGAGCTTGCGGTAGGAATCCGGTGATATGGAGAAAAAGGAGTCCGATAAGCTCTGGGTTGAAACACGTTGTACAGACTGGCAGGAGTTTTCCTGGCTAAAGGTTAGCTGATGACCGCTAGTAGTGGCTAGCTGGCTACTAGCTAGTAGCTGTTGGGGGTTCCGGTTCTAGAGTAAAGAAAATAGCAGAGCCATACCAGATTAGGTGAGGAGGGTTGCAGGAGAGTATGTTGAAGTTGGGGTTAAGAAAATAAAAAAAGATATATATGCGAAGAAAAAAGATATAAAAAAAGATATATATGTATAAAGATATATACACGGGACATGACAAGACGAAGACAAAAGACGCCTGACTGCTACGCCATCTTGGAGGTTACCACAACCATTTATGTTCCAAGGGATTATGTTAACATAACCATTAGCCGTATTTGCGCTGAGTAGTTATAGCCTGTGAGCGTGAACACATGAAAACTCGAATGAACATTTATATAACATTTCACAATATATGCTCCAAATGTACAATAAAACTGTGTAAATAAATGTAGAAAACCAATTCCAAAATAAAACAAAGCAACTAGGAACGTAACGTTGGTTCTCGATGAGTCAATCATCACAGAGCTGTCTTTGATGCTGCAGAAGATAACCTGCAGTCTCAACTCAAAATTCCTTTTGGTCTGTGAGGCCCTTGAAAGCTTTTGTTAAATTAGCAACACTTACCCAGAGTCCTGCAAACACATAGGCAACCTTCATTTGTATAGTGAACACCACACAATTCAACTTGTATTTTACCTTGTCTCGTCTTCTTATCTTGGCTAAACACCTTGCTCTAGCGAGAATCTCTCTGCCTCCATGTTGTCCTTGAAATCATTTTCTTTCCCTTCCAAGTAAAGACCAGGGTTGCTGGGAATGCCAGTGTGTGCCTGATGTTCTTCTTGTGTAGTGATTTATTCGCTGTTGCAAACTTCTTTCTCTTCATTGCCAGGTCCTTGGACAGGTCCGGGAAAAAAGACAGCCAGCGGCCTTTCCACCTTCTCCCGGGCTGTAGATCTTAGGAAGCGGATGAGAACTGTTCTCGGGGGCATGGTTAAACTGCGATTGGTTCGTTCAATTTCTAATTCGTGACTGTCGTCAAATCCAAATCCTTCTGCAATGATTTTCTGTACACACCAGATTATCACCATTCTCACTTCCCTCTTTCAGATTAACCAATCTTACCGTGTTTCTCCTACCTCTGTTCTCAAGTTCTTCGCCACGATTCCTCAATATGTCCAGCTTTTTCTCGTGATTCTCATTACCCTTCTCCAGACGTGAGATGCCATCCTCCACTGTCGAAATCCATCCCTCTGCCCCATCCATCCTTTCTTGTATCGCATCAACTTTTTCCTTTAGCTCGGTAGTTGTTGTTTTTATCGTGGAGACATCGGATGCAACATCCAACAAAATCGTGTTCATCTTTCCCATTTGGTCAAATATGTCCTCCAGATTTACCGATTTGTCTGGGTTTACGTGTTTATCCATGTCTTGGTGGAGGGATTCGGGAGGACTTGCTGATTGTTTGCTAGTCGATGTGGCCTTCTGTAAATACCGCATTAGGCTTGAATACGTTTTTAGCATGTGTCGACATTCTAATAACACCACTTTAGTGAGCTGTTTCAAAATGTCAATCAAATCTAATTTTGTGTGCTGACTACAACAGGTGTAGACCTTACTGTGAAATGCTTATTTACAAGCCTTTAACCAACAATGCAGTTCAAGAAATAGTTGAGAAAATATTTACTAAATAAATGGAAAAAATAAATGAAATTAAAATGACATAACAATAACGAGGCTAAATACAGTACAATGGGTATGTGCGGGGATACAGGTTAGACGAGGTAATTTAAAGTGACTATGCATAGATAATAAACAGCGAGTAGCATCAGTGTTAAAACAAAAGGGGGGGTGTCAATGTAAATAGCCCGGATGGCCATTTGATTTATTGTTCAGCAGTCTTATGGCTTGGGGGTAGAAGCTGTTAAGGGGCCTTTTTGGTCCTAGACTTGCCGCTCCGGTACCGCTTGCCGTGCAGTAGCAGAGAGAACAGTCTATGACTTGGGTGACTGGAGTATTTGACAGGTCCTGGATGTCAGGAAGCTTGGCTACAGTGATGTACTGGGCCGTACGCACTACCCTCTGTGGCGTCTTACAGTCGAGCAGTTGCCATACCAGGCGGTGATGCAACCGGTCAGGATGCTCTTGATGGTGCAGCTGTAGAAATGTTTGAGGATCTAGGGTACCATGCCAAATCTTTTCAGTCTCCTGAGGGAGAAAAGGTGTTGTCGTGCCCTCTTCACAACTGTTTTGGTGTGTTTGGACCATGATAGTTTGTTGGACACCAAGGAATTCGAAACTCTCAACCCACTCAATGTTAATTGGGACCTGTCCGGCCCTCCTTTTCCTATAGTCCACGATCAGCTTCTTTGTCTCGCTCACATTGAAGGAGAGGTTGTTGTCCTATAATCACACTGCCAGGTCTTTGACCTTCACCCTTTAGGCTGTCTCACCTTTGTCGGTGATGAGGCCTACCACTGTTGTGTCGTTAGCAAACTTAATGATGGTGTTGGAGTCATGTTTGGCCCTTGTGGGTGAACAGGGAGTACAGGAGGGGACTAAGTATGCACCCCTGAGAGGCCCCAGTGTTGAGGATCGCTGTGGTAGATGTGTTGTTGCCTACCCTTACAACCTGGGGGCAGCCCTTCAGGAAGTCCAGGATCCAGTTGCAGAGGGAAGTATTTAGTCCCAGGGTCCTTAGCTTCGTGATGAGCTTTGTGGGCACTATGGTGTTAAAGGCTGAGCTGTAGTCAATGAACACCATTCTCACATAGGTGTTCCTTTTGTCCAGGTGGGAAAGGGCAGTGTTGATTGAGATTACGTCATCTGTGTTTCTGTTGGGGCGGCATGTGAATTGGAGTGGGTCTAGGATTACCGTCATGATGGTGTTGATGTGAGCCATGACCAGCCTTTCAAAGCAGTTCATGCCTGCTGACGTGAGTGCTACGGGGCGGTAATCATTTAGGCAGGTTCTCCTTCGCTTTCTTTGGCACAGGGAAAATGGTGCTGTTTGAAACATGTAGATATTACAGACTTGGTCAGGGAGAGGTTGAAAATGTCAGTGAAGACACTTGCCAGTTGGTCCACGCATGCTTTGAGGACACCTGGTAATCTGTCTGGCCCCACAGCTGTGTGAATGTTGACCTGTTTAAAGGTCTTGCTAACATCGGCTATGGAGAGCGTGATCACACAGTCATCCGGAACAGCTGGTGCTCTCATACATGCTTGCTTGCCTCGAAGCGAGCATAAAATACATTTTGCTCGTCTGGTAGGCTCACGTCACTGAGCAGCTCACGGCTGGGTCTCCCTTTGTAGTCCGTAGTATTTTTATCTTTTAAGCCCTGCCACATCTGACGAGCGTCAGAGCCGGTGTAGTAGGATTCAATCTTAGTCCTGTATTGATGCATTGCCTGTTTGATGGTTCGTCTGAGGGCATAACGGGATTTCTTATAAGCATCCGGATTAGTGTCCCACTCCTTGAAAGTGGCAGCTCTAGCCTTTAGCTCAGTGCGGATGTTGCCTCTAATCCATGGCTTCTGGTTGGGAAATGTACGTACAAGTCACTGTGGGGATGACGTTGGTGACCAAGCTGGTGACCAACTCAGTCACCAGCTTCATCAATAAGTGGCCAGATGTTGCCCAGGGCCCCCTGGTGCCCTCCACTGCCACCCCCAGCCCTGTCTGCTATGCTCTGCTCCCCAGCCCCATCTCTACCCCAACACAGCCCGGTCTGCTCTGCTCCCCAGCCCTACACCACCCCAGCCCTGTCTGCTCTGCTTTCGAGCTCCATCCCTACCCCAGCCGTATCTGCTCTGCTCCCCAGCCCCACCCTGGACAGCCAGGCAGAGAAAGGGAGAGCAGCCATAGGGGAGCTACTGCTACGGTAGCACGGAAATGTAATCTGCTTTATATGGTGATGACCCATCCATTCTACAAGCCCATTGAACACGGTTTTGTTCCCAGAAAACATTTATCTGTGCAATTGAGCCGGCTGTCTCCAGTGGGAGGTGACCTAGTTTGGATTAAACAATCATTCACAAAACCCCCCCGCCCCCATTCCCCTTCTATATTTTAGATGTGCCTACGGTGACACCCATGGTGTAGCCACTATGATGGATGTGAGGTACCCCACTCCGAGAAGGCCTAACAGGGTACCAGAGCTGGAGTAGTGAGTAAGCTGGAGTAAGTTGTGGAGGTGTACCGCACTTGCTCCTTTCATTACCAGGAGGATGGCTCTCTTGCTCAGTCATTTCATTGCTCCTCTCTACTTTCCTGCACTATCTCTTTCTCAATCTCTCTCTCTCCTGCTGTGGAGGTGGAGGTGTCTCTCAGTATTCTGCAGAGCAAGGCAGAGTGTCTATTGAAAAGGAGCCTCTCTGCCCGTCTCAAACAGGAGGGAATTAAATTGTATATTTACTCCTGGAAAAAGATGGAGCCTTTTATAGGTCATCCCGCCGATTCCGATCGAACCGGACTCAAGTAATTTGGGGTAAAATGGTGTTTGATTGGGCTTTGAGAATGGAGTGGGAGAGAGGGAGGGCGGTGCACACACATGATGGTGAGAGGTATGGATATGGAGGAGAGGGAGTAAGGGAGGGATGGTGAGAGGAAAATCAATGGTTGTGTAAAAACACCATTGAGACCCATTAAAACCACATAGAATGTGTGTTGCCACCCTAGGGTCATGCACTTCTCATGAAGGATATTTAAAACTTTTTTTATTAAAAAAATAAACAAGAAAAATATTGTTAAATGATTTTCTGGACATATCGCCCAGAGCTTGCTGGGGAGGCAACTCTGGGGCTGGGGCTGGAGCTGGTGGGGCTACTCTGGGGCTGGAGCTGGGGAGGCAACTCTGGGGCTGGAGCTGGGGGATCTACTCTGGGGCTGGAGCTGGGTAGGCTACTCTGGGGCTGGACCTGAGTAGTCTACTCTGGGGCTGGAGCTGGGGGGGCTACTCTGGTGCTGGAGCTGGGTGGGCTACTCTGGGGCTGGAGCTGGGGGGGCTACTCTGGGGCTGGAGCTGGGGGATCTACTCTGGGGCTGGAGCTGGGTAGGCTACTCTGGGGCTGGAGCTGAGTAGGCTACTCTGGGGCTGGAGCTGGGGGGGCTACTCTGGTGCTGGAGCTGGGGGGCTACTCTGGGGCTGGAGCTGGGGGGGCTACTCTGGGGCTGGAGCTGGGTAGGCTACTCTGGGGCTGGAGCTGGGGGGGCTACTCTGGTGCTGGAGCTGGGGGGGCTACTCTGGTGCTGGAGCTGGGGGGCTACTCTGGTGCTGGAGCTGGGGGGCTACTCTGGTGCTGGAGCTGGGGGGCTACTCTGGGGCTGGAGCTGGGTAGGCTACTCTGGGGCTGGAGCTGGGGGGGCTACTCTGGTGCTGGAGCTGGGGGGGCTACTCTGGGGCTGGAGCTGGGTAGGCTACTCTGGGGCTGGAGCTGGGTAGTCTACTCTGGGGCTGGACCTGAGTAGTCTACTCTGGGGCTGGAGCTGGGGGGGGGGGCTACTCTGGGGCTGGAGCTGGGTAGGCTACTCTGGGGCTGGACCTGAGTAGTCTACTCTGGGGCTGGAGCTGGGGGGGCTACTCTGGTGCTGGAGCTGGGTGGGCTACTCTGGGGCTGGAGCTGGGGGGGCTACTCTGGGGCTGGAGCTGGGGGATCTACTCTGGGGCTGGAGCTGGGTAGGCTACTCTGGGGCTGGAGCTGAGTAGGCTACTCTGGGGCTGGAGCTGGGGGGGCTACTCTGGTGCTGGAGCTGGGGGGCTACTCTGGGGCTGGAGCTGGGGGGGCTACTCTGGGGCTGGAGCTGGGTAGGCTACTCTGGGAGTGGAGCTGGGGGGGCTACTCTGGTGCTGGAGCTGGGGGGGCTACTCTGGTGCTGGAGCTGGGGGGCTACTCTGGTGCTGGAGCTGGGGGGCTACTCTGGGGCTGGAGCTGGGGGGCTACTCTGGGGCTGGAGCTGGGTAGGCTACTCTGGGGCTGGAGCTGGGGGGGCTACTCTGGTGCTGGAGCTGGGGGGGCTACTCTGGGGCTGGAGCTGGGTAGGCTACTCTGGGGCTGGAGCTGGGGGGGCTACTCTGGGGCTGGAGCTGGGTAGTCTACTCTGGGGCTGGACCTGAGTAGTCTACTCTGGGGCTGGAGCTGGGGGGGGGCTACTCTGGGGCTGGAGCTGGGTAGGCTACTCTGGGGCTGGAGCTGGGGGGGGGCTACTCTGGGGCTGGAGCTGGGGGGGGCTACTCTGGGGCTGGAGCTGGGTAGGCTACTCTGGGGCTGGAGCTGGTGGGGCTACTCTGGGGCTGGAGCTGGGGGGGCTACTCTGGGGCTGGAGCTGGGGGGGGGGGCTACTCTGGGGCTGGAGCTGGGGGGGAGGCTACTCTGGGGCTGGAGCTGGGTAGGCTACTCTGGGGCTGGAGCTGGGTAGGCTACTCTGGGGCTGGAGCTGGGGGGGCTACTCTGGGGCTGGAGCTGGGTAGGCTACTCTGGGGCTGGAGCTGGTGGGGCTACTCTGGGGCTGGAGCTGGGGGGGCTACTCTGGGGCTGGAGCTGGGGGGGCTACTCTGGGGCTGGAGCTGGGGGGGGCTACTCTGGGGCTGGAGCTGGGTAGGCTACTCTGGGGCTGGAGCTGGGTAGGCTACTCTGGGGCTGGAGCTGGGTAGGCTACTCTGGGGCTGGAGCTGGGTAGGCTACTCTGGGGCTGGAGCTGGTGGGGCTACTCTGGGGCTGGAGCTGGGGGGGCTACTCTGGGGCTGGAGCTGGGGGGGCTACTCTGGGGCTGGAGCTGGGGGGGCTACTCTGGGGCTGGAGCTGGGTAGGCTACTCTGGGGTTGGAGCTGAGTAGGCTACTCTGGGGCTGGAGCTGGGGGGGGGGCTACTCTGGGGCTGGAGCTGGGTAGGCTACTCTGGGGCTGGAGCTGGGGGGGCTACTCTGGGGCTGGAGCTGGGGGGGGCTACTCTGGGGCTGGAGCTGGGTAGGCTACTCTGGGGCTGGAGCTGGTGGGGCTACTCTGGGGCTGGAGCTGGGGGGGGCTACTCTGGGGCTGGAGCTGGTTGGGCTACTCTGGGGCTGGAGCTGGTGGGGCTACTCTGGGGCTGGAGCTGGGGGGGCTACTCTGGGGCTGGAGCTGGGGGGGGGGCTACTCTGGGGCTGGAGCTGGGGGGGGCTACTCTGGGGCTGGAGCTGGGGGGGGCTACTCTGGGGCTGGAGCTGGGGGGGGGGCTACTCTGGGGCTGGAGCTGGGGGGGATACTCTGGGGCTGGAGCTGGGGGGGCTACTCTGGGGCTGGAGCTGGGTAGGCTACTCTGGGGCTGGAGCTGGGGGGGGGGCTACTCTGGGGCTGGAGCTGGGGGGGCTACTCTGGGGCTGGAGCTGGTGGGGGCTACTCTGGGGCTGGAGCTGGGGGGGGATACTCTGGGGCTGGAGCTGGGGGGGCTACTCTGGGGCTGGAGCTGGGTAGGCTACTCTGGGGCTGGACCTGAGTAGTCTACTCTGGGGCTGGAGCTGGGGGGGGGGGCTACTCTGGGGCTGGAGCTGGGTAGGCTACTCTGGGGCTGGAGCTGGGGTGGGGCTACTCTGGGGCTGGAGCTGGGGGGGGGGGCTACTCTGGGGCTGGAGCTGGGTAGGCTACTCTGGGGCTGGAGCTGGTGGGGCTACTCTGGGGCTGGAGCTGGGGGGGCTACTCTGGGGCTGGAGCTGGGGGGGGGGCTACTCTGGGGCTGGAGCTGGGGGGGGCTACTCTGGGGCTGGAGCTGGGGGGGGGGCTACTCTGGGGCTGGAGCTGGGGGGGGGGCTACTCTGGGGCTGGAGCTGGGGGGGGGGCTACTCTGGGGCTGGAGCTGGGGGGGATACTCTGGGGCTGGAGCTGGGGGGGCTATTCTGGGGCTGGAGCTGGTGGGGCTACTCTGGGGCTGGAGCTGGGGGGGCTACTCTGGGGCTGGAGCTGGGGGGGCTACTCTGGGGCTGGAGCTGGGGGGGGCTACTCTTGGGCTGGAGCTGGGTAGGCTACTCTGGGGCTGGAGCTAGGTAGGCTACTCTGGGGCTGGAGCTGGGTAGGCTACTCTGGGGCTGGAGCTGGGTAGGCTACTCTGGGGCTGGAGCTGGTGGGGCTACTCTGGGGCTGGAGCTGGGGGGGCTACTCTGGGGCTGGAGCTGGGGGGGCTACTCTGGGGCTGGAGCTGGGGGGGCTACTCTGGGGCTGGAGCTGGGTAGGCTACTCTGGGGTTGGAGCTGGGTAGGCTACTCTGGGGCTGGAGCTGGGTAGGCTACTCTGGGGCTGGAGCTGGGAGGGCTACTCTGGGGCTGGAGCTGGGGGGGCTACTCTGGGGCTGGAGCTGGGGGGGCTACTCTGGGGCTGGAGCTGGGGGGGGCTACTCTGGGGCTGGAGATGGAGGGGCTAGTCTGGGGCTGGAGCTGGAGGGGCTACTCTGGTGCTGGTGCTGGAGCTGGGTAGTCTACTCTGGGGCTGGAGCTGGGGGGGCTACTCTGGGGTTGGAGCTGGGGGGGCTAGTCTGGGGTTGGAGCTGGGGGGGCTACTCTGGGGCTGGAGCTGGGGGGGCTAGTCTGGGGCTGGAGCTGGAGGGGCTACTCTGGTGCTGGTGCTGGAGCTGGGTAGTCTACTCTGGGGCTGGAGCTGGGGGGGCTACTCTGGGGCTGGAGCTGGTGGGGCTACTCTGGGGCTGGAGCTGGGGGGGGCTACTCTGGGGCTGGAGCTGGTTGGGCTACTCTGGGGCTGGAGCTGGGGGGGCTACTCTGGGGCTGGAGCTGGGGGGGGGCTACTCTGGGGCTGGAGCTGGGGGGGCTACTCTGGGGCTGGAGCTGGGTAGGCTACTCTGGGGTTGGAGCTGGGGGGGCTACTCTGGGGCTGGACCTGGGGGGGGGGGGGGGGGGCTACTCTGGGGCTGGAGCTGGGTAGGCTACTCTGGGGTTGGAGCTGGAAGGGGGGGTTCTCTGGGGCTGGAGCTGGGTAGGCTACTCTGGGGCTGGAGCTGGGGGGGGCTACTCTGGGGCTGGAGCTGGGGGGGCTACTCTGGGGCTGGAGCTGGGGGGGGCTACTCTGGGGCTGGAGCTGGGGGGGGATACTCTGGGGCTGGAGCTGGGCTGGGGGGGCTACTCTGGGGCTGGAGCTGGGGGGGGCTACTCTGGGGATGGAGCTGGGGGGGCTACTCTGGGGCTGGAGCTGGGTAGGCTACTCTGGGGCTGGAGCTGGGGGGGCTACTCTGGGGCTGGAGCTGGGTAGGCTACTCTGGGGCTGGAGCTGGGTAGGCTACTCTGGGGCTGGAGCTGGGGGGGCTACTCTGGGGCTGGAGCTGGGGGGGCTACTCTGGGGCTGGAGCTGGGGGGGCTACTCTGGGGTTGGAGCTGGGGGGGGCTACTCTGGGGCTGGAGCTGGGGGGGGCTACTCTGGGGCTGGAGCTGGAGGGGCTAGTCTGGGGCTGGAGCTGGAGGGGCTAGTCTGGGGCTGGAGCTGGGGGGGCTACTCTGGGGCTGGAGCTGGGTAGGCTACTCTGGGGCTGGAGCTGGGGGGGCTACTCTGGGGCTGGAGCTGGGGGGGCAACTCTGGGGCTGGAGCTGAACAGTAATGAGCCTTTGTTGCTTCTAGATATGATTCAGGGAAAATTAATGGCCGGGGTGAATCACTTGAATGCACATTATCCCTTGATTTACCCATGAGTTTGAACTTTAATTGTTTGGTTTTTTTTGGTGTTGAAGTCGTCGCTATTTTCTTAATTACTTGTACCCTCTCTCAATAACCTCTCACAGTGGTAAAATATCTCAAAGCAATCATTTTCAAATGCCCCTGACCTCCTTTCTTTTGTAGTCTTATACCGGCCCATCAAATCCACCTTGAAGCACTATTTCATATGCTCTTCGACTCATCTTTGAAACGCAGACAGGGTCATTTTCTCAGGAGAAATGTCATTTATTTCCCTTGTTAAATCCAACAAAAATGGTCTTATAAAACAATTCTCACTCTCTCTCTCTTTCTCTCTCTGGAATCAGAGCTTTGCTGGAAAATGTTCTTAATCATAGAAATGTGAATTACAGGGCACTCAAGATATGCTTGTAGTGATTTATGAATATGTTTGACATCCACATCAGCATAGTTGACACAATTAATTTCAGTATATTGTTAGATGTTCAGTTACAGGCATTCTGCCTCGTCGCCGCTCCAAAGCTGACTACATAATGAAGTGATAATGTAGGTTTTAGAACTCGACAGTAAGTCTGCGATAGACCTTATACTCTCTAACACTGCTTTTGGGTGTTGAAGCAGCTGTAGCTTCCTGAGTTTTCTCTTTTGTATCCTTAATCCTGTACATGTGCCTATTAAACAATCTGAATCTAATCCCATGTCTCCCACTCTGGGTGATTCAGCTGATGAAGTGTGTCCTCTCTGTTGTCCATATTCTTATTCTACCTGATTTGTCTCTGTGTGATCATAATTACCAAACTGAAGGCAAGAGGGGATTGACTACAGTGTGTTGTTTTTTTGTCCAAGGACTTGCGATGCTGAAGGATGATTTTGCTTCTGTAGGGACTATGTTTGTGGAGAGGAAGTCAAAGGAAAACAATGGTCTCCTAGAGAATATGTAGAGTGGGAGATGGACTTGGTAGATTGATGCCTCTTCTATAAGGGAGAACTCAGAGAGATGCAACCCTAATTAATTTAGGCCTCGACTAAGGTAATACTACTTGGAGAAGTCGTCATTGGACAAAAATAAAAATATATCCATATTGAATATAATTGCCTTAGAGGAAATTAAATTGGTTACTATCTACAGTTGAAGTTGGAAGTTTACATACACTTAGGTTGCAGTGATTAAAACTAGTTTTTCATCCATTCCACAAATTTCTTGTTAACAAAGTATAGTTTTGGCAAGTCGGTAAGGACATCTACTTTGTGCATGACACAAGTAATTTTTCCAACAATTGTTTACAGACAGATTATTTCACTTATAAATTCACTGTATCATAATTCCAGTGGGTCAGAAGTTTACATACACTAAATTGACTGTAAAATTATGTCATGGCTTTAGAAGCTTCTGATAGGCTAATTGACATAATTTGAGTCAATTGAAGGTGTACCTGTGGGTGTATTTCAAGGCCGACCTTCAAACTCAGTGCCTCTGTGCTTGACATGGGAAAATCAGCCAGGACCTCAGAATTTTTTTTGCATACCTCCACAAGTCTGGTTCATCCTTGGGAGCAAGGTTCTACTGGTCATTGTTTTCAGGCTGGTTGTATTGGTGCTAGCTAGGTACCAAGCTAAAGCTAGCTACCCCAGAAGTTGCGGTCAAACAAATTATGCTTTATTACAACGCAGTATTGTTAACACATCGTTCGTGGCCGGTGTTTGCAGACTTTTTTGTACAGCTTTGACAGTGCTACTGTATCTTTTTTGACACACAAAGACCCAAATGGCGTTCCATAGTATGTATGTCGTGAAGCTAATAGCAGTGACGCTATTACTGTGTAACTCCGGTAGGGCAACATCTGAAAAATAGTGCACCTGGTAGTGTGTACCGGTGCTCGACCAGTCAACGAAAGTCAACGTCACCCACGACAGAGAACGGTTGATGGTCAAGGGCAATGAATTCCTTGATCTTGGCTTAAATGGATTTCGCCTTTAAGTTGTCTCGCTGAAATTTTGGTACTCTTTCAAATGACTGCTCGACTTGTTGACTGCTCGATTCACACAGCAGACATTGTGTGCTAGTTTAGGAATGCTGTGTTGCACGTCATGTACCTACATTATAAAGGTATGCACGTCAGCTTTGACATCGGTTTTGCACATCGGGGCGTTAAACTATACATTGGCCAATACCAATGTTGGCACTTTTAGCTAATATCATCCGATTCCGATATGTTCACCGATATGTTCACCGATCTAGCATGCATCCGTAGTATAAACTTCTCAATTTGCTCTTTAAAGTGAATACTGTGTATGTTTATGTGCCTTAAACTAAACCCTGGTGTAACGGCTTTCTAGCTCTTCCTCCTCCTCGGACGAGGAGAGGAGAGAGGGATCGGAAGACCAATATGCAGCGAGGTATGATGACATGATTTATTTAAGACACGACGAAACAATGACACGAACTATACTTGAATAAACTACAAAATAACCAAAAACGAATGTGTAGACAGACCTGAACTATAAGAACTTACAAATAACACGAAGAACGCACGAACAGGGAAAATAGACTACACAAAAGAACGATGTACAAAACAAACCGAAAACAGTCCCGTGTGGTGCACAGACACGGAAGACAATCACCCACAAACAAACAGTGTGAACACACCTACCTTAATATGACTCTCAATCAGAGGAAATGAAAAACACCTGCCTCTAATTGAGAGCCATATCAGGTCACCCAAAACCAACATAGAAACAGAAAACATAGACTGCCCACCCACACTCACGTCCTGACCAACTAACACATACAAAACTAACAGAAACCAGGTCAGGAACGTGACACCTGGACCCTTTTTTATTGTTCCCATCAGGGACTGATTTAGACCTGGGACACCAGGTGTCTGCAATTAATTATTAGGTAGAATGGAAAACTAGCAGGCTCCAGATCTCGTAGAGTAAGTGTTGATTACCCCTGTATAGCCTACCTGTGCATTTGCAGATTTAAGACAATGTGATTTGAAATCCCATCAGCAGCTGCTAATGGCCTAGCAGTACAGTATGATCAGCACAGCAGTTTATGTACACTAAAGCCCTTTGACGCTCAGCTGGATAATGCAAGCTAACAAACATTACATTGCCCATCCCACACTCATCTCTGCTTCTCCTAGTGTTATGAATCTGGCTCCACACAGAAATGCTCACAGCCTATAGCTGTAATTAAAGGTGTCTGTGAGAAAATTGGAAAATAAACTCTCCACAATAGGCTTCTGTAGCTACAGAGAGGAAGAAAGAGAGGCTTGGAGCAGTTGGATATCTCTGCTCCATCAGATAATGTCGTTATCTCAGAATTACACACCAACACAGCCTTGGCAGAACCCGTGAAGAGTTGAGAAACTCTACATTACACATCAATTGATAGTAAACCAAATGTGGGAGTGGTGAGACTGCTTTGCATTTCAGCACAGAGAGATGAGCATGAAGTATTTTGATGTTTAGGGTTTTTGGTCATATTTAACATATGTGTGATTAGCAGAGCAAGTATAGTCAATGATATCAACACCTTCAGTAGTGTGTCTCATAAGCAGCACCTCTGAATATTATCTAAGTTGAAACACTCAGGTCAGGTCACTGTTGTGGCTTGTCATTAGCGCCTCAGTTTTTTAATATCAACTTGTCTGTGGCACTGGAAGCGTTGCATGCTAATCCCCTCCATCTGAAATGATCAGTCCAGGCTCCAGGAGTAGCAGTGGATCTAATTGGTTTCCCTGAGTTGACTGTGTGTCTGTCTGGTTTACCTCTTCATGTTTGTATCATATTATTGTGTACCTAATTTCAAATGCTGGCATTTGACTTTTTCCTCTATAAGGACGCACACACTTCCTATTATTTCCCAGTCATTCCTAATGAGATTTTAAATGAACTGAGTCAACGGAACGAATATTAATGTATATCGACTGGCTCGAGTGTATGCAGTGGTGACCCGTCATTCCGGGCAGGTGTTTTGAGCCCCACATTTCTACTAGAAATGTAAAATAAAAACACTTTTTTGTTGTTGTGGGCTGTTTTGCATGTTATTTTGCCATTAATACACATATCAGCTTGCAAACAATATAAAAATGAATTGAGTTAATAAAGCCGCATACAAACATGGTCTTTTATTTTCTTTCTTAAGGCAGCTCCAAAATGCAGGTGCTTCAGTTGTTCTCTAGTTGCGTCATGATTGGGTAATGTTCTCTAGTTGTGCCGTGATTGGGTAATGTTCTCTAGTTGTGCCGTGATTGGGTAATGTTCTCTAGTTGTGCCGTGATTGGGTAATGTTTTCTAGTTGTGCCGTGATTGGGTAATGTTCTCTAGTTGCGTCATGATTGGGTAATGTTCTCTAGTTGTGCCGTGATTGGGTAATGTTCTCTAGTTGTGCCGTGATTGGGTAATGTTCTCTAGTTGCGTCATGATTGGGTAATGTTCTCTAGTTGTGCCGTGATTGGGTAATGTTCTCTAGTTGTGCCGTAATTGGGTAATGTTCTCTAGTTGCGTCATGATTGGGTAATGTTCTCTAGTTGTGCCGTGATTGGGTAATGTTCTCTAGTTGTGCCGTGATTGGGTAATGTTCTCTAGTTGTGCCGTGATTGGGTAATGTTCTCTAGTTGTGTCGTGATTGGGTAATGTTCTCTAGTTGTGCCGTGATTGACTGTGTTCTGTTACTCTACGTCACCGTCAAATCTAAGGGTAGTGCTCGAAAATTCAAGCCCCTTGGGTGCTGCCATAGAGTTACATTAGAAGTGCCCATCCAAGAAGGCTCAAGGTCATTGGCAACAGATCAAATGACGTCCAATCACGTTATAAGTACAG
Source organism: Salvelinus fontinalis (assembly GCF_029448725.1). Classification (NCBI taxonomy): domain Eukaryota; kingdom Metazoa; phylum Chordata; class Actinopteri; order Salmoniformes; family Salmonidae; genus Salvelinus; species Salvelinus fontinalis. The sequence goes on from NC_074684.1 coordinate 20,680,330, forward strand.
TAACTTTGATTGGACTGATCATGTCAACATCATACTTTCAAAATCTTAGCTAGCAAGCTAGCAGTCATCATCATGAATCAAGTCGACAATCTACTGGCAAATGCTTTTTAATCTTTGTCATTATGAAAATAAATAATGAAGAGAAATTATAGGTAAAACGTGTCGGTGCTCATTGGCCAGTGGACAAGTTGAAAATCGCAAATTCAACAATGAATGGTTTCGAAGGAATTAGTGGCTAACTGCAAACATGGCAAACATGGCAAAGCAATCACTAGCCTGCTATTCAGTAGTGTGGCTGTGTGGTCCCAAGTAGGGTTTAAGGGTCTCTTTTCCAAGCTTAAAATGATAAACATTGGCCATGCTGTCAATCCAGCATGATTTCTGCTGCGCTCAAAAAACTGTTAACTGCGAACTGGGAAATCTGACTTCAGTGACAACTGGGAACTCGGGGGGGAAAAGATGAGCTCCGACAGGGAAAATACGTTTTGAACCGTCATCCAGCTCTGAATTTTAAGTCGGGAACTCGGGCTTCTTTCAAGAGCTACGACCTGAAGATCACTGACGTCATCATGATTTCACCTTGTTTTTTCCCGAGATCCCAGTTGTCTTGAAAGTGCCATAAATCCAGAGAATGCCAGACTTTGATGACAAAGTTTGATGACAAAATTTGCCCTCGAAGGACCGCCGCGCCACCTTCCTGTTCAAGTGAGCACAACACAGCAAGGTGAGTGCAGAAATGTCTTGTATGCTGCTGCATAAATTATGTAATATGCCAGGGAGATATGTATACTGTAGCTAAGAAAGTTATACTAACTTAACTGTATGTTAAGTACCCTGTGTATATAGCCTTATTTATCTTAAAACTGCATTGTTGGTTAAGGGCTTGTAAGTAAGCATTTCACTCTAAGGTCTACCTACACCTGTTGTATTCGGCACGTGTCAAATAACATTTGATTTGATTTTGGTTTGATGTTGTGAAGTAAAAATTTTGTAGCCCGTGTGCCTCACCCTAATCATTTTATATTTTTACCCCTCTTAATTTCACCTACTGTTCTGACTTGGTGGAGCACATGTAGCCTAGAACCTGTTTTAGAGAAATGTAATCATCAAATATTGTAAGAACTTTCATTGTCTGCTTATATGCCCCCTTTATTTATTCTACAGTTCTGACTTGGTGTACAGGGAAAACATTGTAAGAACGCTGTTATGTGATAAGCATTGTCAGGCCTCCTGAGTGGCGCAGTGGTCTAAGGCACTGTATCGCAGTGCTAGCTGTGCCACTAGAGATCCTGGTTCAAGTCCAGGCTCTGTCGCAGCCGGGAGACCCATGGGGCAGTGCACAATTGGCCCAGCATCATCCGGGTTAGGAGAGGGTTTGGCTGGCAGGGATGTTCTTGTCCCATCGCGGACTAACGACTCCTGTGGCGGTTGCCAGGTGTACAGTGTTTCCTCTGACACATTGGTGCGGCTGGCTCCCGGGTTAAGCAAGCAGAGGGTCAAGAAGCAGTGGGTTGTGTTTCGGAGGACGCACGGCTCTCGGCCCGAGTCCGTACGGCGTTGCAGCGATGGGACAAGACTGTAACTACCAATTGGGGAGAAAAGGGGGTATACAAAAAATAAGTATAGTCAATGATAACAACACCACCTGTAGTGTGTCTCATAAGCAGTACCTCTGAATATTTACTAAGATGAAACACTCAGATCAGGTCACTGTTGATGCTTGTCCTTTTTTAATATCATAACTTGTCTGTGGCACTGAAATTGTTGCATGCTGCTGAAATTATCAGTCCAGGCTCCAGGGGTAGCAGTGGTTTCCCTTTTAATTGGTTTCCCTGAGCTGACTGTGCATCTGTCTGGTGTACCTCTTCATGTTTGTATCATATTATTGTGTACCTCGTTTCTTTGGCCTTTTCCTCTACACACTTCCTATTATTTCCCAGTCATTCCTAATGAGATTTTAAATGAACTGAGTCAACGGAACAAGTATTAATGTATATCGACTGGATATGCCTGTTTTTTGGTCCTTTACTACAGCTCTATACTGGATATGCAGATATTGCGTTGGAGCTGCTTTACATTTGTGCATGTCTCTTCCAGTGTGTGTGTGTGTGCCTATGCGTGTTCTCCCTGGTCCCTGTGCCTGTGTGTAGGTGTAGAGGGAGCAGTGAAGGGGCTGATTTGTGCAGGGGGGAGAGGGTTGTGTGTGTGTGTGTGTGTGTGTGTGTGTGTGTGTGTGTGTGTGTGTGTGTGTGTGTGTGTGTGTGTGTGTGTGTGTGTGTGTGTGTGTGTGTGTGTGTGTGTGTGTGTTTAGACTTGATTGACAGCTCTTTCTTAATCCCTTTCATCTCCAGCCAGGACTGACAGGTCCCACCACTGTATTTCACCACATACACAATCAAAGACTCCACAGGTGGCCTGAGAGGTGGTGTGTGTTCAGGCTTGGGCCAAAACAAGGGAATAGAGTGTTATAGCCAATAGTAGAGCACCATATGGGAATAAAGGAGGATGTCATTGGCCAGAAGTAGTACATTTTATGGAGAATGGGGGTTAATTTGAGACAGCACTGTACAGTAAGCCCAGTGAGGAAGCTCAGTGTCGCGAACCACCTGTTGAAGAAGGAGAGGAAGCCAGGCTAAGTGTCACAATGGCTGATGGTATAAGGGCACAAGGTGAGACCTAGACACAGGAGGCAGATGGTTAGAGTCTTTGTAGTTTAATTATAATCCAAAAAGAGTAGGCAAGAGAATGGTCGTGAACAGGCAAAAGGTCAAAACCAGATTCTGAGTCCAAGAGGTAAAGTGTGGCAGACAGGCTCGAGGTCAGGGCAGGCAGAAGGGTCAGGCAGGCGGGTACGGAGTCCAGAAAAAACAGGCAAGGGTCAAAACCGGGAAGACTAGAAAAAGAGAATCTAAAACAGGAGCACGGGAAAACACGCTGGTTGACTTGAAAACATACAAGACGAACTGGCACAGAGAGACAGGAAACACCGGGATAAATACACTGGGGAAAATAAGCGACACCTGGAGAAGGTGAAGAAATCACAAGAACAGGTGAAACAGATGGAGGGTGTGACAGATGGAGGGTGTTTGGAAATCCTGTCCTAATATAAAACAGACCTGGATGTGCCTCACACAGCTGGAGAGGCTAGGTTGTAATGAGTTCAGAAGGTGACAACTCTGTGGGAGACAGTGGGATGGAGAGAAGGGTCTGTAGTTGATATGGACACATGATGATCTGCTGTTGTAGCTAGGGCCATGAGTTTTTACCAGACCATGTCACCTGACCATGGAAGCCTAAATACACAGGCATAAGAATATTTGAAATGAAAGACCAGAACCTTCTGTTCACTGGCCATGCGGTTACAGTGCATTCGGAAAGTATTCAGACCCCTTGACTTTTTCAACATTTTGTTACGTTTTGCCTTATACTAAAATGTATTAAATAAAAAAATGTCCTTATCAATATACACACAATACCCCATAATGACAAAGCGAAAACAGGTTTTTAAATACCTTATTTACAGAAGTATTCAGACCCTTTGCAATGAGACTCGAAATTGAGCTCAGGTGCATCCTGTTTCCATTGATCATCCTTGAGATGTTTCTACAACTTGATTGGAGGCCACTGTGGTAAATTCAATTGATTGGACATGATTTGGAAAGGCACAAACCTGTCTATATAAGGTCCCGCAGTTGACAGTGCATGTCGAAGAAAAACCAAGCCATGAGGTTGAAGGAATTGTCCGTAGAGCTTTGAGACAGGATTGTGTCAAGGCACAGATCTGGGGAAGGGTACCAACATTTTTTTGCAGCATTGACGGTCCCCAAGAACACACTGGCCTCCATCATTCTTCAATGGAAAGAACATTTAAATGGAAGAACTGACCAAGAACCTGATGGTCACTCCAGAGCTCCAGAGTTCCTCTGTGGAGATGGGAGAACCTTCCAGAAGGACAACCATCTTTGCAGCACTCCACCAATCAGGCCTTTATGATAGAGTGGCCAGATGGAAGCCACTCCTCAGTCAAAGGCAAATGACACCCCGCTTGGTGTTTGCCAAAAGAAACCTAAAAGACTCTGATCATGATAAACTAGATTATCTGGTCTGATGAAACCAAGATTGAACTCTTTGGCCTGAATGCCAAGCATCACATCTGGAGGAAACCTGGCACCATCCACGGTGAAGCATGGTGGTGGCAGCATGTGGGGAAGTTTTTCAGCGGCAGGGACCGGGAGAGTAGTCCGGATTGAGGGAAAGATGAACGGAGCAAAGTACAGAGAGATCCTTGATGAAAACCTGCTCCAGGACCTCAGACTGGGTCGAAGGTTCACCTTCCAACAGGACAACGACCCTAAGCACACAGCCAAGACAACGCAGGAGTGGCTTCAGGACAAGTCTCTGAATGTCCTTGAGTGGCCCAGCTTGAACCCGATCGCGCATCTCTGGAGAGACCTGAAAATAACTGTGCAGCAACGCTCCCCATCCAACCTGACAGAGCTTGAGAGGATCTGCAGAGAAGAATGGGAGAATCTCTCCAAATATAGGTGTGCCAAGCTTGTAGCGTGTCGTAGAATTACAACATTATGTTAATCACATTACTTTTATATTAGAATGTATTCCTATACTAGTACATTCACACTGTCTGTTTTTCTGAGGGGAGCCTCTGAGGTTTAACGCTGAAAGTAGTTTTACGATGGCTTGGTGATAACCTGAAGACTGCATTCCATTCTATGATTAGTGTCTGTGTGCCTGTCTGCCGGTGCAAGGCAGACCCTCCCTCCAGTTTATTTCTCCCACATGGCAGATGAATACTGGACTCCCTTATTCTGAGGGAAGGGCCTAGTATCCTATGTTACATTAGTATTTCTGTATAAACAAGCAGTAAATGAACTAGAAACAGATATTTGGTGTCATTTAAATCTTGATGTCTGTTGAATGAGTGGACAATGTACCTTTTTTGTATAATTTCTACATATGTTCTTCGTCACATGGACTCAGGAAGACTATAAAGAGTTTATTTGGGCTTTAACTTTACATCATTGGGTGAACGTTAACGATCCATTACTGCAGTAATTATTAAGGAGTGGTTAAACAAGTTTGCTAGTTTTGAAGAAATCTAAGTCTCTCCTTTTGACTAAAAAATTACAACGACAAGCGTCATACCAAAGAAGACTCGAGGCTGTAATCGCTGCCAAAGGTGCTTCAATAAAGTACTGACTAAAGGGTCTGAATACTTATGTAAATGTGATATTTTTAAATGTTTTTATGAATTTGTTACCACTTCTAAAAAGTGGTGTGGTGTGTGTTTAATTTTAATTTTATTTGTTATGTTTGGAAAGTTGAGTGAGTGAGTAATGAAATGGTTGCATATCCCAGAGCCAATGTATTGCTGTGAGCCGGGGTATGAGAGGGCTTTCAATGTTGTTCAGATGATGGATATACTTTTATAATGAATTATACGTCTTATTTATTTATTGTCCTATCATGGTGGAACAGTTTGAAAATAAATGATACATTTGATTTATTATTGTCCTATCATGGGGAACTACTTTAAAAAAAATAATTATATCAAATATTTATTTATGATCCTATTTTAATGGTACGGTCCATGACCCTATACCCTAGACACCCACCTGAATGACCCAGACACTAAGGAGAAGTCCCTAAGTGTTTTATGTGCCTGCTGTAAGCGGTCTGTATGCAGCCAAAATGAGGTCAGGGACCAAGAGCAGCACTGCCCCCTCAAGATTCTGAGCCTGGGTTGGTCAGGGTTGGTCCTGCAAAGCCAAAGCCCCCTAAAGGGAGAGCATACTACACAAGGAAATTCTCAAAGCTGCTAATGAGAACCTTGATGACCTTGTACCTAGCCGGTGGGGATTCCGGTGGGGTGCCCTAACCCATGGCAGTGGCAGTGCTGGCAACACTAGCGGCAGTAACACATGGTGAGTGGGTCACACTCGGACATTCAGAGAGGGAATATATTATTGTGACCCTGGTGGCACAAAATCAAAGTCGGACTGCATGGAGATGCTTGGGAATATGGTCAATACGGGTGACCATATTGTGGGTGTTTCAGGAAGAAGGTGTACATTTTACCTCCATCATCTAGGATGTGACAATGGTAAATAAAATCTCTCAATTTTTGCCCATTTTTTGCACGGTCTTTTGCAGGCCTTCTCATGCAGCTGCGACTGCAAGTGCATTTGTAAATCAATACCTATCTTGAGTTGGGCTCTGGGATGGTGCAATTGTTGAGAAAGTGAGCTTATGGTTGTGTGGGGGTAAGGGTTGAGTGTGTGTGGGTGTATGTGTGTATCCCACAACTGTTGCGAAGGAGTAAAAGATGTTAGGGACAATAGAGGATGATCCACAGCTATATATAATACAAATCAAGGTGAGGGCGATGGAAATGCATTTGGCAGTTGATCTACTTCAATTCGGTAAATGGCACTGTGTGCTCTTTTCAAAGGATGGATCCCAGTCGGTTCAGGGCTATGGGATACAGGGGGTCGAGGGTGGTCTGCCGGGCATTGGGATGACAACCCAACTCGGGATGAGGAGGGCTTTTAGCGGGTGGAATAGTAGGGACCAATTGGAGGTTTACTTAGTAGAAATGCAAATATCATGGTACAGCTATATAGACACTCAATCATGATGTTACTTTTTAATGGTACGTTTACAAACATATATTTTGATAAAAAGAATTGAAAGTTGTGTCTCATTATGGTAAGTGGTGAAATAAGTATAGCCAGTTACAATTGTAATGGCCTAGCAGATAATAAGAAAATACAATCAGTATTTACCTGACTAAAAGAGAAGGAATATAATATCTATTGTTTACAGGAAACCCATTAAACAGTTTTAGATGAAGTTTTGTGGAAAAAGAACTGGGGGGACGAAATATATTTCTCCCATGGGCAAAGAAATTCAAAAGGGGTGATGGTTTTAATTAACAATCATTTTGATCCAAATGTGCAACTTGTCCAAACAGATCCTCAAGGTAGATGGATTATTTTAAATATGTTATTGGACCATAAACAGATATGGCTTATTAACCTATACGGTCCGAAAAATGATGATCCAAGCTTCTTTGAAAATATATATAAGAATTTATCAACTCTACAAGCAGCACTATTATTATGGTGGGAGATTTTAATACGGTCTTAAATACCTCTATGGACCGGAAAGGAAATCACACTACAAACTATCACCCTCAGGCACTTAAGGAAATCATGAATGTCATGGATATATTGGAATTAGTGGATATATGGAGACTTAAATACCCTGACCTAGTGAGATATACATGGCAGAGGCTTAATCAAGCTAGACTACTTTCTTATACCATTCTCTCTGGCACCAAAAGTTTAAAAAGTGTTGATAGGGGACAGAATGCGGACGGATCATCACATAATTGGCATATATATTACTCTTACAGAATTTCCACGTGGGCGAGGATATTGGAAATTTAATCAAAGCCTACTAGATGATAAATTGTTTAGAACTAGGACAGAAGAATTTATAACTGACTTTTTCATTCATAACAGGTATAGCAGATCCCCGTATTGTATGGGGCACTTAAGTGTTCCTTTAGAGGCAATGCAATTCAGTACTCATCAATAAAACAAAAGCAATTTAGATCAAAAGAGTCCATATTAACAAAGGAAATTGAAGCACTAACAGTACAGTTAGATAGCAATAAAAACGGTACCATAGAGGCACAGAATAAGTTAGAGGAAAAACAAAAAGAAATGGAGGAACTTATTCAAGAAAGATCCAGTGTAATATATTATAAAAATAAAGCGAACTGGATGGAATATGGGGGAAAATGCACCAAATTCTTTTTCAATCTTCAATATAGAAATGCTACCAATTTTTTTTTATTAAAACTTGTTACAAATTATGGAGTCACGCATGATACACCAAATGATATTTTGAAAGATTTTTTTCCTAATAATAATGTAAAATTAACATCTGTACAGAAAGACTCATGTGAAGGCCAAATTACAGAGGAGGAACTGCTTGATGCAATTGCGACCTTTAAGGATGGGAAAACTCCAGGGCTGGATGGCATACCAGTGGAAGTATACAAAACTGTTTTTGATATACTCAAAGGACCATTATTAGCTTGTTTTAACCACTCCTATATAAATGGTAGATTATCAGACACGCAACAAGAAGGTCTGATATCATTATTACTGAAACAGGACCCAAGTGGTATATCCTGTTGAGGCTAGGGGGTGCTGTTGTCACTATTTATGGAAATCGTGTAATTTTTGAAACGGCTTCCTACAAAATTATTGATCGTACAATATGCATATTATTATTATTATTGGATAGAAAACAGTCTATAGTTTCTATAGGCGTTGAAATTTTGTCTCTGAGTGGAACAGAACTCATTCTACAGCAATTTCCCTGACATGGAGTCAGATTTCACACATTTTGGCCCCTGTTCTGGAGTCAGTTTAAAGGCCACTGTTATTGCTATGAGTATACGGACACTGCTTACGTCTTCCCCTGGATGCCTTTACGTGATGACGATTTGAATGGTGTGGATTGCGCAATCACAGCCACTATAAATGAAAAACACGTGTAGGTAGGCACTCCTTTCCTGCTGCGTTGGACGCACGGTGGGCACCGACCCGTTCTTTTTCCAAGCATTAGTGGAGCCAGTAATATTTCTCAGGTCATGTTTCTACTCGTTATAGGAGTTAAAAACATCATAAGGTAGTTAATTTAAACCGTTTTATAGCAATTTATACCCGTTTAGTGCGATTTTGGGACATTTATTTCTGAGACACTGTGAATCTCTGGGCACGCTTCCAGTTCATGCCGAACGAAATGGGCATTTCTACATGGCAAGAGGACAGCTTTCGACCAAAAGACGATTAGACCCAAGAAAGGATTCTTTGACCAAGATTCTGATGGAAGAACAGCTCAAAGTAGGAACAATTTATTATGATAAATCGTGTTTCTGTCGAAAAATGTTAATGGCTTAGGACGCCATCTTGTTTGACGTAGCTTCGCTTGGCGCAAACTGTATTGAAAAGTAAGGATAATTTAAAAAATGTAATTCCGCGATTGTATTAAGAATTAAATTGTCTATCAATCGCTGTCCACCCTGTATTTTTTAGTCAAGTTTATGAGTATTTATGTATACGACTAGATCACTGTCTAATATGGCGCAGGACATTTTCTGACCAGCTGGGCTACTTTTCTCATTGTCTAACTGTAACGGTCCTGACCTGTTTTATGATGTTTTTGTATGTGTTTATGGTCAGGGCGTGTGTTTTGGGTGGGCAGTCTATGTTTTGTATTTCTAGGTTGGGTTTTGTGTTCGGCCTGGTATGATTCTCAATTAGAGACAGGTGTGTATCGTTTGTCTCTAATTGAGAGTCATACTAAGGCAGCCAGGGTTTCACTGGGGTTTTGTGGGTGTTTGTTCCTGTGTCCACACATGGACGGTTGAAGGTTAGTCACGTTTGTTGTTTTGTAGTTTTGTAGTGTCTTGTTTGCTGTTTTCATTAAAAGATGGCTTATTTCCCTCAATCCGCATCTTGGTCCTATCCATGCTCCTCCTCGTTTGAGGAGGAGAACAACATTGACTACCTTTACAGAATCACCCACCATTCCAGAGCCAAGCAGCGGAGTAATTGGAGTAAGGGACAGGAAAGGGACCCTGGGGAAGGGTTGGAGAGAATCGCCGCTCTCGGGAGGAGAGGAGGGCAGCCACAGCCCAGGAGCGCTGGTATGAGGAGGCAGCACATAGGAGAGGCTGGAAGCCCGAGAGGCTCACCCAAAAATTTCTTGGGGGGGGGGCTAAAGGGGAGTGTGGCGAAGCCGGGTTGGATACCTGAGCCAACTCCCCGGGCTTGCCGTGAAGTAAGAGGGCGTCGTACTGGTCAGACACCGTGTTATGCGGTAAAGCGCACGGTGTCCCCAGTACGCGTGCTTAGCCCAGTGCGGGCTATTCCACCTTGTCGCACTGGGAGGGCTAGGTTGGGCATCGAGCCGAGTGCCATGAAGCCGGCCCAACGTATCTGGTCTCCAGTACGTCTCCTCGGGCCGGCGTACATGGCACCAGCCTTACAGGTGGTGTCCCCGGTTCGCCTGCAGAGCCCAGTGCGGGCTATTCCACCTCGCCGCACTGGCAGGGCTACGGGGACCATTCAACCTGGTAAGGTTGGGGAGGCTCGGTGCTCAAGAGCACGTGTCCTCCTTCACGGTCCGGTATATCCGGCGCCACCTTCCCACCCCAGCTCAGTACCACCAGTGCCTACACCACGCACCAGGCTTCCAGTGCATCTCCAGAGCCCTGTTCCTCTTCCACGCACTCTCCCTATGGTGCGTGTCTCCAGCCCGGTACCTCCAGTTCCGGTACCACGCACCAGGCCTAGAGTGCGCCACGAGAGTCCAGTGTGCCCAGTTCCTGTTCCCCGCACTCGCCCTGAGGTGCGTGCCCTCAGCCCGGTACCTCCAGTTCCGGTACCACGCACCAGGCCTATAGTGCGTCTCAGCCGGCCAGAGTCTGCCGTCTGCCTAGCGCCAGAGCCGTCCTGCCATGACCAGCCAGAGCCGTCCTGCCATGACCAGCCAGAGCCGTCCTGCCATGACCAGCCAGAGCCGTCCTGCCATGACCAGCCAGAGCCGTCCTGCCATGACCAGCCAGAGCCGTCCTGCCATGACCAGCCAGAGCCGTCCTGCCATGACCAGCCAGAGCCGTCCTGCCATGACCAGCCAGAGCCGTCCTGCCATGACCAGCCAGAGCCGTCCTGCCATGACCAGCCAGAGCCGTCCTGCCATGACCAGCCAGAGCCGTCCTGCCATGACCAGCCAGAGCCGTCCTGCCATGACCAGCCAGAGCCGTCCTGCCATGACCTGCCAGAGCCGTCCTGCCATGACCTGCCAGAGCCGTCCTGCCATGACCTGCCAGAGCCGTCCTGCCATGACCTGCCAGAGCCGTCCTGCCATGACCTGCCAGAGCCGTCCTGCCATGACCTGCCAGAGCCGTCCTGCCATGACCTGCCAGAGCCGTCCTGCCATGACCTGCCAGAGCCGTCCTGCCATGACCTGCCAGAGCCGTCCTGCCATGACCTGCCAGAGCCGTCCTGCCATGACCTGCCAGAGCCGTCCTGCCATGACCTGCCAGAGCCGTCCAGCCAGGACCTGCCAGAGCCGTCCAGCCAGGACCTGCCAGAGCCGTCCAGCCAGGACCTGCCAGAGCCGTCCAGCCAGGACCTGCCAGAGCCGTCCAGCCAGGACCTGCCAGAGCCGTCCAGCCAGGACCTGCCAGAGCCGTCCAGCCAGGACCTGCCAGAGCCGTCCAGCCAGGACCTGCCAGAGCCGTCCAGCCAGGACCTGCCAGAGCCGTCCAGCCAGGACCTGCCAGAGCCGTCCAGCCAGGACCTGCCGCCCCTTATCCCGGTGCTGCCCCTTATCCCGGTGCTGCCCCTTATCCCGGTGCTGCCCCTTATCCCGGTGCTGCCCCTTGTCCCGGTGCTGCCCCTTGTCCCGGTGCTGCCCCTTGTCCCGGTGCTGCCCCTTGTCCCGGTGCTGCCCCTTGTCCCGGTGCTGCCCCTTGTCCCGGTGCTGCCCCTTGTCCCGGTGCTGCCCCTTGTCCCGGTGCTGCCCCTTGTCCCGGTGCTGCCCCTTGTCCCGGTGCTGCCCCTTGTCCCGGTGCTGCCCCTTCTCCCGGTGCTGGCCGCTCATTTAGGGGATGTTAGTTTTAGGGTGGTCATTGGGAGGGGAAGACAGAAGCGGGGAGTGACTATGGTGGTGTGGGGACAGCGTCCAGAGCCTGAGCCACCACCGTGGTCAACTGCCCACCCAGACCCTCCCCTGGACTTTGTGCTGGTGCGCCCGGCGTTCGCACCTTGAGGGGGGGGTTCTGTAACGGTCCTGACCTGTTTTATGATGTTTTTGTATGTGTTTATGGTCAGGGCGTGTGTTTTGGGTGGGCAGTCTATGTTTTGTATTTCTAGGTTGGGTTTTGTGTTCGGCCTGGTATGATTCTCAATTAGAGACAGGTGTGTATCGTTTGTCTCTAATTGAGAGTCATACTAAGGCAGCCAGGGTTTCACTGGGGTTTTGTGGGTGTTTGTTCCTGTGTCCACACATGGACGGTTGAAGGTTAGTCACGTTTGTTGTTTTGTAGTTTTGTAGTGTCTTGTTTGCTGTTTTCATTAAAAGATGGCTTATTTCCCTCAATCAGCATCTTGGTCCTATCCATGCTCCTCCTCGTTTGAGGAGGAGAACAACATTGACTACCTTTACACTAACCATGATTTTGGTGGCTAAATATGCACATTTTCGAACAAACTGTATATGTATGTTGTAATGTGATGTTACAGGAGTGTCATCTGAAGAATTCTGAGAAGGTTAGTGAAAAAATTAATATATTTTGGCGATGTTTACGTTATCGCTCTCTTTGGCTAGAATCAATGCTGGTGTAATGTTTGCACATGTGCTATGCTAATATAACGATTTATTGTGTTTTCGCTGTAAGACACTTAGAAAGTCAGAAATATTGTCTGTATTCACAGGATCTGTGTCTTTCGATTAGTGTATGCTGTGTATTTTTACGAAATGTTTGATGATTAGTAGTTAGGTAAACACGTTGCTCATTGTATTTATTCTAGTCCATTTGTGACGGTGGGTGCAATTGTAAACTATGACATCTACCTGAAATATGCAAATTTTTCTAACAAAACCTATCCTATACCATAAATATATTATCGGACTGTCATCTGATGAGCTTTTTTCTTGGTTAGTGGATATCAATATCTTAGTTTAGCCGAATTGGTGATAGCTACTGGTGTTGGTGACAAAGAAAAGATGGTGGATTATGCTAATGTGTTTAGCTAATAGATTTACATCTTTACATATTGTGTCTTCCCTGTAAAACATTTTAAAAATTTTGGAATTTCGCGGCTCTGCCTTTTCAGTGGGGGTGGGGGGGGTGTTCCGCTAGGGGCACCCCAGTCCTAGACAGGATATATAAAGATCCAGTCCATTTAAAAAATTGGAGACCTCTTACACTTCAGTGATGCAAAAATCCTAGCAAAATGCTTGGCGCATAGAATTAAAAAAGTATTGTCATATTATTCATCCTAATCAGACAGGTTTTTTACATGGACGGTACACCAGGCCTGGTTTTCATAGCTGATTTTGAAAAGGTTTTTGATAAAGTACAACTGGAGTTTATATACAGTGGGGAGAACAAGTATTTGATATACTGCCGATTTTGCAGGTTTTCCTACTTACAAAGCATGTAGAGGTCTGTAATTTTTATCATAGGTACACTTCAACTGTGAGAGATGGAATCTAAAACAAAAATTCAGAAAATCACATTGTATGATTTTTAAGTAATTAATTTGCATTTTATTGCATGCCATAAGTATTTGATCACCTACCAACCAGTAAGAATTCCGGCTCTACAGACCTGTTAGTTTTTCTTTAAGAAGCCCTCCTGTTCTCCACTCATTACCTGTATTAACTGCACCTGTTTGAACTTGTTACCTGTATGAAAGACACCTGTCCACACACTCAATCAAACAGACTCCAACCTCTCCACAATGGCCAAGACCAGAGAGCTGTGTAAGGACATCAGGGTTAAATTGTAGACCTGCACAAGGCTGGGATGGGCTACAGGACAATAGGCAAGCAGCTTGGTGAGAAGACAACAACTGTTGGCGCAATTATCAGAAAATGGAAGAAGTTCAAGATGACGGTCAATCACCCTCGGTCTGGGGCTCCATGCAAGATCTCACCTCGTGGGGCATCAATGATCATGAGGAAGGTGAGGGATCAGCCCAGAACTACACGGCAGGACCTGGTCAATGACCTGAAGAGAGCTGGGACCACAGTCTCAAAGAAAACCATTAGTAACACACTACGCAGTCATGGATTAAAATCCTGCAGCGCACGCAAGGTCCCCCTGCTCAAGCCAGCCCGTCTGAAGTTTGCCAATGACCATCTGGATGATCCAGAGGAGGAATGGGAGGAGGTCATGTGGTCTGATGAGACAAAAATAGAGCTTTTTGGTCTAAACTCCACTCGCCGTGTTTGGAGGAAGAAGACGGATGAGTACAACCCCAAGAACACCATCCCAACCGTGAAGCATGGAGGTGGAAACATCATTCTTTGGGGATGCTTTTCTGCAAAGGGGACAGGACGACTGCACCGTATTGAGGGGAGGATGGATGGGGCCATGTATCGCGAGATCTTGGCCAACAACCTCCTTCCCTCAGTAAGAGCATTGAAGATGGGTCGTGGCTGGGTCTTCCAGCATGACAACGACCCGAAACACACAGCCAGGGCAACTAAGGAGTGGCTCTGTAAGAAGCATCTCAAGGTCCTGGAGTGGCCTAGCCAGTCTCCAGACCTGAACCCAATAGAAAATCTTTGGAGGGAGCTAAAAGTTCGTATTGCCCAGCGACAGCCCCGAAACCTGAAGGATCTGGAGAAGGTCTGTATGGAGGAGTGGGCCAAAATCCCTGCTGCAGTGTGTGCAAACCTGGTCAAGAACTACAGGAAACCTATGATCTCTGTAATTGCAAACAAAGGTTTCTGTACCAAATATTAAGTTGTGCTTTTCTGATGTATCAAATACTTATGTCATGCAATAAAATGCTAATGAATTACTTAAAAATCATACAATGTGATTTTCTGGATTTTTGTTTTAGATTCTGTCTCTCACAGTTGAAGTGTACCTATGATAAAAAATTACAGACCTGTACATGCTTTGTAAGTAGGAAAACCTGCAAAATCGGCAGTGTATCAAATACTTGTTCTCCCCACTGTATGTCACACATGCAGCTAACACAGACATATGGAAATGTCTGCTCTACCCAAAATTACAACCAATTAATTGCAGCATTACCACAAAAATGGAACAGGCAAGTAGAAAGGGAAAAAAGTAAGGAACTTGAATGTCGGCCCTATATTAAAGAACATAAATGGTTAAAGAAAAGTGTGATAAATAAAAACATATACCAATTTCATTTAAGGACCAAAAAACTGACAGCTGTGCCATATAAATTGCAAAATAGTTGGGAAGAGATTTTCGATGTACCCATTCCATGGCACATGGTTTATGAATTGATACGCAAAACAACGCCGGATTCGAAACTTCAAATTTTTCAATTTAAATGACTATACAAAGTTCTTGCAACTAATAGAATGTTATATATATATATGGGGGATACAATCTTCACAGCTCTGCAGATTCTGCTGTGAGGAGGCAGAGTCATTAGATCATTTATTTTGGTATTGTCCATATGTAGCTCGTTTTTGGTCACAGGTCCAGGAATGGCTGAAGAATTGCAACATTTGCCTAGAGCTATCGCTACAGATAGCAATACTGGGGGATTTGAAAAGCCATAGTCAATCAATCAATAATATAATAATTATTTTAGCAAAAATGTTTATTTTTAATTTACAATCTGTAGAAGCTATGAGAATAGGAAGGTTCAATTATTTTGTGAAGCATCACTGCACAGTTGAAAAATAAATGGCAAATAGAAATCCGAAATGGATGATGTTGAGAGATAGATGGGAGGAGTTGAATGGAGCTGAAGGGTGGGACTAATAACAAGATAAACAATGTAAAACATACGGGATCTGTAAAATGTATATAGGTTCGGAACTTTTGTGAAATAGCACAGTTACAAATAGAAATCAAAACTGTATGGACATCAGAAATAGAGGAAGGACTAAGAACAAACAAGAGAGAACTATTGTAAAGTAGACTGTGTCTGTAAAATGTGTATAAGATGTATAAATTGAAGGTAAAAGCAGAAGCGTTTATTTGTTTACTCCAATTGGGGGATCGGTGGTAGGGTTTGCGGGGAATAATAATAAAGGTATATTCTTTAAAAAAGTATGTATGTCTATATAGGTATGTGTATGTATATATGTGTATATGTATGCATACGTGTATGGATATATATATACAGTATTTACCCCCAAAATATGGGGGATTGGAAAAATAAAAAAACTGTTTTTGATTTGTCATTATGTGGTATTGTGTGGATTGAAGTAAGAAAACAATTTTGTAAATTGTAACGTAACAAAATGTGGAAAAAGTCAAGGGGTCTGGATACTTTCCGAATGCCCTGTATGTGAATGTACTGTAGTACACAAGCTGTGTTCCAATGCCCTTTCCAGTCTGTGGTTTAGTAGCTGTGCTGTAATGTCTTCTTTCCTGCCTCTCCTCTCCAGGGAACTTCTGGTAACTCTGGCTCTGGGCCAGGTCTTGTCTCTGCTCGTCTGTGGCATCGGGCTGACCAGCAAGTACCTGGCTCATGAATACCACGCCAACACGCCCGTGTTCCAGAGCTTTCTCAACTACATCCTTCTGTTCCTAGTCTACACCAC
The DNA here is from genome assembly GCF_029448725.1 of Salvelinus fontinalis. Lineage (NCBI taxonomy): Eukaryota > Metazoa > Chordata > Actinopteri > Salmoniformes > Salmonidae > Salvelinus > Salvelinus fontinalis. The sequence continues at coordinate 20,696,704 of NC_074684.1, forward strand.
CACGCTCGCCGTCAGGCAAGGTATGACACTGGACACGCATGCAGTCATGCAAGCACACACAGACACAATATTTTATTATGTTCCCCAATTCTTCCTGGGGTTCAAACAGGAAACAAAACACAAACAATAATATACATAACAATATAATACAATATAATATAATGCAAAATACAATACAAAATATTTAAAAATGTCTGTCTCTTCACAGTACCCAGCAAGGTGTTCTTTTATAATTAAAAAAAAAATGGTTTTAATGCTAGCTTGAGTTACTTGGGGTGGCAGAGTTTCATGTAGTCATGGCTCTATTTAATACTGTGCGTTTCCAAGCCTCTGTTCTGGACCTGGGGACTGGGACGAGACTCTGGCTGCAAGTCTTGTGTTGTACCGATGAGTGTCTGAACTTGAATAGACAGTTTGATACCTTTAACCCATCAACACCTCGGACAAAGACCAGTCAGTCTCTTCTCAACTTTGAGCCAGGAGAGATTGACACGCATACCACTGACATTCGCCCTCCATGTAAATCTAAGTGCAATACGTGCTGCTCTGTTCTGGTCAAACTTTAATCTTCCTACAGTTGGAAGTCGGAAGTTTACTTACATTTCACGCCAAATACATTTAAACTCAGTTTTCCACAATTCCTGGCATTTAATCCTGGTAAGAATTCCCTGTCTTAGGTCAGTTAGGATCACTACTTTATTTTAAGAATGGGAAATGTCAGAATAATAGTAGAGAGAATGATTTATTTCAGCTTTTATTTCTTTCATCCATTCCCAGTGGGTCAGAAGTTTACATACACCCAATTAGTATTAGGTAGCATTGCCTTTAAATTGTTTAACTTGGGTCAAATGTTTCGGGTAGCCTTCCACAAGCTTCCCACAATAAGTTGTGGGAAGCTTTGGCCCATTCCTCCTGACAGAGCTGGTGTAACTGGGTCAGGTGTGTAGGCCTCCTTGCTCACACATGCTTTTTCAGCTCTGCCCACAAATGTTCTATAGGATTGAGGTCAGGGCTTTGTGATGGCCACTCCAATACCTTGACTTTGTTGTCCTTAAGCCATTTTGCCACAACTTTGGAAGTATGCTTGGGGTCATTTTCCATTTGGAAGACCCATTTGCGACCAAGCTTTAACTTCCTGACTGATGTCTTGAGATGTTGCTTCAATATATCCACATAATTTTCCTACCTCATGATGCCATCTATTTTGTGAAGTGCACCAGTCCCTCCTGCAGCAAAGCACCCCCACAACATGATGCTGCCTCCCCCATGCTTCACGGTTGGGATGGTGTTCTTCGGCTTGCAAGCCTCCCCCTTTTTCCTCCAAACATAATGATAGTCATTATGGCCAAACAGTTCTATTTTTGTTTCATCAGACCAGAGGACATTTCTCCAAAAAGTACGATCTTTGTCCCCATGTGCAATTCCAAACCGTAGTCTGGGTTTTTTATGGCGGTTTTGGAGCAGTGGCTTCTTCCTTGCTGAGCGACCTTTCAGGTTATGTCGATAAAGGACTCGTTTTACTGTGGATATAGATACTTTTGTACCTGTTTCCTCCAGCATCTTCACAAGGTCTTTTGGTGTTGTTCTGGGATAGATTTGCACTTTTTGCACCAAAGTACATTCATCTCTAGGAGACAGAACACGTCTCCTTCCTGAGCAGAATGACGGCTGTGTGGTCCCATGGTGTTTATACTTGCGTACTATTGTTTGTACAGATGAACGTGGTACCTTCAGGCGTTTGGAAATTGCTCCCAAGGATGAACCAGACTTGTGGAGGTCAACAATTTTTTTCTCTGATTTCTTGGCTGATTTCTTTTGATTTTCCCATGATGTCAAGCACAAAGGCACTGAGTTTGAAGGTCGGCCTTGAAATACATCCACAGGTACACCTCCAATTGACTGAAGTGATGTCTATTAGCCCATCAGAAGCCTCTAAAGCCATGACATTTTCCAAGCTGTTTAAAGGCACAGTCAACTTAGTGTATGTAAACTTCTGACCCACTAAAATTGTGATACAGTGAAATAATCTGTCTGTAAGCAATTGTTGGAAAAATTACTTGCCAAAACTATACTTTGTTCACAAGAAATGTATGGAGTGGTTGAAAAACTACTTTTAATGACTCCAACCTAAGTGTATGTAAACTTCCGACTTCAACTGTATGTCCTTCTTTACCATACATGACCACACAACTGGGCAGTAGTCCAGGTGCGACAAAAGGGCCTGTAGGACCTGTCTGGTTGATTTACAGTGCCTTCTGAAAGTATTCACACGCCTTGACTTTGTTACAGTCTGAATTTAAAATGGATTAAATGTCGTTTTTTGTCACTGGCCTACACACAATACGCTATATTCTTAAAGTGGAATTATGTTTTTCGAAATTTGTACAAATTAATACAAAATGAAAAGCTGAAGTGTCTTAAGTCAAAAAATATTCAACCCCTTTGTTATGGCAAGCCTGTCACGTTCCTGACCTGTTTTCTCTTGTTTTATATGTCTTTATTGGTCAGGGCGTGAGTGTTGGGTGGGCAGTCTATGTTTTCTATTTCTATGTGGGGTTTTGTGTTCGGCCTGGTATGATTCTCAATTAGAGACAGGTGTGTATCGTTTGTCTCTGATTAAGAGTCATACTAAGGCAGCCAGGGTTCCACTGGTGTTTTGTGGGTGTTTGTTTCCTGTCTCAGTGTTTGTTCTGCACCAGATAGGACTGTCTCGGTTTTCACGGTTTGTTATTTTGTTATTTGTTAAGTGTTCATGGTTATTGTTTAATTAAACATGTTGAGCACTGGCTACACTGCATTTTGGTCCTCTCCTTTTCCCCTGGAAGAAAACCTTCACAAAACCTAAATAAGTTCAGGAGAAGAAATGTGCTTAACAAGTCACATAATGAGTTGCATGGACTCACTCTGTATGCAATAATACTGTTTAACATGATTTTTTAATGACTGCCTCATCTCTGTACCCCACACATACATATATTTATGTATGTGTATATACATATATTTATGGGGTATTGTGTGTGGATGGGTGATTGCAACTGGCAGGGGGGAATCCGATTTCCATTTCAAGGCTATACATTTCTTGGCAATCGCTAGCAATATTTCTGTTAGCTTTATAGTATGGCTTTGCCTAAGATTGGAATTAGTAAAGTTACCCAGTAGACAGACCTCCGGGACTAAAGGGAATGGAACCCCATGAATTGAGGATATGGTATCGCATACCCCCTGCCAGAAACGGTGTAATTTTGAACACTGCCAAGTGGAATGGAGGAATGTTCCTTCATCTGAGCCACATCTAAAACATCAGGGTTGAACTTGTGCAATCTAGATGGGGTGATGGAGAGCTGATGGAGGAAACTGTATTTCATTTTTAATAAATGTCTAAAAACATGTTTACACTTTATATTTATGGGGTATTGTGTGTGGATGGGTGAGGGAAAAAAGTATATTTAATCCATTTTGAATTCAGTCTGTAACACAGCAAAATGTGGAATAAGTCAAGGGGTATGAATACTTTCTGAAGGCACTGTAGATGTCAAGAAAGCAGCGCTTTATCATGGACAGACCTCTTAGATTTCGATAGAATTTTGAATAACCACATGACAATGCTTTTGAGATACGAAGACATTATTATAAATTAAATGAAACTGTTCCATGAAAATGTGCATATGAAAACCATAACTGGCACGCAGATCGGTAGAAATTGTAAAAGAAATTGGCATTCCACATGAGAAAGGTTGCAGACTTCAATTGTAGTCTATTACCGGCAACTTCAGGAAAGTAAAGGCAGAATCTGCGAAAGTCAGCAGGAGTGGGAGGAGGATGCTCGGGTGAGGTTGTTTTTGAGTTTTTTTCTGTTTTGGAATATTTTTTTCATCTGTACAGGATTGCTTTCTCAGTTTTCTTCTATCACAGCCATTAAAGTCATTATTTTACTCCTGAACTTATTTATGCTTGCCTTAACAACTTCTTTGGGGTTGGGGGCAGTATTTTCATGTCCGGATGAAAAGCATGCCCAGAGTAAACGGCCTGCTACAAAGCCATAAAAGCTAGAATATGCATATTATTAGTAGATTTGGATAGAAAACACTCTGAAGTTTCTAAAACTGTTTGAATGACGTCTGTGAGTATAACAGAACACATATGACAGGCAAAAACCTGAGAAAAAATTCCAACCAGGAAGTGGGAAATCTGAGGTTGGTCGAATTTCAACTCAGCTCCTATTGAAGATAGTGGGATATTGGTAATGTTGCACTTCCTAAGGCTTCCACTAGATGTCAATAGTCTTTAGAACCTTGTCTGATGCTTCTACTGTGAAGTGGGGGCAAAGGAGAGTGGAATGAGTCAGAGGTCTGCCAGCAGCCACGAGATGACCATGCGCGTTCACATGAGAGTTTGCTACCGTTCCATTTGCTTTTCTGAAGACAAAGGAATTCTCCGGTTGGAGCATTATTGAAGAATTATGTTAAAAAGATCCTAAAGATTGATTCAATATATCGTTTGACATGTTTCTACTGACTGTTACGGAACTTTTTGACATTTCATCTGCTTTTAGTGAACTTCTGAACGTAAGGCGCCAATGTAAACTCAGATTTTTTTATATAAATATGAACTTTACAGAACAAAACATACATGTATTGTGTAACATGAAGTCCTATGAGTGTCATCTGATGAAGATCATCAAAGGTTAGTGATTAATTTTATCTATATTTCTGCTTTTTGTGAATCCGCTCTTTTGCTGGAAAAATGGCTGTGTTATTCTGTGAATAGGCACTCACCTAACATAATCGTTTGGTTTGCTTTCGTCGTAAAGCCTTTTTGAAATCGGACACTGTGGCTGCATTTACAACAAGTGTATCTTTAAAATGGTGTAAAACACATGTATGTTTGAGGAATTTTAATTATGGGATTTCTGTTGTTTTGAATTTGGCGCCCTGCAGTTTAACTGGCTGTTGAAGAGGTGGGACGCTACCGTCTCACGTACCCAAGAGAGGATAACAAAGGGGTTGAATACTTATTGACTCGAGACATTTCAGGTCTATATTTTTTTATGTAATTTGTCAAAACATAATTCCACTTTGACATTATGGGGTATTTATTGTGTAGGCCAGTGACAAAATCTCTATTTAATACGTTTTACATTTGGGCTGTAACACAACAAAATGTGGAAATTCAAGGGTTGTGAATACTATCTGAAGGCACTGTTTATTGTAAAAAAAAACGTCCTCTCGGTGCATCTAATCAAGCTAGATGACATAATATATTTGCTATGCTTAATGGTATACGAGCTGGAGATGAATTGGACAGGAAAGGACTTGTATAAACTGGAGACAGTTTGCAGCTGGGTTTGTGTTATCTACTGACTTTCTGGGTGACCCCGTGGAGTGCTCACAGGGAACATTTCAAAACAAAGCAGCAGGTTACTGTGTGGAGAGTGTGTGTACACCCATTGAAAGGCTGTCTGAGTGGAACACCTGTGGGGAGTGTCAATGCTTCAGTGCTACTCTCAGCATTGCCTGTTGTGCTTGAGTGGGCATTGTCACACTGTTTATCTGAAGAACTGTAGATTGTAGCCTCCAGATCAAGAAGAGTGGAAAAGTGAGCTGATTGGTTTTAGTCAACAGACTGACAGAGGAAGAGGTTTCCTATGGGGTAGTTTAGATGTACTCTTAGTTTGGAGTTTTTGCTTTTTGTCCTCTACCATTTCATGCTGAATTAAGTTAAGTTTTCTTCCACCCACATGACCAGGGCCAGCTCCAAGCTTAAGCAACATAAGCATTCGCATAGGCCCCCCCCCCCCCCCAAAAACTAATTAAATTAATAAACTTACTGTTGAGAGTTAGAATAGTAGATTACACAAGGTGCAAGTTCGACATTTGGTTGTGCATCAGCAATGTTTCTCTTATGTCAGTCACTGACAGTCACTCAATTAGCCAAATCAGCTAACCATTTTTAGATTGGTAAATAAGTCTAGCCAGCTATCTAAACTTGTAGTAATCATGGCTGAATACTGACCAGTCACGCATGGCACGTCCCCAGGGGCCCTGACCTCCAGGGAAATCCCATTTGATTTTGTTAGTCACTCTCACTCAGATGTCATTAATATGGCATAAGCCAGGGCAAAATGTGTAAAACTGCAGGAAAATTCTCCCCACCCGAACCAAATCTCGCTTAGGGCCTGTCATGCCAAATAATCTCCCCCTCTGCGTCACAATGGGATTCGATTAACTATTAGCGTTCGTTGCTATATCAATGGTGTGATGACCTAATGATTAGAATTTAGATTATTATTACAGCCTAAATTACGTTATTTTCATCATCGCTATGCAAACAAGGCTGATTTCTGTGATAATTTCACTGTTTTAACAAGTTTTGTTAAGCTAATAAAATTAAAACATTACTTCGAACTACTTTTGGGTACCTTGTTGACAATTACAACATGAAATCCATGTCTTTAAATGTTACGTTTTGTAAATTTGACAGATCAGTGCAGTGTTACAAGCATTTCACTACACCAGCAATAACATCTGCTAAATATGTGTATGTGACCAATACATTTGATTTGAAATGGCAAAGGAAATGTGTAATCTGCTTGACACTTTAAAGTTACTTATCTTACAGAACACAAAGTCAGCTCATTTCCACTCCATTCATATGCAAATCCATTTGATTCATACACTGGTTTGTCTGGCTGTCATGTTTTTATTTTAACCTGCCCTTCCCTTATCTACACTGAAATAATATCATTTCAGTAGTCCTCTGTTATGATTCATTTCTTTCTATCTCACATAGCACCTTAATAGACCCTTGTGGTTGAATATATAGTACACCCTTGTGGTTGAATATACATGTATCTAGTATGTCCTAGGACACAACAATGAATAATGTGGAGCAAATAAATACAATCAAAGGATAACTTACAATAATGAACACCTTGTGAAATAGCTGAGAAAACCAACCTGGCAATATTTAAGATTTTAAAACAAACTTTAGTTCTTGGTACAGTTGTGTCATTCATTCATTTTCACAGACTTTTTCTACACTCACATGGCAATCAGACTAAAATACTGAATTCTGGTGTGTGGAATATAGAGCAGGTGGTTGTTGTGTGGGTGGGAGGTTCTGCCTGTCACTTGTTCTCAACCGGCAGCCAATCTCAGAAGGGGGATTTGAAGAGGGAGACTGCAGTGTTTATATGTGTATCTCACATTATGTGCCCAGTATGATAGAGCATAAACTTTCTTAGCAGATGCCAACATGACAATAACAGTAGCTGTAGATTGTAATGAAGTTGGAGAATGGTTGGTAATGGAGGACATCAGGTGGATCCATGTCTGGGTGTTGGGCAGAACCCCTAGGTCCTGGAGAACAGGAGCAGAGAACATGGTAGAAGACAGATGTAAACAAGCAAACAAAGGTTTACTGTGAGAAGATTTGATTTGATTAGTGCAGTGTTATAAATGGGAGATATATACTTTTCAACACTTTTGGAAGGTACAGACTACCTCAAGCTTGTCCGCATCCGACCAAGAAGACCAGAGAATCAGATGGTCCTTAAGTCATTTGGAGAGGTAAATTGAAGAGGTACATTTTTATAAGCTCAGCATAACTATAATTTCTTTCCTTCTCAAATGTCAACCAAAGCTTAACTAACTTTATCTATTGGGCTTCACTGAAGTGTAGGGCTTCATAAAATATCACTGTTAGGAAAACTAAAACTAGCTTCAGGTTATTTTGTGTGCAAATGCAAATAGTTATGATATTTTTATGTTCACTTTAACAGATGGTGACCTCAGCTAGGAGCGAAAGAGCAGCCAGGTTTCCCAGGTCTTGCCTTCCTTTTGTCCTTCTTCCAAACCAAGTAATTCGCCCGGATGTCGTAGCACTTGGTCCCCTTCTTGATTCTGCCCCGGTTGCTCTCATTCGGTTTCTCCTGCTCCTTATCGATGTTCAGTCTCAACTTGATTGATAACAGGAATAAATGCAATTATAGTTCATATTACAAATACATTTCTCATATCTCTTGGAGGGCCAGAAAATATATTAACAGCGGACAATCATTTTTACCTGGTCAAAAACCTCCACATCCTTCTCAGTCCATGCCTGAAGGTGGTCCTTGAAGGCGTTCTGATCTGGTTCGACAACTTCCACCACATCAGGTGGGGTTTCAGTGATCTTGTCACGCCCTGACCATAGAGAGCTTTTATTCTCTATGTTGGTTAGGTCGGGGTGGGTTATCTAGGGGAATTATATTTCTATGTTGGCCTGGTATGGTTCCCAATCAGAGGCAGCTGTTTATCGTTGTCTCTGATTGGGGATCATATTTAGGTAGCCATTTTCCTTTGTGGGATCTTGTCTAGGTATAGTTGCCTGTGAGCACTACTCTGAGCTTCACGTTTCGTTTGTTCGCTTTATTTGTTTTGTTCTTTAAGTTTTCTATTCCAAAATAAAGGATGGAAACATACCACGCTGCATCTTGGTCCGCTCATTTCAAAGATCGTGACAGATCTGAAAGTACGTTATACAAAAATAGCAAAAGACAAACAACACTAAGTCAATCACACATTTGAAAGACTACAGTATATGCAATAATTGTATATACAATGGCATTGTTTACCTCAGTCAACAGCTTCGGCTCCTGTCCGTACTCGGTGAAGACCTTCTGCTGTTGTGTACAAAGAGAATTACCTTCAGGTTGTTCTCCCACCATTCCTGGTACCAATCAAAGGACTTGCCCATGGCAGTCTGGTTGGTCCATTAACCAAACCTGGAGGAGGGGGTAGGAAAGCGATATCTATTGACAATGTAAGATATTAAAATTTCTTATGCACCATGGAAACATAAATTGTAAAAAAAAAAAAAAAAAATTGGTGACAGAATGGTGACAGAATATAACCTAATAACATCCATACCTTGTTCTAGCTTTCATGACCTCGTTCACTCAAGATGTCCTCAGGAGACCCGTGGCTGTTGAAGATAGCCACCTCCAAGGCGATGGTGTACTCACCAGTCTTGTCCTTGATGGGTATCATACAAAACTAAAATGTACATTTGGTTCGAAGCACCCTTTTTTTAAATGGGTTACAGAAGGGAATTCACAGTTAAGCATGTACTCTTCCTTTACTGACCTTAATCGGTTTTGCCTCCACCCACTTGGTAAAGTGATCGGTCGCCGGCAGACTCCAGCTGTTGCCCTTCCTGGATTTAGTGAATGGTCCGATGAGGTCCACTCCTAACATTTATAGTGTTAGAGAAGATTACTTTATTCTTACCTGTATCTGTGTCATACAGTCTGCAGATTTTCATATTTGTAAGGATACTGACACACACACAGACACACACTCTATAATATTGAACTCTGCTGTGGTCAAATAAAGAAACCATTACAAAGAAACTTATCATTTTAAAATTGAAATTGGGACACTTACCGATCATGTGCCATGGTGAAACAACTTTGATAGGCTTCAACACCGGCGCCACAGTCTTCGCCCTGGCAGGCTAGACAGGGTACTGACCTTTAAGTAAAAAGTGACAAATTGAAACATTGTATGCTCTTTGAGATGATATTGATTGAAATCATAATAATTTCAGATATAATAGTATCACGTTTCAGGTATGACCCAGATGCAGACAGTGTCGAAGAAACAAAACAGTTTATTTCTAATACAGGGGCAGGCAAACGACATGTCAAAGGCAGGCAGGGGTAAATGGTCCAGAACAGCAGGCAGTTTCAGGGTCAGGTCAGGCAGGGGTCAAAATTACAGTGAGGTGGGGCAAGGTATAAAATCACAGGCAGGCAGAAAGGTCAAAAGGAGGGGTCAAAAGGACTAGTATATAGGAGCAAGAAACAGACAGGCGCAAGGGAACAAAGGCTGGTAGGTTTCACAAGCAAAACAAACAGGCAACAGACAAACAGAGAACATAGGTATAAATACACAGGGGATGATGGGGAAAATGTGCGACACCTGGAGGGGGGTGGAGACAAGCACAAAGACAGGTGAAACAGATCAGGGTGTGACAAATAGAATGTGATTGATAAACAAAAGGTTATTTCACTTGCCCAGCTGTCCACCTCCTTGACAATTCCCTGTCAGAAGAAGTGTAGGTTGATTTTGGCAGTCGTGCTTCACTCCAAAATGATCAGCATGGATCTCGGTCAGCACGGCCTCCTTCTCAATAGTAAAAATCACCCTCCTTTGTGGCTGGCCATCCTTCCCCTGTAGGTACATATGATTGCCTAACAAGTTGTAAGAGAAGAGTTGTTGAAATACTCAAGTCTAAGTACATAGGTCATCATTGTAAATAATAATTTGTTCTTAACTGACTTGCCTAGTTAAATAAAATACATTTGCACTGCTGTCTTTCTCTCTCTCTGTCTTCCACTCTCTCCCTCTCTCTCACTTTCATCCTTTTTTTAAACTTTCTCCCCCCGCCCATCTCTCTCTCTCTCTCTGTCTAGTGAAGACACCAAGTTAAGGACATTTGGAATTACCATAATTGCTTACACCTATCCATTTGATTGATCAGGTTTAACTTATAGCTAGATACCTCAATATGACAGACATATAACTACATCAGTGGAGGCTGCTGAGGGGATGGCTGGAATGGAGTCAATCGAATGGTATCAACCACATGGAAACCACGTGTTTGATACCATTCCATACATTATGAGCCATCCTCCCCTCAGCAGCCTCCAAATCAAATCAAGTTTATTTTATATAGCCCTTCGTACATCAGCTAATATCTCGAAGTGCTGTACAGAAACCCAGCCTAAAACCCCAAACAGCAAGCAATGCAGGTGTAGAAGCACGGTGTATCCACTGAACTATATGTATAGCTAGCAACATATACTGTAGATTACCAACTACCTAGATGAAAAATGGTTGTACAAAGTTAAATCCGTCCAGATACTAATAGATAATAATAAGTTAACTGCTTAACGTTACCCTAAATTGTGAATTTCTGTAACGGTATTCCTCCTCCTCTTCAACCGAAGAGGAGCAGGGATTGAACCAAGGCGCAGCAGATTGTGAATACATAATATTTATTTAGGACAAAGACGAAACACGGGAAAAACACTTGGAAAAATACAAAATAACAAAACGAAAACGTAGACAGACCTGAACTATACGAACTAACATAAAACACGAAGAACGCACGAACAGGGAAAAATAGACTACACAAAAAGAACGATGTACAAACAAACCGAACAGTCCCGTATGGTGCGACAAACACTGACACAGGAGACAACCACCCACAACGAACACTGTGAAACAAACTACCTAAATATGACTCTCAATTAGAGGAAACGCCAAACACCTGCCTCTAATTGAGAGCCATACCAGGCAACCCTTAAACCAACATAGAAACAGAAAACATAGAATGCCCACCCAAACTCACGTCCTGACCAACTAACACATACAACAAACTAACAGAAATAGGTCAGGAACGTGACATAACCCCCCCCTTAATGTGCGAACTCCGGGCGCACCAGCACAAAGTTTAGGGGAGGGTCTGGGTGGGCATCTGACCACGGTGGTGGCTCAGGCTCAGGACGAGGTCCCCACCCCACCATAGTCAATCCCAGTTTGCTAATCCCCCTCAGAATGACCACCCCTCTCTTCCACCCACCTAATATAGGCAACACAAAATAAAGGGACAGCTCCGGGACAAGGTAGCTCAGGACATAGAGGTAGGTGAGAATAGAGAGGTAGATAGAGAGGTAGGTCAGGATAGAGAGGTAGCTCAGGATAGAGGGGCAACTCCGGACTGAAAGGCAGCTCCGGACAGAGAGACAGCTCTGGACTGAGGGGCAGTTCTGGATTAATGGCCGCTCTGGACGCTCATGGCTAGCTGACGGCTCTGGACGCTCATGGCTGGCTGACGGCTCTGGACGCTCATGGCTGGCTGACGGCTCTGGACGCTCATGGCTGGCTGACGGCTCTGGACGCTCATGGCTGGCTGACGGCTCTGGACGCTCATGGCTGGCTGACGGCTCTGGACGCTCATGGCTGGCTGACGGCTCTGGACGCTCATGGCTGGCTGACGGCTCTGGACGCTCATGGCTGGCTGACGGCTCTGGACGCTCATGGCTGGCTGACGGCTCTGGACGCTCATGGCTGGCTGACGGCTCTGGACGCTCATGGCTGGCTGACCGCTCTGGACGCTCATGGCTGGCTGACCGCTCTGGACGCTCATGGCTGGCTGACCGCTCTGGACGCTCATGGCTCGCTGGCGGCTCTGGCAGATCCTGTCTGGTTGGCGGCTCTGGCAGATCCTGTCTGGTTGGCGGCTCTGGCAGATCCTGTCTGGTTGGCGGCTCTGGCAGATCCTGTCTGGTTGGCGGCTCTGGCAGATCCTGTCTGGTTGGCGGCTCTAGCGGCTCCTGACTGACTAACGGCTCTGACGGCTCGGGACAGACGGATGGCTCAGACGGCGCTGGGGAGACGGATGGCTCAGACGGCGCTGGGGAGACGGATGGCTCAGACGGCGCTGGGGAGACGGATGGCTCAGACGGCGCTGGGGAGACGGATGGCTCAGACGGCGCTGAGGAGACGGATGGCTCAGACGGCGCTGAGGAGACGGATGGCTCAGACGGCGCTGAGGAGACGGATGGCTCAGACTGATCCTGTCTGGCGGAAGGCTCTAGCGGCTCCTGTCTGGGAAAAACACTTGGAAAAATACAAAATAACAAAACGAAAACGTAGACAGACCTGAACTATACGAACTAACATAAAACACAAAGAACGCACGAACAGGGAAAAATAGACTACACAAAAAAAACGATGTACAAACAAACCGAACAGTCCCGTATGGTGCGACAAACACTGACACAGGAGACAACCACCCACAACGAACACTGTGAAACAACCTACCTAAATATGACTCTCAATTAGAGGAAACGCCAAACACCTGCCTCTAATTGAGAGCCATACCAGGCAACCCTTAAACCAACATAGAAACAGAAAACATAGAATGCCCACCCAAACTCACGTCCTGACCAACTAACACATACAACAAACTAACAGAAATAGGTCAGGAACGTGACAATTTCTCTGAAAGTTGCGCCTCTTGTTGAGATCAGTGGTGCTTTCAGAGTACTTTGCCTGGTTAGAAAGTGCGAGAGCATTGCAAAATGTGTGTAACGGTCCTGACCAGTTTTATGTTGTTTTTGTATGTGTATATGGTCAGGGCGTGTGTTTTGGGTGGGCAGTCTATGTTTTCTGTTTCTATGTTGGTTTTGGGTTGCCTGGTATGGCTCTTAATTAGAGGCAGGTGTTTTGCGTTTTCCTCTAATTGAGAGTCATATTTAGGTAGGGTGTTCTCACTGTTTGTTTGTGGGTGATTGTCTTCCGTATCTGTGTTATGTTTTGCACCATACGGGACTGTTCGGTTGTTCGTTTCGTTTTGATGTAGTCTGTTCCTGTCCGTGAGTTTTACGTTAGTTATGTAAGTTCATGTTCAGGTTTTTTCGTCTACGTCGTTTTCTTGTTTTGTAATTTTGAAAGTGTTTGTTTTCGTGTTGCCATCGTGTCAAATAAAAGATGGCTTATTTCCCAAATGCTGCGTTTTGGTCTACTGATCCTTCTCTCCTCTCCTCGTCCGAGGATGAGGAGAACGACAGCCCTTACAATGTGCTAGTGTTGGAAAATAAATTTAGAAATCTATATTATTCAATTATTGCACCCACACTGCTCGCTTGTGCAAAGCTGTCATCAAGGCAAAGGATGGCTACGTTGAAGAATCTGAAATATATTTTGAACACTATTTTGGTTAATACATGTTTCCATATGTGTTATTTCATAGTTTTGATGTCTTCACTATTATTCTACAATGTATAAAATATTAAAGAAAAACCCCTTGAATGAGTAGGTGTGTTCAAACTTTTTACTGGTACTGTATGCAGTTGTCTATAACAACACAAGGCGAGACCCAGATGCAGACGCAGGAGGCAGATGGTTTGAGCTCTGGTATTTTTACAATCCAAGGCATAGACATAAGGCAGGTCGGGGACAGGCAAGCATTCATAGCCAGGGCAGAGTCCAAAACGGTACAGGGCAGCAGGCAGGCTCAAGGTCAGGGGCAGGCAGACTGGTCAGGCAGGCGGGCTCAGAGTCAGGACAGGCAAGGGTCAAAACCAGGAGGATGAGAGACTGGGGAAAAACAGGAGCCGAGACAAACAGACAGAAAACACAGGTATAAATACCCAGAGAAGAAGTGGGGAAGATGGGTGCCACCTGGAGGGGGGTGGAGACAAGGACAGGTGAAACGGATCAGGGTGTGACATTGTCAGTAGTTATAATATACGTAATTATAAACATACAAACATATTATTTCCCTGTTTCACTGTTAGACAGCGTGGCTACTTTTCCAAGAGGCACCTCTGCCAAATTGGTCCCGTTCTTTGTTGTGTAAGGCCATAGTCAGAGTCTGGCTGTAATAGGGAGCAGCGGTAAGCATGACCATGCACAGAATGAATAGTGATGGTTGAGTGCCTTACTGGAAGGGAGACTACAACAGGAGCAGCTGCCTACCCCGGCTCTGCAGCCAACAGCCCAACAGTTCTGTTGTCTCACTCACTTGTATCTAAAATGATTAGAGTAACAGATCAGTAATATAAATAAACTAATAACCCTCTCATCTACCATTCCAGTGTTTAATTGCTATATTGTAATTACTTGTAACATCTTTTTTGATCAAGCCACCAGTTTATTCTGAGCTGCGCTGAAAAACAAAACATCGACAACAAACCTTGTGCCTAACCAACAGTGCTTAAACTGCAACCACTTATTTGCTTTGACCTCATAGTGCTTTTACAACCCACCGCCCCACTGGTTTGTATGGGATTAACAGAATTCACTATCCACTAGTCCACAGGTTTCCTCCTAACCTTTGGCTTTGACCACCACCTACTGTAAGTGAAAGGGTAAGCAGCAGCAGCGCCTCTACTCTATTATTCCTGACTTGTGAAATGAATTGGTGCTCAGCTCCTCTCCGCCGGCAGCTAGGTAGCTGTTCACTGTCCTTCATCCCTGCTCCCAATAAGGCTTCCTGACCCCCTCGTCCCCACTCAAATTAGATTTACGCTGTGGCCTAGCTGAATTGGGGTCAGCAGGAAGGCCGAGCTGGCACTCCCCCAAGGCTTCTCTCTCTTTCTTCGCCTCTCTCTCTCCTCCCCCCACTCTCTCAAGTGCATCACTTATCACAGGAAGTGAGGCGAGGTGATTATTCATATTAATACGCTGAGCTGGTTATTAATTACATTGAGTTAATGCTGATGGTTGATAGCAGGTTTTTTCTCAGGCTGCACCATCAGTGGTGGCTGCCTCTCCCTCTTCATTTTACAGCAATTACCCAGCACTGAGCCCCACTGATTGGGAAGGATATTAAATACACACAGACAGAGCTAGCTCTAATGTGCCAAAGAATGCGTTTAGCGTTTTATTAACTCGAGTAACTGATGACGATCTAGAGCAGAAGTTTTCTTTTAAATGTCATACAATGTCAAATTGATTTTACAATGAGATTTTATTGTTGTAGAGATATGTTTTGTGCTCAATGTAGATGAAAACAGAACAGGTCTTGGCAAGCACAGTAAGTAACCGAATTTTAAATTTGAATTAAAAAAATTATTTAACCAGGTAGGCTAGTTGAGAACAAGTTCTCATTTGCAACTGCGACCTGGCCAAGATAAAGTAAAGCAGTTTGACACATACAACAACACAGAGTTACACATGGAATAAACAGACATACAGTCAATAATACAGTAGAAAAAGTCTATAATACAGTATGTGCAAATGAGGTCGGATAAGGGAGGCAAGGCAATAAATAGGCCATGGTGGCAAAGTAATTACAATATAGCAATTAAACACTGGAATGGTAGATGTCCAGAAGATGAATGTGCAAGTAGAGATTCTGGGCTGCAACGGAGCAAGATAAATAAAAAAATACAGTATGGGGATGAGGTAGTTGGATGGGCTATTTACAGATGGGCTATGTACAGGTGCAGTGATCTGTGAGCTGCTCTGACAGCTAGTGCTTAAAGCTAGTGAGGGAGATATTGTTACGTTCCCCAGTTTCTGTGTTGTATTTGAGTGTGTGTGTTTCAGGAGATGGCTTCCTGGAAGCCTCCCCAACCAGCTGATTGGTCGACCCCAGGCTAATTGATGATTGGAGCTGACTCCGCCCCCTCGTCAAGAAGCAGCTGACTCTAATCAGCATTGCCACCAGAAGATATAAAAGCCAGCGTTCTGTTCAGAAGGAGAGAAGAAATCCTTAGAGAGAGTTTAGAGAGAGAGAGATTTTTTTCTGGAGAATTTGATAGTGATAAAGTGTTGGTTGTTTCTCAAAGATATTTGGTATGTACTATGTAAGTTGTTGCTGAGGGAGCTGATTGGTTATGTCTGTTATATGTTATAGGACGCACTGTTTTGATTATTGAAATTGTTTGTTCTGTATCATTTGTTCCCAGGGGGGAAGGAGAAGGCACTTTGGGAGTGCTTAGGCAAGAGGCCCGCGGGCATACATATACCTGTAGTATATTCAATGTCTAGGCACACTAGGTAAGACCTGGGCGGACCACCCCCTGTATTTTGGTTAGGGCACCAGGTGGTGCTAAGATAGTTAAGTAGTGGGTAGGCAGGTTAGATAGGAGAGGGGGAAGCTTTGATATTTACTTTCTTTGCTTTGGTTCCGTCCAGCTCTCCAGCTCCAGTGATTTTTGCAGTTCGTTCCAGTCATTGGCAGCAGAGAACTGGAAGGAAAGGAAGCCAAAGGAAGAATTGGCTATGGGGGTGACCAGTGAGATATACCTGCTGGAGCACGTGCTACGGGTGGGTGCTGCGATGGTGACCAGTGAGCTGAGATAAGTCGGGGCTTTAACTAGCAGAGACTTGTAGATGACCTGGAGCCAGTGGGTTTGGCGACGAGTACAAAGCGAGGGCCAGCCAACGAGATCATACAGGTCGCAGTGGTGGGTAGTATATGGGGCTTTGGTGACAAAACGGATGGCACTGTGATAGACTGCATCCAATTTGTTGAGTAGAGTGTTGGAGGCTATTTTGTAAATGACATCGCCGAAGTCGAGGATCGGTAGGATGGTCAGTTTTACGAGGGTATGTTTGGCAGCATTGTTGTGAAATAGGAAGCCGATTCTAGATTTAATTTTGGGTTGGAGATGCTTAATGTGAGTCTGGAAGGAGAGTTTACAGTCTAGCCAGACACCTAGATATTTGTAGTTGTCTACATATTCTAAGTCAGAACCGTCCCAGAACTGTCCAGAGTAGTGATGCTGGACTGGCGGGCAGGTGCGGGCAGCGATCAGTTGAAGAGCATGCATTTAGCTTTACTGTATACCAGAGGTATACAGAATGGTGTCGTCTGCGTAGAGGTGGATCAGAGAATCACCAGCAGCAAGAGCGACATCATTGATGTATACAGAGAAGAGAGTCGGCCCGAGAATTGAACCCTGTGGCACCCCCATAGAGACTGACAGTGGTTCGGACAACAGGCCCTCCGATTTGACACACTGAACTCTATCAGAGAAGTAGTTGGTGAACCAGGCGAGGCAATCATTTGAGAAACATAGGCTGTTGAGTCTGCCAATAAGAATGTGGTGATTGACAGAGTCAAAAGCCTTGGCCAGGTCAATGAATACAGCTGCACAGTAATGTCTCTTATCGATGGCGGTTATGATATCGTTTAGGTGCACCCATGAACAGCTCTGAAACCAGATTGCATAGCGGAGAAGGTACGGTGGGATTCGAAATGGTCGGTAATCTGTTTGTTAACTTGGCTTTTGAAGACCTTAGAAAGGCAGGGTAGGGTATATATAGGTCTGTAGCAGTTTGGGTCTAGAGAGTGTCTCCCCCTTTGAAGAGGGGGATGACCGTGGCAGCTTTCCAATCTTTGGGAATCTCAGACGATACAAAAGAGGTTGAACAGGCTAGTAATAGGGGTTGCAACAATTTCGACAGAAAATTTTAGAAAGAGAGGGTCTAGATTGTCTAGCCCGGCTGATTTGTAGGGGTCCAGATTTTGCAGCTCTTTCAGAACATCAGCTATCCGGATTTGGGTGAAGGAGAAATGAGGAGGCTTGGGCGAGTTGCTGTAGGGGGTGGAGGGCTGTTGATCGGGCTAGGGGTAGCCAGGTGGAAAGCATGGCCAGCCGTAGGAAAATGCTTATTGAAATTCTCAATTTTAGTGGATTTATCAGTGGTGACAGTGTTTCCTAGCCTCAGTGCAGTGGGCAGCTGGGAGGAGGAGCTCTTATTCTCCATGGACTTTACAGTGTCCCAGAACTTTTTTGAGTTTGTGCTACAGGATGCAAATTTCTGCTTGAAAAAGCTAGCCTTAGCTTTCCTAACTGCCTGTGTATATGGGTTCCTAACTTCCCTGAAAAGTTGCATATCACGGGGGTATTCGATGCTAATGCAGAACGCCACAGGATGTTTTTGTGCTGGTCAAGGGCAGTCAGGTCTGGAGAGAACCAAGGGCTATATCTGTTCCTGGTTCTACATTTTTTGAATGGGGCATGCTTTAAGATGGTGAGGAAGGCACTTTTAAAGAATAACCAGGCATCCTCTACTGACGGGATGAGGTCAATATCCTTCCAGGATACCCGGGCCAGGATGATTAGAAAGGCCTGCTCGCTGAAGTGTTTTTTAGGGAGCGTTTGACCGCAGATGTTTTACGGACGCAGGCAATGAGGCAATGATCGCTGAGATCTTGGTTGAAAACAGCAGAGATGTAGTATTTAGAGGGCAAGTTGGTTTGGATGATATCTATGAGGGTGCCCGTGTTTACGGATTTGGGGTTGTACCTGGTGGGTTCATTGATAATTTGTGTGAGATTGAGGGCATCAAGCTTAGATTGTAGGATGGCCAGGGTGTTAAGCATGCCCCAGTTTAGGTCACCTAGCAGCATGAGCTCTGAAGATAGATGGGGGGAAATCAATTCACATATGGTGTCCAGGGACTTGTTTCTGGAAAGGTGGATTTTTAAAAGTAAAAGCTCGAATTTTTTAGGTACAGACCTGGATAGTAAGACAGAACTCTGCAGGCTATCTCTGCAGTAGATTGCAACTTCGCCCCCTTTGGCAGTTCTATCTTGTCGGAAAATGTTATAGTTATGGATGGAAATTTCATGGTTTTTGGTGGTCTTCCTAAGCCAGGATTCAGACACGTCTAGGACATCCGGATTGGCAGAGTGTGCTAAAGCAGTGAATAAACAAACTTAGGCAGGAGG
This sequence comes from Salvelinus fontinalis, assembly GCF_029448725.1. NCBI lineage: Eukaryota > Metazoa > Chordata > Actinopteri > Salmoniformes > Salmonidae > Salvelinus > Salvelinus fontinalis. The sequence continues at coordinate 20,715,946 of NC_074684.1, forward strand.
CTTCTAATGTTAACATGCATGAAACCAAGGCTTTTACAGTTACAGAAGTCAACAAATGAGAGCACCTGGGGAGTAGGAGTGGAGCTAGGCACTGCAGGGCCTGGATTAACCTCTACATCACCAGAGGAGGAGTAGGATAAGGGTACAACTAAAGGCTATCAGAACTGGTCATCTAGTATGTTTGTAACAGAGAGTAAATGGAGCAGGTTTCTCAGCGCAATAGAATAGATTCAAGGCATAATGTACAGTACAGACAAAAGGTATGGTACGATGTGAGTACATTGGAGGAAAACCTAGGCATTGAGTAATTATGAGAGAGATATTGTTTCTAGAGACGTTTAAACCAGGTGATGTCACTGCATAAGTGTGAGGTGGAACTAAATGGTAGGTTAAGGCATATTGAGCAGAGCTAGAGGCTCTACAGTGAAATAAGACAATAATCACAAACCAGGACAGTAATGGACAAGGCATATTGATATTAGGGAGAGGCAGCCGGGTGATCATAGGTGTCCAGTGAGTGGTTGGGCTGGCTGGAGACACGGTGATTCAGACAGCTAACAGGCCGGGGATAGCAGAAGGGCCTTAGAGGGACGTCTCGACGGAGGAAAGACTGCTTTAGCCTCCGCATGCGGTGACGTCGATTGACCAGTCGTGATGGATTAGTAGGGTTCCGAGTAGCAGAGGGGTCCAAGTCCAATTTGCAAAATAGGTGTAGTGGCCCAAGAAATTGGCCGATTGATCTATTCAGCAATTCGGGAAGTCCCCTGTGTCCAGACACTTTAATGCGGTGGGACATGATGTGTGCCAACTGAGGTTCCAGGGCATAGAAGTTGTACAGCCACCTAACAGGTATTACATGCTGACCAGACCGCGCACAAGTTGATTTTGTCCACCCACACCAGATGCGATCAGGACACGCAGGTTGAAATATCAAAACAAACTCTGAACCAATTATATTAATTTGGGGACAGGTCGAAGTGCATTAAACATTTATGGCAATTTAGCAAGCTAGCTTGCTGTTAATAGCTAACTTGTCATGGTATATAAACATTGGTTTGTTATTTTACCTGAAATGCACAAGGTCCTCTAATCCGACAATTAATCCACAGGTAAAATGGTAAACCGAGTTTGTTTCTCCTCCTTCGGGCTTCTTCTTCTTCAGACTTTCTATGGAGGTTGGCAACCAACTTTAAGGTGCATTACCACAACGAACTGGATTGGAGTGTGGACCTCAGTTCATCTTTCAATCACACACGTGGGTATATGCTCCTAAAAACCAATGAGGAGATGGGAGAGGCAGGACTTGCAACGAGTTGAACATCACAAATAGAACCAAGTTCTATTTTAGTGCCTGGCTACGCAGACGCTTGTTGACGTGCGTGAGCAGTGTGGGTGCAATGATTGAATGACATGTACAGTTGACGTCGGAAGTTTACATACACTGAGGTTGAAGTCATTTAAACTTGTTTTTAAACTACTCCACAAATTTCTCGTTAACAAACTATAGTTTTGGCAAGTCGGTTAGGACATCTACTTTGTGCATGACGCAAGTAATTTTTCCAACAATTGCTTACAGACAGATTATTTCACTTATAATTCACTGTATCACAATTCCAATGGGTCAGACGTTTACATACACTAAGTTGACTGTGCCTTTAAACAGCTTGGAAAATTCCAGAAAATGATGTCATGGCTTTAGAAGCTTCTGATAGGCTAATTGACATCATTTGAGTCAATTGGAGGTGTACCTGTGGATGTATTTCAAGGCCTACCTTCAAACTCAGTGCCTCTTTGCTTGACATCATGGGAAAATCTAAAATACTCAGCCAAGACCTCAGAAAAATAAATTGTAGACCACAAGTCTGTTTGTCCTTGGGAGCAATTTCCAAATGCCTGAAGGTACCACGTTCATCTGTACAAACAATTGTACACAAGTATAAAAACCATGGGACCACGCAGCCATCATACCGCTCAGGAAGGAGACATGTTCTGTCTCCTAGAGATGAACGTACTTTCGTGCGAAAGGTTCAAATCAATCCCAGAACAACAGCAAAGGACCTTGTGAAGATGCTGGAGGAAATGGGTACAAAAGTATCTATATCCACAGTAAAACGAGTCCTATATCGACATAACCTGAAAGGTAGGAAGAAGCCACTGCTCCAAAACCGTCATTAAAAAGCCAGACTACGGTTTGCAACTGCACATGGGGACAAAGATCGTACTTTTTGGAGAAATGTCCTCTGGTCTGATGAAACAAAAATAGAACTGTTTAGCCATAATGACCATCGTTATGTTCGGAGGAAAAAGGGGGAGGCTTGCAAGCCGAAGAACACCATCCCAACTTTGAAACGCGGTGGTGGCAGCATCATGTTGTGGGGTTGCTTTGCTGCAGGAGGGACTGGTGCACTTCACAAAATAGATTGCATCATGAGGTAAGAAAATTATGTGGATATATTGAAGCAACATCTCAAGACATCAGTCAGGAAGCTAAAGCTTGGTCGCAAATGGGTCTTCCAAATGGACAATGACCTCAAGCATACTTCCAAAGTTGTGGCAAAATGGCTTAAGGGCAACAAAGTCAAGGTATTGGAGTGGCCATCACAAAGCCCTGACCTCAATCCTATAGAAAATATGTAGGCAGAACTGAAAAAGCGTGTGCGAGCAAGGAGGCCTAAAAACCTGACTCAGTTACACCAGCTCTGTCAGGAGGAATGGGTCAAAATTCACCCAACTTATTGTGGGAAGCTTGTGGAAGGCTACCTGAAACGTTTGACCCAAGTTAAACAATTTAAAGGCAATGCTACCAAATACTAATTGAGTGCATGTAAACTTCTGACCCACTAGGAATGTGATGAAAGAAATAAAAGCTGAAATAAATAATTCTCTCAACTATTATTCTGACATTTCACATTTTTTAAATAAAGTGGTGATCCTAACTGACCTAAGACAGGGAATTTGTACTAGGATTAAATGTCAGGAATTGTGAAAAACTGGGTTTAAATGTATTTGGCCAAGGTGCATGTAAACTTCCGACTTCAACTGTATGTGTAAATGTATTTTGCAATGCACTCGACGCGAGCGTTGTGGTCAGCATGTTTGATAGTAGGTGATAAATTGCTGTTACAGAGGGAGATATTAAATAGATGTCTTATAGAGAGCCCTAGAGTCCTGAATGAAGAACTTCTGTTAAGTTGCTTCCTGTGAGCAACAAAGTGCCTATTTCTTTGTTTATTGTAATTTACAGAAAATGTCTGTAAATAATGTATGTAAATAATGATTGTGAAAAAATAAAGAAGCAGTACTGCAATGTGACGTCATCTAAAAATATGGGTGCATGCCTATTGTCTATTTTTGACCTCTGAGGTTTTTTCCTTTCTTCAAGTATATGCTTTTTGAACCTGGCACCCGAAGACATTTTGTCACTACAAACATTGAGATAAGCACGCCAATTTCTCCTTCTATGATTACACAGAGACCCAACACAGCAAATGCCACCTTGTGTCAGAATCTCCCATCTGCCACCATGGGGACCAACATGCCTAGCAGGCTCTCTCTCGCTCTCTTCTCTAACACAATAATGTCTCCCAAGCATATGGCCCAGTAGGTTAAGCCATTGTTTTTCAGGATTCACAGATGAATGGGAATGGCTGCCAGCATTCATCTGTACCAATCTGTCAGAGCAAAGAGAGCGAGACAGGCTTTGCCAGGTGGAGCCTGTCCAAAAGAAATGACTGAACAGCCATAATGGTTAGAATCACTGAAACTCTCAAAACCGTTGCAGAGCGGAGAACCTGAGGACTGGGTTGGGGTGGGGGGAGAAATGTGCAGAAACATTATTTCTATTTGTGTTTTCCCTGTCTCGTCCATCTGTGCTGAACTGGTTGAACTGGTGCCCAGAAAAAAAGCAGTCAGGGAACCATAAGCATCATCCTCTTCTCTGATGATAGTTCAGATATATTCATGATGGAAACCAAGAATATTCATTTTTTTTGTATTAATTTCTTTTATTCATGTGGACCTTTACCTAATTAATCATCTCTAAGTGAAATTCAATGCAAAGATTTTTTATTGAAATAAAAAAAAGGCTAAAAAGCTTGGAAAGCCTCCACTAATGGTCTCTTCTATAGAAACACAGACAGAGATGAAATGTCAAGGTCGTAATGGATTCTCTAATATACTGCATGGTGACCGAACAGGTGATAGTACGTGTTATCTGTGGGGTAGGCTATTCTCTAACAGCTATCCAGTTGCCATATTTTCACAGACATTGAGGGACTATAATGACTTGGCTGCTAGGGTAGAGATGTTAGCTCTCTTCAGAAATAGCCTTAACACAACATTATTCACTCTGTGTGTACCGTAATAAAGTGTTAGAAGGGAAAAAACGGACTTTCCAGGCTGAATGATGCAATACACCTGCAATGACTTAATGCCCTTCTATTACAATGTGGCAACACCCACAGCCCACCTCTTTTTTTCATCAATGTTTTAACTTTATTTCTCTATGGAATATTCAAGCAATCAATTGGACAAATAGCCTTCATCAACATCTCCTTATCTCCCCCGACTGTCCTTGACTGTCGACTCTGACTTTGGTTTTTGTCAGTCACTTTCTCAGGCATTGTACACTTGTGCATTTAGTTGTATTCACACATTTTGTTAGGTTACAGTCTTATTCTAAAATTTATGAAATTGATGAGGGGAAAAAAACTATCTGCACACAATAATGACAAAGCATAAACAGGATTTTAGAAATGTTGTTTATTTATAAAAAACAAATGTATGAAATATCACATTTATAGAAGTATTCAGACCCTTTACTCAGTACTTTATTGAAGCACCTTTGGCAGCTATTACATCCTCAAGTCTTCTTGGGTATGACGCTACAAGCTTGGCACACCTGTATATAGGGAGTTTCTCCCATTCTTCTCTGCAGCTCCTCTCAAGCTCTGTCAGGTTGGATTGGGAGCGTCTCTGCACAGCTTTTGTCAGGTCTCTCCAGAGATGATCGATTGGGTTCAAGTCCGGGCTCTGGTTGGGCCACTCAAGTACATTCAGAGACTTGTCCCGAAGCCACTCCTGCGTTGTCTTGGCTGTGTGCTTCGCCCCCAGGTTAAGGTCCTGATTGCTCTGGAGCAGGTTTTCATCAGGGATCTCTCTGTACTTTTCTCCGTTCATCTTTCCCTCAATCCAGACTAGTTTCCCAGTCCCTGCCGCTGAAAAACATCCCCACAGCATGATGCTGCCACCACAATGCTTCACTGTAGGGATGGTGCCAGGTTTCTTCCAGAAGTGACACTTGACATTCAGGCCAAGTTCAATCTTGGTTTCATCAGACCAGAGAATCTTGTTTCTCATGGTCTGAGAGTCTTTAGGTGCCTTTTGGCAAACTCCAAGGCTGTCATGTGTCTTTTACTGAGGAGTGTCAGATTGTTGTCCTTCTGGAAGGTTCTCCCATCTCCACAGAGGAACTCTCGAGCTCTGTCAGAGTGATCATCGGGTTCTTGGTCACACCTCCCTGACCAAGGCCCTTCTCCCCCGATTGCTCAGTTTGGCCGGGAGGCCAGCTCTAGGAAGAGTCTTGGTGGTTCCAAACTTCTCCCATTTAAGAATGATGGAGGCCACTGTGTTATTGAGGACCTTCAATGCTGCAGACATATTATGGTACCCTTCCCCAGATCTGTGCCTCGACACAATCCTGTCCCGGACCTCTACGGACTATTCTTTTGACCTCATAGCTTGGTTTTTGCTCTGACATACACTGTCAACTGTGGGACCTTAAATAGACATGTGTGTGCCTTTCCAAATCATGTCAAATCAATTGAATTTACCACAGGTGGACTTCAATGAAGTTGTAGAAACATCTCAAGGATAATCAATGGAAACAGGATACACCTGAGCTCAATTTAGAGTCTCATATCAAAGGGTCTGAATACTTATGTAAATATATTATTTCTGTTTTATTTTTTTAAATAAATCTGCAAAAATGGCAAACAGTTCTCTTTGTAATTATGAGCTATTGAGTGTAGATTGCTGAGAATTTGTTTTTATTTAATCCATTTTAGAATAAGGCTGTAAAGTAACATGTGAAAAAGTCAAGGGGTCTGAATACTTTCCGAAGGCACTGTGTGTGTGTGTGTGTGTGTGTGTGTGTATGTATGTATGTATGTATGTATGTATGTATGTATGTATGTATGTATGTATGTATGTATGTATGTATGTATGTATGTATGTATGTATGTATGTATGTATGTATGTATGTATGTATGTATGTATGTATATATATATATATATATATATATATATATACTACCGGTCAAAAATTTCAGAACACCTACTCGTTCAAGGGTTTTTCTTTATTTTTACTATTTTCTACATTGTATAATAATAGTGAAGACATCAAAACTATGACATAACACATGGAATCACGTAGTAACCAAAAAGGTGTTCAACAAATCAAAATATATTTTATATTTGAGATTCTTCAAAGTAGCCACCCTTTGCCTTGATGACAGCTTTGCAAACTCTCTGCATTTTCCCAACAAGCTTCACCTGGAATGCTTTTCCAACAGTCTTGAAGGAGTTCCCACATATGCTGAGCACTTATTGGCTGCTTTTCCTTCAATCTGCGGTCCGACTCATCCCAAACCATCTCAATTTGGTTGGGGATTGTGGAGACCAGGTCATCTGATGCAGCATTCCTTCACTCTCCTTCTTGGTAAAATAGCCCTTTCACAGCCTAGAGGTTTTTTTTGGTCATTGTCCTGTTGAAAAACAAATGATAGTCCTTCTAAGCCCAAACCAGATGGGATGGCATATCTCTTCAGAATGCAGTGCTAGCCATGCTGGTTAAGTGTGCCTTAAATTCTAAATAAATCACAGTGTCGCCAGCAAAGCACCCCCACACCATAACACCACCTCCTACATGCTTTACGGTGGGAACTACACATGCGGAGATCATCCATTCACCCACAACGCGTCTCACAAAGACACAGCGGCTGAAACCAAGAATCTCCAATTTGGACTCCAGACCAAAGGACAAATTTACACTGGTCTATTGTCCATTGCTCGTATCTCTTGGCCCAAACAAGTCTCTTCTTCTTATTGGTGTCCTTTTTAGTAGTTGTTTCTTTGCAGCAATTTGACCATGAAGGCCAGATTCACACAGTCTCATCTGAACAGTTGATGTTGAGATGTGTGTTACTTGAACTCTGTGAAGCATTTATTTGGACTCCAATTTCTGAGGCTGGTAACACAAATTAACTTATCCTCTGCAGCAGAGGTATCTCTGGGTCTTCCATTCCGGTGGCGGTCCTCATGAGAGCCATTTTGATCATAGCGCTTAATGGTTTTTGTGACTGCGGTTGAAGATTTCTAAATGATTGATATTTTCCGTGTTGACTGACCTTCATGTCTTAAAGTAATGATGGACTGTCGTTTCCATTTACTTATTTGAGTGGTTCTTTGCCAGAATATAGACTTTGTAGTTTACCAAATAGGGCTATCTTCTGTATACCACCCCTACCTTGTCACAACACAACTGATTGGCTCAAACGTATGAAGGAGGAAAGAAATACCACAAATGAACTTTTAACAAGGCACACCTGTTAATTAAAAATGCATTCCAGGTGACTATCTCATGAAGCTGGTTCAGAGAATGCCAAGAGTGTGCAACGCTGTCAAGGCAAAGGGTGACTACTCTGAAGAATCTAAAATCTAAAATATATTTTGATTTGTTTAACACTTTTTTGGTTACTACATATGTGTTATTTCATAGTTTTGATGTCTTCACTATTATTCTACAATGTAGAAAATAGTCAAAATAAAGAAAAACCCTTGAATGAGTAGGTGTGTGCAAACTTTTGACTGGTACTGTGTGCGTGTGTGTGTTTTGGTGACAGTTTGGTGAAGTTGTCTCGAGTCAGTACTCTTCAATATCTCCTGTGGTATTTTCCTTCAGGAGCCTGCAGGTACTTAGTCAGGTCAATACCTTTGTCCTCCCAGTTGGTGATTGCCTCTGAGAGCTCTTTTATTGTTTTTTAGGAGGGAGGCTCTGCCCATCCCAGCCTATTGACAGCAGAGGAGACTCACTGAGCTACAGGACCTTGCTGCAGGGATGGTCACAACATAATTCTTACCGCTGATGTACATGCGTTGGATTGTGCTTCTGTCCCAATAGGCACATAATCAATAATGTAGTAAGGTATGTCTATACTAGGGTTGAGGGAGGAGGTAGGGGAGGCGGAGAGCAACTAGCCTACCCTCGCCTATCTAACCACACACGTGGCTATATTGAGAGACTTTTGAGAGCTATGAGGCTGTAAAGAAAATAGGAGTCTTGATTTAGAATTAGGCCTATGAAGAAAACTCTACACCAATGAAATCAATGATTCCATTAAGTCTGGATCGAGTGGTATTGAATAGGGGTGGCAGGTAGCCTGGCGGGTAGGAACGTTGAGTCATTAACCGAAAGTTTGCTAGATCAAATCCCAGAGCTGACAAGGTAGAAATATGTTGTTCTGCCCCTGAGCAAGGCAGTTACCCTCCACACCTCTCTGATTTAGAGGAGTTGGGTTAAATGCAGAAGACACATTTCAGTTGAATGCATTCAGTTGTACAACTGACTAGGTATCCCCCTTTCCCTTTCCCCATTTCAATTTAAATGTATCCGGGGAAATCAGAAAACATCTCCAGACCTGATTAGAGATGCAGAGGAGATGACTATATGAGGCAGGATATGTAGCAGTCAGCAGCTTTTAACAAGGACAGAATAAGAGAACATTAGCCTGTCTGGGTAGTGACAGAGTGCAAATGAAGCTAGCTAGCACAGGTCCCCTGGAGCTTCTGGGTACGCACACACTGATTGGCCATGTAAAAACAATGAATAATGCTACTATAGGAATAGATCCTGCAGTGCTCTGCATTTAACTTACTCTACCACTTAAAGCACTGCCAGTCCTATAATTGAATGAGGAATTACGAGACCATTGGATGTTATTGTTTCTTTCAGGCCCCTCCCCCCTGCCAATGATACTTAGAATAGAAGGAACTTCTAGTACTAGCTCAAGTGTTAAAGTAAACGAACAAATCTTGCGTTGCAAACTCAAACACTTCGACATCATCCAAGATTAGAGAGGTTTCTTTCTGCTTAGTGTTAGAGTGTGATTTATCATCGTGAAGAGGGTTGCCCCGGTGAACCGCTGACTGTCTCAAAACAGAGGAGAGAGATTGGGCCGCCCATACTGTCATTTCAAACACTGGAAGTCCCACTTAATGAAGGCGCAGCTCTTTGCCCGAGGTGTGCAAATAAACTCTCATTGCTTACGCACAGAGCCATAGGAGGGAGAGAGCCCATCAAAGTCACACAGATCATTGGCGTCCAATCACCTGGCCTTCTGTTTGCATTGTGTCTGATGTGATGTTTGTTGTCTCTAGTCTAACAGACACAGATCAGAAGGTAAATGGAGGAAGAAGGCTGGGACACACACACACACTGTGCCCTTGAGGATTCCCATTTCACCTGAACTACCTCAGTTACAACACACAGTCACACAGTATGTGAGACAATCCAGTGAAAGTCAAACAGACGTGTCGGCCAAGCTAATAAATAATCTGATTATGACACCCCGCCCGCTCGCCGTACCCCCACACCTCTAAGATTAATATATGGCCTAGTGGTGATACACACACACACACACACCCAGGCTGAACTAACACACATAGAGGGTATAATGTCACGCCCAGGCTGAACTAACACACAGAGAGGGTATAATGTCACGCCCAGGCTGAACTAACACCCAGAGAGGGTATAATGTCACGCCCAGGCTGAACTAACACACATAGAGGGTATAATGTCACGCCCAGGCTGAACTAACACACAGAGAGGGTATAATGTCACGCCCAGGCTGAACTAACACACAGAGGGTATAATGTCACGCCCAGGCTGAACTAACACACAGAGAGGGTATAATGTCACGCCCAGGCTGAACTAACACACAGAGAGGGTATAATGTCACGCCCAGGCTGAACTAACACACAGAGAGGGTATAATGTCACGCCCAGGCTGAACTAACACACAGAGAGGGTATAATGTCACGCCCAGGCTGAACTAACACACAGAGAGGGTATAATGTCACGCCCAGGCTGAACTAACACACATAGAGGGTATAATGTCACACCCAGGCTGAACTAACACACATAGAGGGTATAATGTCACGCCCAGGCTGAACTAACACACAGAGAGGGTATAATGTCACGCCCAGGCTGAACTAACACACAGAGAGGGTATAATGTCACGCCCAGGCTGAACTAACACACAGAAAGGGTATAATGTCACGCCCAGGCTGAACTAACACACAGAGAGGGTATAATGTTAAAATAACATTTTAAAATAATCTATCAGCAAGTAGCCTAGCCTACAATTACAAGATAATACATTCAATAAATGAATGAAGCCAATAGGCTAGTGGTTTCAGCTATATTGTTGTTGAAACTATGTAGGCCTTATGACCTTTTTAACCAATAAGAGAATATGTCAAATTACTTGAATAGCCTATGGAAAAAGTGTAAAAATGTGTATTTGCATCAGTAGGCTAAGTGACTGAAATGCATCAGGTAAGTACTGGAAGGTTCATGACAACATCAGGGAAGCTCATCAGTAGGCTAAGTGACTGAAATGCATCAGGTAAGTACTGGAAGGTTCATGACAACATCAGGGAAGCTCATCAGGTAGGCTAGAGGCCAAATGGGTGTGTAGATAAGATGTGCATTCTTTCAATTGCTAGACTAATGATCATGAGCACTCACCTCAATTTAGCTAACATTTACCAGCATAATTGTAACCAAATATTCAACCGGAGATTCAGTGAAAAGAAAATCTGACATTGATTTATCAAGAGAAGTTCCAATGTTTTTGTCAAAGCGGCAATGACTCTATCCCAATCAAAAGGGAGCTGGAATTATCAGTTGACCACACATGGCAATTGCTTTACATTTATTATAACCAGTGGTGAAGTGCTATCTTTTAGGTAGCCTACCGGAGCACCATTTTTTATATTATTACATCATCATTTCTGAATGAAAGTTGGTACCTACATGTAGCCTATTGAAAGCTATACAATAGGTCAGAATATACAGTGGCAAGAAAAAGTATTTGATCCTTTTGGAATTACCTGGATTTCTGCATAAATTGGTCATCAAATTTGATCTGATCTTCATCTAAGTCACAACAATAGACAAACATAGTGTGCTTAAACTAATAACACAAATTATTGAATTTTTCTTGTCTATATTGAATAGATAATTCAAACATTCACAGTGTAGGTTGGGAAAAGTATGTGAACCCCTATTCTAATGACTTCTCCAACCTAGAGTCCAATCAATGAGACGAGATTGGAGATGTTGGTTAGAACCTTCTTGCCCTATAAAAAAAACACTCACAAAATTTGAGTTTGCTTTTCACACATTGCCTGATGTGAACCATGTCTCGAACAAAAGAGATCTCAGAAGACCTAAGATTAAAGAATTGTTGACTTGCATAAAGCTGGAAAGGGTTACAAAAGTATCTCTAAAAGCCTTAATTTTCATCAGTCCAAGGTAAGACAAATAGAGAAAGTTCAGCACTGTTGCCAATCTCCCTAGGAGTGGCCGTCCTGCAAAGATGACTGCAAGAGCACAGCGCAAAAGGCTAATGAGGTTAAGAAGAATCCTAGTGTCAGCTAAAGACTTACAGAAATCTCTGGAACATGCTAACATCTGTTGATGAGTCTACGATACGTAAAATACTAAACAAGAATGGTGTTCATGGGAGGACACCACAGAAGAAGCTACTGCTGTCCAAAAAAAACATTGCTGCACATCTGTAGTAGGCAAAAGTGCAAAAGTGCACCAAAAGTGCACCTGGATGTTCCACAGCGCTACTGGCTAAATATTCTGTGGACAGATGAAACTACAGTTGAGTTGTTTGGAAGAAACACACAACACTATGTTTGAAGAAAAAAAGGCACAGCACACTAACATCAAAACCTTATCCCAACTGTAAAGTATGGTGGAGAGAGCATCATGGTTTGGGGCTACTTTGCTGCCTCGGGGCTTGGACAGCTTGCTATCATTGACGAAAAAATGTATTCCCAGATGAAGATCAGATAAAATGTTATGACCAATTTATGACCAAGGGTTCACATACTTTTTCTTGGCACTGTACATACAATAGGCCTATATCATCCAAGTTGCATGATTGCCTATGTTTACACATAAGTGTCTCATTGAAAATGTTCTATGTTTAAAATCCTAAAACACCAAATTAGACCTGCCTTGTTATAAATTAGGCCTACATTTATTATAAATTAGGCCTACCTTTATTAGAAATTAGGCCATCATCACTGTCAATTGTGAATGATAATTCTTCACGTTTTACAGGTGAAGCATCCATGTTGCCTGCATGCCAACCATTTGATTTCAGTTTCATGGTAATATGCATTTCGATCTTCTTAAATGACGTAGGTGTCACGGCCGTCAAAAGAAGTGGACCAAATTGCAGCGTGGTGAGCGTACATTACTTTTTATTTGGATAATGTCGCCAACAAAAACAATACAAAACGACCGCAAAGCTTAAGAGGGCTATAGTACCCCAAACAAAGACAACTACCCACAACGAAAGGAGGGGAAAAGGGCTACCTAAGTATGGTTACCAATCAGAGACAACGATAGACAGCTGTCTCTGATTGAGAACCATACCCGGCCAAAACATAGAAACACAAAATCATAGAAAACAAAACATAGAATGCCCACCCCAAATCACACCCTGACCAAACCAAATAGAGACATAAAAAGGCTCTCTAAAGTCAGGGCGTGACAGTAGGCTAAGTAGCATAGCTGTTTAATCTCATTTTAGAGCAGATGGAGTTAAACACAGCCACCTGGATTTTGTTTCAGTCAAAGCATATTTTAGCCTATGGCACCTGCTGTTGCGGTCTGTCCACATGAGAAAAAAAACATTTCAGCACAATCATCATACATTTTCATCAGAAATTATTTGGTGTTTTTGGTATGACAGTAGCCTAACATTATCTATGCTATTATATTTGGTTTGTTATGTAGAATACAAATGAAATATAAAGTGATCTTGCAAGACATGGCACCATTCTGGAAGTGGCGGAGCATGGAAGTGGCACTACACCCCTGATTTATAACGGTTGGCTGACTTCTGGGAGTTTTATCTCAAACCACTTTTTACATCATCGCAGCACGACAAAAGATTTGGGAATGACCCAAAATCATGTAGGACTAAAGCCCCGAAAGCCAGATCCTGGTGACTTCCCTGGTCCTTAGGCGTATGTATAGAGAAAGAACACACAGTGACATCCCTGTTTAACCTAACAGATAACCTGCTCTTGAAGCTGGACGCTAAGCTACGGACATAAAACTAGGTAAATACACCTGTACTTTTAGGAAACAACCTTTCTCCGTGAACAGTGGCAGGCTGGCTGTTTTTTGTGCTGTGTGACCGTTACCCGGTGATTATAATAACTTATAGTAGAGCACAGAACCATCCAGAATCTGGGAAAGGCTCCCCATCACAGCACTGCACTCTGCAATCCCGCCAGTCAAGGAAAGGAAGCCATTTTGAACCTTTTCCCTTCAAATGTTTAACTCCAGGAATCTGTACAACTGGTGGCATATCTCTGTGTGCTTAGAAAGACTGTCAATATATGCAAATGCATAGTAATTAGACAATTTAATTCAGTGCATCTGTTACAAGTTTATGTAATTATTCAAGCACTGCAAAATGGGTTACATCAACTGTTTTACAAACACCGACTCTTTGCTCATAGCTATAGTATTAGCTTAGATTTCTCATAAAGTAGCAGCACATTTATCAGTGCTCTAACGGTATGAGTGTACAAGACTATACTGTAGCTACCGTAGTAATAACCCCACCGACCTGTTTGACCGTTTGATGTTTTTGAGCATGAATGAATAATTAGCTTTTGGATGCCTCCTACCTGCTCCTCTGTAAATAGTGTTGTGCTGAAGGTCTGAACTCGCTTCTTTGTTGTCTCCAATTATTCCTCCTCTCTGGCCTGACTCTCTTTCTCTCTCACTCTACCCACACTCTGATCCCAGAGAGCTTTCTTTTGCCAATTATGATCATTAAAAAAGCTGACATTTTAGAATGCTCTCATGTTGGGCTTGTTGTGCTAAGAGATTACTGCACACAGTGCTAGCTATAATAACTGAAAACAAATAACTACCTAGCCGCATTGTTCTATTGAGATTGCAGGAGTTTTTTCCCCTCCCATGATCCTTGGGAAGAGGCTGACTTCTCTCAAGGGTGGTTTTGTTTATCTGTTTGTTTTGTCATGTTAATTGCTTCCCTTGTTGTATCTGTCTTGTAATTAATTTGGAAATGTTAGCCATGCACTGAAGCTGAAAGGGAAATCTTATATACGGTAGTTCAACGAGGTAGCGTTCTCCTGGCAGTCGCCAAACTCAGACTCGTTGGACTGCCAGATGGTGAAGCGTGATTCATCACTCCAGTGAACGCGTTTCCACTGCTTCAAAGTTCAATGGTGGAGATCTTATCATCACTCCAGCCGACACTTGACATTGCACATGGTGATCTTCGGCTTGTGTGCGGCTGCTCCGCCATGGAAACCCATTTCATGAAGCTCCCGACTAACAGTTTTTGTGCTGACTTGCTTCCAGAGGCAGTTTGGAACTTGGTAGTGAGTGTTGCAACCGAGGACAGAAAAATGTTGTTGCTCCTAGACGTTTCCACTTCACAATAATAGCACTTACAATTGATCAGGCAGCTCTAGAAGGGCAGAAATCTGCCGAACTAACTTGTTGGAAAGGTGTCATCCTATGACGGTGCTACGTTGAAAGTCAATGAGCTTTTCAGTAAAGCCATTCTACTGCCAATGTTTGTCTATGGAGATTGCATGGTTGTGTGCTCGATTTTTATACACCTGTCAGCAACGGGTGTGCCTGAAATAGCCAAATCCACTAATTTGAAGGGGTGTCCACATACCTTTGGATATATAGTGTATATCAACCCACAATATCTCATGAGCGTACAGTTATATTCCCTGTGGGAACAGACGTTGTTATAACATGTCTCTCTTATTCTCTTCACAGGTGAGGAGAATCTGCTGGCTATACTGAAGAGGCGATGGTGGAAGTATATGATTCTGGGATTAATAGACATCGAGGCTAACTACCTGGTTATCAAAGCCTACCAATACACCACACTAACAAGCGTACAGGTGAGTCTGTTTACATCTATCCCATCTGAACCCATAGGTGTGTGTGTGTGCAATGGGTGTGTGGGTACAAACGTGTGTGTGTAGGTGTTTGTGTGTCTACTATATTATTATCCCGGTCCCTAGACATCCCCCTGATTGGTCAGCCATAAGACGGTAAGACAGCAATGGCCTTTGAGTCCAGAGGCGTAGGCAGAAATTGCCGTGTGGCTGGGCCTGAGTAAAAGAGACTGGGCCAACATTTTCCAGCAAAAATACACAGACATCAGTGGTGTAGTCGTGGTGCATGGAAAAGTGGTGCATGGAAAACATTTTCCAAACATTTCCCAAACGGCCTGCCTGGTGAATGAATAGGCACCCTGTGTAAAAGAAATCTATGAAAAACAGATGCTACTCTGAATGACCTAAAGTCATGGTAATGCAAAATACATCCAGCATGATATCCAGAATGAAATAAAAGGCCCTTATGGCTGATATGTTAGGCTAAGGGGCCAGATAAGAGGATGCTAGTCGTTACTGATTCATCTCTGTATTGTATGTTTTGCTGGAGGACATTTATGGATTACAAAAAAAGGCTTAGGCTACATTAAATTCCATACAAACCAAATGTATTTTATATAGCCCTTCTTACATCAGCTGGTATATCAAAGTGCTGTACAGAAACCCAGCCTAAAACCCCAAACAGCAAGCAATGCAGGTGTAGAAGCACGGTGGCTAAGAACAACTCCCTAGAAAGGCCAAAACCTAGGAAGAAACCTAGAGAGGAACCAGGCTATGAGGGGTGGCCAGTCCACTTCTGGATGTGCAGGGTGGAGATTATAACAGAACATGGGTAAGATGTTCAAATGTTCATAAATGACCAGCATGGTCAAGTAATAATAATCACAGTAGTTGTCGAGGGTGCAACAAGTCAGCACCTCAGGAGTAAATGTCAGTTGGCTTTTCATAGCCGATCATTGAGAGTATCTCTACCGCTCCTGCTGTCTCTAGAGAGTTGAAAACAGCAGATCTGGGACAGGTAGCACGTCCGGTGAACAGGTCAGGGTTCCATAGCCGCAGGCAGAACAGTTGAAACTGGAGCAGCAGCACGGCCAGGTGGACTGGGGACAGCAAGGAGTCATCATGCCAGGTAGTCCTGAGGCATGGTCCTAGGGCTCAGGTACTCCGAGAGAGAGAAAGAAAGAGAGAGAGAGAATTAGAGAGAGCATACTTAAATTCACACAGGACACTGGATAAGACAGGAGAAGTACTCAAGATATAAACTGACCCTAGCCCCCAGACACATAAACTACTGCAGCATAAATACTGGAGGCTGAGACAGGAGGGGTCAGGAGACACTGTGGCCCCATCCGATGATACCCCCGGACAGGGCCAAACAGGCAGGATATAACCCCACCCACTTTGCCAAAGCACAGCCCCCACAGCTAATATTACTATTTTTGTATAACTGTTTTATGCTTTAGTCTTTGCCACTTGATTTCTGTAGGCCTAGGCTATTTTGTGTATAGGGGAACTGATGATCGCTACCGGATCGAGTCTGATCCTCTGGCCTGAACCTCATAACCTGTCCCTAAAGTTCTTCTATCGAGAAGCAAAATAAAGAGGCTAAACTGTAGAACTTGTCATTGTGAATACGAATCATTCTCACTGTGAATGCGAATCATTCTCATTGTGAATGCGAATATCAGGAGTCAGAGAACAGAGCGGAGGGCGGAGCTGTCTGGTGCTGAAATATTTGATTTGACTTTCGCAGGCTCAGCTTTACCTGCCCGTGTGGTGCTCAATAGCCCAAAAGTGCCCACTTTTTGCCGTATGAAAACAGCCACGCACAACACAATACAAACACTTTAGGCCTATATCTTGAACTGTACGGCTATGAAACGTATAGGTATGAAATGAATAGCTCACTTTGAATAAACAAACACTACTCTATAGACATTCAGACATGAAATCATTATGCATAATACCACAGCGGGTATGAGTACAACAGCTCACTTGAATCCGCAAACATAAACCATGGCCTACCAAGGCAGGCATTAAAACATGAACTCCTCATACATAGCCTAATATCACGGTGGGTATGAATACAGTAGCTCACTTTGAATCAAACACATAGGCCTGACCAACCAAGGCAGGCATGAAAACATTAGGCTAAATTGAAAATAAACAGTATCCAGACTTAACTTTCTTGTGTTTCACATTTTACAGCACAAGTGTAGATGCCTAGGCATGGTGTTGAAGGTGGAGATTATATCATCATAGTCCAAAAAGTCCCTGAGTTCCGTTTCAAAGGACAACCAGGCTATAATTGTTGAGACGTGCAGTCAGCATGCAAGATCTGATGGATGTTTTGATACGGCCTGTAGGGAAAAAATGGCCTGACCACTTGCACAAAATTCTTCCACTGCTCTTTCGTTTGCTACATACTTTAGTCTGAGACTGCCGTCATTGAAGTCTTTTGTGGTGAAGAAGGGAAGGAGGGGTGTTGTACAAAACGAAGTCACCAGTGTCTGGATCGTCTCTAACCAATCAGAATATCAAAGCTAATGACAAATTTTTAAACTGCCACTTTACCCACATGTGTTCTGGCTCTGGCCCAACCCATCGGTTTCTGGACCAATCAGACTGCCCCGAATGATCCAGACTCATTGTGGAGAAGAAACTACGTTTATTGGTGTGGCATTTGGCCGGAGCAAGGAGTCTACATAGCCAGGCAAGTGGAGAAGTCTCTCTCAACAGTAAGTCATAGGAAGTGTGATGATGGCCCTTAGTTGTCTATTGATATTAGGAGAAATGTCAGGGCTACAGCTGTCTAAACCTTCAATAAGGGATGGGAATTCCTGACCTCATAAACATGCTTCATTCAGCATCTTCAGCAGAGATATGGTAGTGACCACATGGGCCCAGCAGTGATTATTTCAGTGGAAAAGTCCTAGACCCTGGCAGACAGGGCGCTGCTGCTTTCATCTAGGTCTGACCCCAATTAGGTGACTGGCAAATTGTTTGGTCATAAGGCTGTTGGTCGACCTTGATTGTTGTCGTCGTGCAGTAACAAATATATATATATTTTTGCCCATCTCAGTGAACTAATCCATTGTGGAGGCCTAGACTAAAAGCCAATTTATGTTTGATCTCGAAAAAAATGTGATCGGATGCTCAATAGGGATGGTGTGACGCAAATGCGGAGCCTTCAGAGGCATGCAGAGGCCAAATCAAGCTCCTTACCACATGGCCTTGCCCTACCAAATTTTGTAACAATGCGGAGGGCTCTGTATAGCTCCGCATTGGCATAATTAGTTGACAGTAGGTTGGGGCAGTAGCTCCTGTATATAAACAAACTCACTACCTTGAAAACAGTTCTGCACTGCTCAGCGAAGCGCAATAGGTATGAATGCCTTAACTTCTGCTGAGGCCATATCACCATAAATGCCACATGGCCAATGCAGACGTGGGATTGATCATGCGCCCAGATGCACAATGCACTTCTCACTCCAGCCAATTTGTGCACATTCATTGTTTCATAACTTCATTGTGTGAATTGTTTGCTTTGCTTGTTAGTGTAGATCAATTCCCCATTACATATATCGCCATTAGTACATTTAACATTAATTTCCATAATTTATAATCTACAATGTTGTTAATTTGGTTATGGTAATTTATTTTAATGCATTCAATATTATTATTCAAGTATTCCCGTTCTCATTGTCTGAGTGGACCCTTTTTTTTTTGCAGGATGCATAACCAATGCTACACTTGTGAGAAACAAGTTTTGGTTTATTTCATTCCATTTACGAGGTGTCAATTTAGTCTTGGTCTTTTGTTTGGAGCCTCCTGTCAATGTTGAGTAAGGACACGCAAGCATAGAAGTAGGCCTATAGGCCACCTGGCCTGCGCACAAACGTAGGCATATAAATGTGCTCATTTGGGGATCTGATAGTATTTCTGATTGGCTTAACGCACCGCCATTAATGACCTATGGAGCTTCTCAAAGTCATATTTTCTTCACCTCAAACAGCAAGCAAAGTCTGTTTTTACATCCATTGAGAATAACAATAGTCCCAGAATCTTTCCAGCTCTCTCCCTTTCGATAACCACTCAGCGTGAAAGGGAAAAATGTCATGCTCTGATCCAGTGGAAACGTCATAAAATAGGCCTACCTCATAAATGCTTATCAGTGCTTGACTTGGACTGAAATATATACTCATTTTGGGTGCTGGTACTGTTCATATTTAGGTGTAGGAGCTCCACAATACTGTTGAGCTAATATTCTATAAGAGGAACATGAGCTCAAGCAGGAGAACATTTGAGGTGCTGGTACTCAGCTCCGGTATGTTTCTTATCTCTTGCGCAAATAGCCTACAACTGTGTCTGTCCTGAGCTCACTGGCGCTGGAAATTCTAACGGCCCAGAATATTTTATACAATGCTAGCACAAGCTTCGGGCCGGTCCCTAGTTAATAGTTGATGCAATGTTTCAAGTAAGTTGCAGACAGGCCATGTGTAGCTGTGATGTGGTCTGTGTGTAGCTTGTGTAGAGGAGTCAGGCGCAGGACAGCAGATATGAGTAAATAAACGTATTTTACTCAAAATAGACAAATATAATACAATAAAGTGAGCTCACATAACGGACCGATTTACATACAATCAATTACTCACAAAAAACAAAGGGGGGAACAAAGGGTTAAATAATTGTAATTGGGGAATTGAAACTAGTGTGTAAGACAAAGACAAAACAAATGGAAAATGAAAAGTGGATTGGCGATGGCTAGAAGGCCGGTGACGTCGACCGCCGAACGCCGCCCGAACAAGGAGAGGGACCGACTTCGGCGGAAGTCGTGACAGTACCCCCCCGCTTGACGCACGGCTCCAGCAGTGCGCCGACACCGACCTTGGGGACAACCCGGAGGACGAGGCGCAGGGCGATCCGGATGGAGACGGTGGAACCCCCGCAGCAACGAAGGGTCCAAGACGTCCTCCACCAGCACCCAGCATCTCTCCTCCGGACCGTACCCCTCCCACTCCACGAGGTACTGAAGGCCCCTCGACCGATGCCTCGAGTCCAGGATGCCTCGAACAGTATAAGCCGGGGCCCCCTCGACCTCAGACTCCTGGAGTGGACCAGCCACCACCGGCCTGAGGAGAGACACATGGAACGAGGGTTTAATACGGTAATCTGGGGGAAGCTGTAACCTGTAGCATACCTCGTTCAGTCTCCTCAGGACTTTGAATGGCACCACAAACCGCGGATCCAGCTTCCGGCCGGGCAGGTGGAGGGGCAGGTTTCGGGTCGAGAGCCAGACCCGGTCCCCCGGGGCCTCACTGCGGTGGCGGTCGGTCCTCGCCTTCTGCCGCCTCATGGCCCGTTGCAGGTGCACATGGGCGGCGTCCCAGGTCTCCTCCGAGCGCTTAAACCATTCTTCCACCGCAGGAGCTTCGATCTGGCTCTGATGCCAAGGTGCCAGAACCGGCTGATACCCCAGTACGCACTGGAAGGGAGAGAGGTTAGTGGTGGAGTGGCGGAGTGAGTTTTGGGCCATCTCTGCCCAGGGGATGAACGCCGCCCACTCCCCCGGCCGGTCCTGGCAATATGACCTCAGAAACCTACCCACATCCTGGTTTACTCTCTCCACCTGCCCGTTACTCTCGGGGTGAAAACCTGAGGTAAGGCTGACCGAGAACCCCAGACGTTCCATGAACGCTCTCCAGACCCTGGACGTGAACTGGGGACCCCGATCAGAGACTATGTCCTCAGGCACCCCGTAGTGCCGGAAGACGTGAGTGAACAGGGCCTCCGCAGTCTGTAGGGCCGTAGGGAGACCAGGCAAAGGGAGGATACGGCAGGACTTAGAAAACCAATCCACAACGACCAGGATCGTGGTGGTGCCCTGTGAGGGAGGAAGATCCGTCAGGAAGTCCACCGACAGGTGGGCCGTTGTGGAACGGGTAGAGGTTGTAACATCCCTCTGGGCAGGTGCCTGGGAGCCTTGCACTGGGCGCACACCGAGCAGGAGGACACATAAACCCTCACGTCCTTGGCCAAGGTGGAACACCAGTACTTCCCACTAAGGCAACGCACCGTCCGACCGATGCCAGGATGACCAGAGGAGGGTGACGTGTGGGCCCAATAGATCAAACGGTCGCGGACAGCAGAAGGAACGTATAGGCGCCCAGCTGGACACTGGGGGGGACTGGGCTCTGTGCGTAACGCCCGCTCGATGTCCGCGTCCAGCTCCCACACTACAGGCGCCACCAGGCAAGAGGCCGGAAGTATGGGAGTGTGATCCATGGACCGCTCCTCTGTGTCATACATCCAGGACAGTGTGTCTGCCTTAGCGTTCTGGGAACCTGGTCTGTAGGACAGAGTGAAAACAAAACGGGTAAAGAACATGGCCCACCTTGCCTGGCGAGGGTTCAGTCTCCTCACCGCCCGGATGTACTCCAGATTGTGGTGGTCAGTCCAGATGAGAAAAGGGTGTTTAGCCCCCTCGAGCCAATGTCTCCACGTCTTCAAAGCCTTGACGACAGCCAACAGCTCCCGGTCTCCCACATCATAGTTTCGCTCCGCCAGGCTGAGTTTCTTCGAAAAGAAAGCACAGGGGCGGAGCTTTGGTGGCGTGCCCGAGCGCTGAGAGAGCACGGCTCCTATCCCAGCCTCGGACGCGTCCACCTCCACTATGAACGCCAAAGAGGGATCCGGATGAGCCATCACGGGAGCCAAGGTAAACAGAGCCTTCAGGTGACCAAAAGCCCTGTCCGCCTCTGCCGACCACTGCAGCCGCACCGGTCCCCCCTTCAGCAGTGAGGTAATGGTAGCTGCTACCTGACCAAAAACCCCGGATAAACCTCCGGTAGTAGTTGGCAAACCATAGAAACCGCTGCACTTCCTTCACCGTGGTGGGAGTCGGCCAATTACGCACGGCTGAAATGCGGTCACTCTCCAGCTCCACCCCTGAAGTGGAAATGCGGTACCCTAGGAAGGAAACGGACTGTTGGAAGAACAGTCATTTCTCAGCCTTGACGTATAGGTCATGCTCCAACAGTCGACCAAGCACCCTGCGCACCAGGGCACATGCTCGGCGCGTGTAGTGGAGTATATCAGAATGTCGTCGATATACACTACTACACCCTGCCCGTGCAGATCCCGTAAAATCTCGTCAACAAAGGCCTGGAAGACTGATGAGTAATTCATCAACCCGTACGGCATGACGAGGTACTCATAGTGCCCTGAGGTGGTACTAAATGCCTTCTTCCACTCGACCCCCTCCCGGATACGCACCAGGTTGTAAGCGCTCCTGAGATCCAATTTTGTGAAGAAGCACACCCCGTGCATTGACTCGATCACACTGGCGATTAGAGGCAGCGGGTAGCTGTACCTCACAGTGATCTGATTTGATACCCCTGATAGTCAATATACGGGCGCAGACCTCCATCCTTCTTCTTCACAAAAAAATAAACTTGAGGAGGCAGGTGAAGTGGAGGGCCGAATGTATCCCTTCCCCAGGGATTCGGAGACATATGTTTCCATAGCCGCCGTCTCCTCCTGTGACAGAGGATACACGTGACTCCTGGGAAGTGCTGCGTCTACCAGGAGATGTATTGCACAATCCCCCCGTCGATGGGGTGGTAATTGAGTCGCCTTCTAGCCAAATCGGCATATTCTGAGGGGATGCGCACGGTGGAGACCTGGTTTGGACCATTCCACCGTAGTCGCACCGATGGAAACCCCTACACACCTCCCTGAGTACTCTCATGACCACCCCTTGAGAGCCCTCTGTTGCCACGAAATAGTGGGGTCATGACAGGCCAACCAGGGTAGGCCCAGCACCACGGGAAACGCAGGAGAATCAATAAGGATGAGACTGATTCTCTCCTTGTGACCCTCCTGCGTAACCATGCTTAGTGGAACGGTGGCCTCCCTAATCAGCCCTGACACTAATGGTCCACTATCTAGGGTGTGCACAGGGAACGGCATATCCACAGGAACAAGGGGAATCCCTAAACTATGGGCAAATGAACGGTCAATAAAATTCCAACCTGCGCCTGAATCTACGAGTGCCTTATGCTGGGAATGCGGGGAAAACTCAGCAAATTTAATAAACACATACATGTGAGCAACAGGGGGCTCTGGGTGAGCCTGGTGCCGACTCACCTGGGGTGACACGATAGTGTCCTGCCTGCTGCCTCGACTCCCTGAGGAACCCCCCCAGCACCGACCAGCAGTGTACCCTCTGCGGCCACAGATGGTGCAGGGAATGACCCCTCCTCCGGTCGCCCTAAGTGCAGCACCTCCCAGCTCCATCGAAGCGGTGGTGCTGGGGGACGGAACTGACAGGCCCCAATCCGGACGTCCGCGGGTATCCAGCAGGTTGACCAGCCGGATGGACAGGTCCACCAGCTGGTCCAACGTGAGGGTGGTGTCTCAGCAGGCCAACTCCCGACGGACGTCCTTGCGCAGACTGCACCGGTAGTGATCGATCAGGGCCCTGTCGTTCCATCCCGCGCTGGCGGCCAGGGTCCGGAAGCCTAAAGCGAAATCCTGCTCGCTCCTCGTCCCCTGCCTCAGGTGGAACAGACGTTCAGCCGCCGCTCGACCCTCAGGCGGGGGGTCGAAAACTGCCCGAAAGCGGAGGGTGAACTCTGCGTAATGGTCCAACACCGCGTCTCCTTCACTCCATACGGCGTTGGCCCACTCCAGGGCTTTGCCTGAGAGGCAGGAGAAGAGGGCGGACACGCTCTCACGTCCCAAACTAGCCGGGTGGACGGTCGCCAGGTAGAGTTCAAGCTGGAGTAGGAACCCCTGGCATCCGGCAGCCGTCCCGTCATACTCCCTCGGGAGCGCGAGCCGAATCCCGCTGGGACCGGGTGAAGGATGGGTGGACAGTGGGGCCTGCTGTAGTGGGGCTGGTGGAGGCGCTGGACGACCTCCTCCTCTCTCCCAACGATCCATCGTCTGCAGCACGTGATCCATGGTGGTACCCAGATGATGCAATATGATCGTGTGCTGCTGGATGCGCGCCTCTATCGCCACAGAGAGGGCGTCTGCTCCTGCTGACTCCATTCTTGGTGAGTAATTCTGTAATGTGGTCTGTGTGTAGCTTGTGTAGAGGAGTCATGCGCAGGACAGCAGATATGAGTAAATAACGTAATTTACTCAAAATAGACAAATATAATACAATAAAGCGAGCCCACATAACGGACTGATTTACATACAAACAATTACTCACAAACAAACAAAGGGGGGAACAAAGGGTTAAATAATGAACAAGTAATTGGGGAATTGAAACCAGGTGTGTAAGACGAAGACAAAACAAATGGAAAATTAAAAGTGGATCGGCAATGGCTAGAAGGCCGGTGACGTCGACCGCCGAACGCCGCCCGAACATGGAGAGGGACCGACTTCGGCGGAAGTCGTGACAGTTGCCAATGTGATTTTTCTTTTTATTTTGATATTTTCGCAATTTTTTGCAATGTTATGTGTTGGCTGTCTGTAGGCTAATTTTACATAGTAGGCTATAGAAGTTACTTTTTAGGTTTGTATAATTTTCATTTAGATTTGGATAGAATTTTGATGAACCGCAACACAATTTTTGAGATATGAAGAAATTATTATATTATAAATTAAACAGAACCGTTTCATGAAAATGTACATATAAAAACTGGCATGCAGATCGGTAGAAATGGGAAGATAAATTGGCATTCCACATGAGAAAGGTTGCAGACTCCTCGTGTAGCCTATTATTGGCAACTTCAGGATAGTAATGGCAGAATCTGCGAGAGGTGAATAGTTAGGTCAGGTTTTTTATTCTGGTTATCTAGATCTCTGACGCGCTCTTGAGGCATTTGTCTTATTTCATCAAACCGTAAGCTTTAAGCATCAGACAAGCTCCATGCATACAGTAGCAGGAAAAAGTATGTGAATCCTTTTTGAATTATCTAGATTTCTGCATAAATTGCTCATCAAATTTGATCTGATCTTCATCAGATCACAACAATAGACAAACATTGTGTGCTTAAACTAATAACGCACAAATTAATGAATTTTCCTGTCTATATCGAAAACATAATTTAAACATTCACAGTGTAGGTTGGAAAAAGTATGTGAACCCCTAGGCTAATGACTACTCCAAAAGCGAATTGGTGTCAGGAGTCAGCTAACCTGGAGTCCAATCAATGAGACGAGATTTGGAGATGTTGGTTAGAGCTGCCTTGCCCTATAAAAAACATTCACAAAATGTGTGTTTGCTATTCACAAGAAGCTTCCCTGATGTGAACCATGCCTCGGACAAAAGAGATCTCAGAAGATCTAAGATTAAGAATTGTTGACTTGCATGAATTCGGAAAGGGTTACAAAGATATTTCTAAAAGCCTTGATGTTCATCAGTTCACGGTAAGACAAATTGTCTATAAATGGAGTAAGTTCAGCACAATTGCTATTCTCCATATGAGTGGCCGTCCTGCAAAGATGACTGTAGGAGCACAGCACAGAATGCTTAATGATGGTTAAAAAGAATCCTAGAGTGTCAGCCAAAGACTTTCAGAAATCTCTGGAACATGCAAACATCTCTGTTGACGAGTCTACGATACATAAAACACTAAACACGAATGGTGTTCATGGGAGGACACCACAGAAGAAGCCACTGCTGTCCAAAAAACTAAGTGCACCTAGATGTTCCACAGCGCTACTGGCAAAATATTCTGTGGACAGATGAAACTACAGTTGAGTTGTTTGGAAGGAACACACAACACTATGTGTGGAGAAAAAAAAGGCACAGCACACCAACATCAAAACCTCATCCCAACTGTAAAGTATTGTGGAGGGAGCATCATGGTTTGGGGTTGCTTTGCTGCCTCAGGGCCTGGACAGCTTGCTATCATTGACGGAAAAATGAATTCCCAAGTTTGTCAAGACATTTTGCATGAGAATGTTAGGCTATCTGTCCGCCAATTGAAGCTCAACAGAAGTTGGGTGACGTAACAGGACAGCAACCCAAAACACAGAAGTAAATCAACGACAGAATGGCTTCAACAGAAGAAAATACGCCTTCTGGAGTGGCCCGGCAGGGTCCTGACCTCAACCCAATTTGAGATGCTGTGGCATGACCGCAAGAGAACAGTTCACACCAGACATCCCAAGTATATTGCTGAACTGAAACAGTTTTGTAAAGAGGAAGTCTGATCCGCAACTACAGAAAACGTTTGGTTGAGATTATTGCTGCCAAAGGAGGGTCAACAAGTTATTAAATCCAAGGGTTCACATAGTTTTCCCACCCTGCACTGTGAATGTTTACACGGTGTGTTCAATAAACACATGAAAACGTATAATTGTATAATTGTGTGTTATTAGTTTAAGCAGACTGTGTTTGTCTATTGTTGTGACCTAGATGAAGATCAGATCAAATTGTATGACTAATTAATGCAGAAATCCAGGTATTTCCAAAGGGTTCACATACTTTGTCTTGCCACTAAATTATTTTATTAAAACACATAGGGTGTGTCTATATATGGAAAAATACAGGTTAACAAATTTAGACCAATCAAATCAAATGTATTTATATAGCCCTTCTTACATCAGCTGATATATCAAAGTGCTGTACAGAAACCCAGCCTAAAACCCCAAACAGCAAGCAATGCAGGTGTAGAAGCACGGTGGCTAAGAAAAACTCCCTAGAAAGGCCAAAACCTAGGAAGAAACCTAGAGAGGAAGCAGGCTATGAGGGGTGGCCAGTCCTCTTCTGGCTGTGCCGGGTGGAAATTATAACAGAACATGGCCAAGATGTTCAAATGTTCATAAATGACCAGCATGGTCAAATAATAATAATCACAGTAGTTGTCGAGGGTGCAACAAGTCAGCACCTCAGGAGTAAATGTCAGTTGGCTTTTCATAGCCGCTCATTGAGAGTATCTCTACCACTCCTGCTGTCTCTAGAGAGTTGAAAACAGCAGGTCTGGGACAGGTAGCACGTCCGGTGAACAGGTCAGGGTTCCATAGCCGCAGGCAGAACAGTTGAAACTGGAGCAGCAGCATGGCCAGGTGGACTGGGACAGCAAGGAGTCATCATGCCAGGCAGTCCTGAGGCATGGTCCTAGGGCTCAGATCTTCCGAGAGAGAGAAAGAAAGAGAGAGAATTAGAGAGAGCATACTTAAATTCACACAGGACACCGGATAAGACAGGAGAAATACTCCAGATATAACAGACTGACCCTAGCCCCCCAACACATAAACTACTGCAGCATAAATACTGGAGGCTGAGACAGGAGGGGTCAGGAGACACTGTGGCCCCATCCGATGATACCCCCGGGACAGTGCCAAACAGGCAGGATATAACCCCACCCACTTTGCCAAAGCACAGCCCCCACACCACTCGAGGGATATCTTCAACCACCAACTTACCATCCTGAGACAAGGCCAAGTATAGCCCACAAAGATCTCCGCCACGGCACAACCCAAGGGGGGTTACCAACCCATCTATTGGTCGAAAGAACAGACGACTTTCGGTCGACTAAGATTTGTTTTTGTCGGGGACAGCCCTACTCTCATTATTCCATGTTGATCCTCCTGGAACCGGGTATGCAGCTCAGTCAGCTGTCTGTTCCGGACGATGAGTCTAGCATTTTTGGGCAGCTGTTAGAGACGATTTCGATTTTTTTTTGTCATATTTGGTAAATTACGTAGAAATGTTCAAAAAGTTGCACTTTTTAAGGGCCTCTTCACTATTCTCTATTCTCTATGTCTATGTAGTGCTATGAACTCGTGGTTAAGTTGATTTAAAACATTACCCTGGCATTGATTGTGATGACTTTGCACTATAGCCTTCACATTTATCCAGTGCAAAAGAGTGGGGTTTGCTAGCCTGGTGTTGAAGCATGCCTCGCAAAGATGCTTCCAATCTTGATATATGTCTCTAACAAATGAGCCTTCCATAGTGGCCTCGGAGAAATGTGTACACAGTTTTACAGAAAAGAGCGTGCTTTGTCGAACTGTATGCCAGCCAATAAAACTGTCCACACCGAGTGGTGCAGCGGTCTAAGGCTCTGCATCTCAGTGCTTGAGGCGTCACTACAGACCTGGTTCGATTTCAGGCTGTATCACAACCGGCCGTGATTGGGAGTTCCGTAGGGCGGCGCACAATTGCCCCAGCGTCGTCCGGGTTTGTGCTTGGCCGGGGTAGGCCGTCATTGTAAATAATAATTTGTTCTTAACTGACTTGCCTAGTTAAATAAAGGTTTTTAAAAAATGTATTCAAAAACGAGGAAGACTCATATTTTTGGTTGTGTGGGTGGTTCGTCAACTACAGTTCAGACAAATGCGCAGGTGGCCTCGTGATGACATGCTCATCATGACAAGGCCGGGCTGGGCGATGTTGAGCTAGGCTGTGGAAGTCAAAGCAGTAGCTAACCTCATGGGCTGACGATGACTCTGACAGATTTGGTTAAGCCAATGGAGGTAGTGGAGCAGGTGTTGTCTTCATCCTCCATCTGTGGCTTTTTGAAAAAGTGCATGAGTGAACTTTGTTTTGCCATAACTTGTGACTAGCTGCTAGCGCTAGTTTGCATTAGCAAAGAATTGCAGAGGGTCTAAACAATTTTCCCACAGTTAGCATGCTAGTAGGTACATGGGTGGGGGGGTGGTTAGTGGTACCATATGATTGCGATAAAACAAATTAGCCTCCTACTGCATTTTTCAACATTTCTGTTTAGTCAGGAGAAAATACAAACTGCAAATCAAATTCATGTACTTAATGTTATGTGTGTATATGAAATTAAATAAATGAATTTGATTTGTTGTTTGTAATATATATAAATAAAGCCATCTTGATTGGCTGGCCCTCTGCCCGGCCTGGCCCTGCCGTGAATCCACTTCTGGTTGAGACTGCATGATAAGGGGGCTAATTAAAGGTGCACTGGCTGACTGTCGTTCCATGTGTCAGTTTATCTTCATTAAAATGTGGTTAGTGCCAAAGAAGCCTTACTCATATCCACCCGAAAGGCATCAATTTGCTAGTGGAGGGAGGGAGGAGAGACGGAAGATTATAGGAGAGTCCTGCTGAGAGCAGGATTGATTTATTTTCTCCCCCTCTTCATTTCCTCTAATCTCAGCTAAATCTGGCATTTCCCTCCACCCCTCCGGAGCCCAGCCAGGACTCAGGATCCATCCAGGGGCCTCAGGGCTGAGCGATTTGGGGAGACAGACAGTGAGGAGTGTGTTGGTATCCCCTCTGTAGTCTTAAATCAGGCTCCTAAACACTCTCCTCTCTCAGTAGTCAGGGCTGAACGGGAACAGACACTTCCATTAGTACTTCACTGGCTTACCTGGACTTTTATGGTACTTCCTGCTCACACAGGTTATTATACACTGCTCAAAAAAATAAAGGGAACACTTAAACAACACAATGTAACTCCAAGTCAATCACACTTCTATGAAATCAAACTGTCCACTTTGGAAGCAACACTGATTGACAATAAATTTCACATGCTGTTTTGCAAATGGAATAGACAAAAGGTGGAAATTATAGGCAGTTAGCAAGACACCCCTAAAAAAGGAGTGATTCTGCAGGTGGTGACCACAGACCACTTCTCAGTTCCTATGCTTCCTGGCTGATGTTTTGGTCACTTTTGAATGCTGGCGGTGCTCTCACTCTAGTGGTAGCATGAGACGGAGTCTACAACCCACACAAGTGGCTCAGGTAGTGCAGTTCATCCAGGATGGCACATCAATGCGAGCTGTGGCAAAAAGGTTTGCTGTGTCTGTCTGTCAAAATGACCTCCAGCAGGCCACAAATGTGCATGTGTCTGCTCAAACGGTCAGAAACAGACTCCATGAGGATGGTATGAGGGCCCGACGTCCACAGGTGGGGGTTGTGCTTACAGCCCAGCACCGTGCAGGACGTTTGGCATTTGCCAGAGAACACCAAGATTGGCAAATTTGCCACTGGCGCCCTGTGCTCTTCACAGATGAAAGCAGGTTCACACTGAGCACATGAGCACATGTGACAGACGTGACAGAGTCTGGAGACGCCGTGGAGAATGTTCTGCTGCCTGCAACATCCTCCAGCATGACCGGTTTGGTGGTGGGTCAGTCATGGTGTGTGGTGGCATTTCTACATTGTGTTGTTTAAGTGTTCCCTTTATTTTTTTGAGCAGTGTAGTTTTGCTTTTTTATGTTCGTTTTTATTTCTATTTGTTTTTTATTAGTAGTCCTGACACTTAGAGGAAGGCCCACAAAATTGTCAGACTCCAGTCACCCAAGTCATAGACTGTTCTCTCCGCTACCGCACGGCAAGCGGTACCGGAGCTCCAAGTCTCGGTCCAAAAGGCTCCTTAACAGCTTCTACCCCCAAGCAATTAATCAATTGAACACCCAGACTATCATTTTACCCCTACCTACATGTACAAATTACCTCGACTAACCTGTACCCCCGCACATTTACTCAGTACCGGGCCCCCTGTATGTAGCCTTGTTATTGTTATGTAATTCTACTGTGTTACTTTAGATTCTGACTTTATTTTATTTAGTAAATATTTTCTTAACTCTATTTCTTGAACTGCGCTGTTGGTTAAGGGCTTGTAAGTAAGCATTTCACGGTAAGGTTGTTGTATACCTGTTGTATTATGCGCATGTGACAAATAACATTTGATTTGAGATGAGAGCGGAGAAATGAGATCAGTGCCAACTGCAAAGTTGTGATAATGGGTATAGCTTGTGTATACAGCCATATCAGTCAAATAGGCTATACAATGTGTGGTGGTGTCATTGTCATTCAGTAGTCCTTCCCTACAGTCAATGACCAAAAGCCCCCTATTTGACCTCATGGCTGGAATGTTATTAATATTTTTCATATGTATTCAAGAGCATGTTGTGTCTCAGCCGATGACGGGCACAACACAAACACCTCAGATAATGTAAAATTTGTCTAAGCTACAATTTATGCGTTTATAATTGATTTTAAGGTTTGACAACCCTGTTAAGATTTTAAATTATATCAATCTCAACCGTTTATCTCAAATAGATTTACCCTAAAGTCTATGATAGCCTGAGAATATAAGGTATCAGCAACAATCTGAATAAATATAGATTGATTCTTTCTTCAGATCCTAGAAGTGCAGATCCAGCATTTTCAATTTCCTAGTATCGAGACAGAGGGAGCCATGTGGGAAGAAGTTGGAAGAAAAACATATTTAAATGTGTCTATGATCGGCTCGTGTGTCACGTTGGCAGGAATAATTCAGGAGACAGGTTCAGGAATGCGTAATCGTTTTTTTTATTATACCCCAAATTACGGCGTGGCATGTCAGGGCACGGGGACGAAGACCAAACAAACACGTAACAAAAACACAGAGTTGAAACCCAAACAAAAGACCAAGGAGTACCTTGAATAAATAACACACACGCACAATGATTAACACACGGGACGAGACAAGTAATCATCTGCGCAATCCACAATGGCACGAAAGCCCAAAACACACACAGCACAGGTACTCACACGCACCAACGGATATAGCAACAATAATGGACAGCACCATGGTGAACAAAGGGCACATATATATAAACACAATCAGTGGGAATAGGGGCCAGGTGTGCGCAATGAAAGTTCCAGAGGGATCTGTGACATCGTGGGATTCTGTCTTTGTCTCTTCCTCTGTCACTGCCCCCACCCTACTCAGCCAGACAGACAACAGATGGAGTGTCAGGGTCTATCTCCATCAGGTATCGCTCTGCTTACATCATCCCCCGTCTGCCACTCGAGACCACTCCGCTTCATCGTTGTTTCAAGAAGGGCAATCGATGACAAGCCCGGAACCTCGGTCTCACAGAGTGTCAGGGCCAGTGGTGTGGAGCGCTGATTGTTCTGCTGAAGTGAAGTGGTGGAAGTCGAGTGTAAACGGTAACATAATCCCCTCATTGGTGGTCTGGCCCTGTGACAGACAGACAGACAGACAGACTGGAGGATGCATGGACGAGTTGATCAGTACCTCCATACCTTGCTGACCCAGAGTCAGCCCAACGTACTGATGTGACAAGCATACGGGTGGCCTGCAGCAACCGTTCACACAGGGATGGATCTATCTATCCGCATGGTGTGACTGTCACTGAGTGACTAGGCTGGAAGGTGAGGAGAGTGATAGGGTGACTTTCTTCCACAGTGAAGAGACGGATATTTGAGAGTAGCAGACTACAGCAGTAGCTCTCTCTTCAAAGTAAACCCAGTCTGAGGATATCGTGAAAGTGATTAAACATTCAGAGGAAGGTGTGCTCAAGGAATCCCTGTAAATATTGACTCAGTAAACATCTTTAACTCAAACTGGTACAAATATTTTGAAATAAATAGATTTTTTCCCAGATCTGCTGTGCAAGTTGGTTTGATAATGAGCAGTGTTTCCCTTACGATTTTCTTCCGCAGTGGTGGCAAAGTCAGCGTGGGAGGGGTTGCCTGGTAGTGGGCGGGGCTATTGGCGCAGTCTCGGACCGGACATCTTTTGAGGACCTCGTCTTTGTCGCAGAGACAATATCTTTGTTTTAATGCAAATTTCCTGTAATTCTACAAATTTTGCTAAGGGGTGGAGATAACAGTATAATAGTTTTCTTAAATTCTACACGTTTCGTCATAGCATATGAACACGACATAAGCCATCTGAATGACTCAAACATTATAACAAAATCAATGAGGGCCCCATGACAGCTCGATGATGAAAGGTCTAAGGAGAATGACAAGAATCTTGCAAGCTAACAGGCGGGCCACAAACAGGCAAATAACAGCACAGTACAGTACAGCACAGTGGTGTGCAGAATGGGATCTTGGAAAGCACAACTCTTCGGTCCTTGTCACAGATACGCTATTGCAGCAGACGAACACACCGGGTTCCACTCCTATCAGCTAAAAACAAGAAGCGGCTCCAGTGGGCAAAAAATATAGCCTGGTCCGACGAATCCCAGTTCCTGTTGCATCATGCTGATGGCAAAGTCTGGATTTGGCATAAGCAGTCCATGGCCCATCCTGCCTGGTGTCAACGGTACTGGGTGGTGGTGGTGTAGTGTTGTGGGGAATGTTTTCCTGGCACATGTTACTAATTGAGCAACGTGTCCATGCCCTGAAGAATTCAGGTTGTTCTGGAGACAAAGGGGGGTCCAACCCAGTACTAGATGGGTGTACCTAATAAACTGAACACTGAGTGTATAGCTCCATTATCATTTCTACATACTTTTTAACTGGTTTTAGTTGTTTAAGTTATTTTTGGGGGGAGTGGCGGCAACTATCATAAATAAAATATATATTATCATATTGTAATATAATAAATAAAATGGCGTTAAGCAGAGGCTAAATGAATATAGGGGAAACACTGAAAAAGAGAGCAGCTCAGGTCAAGTGAACTCAAATGAAGTAAGTTTGGTGTTAGTTGGAGACTTGATCAATGGACCCTCTCACTCTAAGGCCAAGTCAGACACTTCTCTTGTTCCTCTGTGCAGGGGATGTTGGTATTTAATTGAATTGGCTCTCCGACTGATTCTTTAGGGAGGGTGGAGGAAAGAAATAGGCACAACAATTCTCAACAGTTTTTTATAAACTATAACGAGGTTAGACAATGCCTCATCAATATTAATATTTCCGTCATGGAGAGAACAAGGCATAAAACTGTGCTATAAAGGACTTTCCCATTAAGGGGGAAATGATTAGTTGTTATGAATGGTCATGGAGTCTGGCTAGGCTCCAGTATGAGGAGATCAGTGGGTACATCTGGAGAAAACGCCTCTTCATCAACTCATTATAACAGCTGGCTAGGGACATTATCTTCACTGCTATTCACACTCTTCCAGTTAGAGATATGCAGGTAGCCAGCCTGGGGACATAACACTTTAAAACTGAGGAATTAAATGAAGATTTATTCGGTAGAGTTAAGCAGAGAGTCTTATTGGGACTGACTAAATAGCCAGGGGTTTCATTTGTTGGCTGATATTTGTAAAGAGGAGCAGATAATTTCATTACCAAGTCATGTCTATTATT
The DNA here is from genome assembly GCF_029448725.1 of Salvelinus fontinalis. Lineage (NCBI taxonomy): Eukaryota > Metazoa > Chordata > Actinopteri > Salmoniformes > Salmonidae > Salvelinus > Salvelinus fontinalis. The sequence goes on from NC_074684.1 coordinate 20,750,206, forward strand.
TTGCCAATAGCTCACTGTAGAAGTTGTCAGTTTCCTGCCATAGCTGTTACACAGATAGCACTGAGAGAACAGATGAGAGTAACAGAACTCAACCTCAATCATTCACTCACTTTCAGGGTTCTCTCATGGTTATTGTTACCCTACATCAGGGTTCACCAACTGGTGGCCTGTGGCCCGAATTTGACCCACGGTTTTATTTGGCCCCCCCAAGTTTTCTGAGAAACAGTATTTATTGTTTTAGTCAAATCTTTGGGCTTCTTGCGGTCAGTTTGCATGCCAGTCCACCCGACCATCCGCTTAAGAAAAATCCCTGGCCTACACTGTTTATCTCTCTCCATCTCTTGTTTCCTGTCACTTTTCCCTTTCTCTCCTTCTCTTTCTCGCTCCCTCTCCTCTGTGCTCCTTTTCCTCTCTCCCTTGTTCCCTCTTTCTTTATTTTTCTATATTTTTCGAGACTGAGACATGCTGGCCTGATGATAGAGGAGAGACTGAGACATACTGGTCTGATGAGAGAGACTGAGACATACTGGTCTGATGAGAGAGACTGAGACATACTGGACTGATGAGAGAGACTGAGACATACTGGTCTGATGAGAGAGACTGAGACATACTGGTCTGATGAGAGAGACTGAGACATGCTGGCCTGGTGATAGAGGCTGAGACATACTGGCCTGATGAGAGAGGAGAGACTGAGACATACTGGTCTGATGGGAGAGACTGAGACATACTGGCCTGATGATAGAGGAGAGACTGAGACATACTGGTCTGATGGGAGAGACTGAGACATACTGGTCTGATGAGAGAGGAGAGACTGAGACATACTGGCCTGATGAGAGAGGAGAGACTGAGACATACTGGCCTGATGAGAGACTGAGACATACTGGTCTGATGAGAGAGACTGAGACATACTGGCCTGATGAGAGAGGAGAGACTGAGACATACTGGCCTGATGAGAGAGGAGAGACTGAGACATGCTGTTCTGATGAGAGACTGAGACATACTGGTCTGATGAGAGACTGAGACATACTGGTCTGATGAGAGAGGAGAGACTGAGACATGCTGGTCTGATGAGAGAGACTGAGACATACTGGTCTGATGGGAGAGGAGAGACTGACACATACTGGCCTGATGATAGAGGAGAGACTGAGACATACTGGTCTGATGGGAGAGACTGAGACATACTGGTCTGATGGGAGAGACTGAGACATACTGGTCTGATGAGAGGGGAGAGACTGAGACATACTGGTCTGATGAGAGGGGAGAGACTGAGACATACTGGTCTGATGGGAGAGACTGAGACATACTGGCCTGATGAGAGACTGAGACATACTGGTCTGATAAGAGAGACTGAGACATACTGGCCTGATGAGAGAGGAGAGACTGAGACATACTGGTCTGATGGGAGAGACTGAGACATACTGCTCTGATGGGAGAGACTGAGACATACTGGCCTGATGAGAGACTGAGACATACTGGTCTGATGAGAGAGACTGAGACATACTGGCCTGATGAGAGAGACTGAGACATACTGGCCTGATGAGAGAGACTGAGACATACTGGTCTGATGAGAGAGACTGAGACATACTGGCCTGATGAGAGAGACTGAGACATACTGGTCTGATGAGAGAGACTGAGACATACTGGTCTGATGAGAGAGACTGAGACATACTGGCCTGATGAGAGAGGAGAGACTGAGACATACTGGTCTGATGGGAGAGACTGACACATACTGGTCTGATGGGATAGACTGAGACATACTGGTCTGATGAGAGAGACTGAGACATACTGGCCTGATGAGAGAGGAGAGACTGAGACATACTGGTCTGATGGGAGAGACTGAGACATACTGGCCTGATGAGAGAGACTGAGACATACTGGTCTGATGAGAGACTGAGACATGCTGGCCTGATGTGAGAGACTGAGACATACTGGCCTGATGAGAGAGGAGAGACTGAGACATACTGGTCTGATGGGAGAGACTGAGACATACTGGTCTGATGAGAGAGGAGAGACTGAGACATACTGGCCTGATGAGAGAGGAGAGACTGAGACATACTGGCCTGATGAGAGACTGAGACATACTGGTCTGATGAGAGAGACTGAGACATACTGGCCTGATGAGAGAGGAGAGACTGAGACATACTGGCCTGATGAGAGAGGAGAGACTGAGACATGCTGTTCTGATGAGAGACTGAGACATACTGGTCTGATGAGAGACTGAGACATACTGGTCTGATGAGAGAGGAGAGACTGAGACATGCTGGTCTGATGATAGAGGAGAGACTGAGACATGCTGGTCTGATGAGAGACTGAGACATACTGGTCTGATGAGAGAGGAGAGACTGAGACATGTTGGCCTGATGATAGAGGAGAGACTGAGATATGCTGGCCTGATGATAGAGGAGAGACTGAGACATACTGGTCTGATGATAGAGGAGAGACTGAGACATACTGGTCTGATGAGAGAGACTGAGACATACTGGTCTGATGAGAGGGGAGAGACTGAGACATGCTGGCCTGATGAGAGAGGAGAGACTGAGACATACTGGTCTGATGAGAGACTGAGACATACTGGTCTGATGAGAGACTGAGACATACTGGTCTGATGAGAGACTGAGACATACTGGTCTGATGAGAGAGACTGAGACATACTGGTCTGATGAGAGAGGAGAGACTGAGACATGCTGGTCTGATGAGAGAGACTGAGACATACTGGACTGATGAGAGAGACTGAGACATACTGGACTGATGAGAGAGACTGAGACATACTGGCCTGATGAGAGAGGAGAGACTGAGACATACTCGCCTGATGAGAGAGGAGAGACTGAGACATGCTGGTCTGATGAGAGAGACTGAGACATACTGGACTGATGAGAGAGACTGAGACATACTGGACTGATGAGAGAGACTGAGACATACTGGCCTGATGAGAGAGGAGAGACTGAGACATACTCGCCTGATGAGAGAGGAGAGACTGAGACATACTCGCCTGATGAGAGAGGAGAGACTGAGACATGCTGGTCTGATGAGAGACTGAGACATGCTGGTCTGATGAGAGACTGAGACATACTGGTCTGATGAGAGAGGAGAGACTGAGACATGCTGGTCTGATGAGAGAGACTGAGACATACTGGTCTGATGAGAGAGGAGAGACTGAGACATACTGGCCTGATGAGAGACTGAGACATACTGGACTGATGAGAGAGACTGAGACATACTGGACTGATGAGAGAGACTGAGACATACTGGCCTGATGAGAGAGGAGAGACTGAGACATACTCGCCTGATGAGAGAGGAGAGACTGAGACATGCTGGTCTGATGAGAGACTGAGACATGCTGGTCTGATGAGAGACTGAGACATACTGGTCTGATGAGAGAGGAGAGACTGAGACATGCTGGTCTGATGAGAGAGACTGAGACATACTGGTCTGATGAGAGAGGAGAGACTGAGACATACTGGTCTGATGAGAGACTGAGACATACTGGCCTGATGAGAGACTGAGACATACTGGTCTGATGAGAGAGGAGAGACTGAGACATACTGGTCTGAGGAGAGACTGAGACATACTGGCCTGATGAGAGACTGAGACATACTGGTCTGATGAGAGACTGAGACATACTGGGCTGGTGTTTAGACAAATCGATTAAACCACACATTATTATGCCAGGGTGTCAAAACATTAATTGTGCACATCAATGTTGTGAGCTGTCAGGAGAGCCACTCCACCACCTCTTCTCTTCTCCTCTGTGTACTCTGCCTGTGATGGGGGGGAATTTTGCTGTCCTACGTTTGAATTTAGCACTTTGTTCTCATGTGCACTACTTGTCCCCGAGGGTGAGCCCATACTTCTACCACTAAGTGCCAGAAAGGCTTCCCGGAATGGAGGCCTGATGGTCCCCTAGGCAATCGTAAACCTTACCTCTCCTCCCTCCGGTATGACCCTTTCTCCTGCCTGACGCAAAATCCTCCACCCCTAATTCTCCATCCTCATTCTTTCTCATCACCATTAGTGTTGGACTGTCCTCTGACCTTGTCCTCTAGTACAGTGTGTGTCCTATGTGTCAGCCCCTTGCCTCTGTGTGGGGGTGGTTTTACCTCTACTGTGATACCATCCCCCTAGGTGTGTCTCTCTTGTCTATGTGGCGTACAGTATCTTGGAACTCCATTTAAACCAGGGATGGGCAACTTTGACGGGGGTGATATCTGAGTGAGAGTGACTAATAAAATCAATGGGGCCTCCTGGTCGGTAATTCTACCATGATTACTACAAGTTTAGATAGCTGTCTCGACTTACTTACTTACTTGACATGAGGTTATTGAGTGACTGACTGTGAGTGACTGTAACGGGTGACGCTCTCCTCATCCTTGGATGAGGTGAGGAGAGAAGGATCGGTAGACCAATGCGCAGCGAGGTGTGATGACATAATGAATTTATTGAACAAAACGAACACTGACACGAACTATACTTTAGAAATGATACAAAATAACAAACGGACAACGTAGACGAAACCTGAACATGGAACTTACATAACGACAGGAAGAACACACGAGCAGGAAACAGACTACATCAAAACGAAATACAACCGAAACAATCCCGTGTGGTGCGCAGACACAAACACAGGAGACAATCACCCACAAACAAACAGTGAGAATGCCCTACCTAAATATGACTCTTAATTAGAGGCAAACGCAAACCACCTGCCTCTAATCAAGAGCCATACCAGGCAAACCGAAACCAACATAGAAACAGATAACATAGAATGCCCACCCAACCTCACGTCCTGACCAACTAACACACAAAAACTAACATAAATAGGTCAGGAACGTGACAGTACCCCCCCCCACAAGGTGCGAACTCCGGACGCACCAGCACAAAGTCTAGGGGAGGGTCTGGGTGGGCATCTAACCACGGTGGTGGCTCAGGCTCCGGGCGCGGTTCCCACCCCACCATAATCCATCCTAACTTCCTCCCTCCAAGAATGTCCACCCTCTTTTTTCCCCCACACAATTCTCTTAATAATATATTTAATAAGGATAACACCGGGACAGAGAGATAAATCAAGATAGAGGGATAGATAAGAATATAGAGATAGATGAAGATAGAGAGGGAGATTAGGATAGAGGGGCAACTCCGGACTGAAAGGCAGCTCCGGACAGAGAGACAGCTCTGGACTGATGGGCAGTTCTGGGTATCTAGCCTTTTCAGGCTGAAGGTCAGCACATGGCTGACTGACGACTCTCGATGCTCATGGCTGGCTGACGGCTCTCGACGCTCATGGCAGGCTGACGGCTCTCGACGCTCATGGCAGGCTGACGGCTCTCGACGCTCATGGCAGGCTGACGGCTCTCGACGCTCATGGCAGGCTGACGGCTCTCGACGCTCATGGCAGGCTGACGGCTCTCGACGCTCATGGCAGGCTGACGGCTCTCGACGCTCATGGCGCTCTGACGGCTCTGGCTGCTCATGGCGCTCTGACGGCTCTGGCTGCTCATGGCGCTCTGACGGCTCTGGCTGCTCATGGCTCGCTGGCGGCTCTGGCAGATCCTGTCTGGTTGGCGGCTCTGGCAGATCCTGTCTTGTTGGCGGCTCTGGCAGATCCTGTCTGGTTGGCGGCTCTGGCAGATCCTGTCTGGTTGGCGGCTCTGGCAGATCCTGTCTGGTTGGCGGCTCTGGCAGATCCTGTCTGGCTGACGGCTCTAGCGGCTCCTGTCTGGCTGACGGCTCTAGCGGCTCCTGTCTGGCTGACGGCTCTGTAGGCTCATGGCAGACGGGCGGCTTTGCAGGCTCATGGCAGACGGGCGGCTTTGCAGGCTCCTGGCAGACGGATGGCTCAGACGGCGCTGGGGAGACGGATGGCTCAGATGGCGCTGGGGAGACGGATGGCTCAGATGGCGCTGGGGAGACGGATGGCTCAGTTGGCGCTGGGGAGACGGATGGCTCAGATGGCGCTGGGGAGACGGATGGCTCTGGCCGGATATGGCGCACTGTAGACCTGGTGCGTGGTGCCGGAACTGGAGGCACCGTGCTAATGACAAGCACCTTCCTACTAGTGCGGAGAGCAGGGACAGGGCACACTGTATTCTCAAAGCCTACTCTATCCCTGATGCGTGGTACCGGCACTGGTGACACCGGGCTGAGGACAAGCACATCAGGATTAGTAGGGGGAGAAGATACAGTGGGTTCAGGGCTCTGGAGACGCACTGGTAGCTTAGTGCGTGGGGCCGGAACTGGAGGCACCGGGCTAGATACACGCACTACAGGGAGAGTGCGTGGAGGAGGAACAGGGCTCAGGATACGCACTGGTAGCCTAGTGCGTAGTGTATACACTGTAGGTACTAGGCTGGGGCGGGGAGGTGGTGCCGGAAATACCGGACCGTGGAGGCGTACTGGCTCTCTTGAGCATTGAGCCTGCCCGACCTTACCTGGTTGAATGCTCCCGGTTGCCCGACCAGTGCGGGGAGATGGAATAACCCGCACCGGCCTATGTAGGCGAACCGGAGAAACCATGCGTAAGGCCGGTGCCATGTATGCCGGCCCGAGGAGACGCACTGGAGACCAGACGCGTTGAGCCGGCCTCATGACACCTGGCTCAATACCCAATCTAGCCCTCCCAGTGCGGGGAGGTGGAATAACCCGCACTGGGCTATGCACTCGTACAGGAGACACCGTGCGCTCTACTGCGTAACACGGCGCCTGCCCGTACTCCCGCTCTCCACGGTAAGCCTGGGAAGTGGGCGCAGGTCTCCTACCTGCCCTTGGCCCACTATCTCCTAGCCCCCCCCAAGAAATTTTTGGGAATTACTTACGGGCTTTTTCGGCTTCCGTGCCAGACGCGTTCCCTCATAGCTCCGGTTCTTCTCTCCGGTAGCCTCTGCACTCCCCAGTGCCTCCAGCTGCTCCCCTGGCTTTTCGGGCTTCCAGCCACGTCTCCTTGCTGCCTCCTCATACCACCGCTGTTGGGCTCTCGCTGCCTCCATCTCCTCACGAGCGAGGCGATATTCCCCAATGTGCGCCCAGTGTCCTTTTCCTTCCAAGATCTGTTCCCAAGTCCACGAGTCCTGATTGCTCTGTTGAGCTCTCCCCCGCCGCTTGGTCCTCGGTAGGTGGGTGATTCTGTAACGGGTGACGCTCTCCTCATCCTCGGATGAGGTGAGGAGAGAAGGATCGGTAGACCAATGCGCAGCGAGGTGTGATGACATAATAAATTTATTGAACAAAACGAACACTGACACGAACTATACTTTAGAAATGATACAAAATAACAAACGGACAACGTAGACGAAACCTGAACATGGAACTTACATAACGACAGGAAGAACACACGAGCAGGAAACAGACTACATCAAAACGAAATACAACCGAAACAATCCCGTGTGGTGCGCAGACACAAACACAGGAGACAATCACCCACAAACAAACAGTGAGAATGCCCTACCTAAATATGACTCTTAATTAGAGGCAAACGCAAACCACCTGCCTCTAATCAAGAGCCATACCAGGCAAACCGAAACCAACATAGAAACAGATAACATAGAATGCCCACCCAACCTCACGTCCTGACCAACTAACACACAAAAACTAACATAAATAGGTCAGGAACGTGACAGTGACAAAACAAGAAATAAACTGATGATGCACAACGAAATTTCAAAATTGCACCTTGGATATTCTAACTCAACATTAAGTTGAGACTCCGACTGAGTTCCTAAAAAATTATGTTGGGGGAGGGGGACATTGATCCGGGGGCCTACAAAGGGCGGCCAGTTGCCCATCCCTGATTTTTAACCATGTTCGTTCTGTTGTGTCTTTATTAACCACAGTTCATTGTGTCCGTTCTAACTCTGTATGTCTGTCCTCTGCCTCTCAGCTTTTAGACTGTTTCACCATCCCCGTGGTGCTGCTGCTGTCCTGGTTCTTCCTGCTGGTGAGGTACAAGGCCGTGCATTTTGTGGGCGTTGGGGTGTGTCTGCTGGGCATCGGCTGCATGGTGGGGGCAGATGTCCTGGTGGGAAGACAGCAGGGCCTAGGTAAGACACACACACACACACACACACACAAACAATACCCCTACTGCCCCAGGGGCCAATAACACAGTGTTATTGAATAACCATTTAATTAAGCATTTACAAAGACTCATAATAAATGTGTACTGCTCTGACTCATTGGAGACCTTCAGTCTGCTGTGTCCTTCACGCAAATACCCCGATCACCCCAACACACAGCGTCCTCACTGTGCAGTTCACCATCACTGTCTCATTGTGTTTAAACCTCAGTACCTTTAGCAACAACACAGTCAGCTCCCCGGTGTTATCCCTGGTGCGGTGGGCCTTTCACGTCTATGGACAGCCTCCCCCTCTCATTATTGCATTAATTACCCCCTGGAGTTCCAGTAGACAGACTTTTGGTTCACTATGAATAATAAATGTTGCAATCCAAATCATATTACATGTTCTGGATCCGAGGAGTTTAGAGTTTCATTACAAACAAACTGCTAGAGTTTCATTTCTGTCTCAGAATTGACAGAATAGTTATATTATATCTCAAATGTGTGCTGAGTATCTGTAAGATCTTTGTTTGATCGGGCACGGTTGATCCCTACATGACTATTCATAAAGGGATAATGGGATAATGCAATACTTTGGTATCAGGTTACAATCAATAATGGCCATTTGTCTTACCAGCTACACAGTAGTGTTACTAAGAAGAGCGTTATTTCAAACCCAATAAAGTGAACAGTATCTGAAATTTGCTTAGTTTATTAACTCCAATTAAGAAAAGTTGCTGCAGCCCAGTTGCTGTCTGTACCTCTCTTATCAGCCAATGTCTTTCCCTGCCTTGTTGTCATCCATTACTAATGGGTTTTTATAGGCTAGCCACTTAGTCTGATATTACTGAAGAGCGTTTCATATGATAACCTATTTGTCATGGATAACTCAAGGATAGCTCTTTCATTTGATAGGCTATTGTAATGTTGTGCTCTAGTAATTTCCTCCTCGCTCTCGCACTCTGTCTGCCTAGGGGAACATAAGCTCCTGGGGGACCTGCTGGTTCTGGGAGGGGCCATGCTCTATGGAATCTCTAACGTGTGTGAGGAGTTCATCGTTAAGAACCTGAGCAGGGTGGAGTTCCTGGGCATGATGGGACTGTTCGGCTCTTTCTTCAGCGGCATTCAGCTGTGAGTGTGTTTGTGTGTGTCAGACCTGGCTTCAAATACTGTTTGAAATCATTTCAAATATATTTAGCTTGTTTGAGCTTGTCTGGTACAGTGGAACCAATAGAATAGTCCCAAAATGGCAAACTCTGAAAATCTGTCACTCAAGGCAGGCAAACGGTCAAAGTCTTTCAAAGATTCAAACTGTATTTGAACTCCGGTCTAGTGTGTCATTCCTCACTGATACTATACTGGACAGAGCATCCCTCTTCACCAATACCACAAGAGCAGCCAGTAGAAACTCAGAACTGTAGTGCTATATCTTTAACACTCCAACACTAACATTAGCAAGCTGGAACCCTTAAGTTAACCTCATCTACACTGAGTATACTAAACATTAGGAACACCTTCCTAATATTGAGTTTGCCTTCAGAACAGCTTCAATTCGCTGGGGCATGGACTCTACAAGGTGTCGAAGGCATTCCACAGGGATGCTGGCCATGTTGACCCCAAAGCTTCCTACAGTTGTGTAAAATTGTCTGGATGTCCTTTTGGTGGTGGATCATTCTTGATACACAAAGGAAACTGTTGAACGTGAGAAACCTAGCAGCATTACAGTTCTTGACACAAACTGGTGCCTGGCACCTACTACCATACCCTGTTCCAAGGCACTTAAATCTTTTCTCTTCCCCATTTACGCTCTGAATGGCACACATACACAATTCATGTCTCAATTGTCTCAAGGCTTGAAAATCATTCTTTAACCTTTTTCCTCCCCTTCAGCTACACTGATTGAAGTGGATTTAACAAGTGACATCAATAAGGGATGATAGCTTTCACCTCGATTCACCTGTTCAGTCTGTCATGGAAAGAGCAGGGGTTCCTAATGTTTTGAATACTTAGTGTATATGTTCTGTAGCATTTGCCATCTGATCTTATACAGCCGTTGATGCCAGCTACATATCTACAGACATGCCCCATTTTCAACATATACTCCCACCAGCAGGTTCTATAGTATTACACCTCTCTCTCTCTCCGGATCAGATTGTGACTCTTTAACTTTTTAATAAGCTCATTATGAGGCTTAAAGAGGAATGGTGAAACCCACTGGTTTTGACACATCGCCCATTCCAGCGGGTGCATGGGGACCTGTCTCTGTCTCTTGCTGGTGTTCTTTTTAGACCGGGGGGGGGGGGGGTGGTCTGCCATGTTGTTTCTATTGTAAGTGCCCCTCTTGAGTCAGATGTTTCCGTCAATAGAATTCCCAAGATCCATTCCGTAGGGTCAGTGGGTTGTACCCCCACCTCGCTCTGATAGGACGGACTTGTCCCTCGTCAGAATCACAGGTACTGAGTTGTCGAAACTGAGCTTCCTGTCAAGAGACTTTTGATCCTCCTGTCTTACTTTCCTCCCTCCATCACTCACACTGTTTATCCCCCCATCTCACAAATCTCACCTGTGCCTGACAGGAATTATGTAATTTTCTTTCTGTTTCAGGGCCATCATGGAACACAAGGAGCTGTTAAAGGTGCAGTGGGACTGGCAGATTGGTAAGCTACTGTTACTGTGTGTGTGTATTTGTGTGAGGAAGGGAAGTGCGTGCATGTGGGAAGGAAGTAAGTGGCAGTGGATGAAACAGGGATGATTAAACATTGGCAAAGGGGGAATTGATTGTCCTGTCAAGTGGAGATGCCCTCCCACACCTCCTCCGCCCCTCCACTGCGGTGTCAGATCCTCCTCACACAATCAGTTAGGCTGTAAGGGGTGTCACTGGAAGATCACTCTGCAAATGAAGTGGTGGTGACAGAGATGGGGCCCTGAACTAAGATGGACGGGCCACTGCTGTACAGTAAAAGTGTACAGGCCGGCTAAGGGGTGGTGTCAACCTTTACGAAGGTCTTGTTGTGCTGCATGAATTACAGGTAGGAGATGAAGGTGTCTAACTGATATATGGATGCACTTTATTTACTTATAACATCAAGGGTTCACTTAATATTTGATTTGCAACAAACAAGCCAGACAGGGTGCTATTGTACAGCATATAGCAGCTGTTGGTTAGCTAGTAGGAGTAAGCCAGCAGGATGCTATTGTACAGCTTACAGCAGCTGTTGGTTAGCTAGTAGGAGTAAGCCAGCAGGGTGCTATTATACAGCATATAGCAGCTGTTGGTTAGCTAGTAGGAGTAAACCAGCAGGATGCTATTGTACAGCTTACAGCAGCTGTTGGTTAGCTAGTAGGAGTAAGCCAGCAGGGTGCTATTATACAGCATATAGCAGCTGCTGGTTAGCTAGTAGGAGTAAGCCAGCAGGGTGCTATTATACAGCATATAGCAGCTGTTGGTTAGCTAGTAGGAGTAAACCAGCAGGATGCTATTGTACAGCTTACAGCAGCTGTTGGTTAGCTAGTAGGAGTAAGCCAGCAGGGTGCTATTGTACAGCATACAGCAGCTGTTGGTTAGCTAGTAGGAGTAAGCTAGCGGGGTGCTATTGTACAGCTTACAGCAGCTGTTGGTTAGCTAGTAGGAGTAAGCTAGCAGGGTGCTATTGTACAGCTTACAGCAGCTGTTGGTTAGCTAGTAGGAGTAAGCTAGCAGGGTGCTATTGTACAGCATACAGCAGCTGTTGGTTAGCTAGTAGGAGTAAGCTAGCAGGGTGCTATTGTACAGCTTACAGCAGCTGTTGGTTAGCTAGTAGGAGTAAGCCAGCAGGGTGCTATTTTACAGCTTACAGCAGCTGTTGGTTAGCTAGTAGGAGTAAGCCAGCAGGGGGCTTTTGTACAGCTTACAGCAGCTGTTGGTTAGCTAGTAGGAGTAAGCTAGCAGGGTGCTATTTTACAGCTTACAGCAGCTGTTGGTTAGCTAGTAGGAGTAAGCTAGCAGGGTGCTATTGTACAGCATACAGCAGCTGTTGGTTAGCTAGTAGGAGTAAGCCAGCAGGGTGCTATTGTACAGCTTACAGCAGCTGTTGGTTAGCTAGTAGGAGTAAGCCAGCAGGGTGCTATTGTACAGCATACAGCAGCTGTTGGTTAGCTAGTAGGAGTAAGGCAGCAGGGTGCTATTATACAGCAATACAGCAGCTGTTGGTTAGCTAGTAGGAGTAAGCCAGCAGGGGTGTACAAGGGGCTATGCTAAAAGTCTGTAAAAGTCTGTAGAAGTGATTAAAACATTTGGGGCTGATAAAGACTAAAGAAATCATAAGATATGGTCAGATGATAAGTTTACTTTATTCAGAGTGCCAAACAATTTTTTCAAAAACAATAGGACTCGGATTGATGTGGGTCTGTACCGTCTTATGTGGACAGTGGCTTCACTCCTGTAGTGCTCCTCTGTACGTCACTTTTTCCCAATGCTTTTCTGACATGACTTCTGTCAAAGTGATATGTCGTATTGGGACTTTTAGTTCAGACACAAATCAGAATATTTAACAGCAACCTAATTCTAGAATCTTCCCTTGAAGTTGTCTAAGTTTCAGTTAATTGGTTAAAGAATATTTCAAATACAATAAACTATCATGACAACATGATATATAGTAGCCCATGAAGATGCCCAATTTTCAATTACTTTCTTAGGAACCAAATCTATGACGTGCAATTCGCCGCTCTCCAAAAGCAATGCAAGTGACTAGGTCCTTAATTCACTCCAATTCACCCATTTCTTTTGATTGAGTAAGCAAGGGCGTGTGTGCTGATGCCAATAGTGGGGTTTGGGTAGCGTCCCAGATGCTGGCTTGTCACAGATGCATTAGCCAGTCTGTGGTGGCTTGAGGGGCATGTCATTAACTGTCACTGCCATGGTGGGCAACACAGCAGGTGCCAGAAGGAGAGAGATCTGCTCAGCTAAGATTGTGCTACCCTAGAAAAATGAGGAGGACTTGGTCATGTAAAATGTATTGGAGGAATGTGTGCATCCTCCAAAGACTTGGTGTGATCATATTGTTTCTTCCATCCTGAAGCTTACCACATGGAGAGTTGTGTGTTTTAATAATCACTTATTGTTCATAAGGAAGGTGAAAACAAAGGTTAATTTACAGTGCCTTCATAAAGTATTCATACCCCTTGACTTATTCCTCATGTTGTGTTACAGCATGAATTCAAAATTGATTAAAATATTTTTTTCCCTCACCCATCTACACACAATACCCCATAATGGCAAAGTGAAAACATGTTTTTAGAAAATGTAGCAAATTTGTTGAAAATGAAATACAGAAATATCTAATTTACATAAGTATTCACAACCCCTTAGTCAATTCTTTGTAGAATAGCCTTTTGGCAGTGATTATAACTGTGAGTCTTTCTGGGTAAGTCTCTAAGGCTTTTCCACACCTGGATTGTGCAACATTTTCCCAGTTATTCTTTTAAAAATGCTTCAAGCTCTGTCAAGTTGGTTGTTGATCAGCTAGACAGCCATTTTCAGGTTTTGCCATAGATTTTCAAGTAGATTTAAGCAACTCCAGTGTAGATTTGGCCTTGTTTTAGGGTATAGTCCTGCTGAAAGGTGAATTCATCTCCCAGTGTCTAGTGGATTTTGCCTGTGCTTATCTCCATTCTCTTTATTTTTTACCCTGAAAAACTCCCCAGTCCTTAACGATTACAAGCATGCGCATAACATGATACAGCCACCACTATACTTCAAAATATGGAGAGTGGTACTCGGTAATATGTTGTATTGGATTTGCCCCAAACATAACACTTTGTATTCAGGACAACAAGTGAATTGCTTTGCCACATTTTTTGCAGTATTACTTTAATATCTTGTTGCAAACAGGATTCAGGTTTTGGAATATTTTTATTCTGTACAAGCTTCCTTCTTTTCACTCGGTCAAATAGGTTAGTATTGTGGAGTAACTACAATGTTGTTGATCTATCCTCAGTTTTCTCGTATCACAGCCATTAAACTCTGTAACTGTTTTGAAGTCACCATTGGCCTCATGGTGAAATCTCTTAGCAGTCTCCTTCCTCACCGGCAACTGAGTTAGGAAGGACGCCTGTATCTTTGTAGTGACTGGGTGTTTTGATACACCATCCAAAGTGTAATGCTCAAAGGGATATATAATGTATGCTTTTTTTACCCAGCTACCAATAGGTGCCCTTCTTTGTGAGGCATTGGAAAGTGTTTGTGGTTGAATCTGTGTTTGAAATTCCCTGCTCGACTGAGGGACCTTACAATTATCTGTATGTGTGGGATACAGAGATGAGGTAGTCATTCAATAATCATGTTAAACACTACTATTGAACACAGAGTCCATGGAACCTATGTGACTTGTTAAGCACATTTCTACTCTTGAACGTATTTAGGCTTGCCGTAACAAAGGGGTTGAATATTTATTGACTCAGCTTTTCATTTTTATTAATTTGTAAAAGTAAAAAAAAACATCATTCCACTTTGACATTATTGTTAATATTGTGTAGGCTAATGACAGAATCTTAATTTAATTATTTTAAAATCAGGCAGTAACAAAGAAAATTTGAAAACGTCAAGGGGTGTGAATACTTTCTGAAGGCACTGTACTGTATCTGGGAATAATGCTCTTGGGGTGGTAATCATTGACTCCCATACAAGTATAGCTCATCCTTCCTAATAACAGGGATTTCAATATTCATGGGTTCAGATTGCTGATGTGTTTCTAAAATCATCATCCTGCTACACCATTAAAACATAGCCTGGAGATACACTTCAACTTAGTTAAGAAAAGCAGGTGATGGTCATATTTCTCTGAGGTGTGTATGCTGCCAGACATAGTAAACAAGGCATTTGAATAACGCATGAGGCCCTCTGTTCAGCTATCCAACCGACTACCAACAGTGTCTGGAGAAAACCATTTGAGCCTGTGAGGAAGTCAAGTGAAACTTCAAGGGTTAGGAAGTCTGTGTGCTTGCCCATTGCAATTTTTTTTTACTATGTTTGTTGAGTGGATCGGATTCAAAAAAGCATACTGAATACAGTGAGTGCATTGTAACCGACCTCCAGAATGTAGCGCTGTGCTTAGGGCTGTTACAGTGATCGTCTTACCGCCACACCGGCGGTCACGAGTCATGGTCTGCAGTTCAGTTGCATGTGACCGTTTAGTCACAGTAACTAGGCTTCTCCAAGCTCTGATGCTGCTGATGGTCATTAGTAGTCTACCAAACTTGCTAACTGCCTGGGTACTCAGCACTCTATTGTTCCTCTCATCACTCTGACATCAATGCAAATGTGATCGAAAACACTTCGAGAGCCCAGGAACTCATGTTGCGCAACATTTCTATATGCTATGCAACTGTATGATAAAACAGAGATTTAAAGTCATCCTATTAAAAAGTGAAAAAGAGGAGGATCCCATCAGCTTTCTATAAGCTAGGTCTAGTCTATTTATTTATCAACTTTCTAATATTAAGCACATTGCTTCTCTTTACAACAAGAGTATAGCCTACCTGGCTGGCGTGAAAAGGAACCATGGGAAAAGCATCCTCCATTCGCTATTTAAGTGCATAGATGACTTTGTTTTTTTCTTCCTTGCCTCTGTTCCGAGACCGGTGCATGATAATGGTCCATTCTAAATCAAACTAATATTACACATAAAGTACCAGTCAAAAGTTTGGACGCACCTACTCATTTCAGGGTTTTCTTGATTTTTACTATTTTCAACTTTGTAGAATAATAGTGAAGACATCAAAACTATGAAATAACACATGGAACCATGTAGTAACCAAACAAGTGTTAAACCAATCAAAATAAGTGTATATTTGAGATTCTTCAAAGTAGCCACCCTTTGCCTTGATTTACACACTCTTGGCATTCTCTCAACCAGCTTCACCTGGAATGCTTTTCCAGCAGTCTTGAAGGAGTTCCCACATATGCTGAGCACTTGTTGGCTGCTTTTCCTTCACTCTGTGGTCCAACTCATCCCAAACCATCTCAGTTGGGTTGAGGTTGGGTGATTGTGGAGGCCGGGTCATCTGATGCAGCACTCCATCACTCTCCTTCTTGGTCAATGACCCAACACACCTCCAGGCTGAGTACCACTTTCATGGTACTGGTTATCCCGAGTTGAACTCAGAGTTGACCAAAGTTACGTTGCTAACTCCTCAAACCTGATTTATAGTGTAGGGCTCAGATCTTCAATATTTGAGGCTTTAATATTGCATAGTACATCTTCGGTAGTCAGATTCTGATATATGCAATGGCTTGGGACTGTCATGGTGAGTGCTGCCTCATTATATATGATGATTCAAACTCCCTTTAGACAGCTCTGCAAGCATCATAATGTCAAAATGTGTTAATTACTCACCAAATATGGAGTTTCACTGAGCATCTATCTTCATTTTCTCCCGTTACGGCCGGAATGTACTTGTGAAAAAATTACTCTCCGGCAAGCCAATGTATTGCGCTGTTGTTGACTTCTGACCTATCCATGACAGTAATGAGTAATTTCTTCTGGGTTTTATTTGTTTGTTTTATTTTATGCTGTATTATAAATGCTTGTACATTTTTATTTAGACCTTTTTTGGAAGTACATACCGGCCGTAACGGGAGTAATTGAAAATAGTTGCTCAGCGATAATTGGAGCAGTGAACTGGAGCAGTGAACTGGAGCAGTGAAGAGACTACTATGAATTGGGATTGGTGATTTACACTGTATTTAAACAGTTTTTGAACGTATCCACTCTTCACCTATCACTTGTCAGCTGTCCTTCAGTACTTTCTCACTGCAGAGAAGCAGGTGGATATTTTTGCCTTCTCTCCTGAGGACAACTCCCCTGATATGTAATGTATCTATGACAATGAAAAGCGATTGAATAGGATCCTGATTGCTTTTAGTGGAATGAGGGAGACGGAAATGGCCCTGGCAGCATTCATAACATCTCTGAGAGCAGAATCTGCCAGATAAGTGCTGTTTACGTTTTGTTTTGAGACAAATTACCAATATCTGTCTGTGTTGTCATTTAATCTGAGGCCGTAAAAGTCGTGTCCTTCATAAATACATTTTAAAAAAAAATGAACCTGAAACTAGATGAGCAGGTAATTTAATTTCATAGTAACACTAAATCCCATTACTGTGTTTCTGCATGACAAAATATAATCAGAATGTCCCTAGTCCCTACATGACAACTATCTCTCTGAAATGCCCATCATTATGTCATGATTTTCTGTCTCAGTCGCCCACTTTACAGTGACCTTATATGGCATATATTTAATGACATTTGCATCTTCCTCTCCCTTTTTTGGTTAAAGAACCATTTTTGGTTAAAAGTGAAGGAGGAAATGCTGCCATGACTATGTTCCCATTTATATCAGTTTGGTGTGCAGGAAGAATGTCACAGGATCCAACAAAATATTAGGTCATTGGACAAATCAATGCACATGTACAGATGTAGGATATTAATTTGAGTCAGTTTGCTACTGCAGGAAAATAATCTTGCAGAAACAGGAAATGTGGATTATAAGTAATGGACATTTGATACATTTTTCAAAAGTGAAAATCAAGTCTGAAAAGTGGAATGTTCTCCTGGAAAGTTCTCCTGCAACAAGGTGATCAAATTAAGATCCACCACCTGTAATAGGCAAATGTGTTGATGAATGGAGAAGATGAGCCCTTCCCTACTCTGTCATCAAGGTCCTTCTATCTTTACATGGACACAAGAAGAAAACTATCCTATATAAGCATTGATAGACAGGCAGGTGAATGATTTTTTTTGCTGGCTAGTTGGTATTCTGGGGAGCACTCTGCTGTTAATTAGGTCCAGTCTGCCCCTGCAGATCTGTCACTCATCGTGTGTGTGTGTGTGTGTGTGTGTGTGTGTGTGTGTGTGTGTGTGTGTTTGTGTGTGTGTGTGTGTGTGTGTGTGTGTGTGTGTGTGTGTGTGTGTGTGTGTGTGTGTGTGTGTGTGTGTGTATATGTCTTTCACCAGGGTTGTTGTATATCGGCTTCAGTGCCTGCATGTTTGGCCTGTACAGCTTCATGCCCGTGGTCATTAGAAGGACCAGTGCCACGTCGGTCAATCTCTCTCTGCTGACCGCTGACCTCTACAGCCTGTTCTGCGGCCTCTTTCTATTCCAGTACAAGGTGAGTACCACAGACACACGCCCTCATCCTTAAGCACTTTCATCTATCATAATGATTCAGATTGTTAGAGATTGTACATCGCTATTACCTCAGACGATCCTATTCCACATATTGCCTTTTAGTTTTTCTGCCTATTATTTGGCGTTTTCTTCCTGCATGCTGCGTGCTAGTGATCGATCGCAGCTTTCACGCTGCTCTGAAAGGCTCTTCAGTTACCTCGGAGCGGAGCAGGCTGTATTTCTGCAGGCCACAGACACCATGCGGGCCTTCATCTTCCTCCGTCCCGACTGGGCGGGTGGACGAGCACGCAGACCACAATCATTACTGTTAAAGCAGCTAGACCACCAAACACTGCCCAATAGTCATGCCTTACAATAAATAAAGCCCTCTAATCACTTACCCAGATTTGACTCATGTAGTGCAGATTACCGCCTGCTGCAAAAGAAAGAGAGAGATTAAATTGGATGACTTTATGCCGTGAAATCTTGTAACTGCACATCTGCAAACCTCTGCATTCTCTCTCCCACCCCAGCAAACCTTAACTTGTTGACTCTAATTGAAGAGGGAATTTGGGCATTGCTAATATTTTACTGGTATGTCTTAGTTACCCCTGTCTTTGTTACCTTTTAAAATGCAGCTTTTTCAAAGTGAATCATGGTTTATAATGCCATTGACAATGGCTGGCAGATTGCAGTCAACAACGCTGGCAGATCACACTTTATTTTAAGGTTACTACTGTATATGTCCATGTTAGGTCTGTAAGTAACCTAGAAGGGAGTCCGATACCAACATGAATAAGGTCCTTTCTTCAAAGGAAACCCACCACTGCTTTTATTTCTACTGTGCTCCTTCGGGTGGCAATCCCCTGAATAAATACAGTACAATGAGCATAGCGGGGTGTGAGACAGCCTCCTTCAGCCCAGAAATGCCATTAAGCCCTGGGGTCTGTGTCACGGTATCCAGCCTGCCCTGTGATTGGAGAATGTGAAGTGGAGCGCAGGGTTTATAGTAGCTAGCACTCTCAGCAGCTCAAGGCTGTTCCCTCTCCGCTGTTTTAATCAGGCCCTTGTGCTGTCACTAAGGGGCCTCGTTTCCATCCTCACCACAATCACTTTGCCCCAATCACACTCAAGAGATGCTGTCTGCTGATCGGGTGGCCAACTCACACAGTTGGACATGACCAGGGTAGCTCTGAGATGAGCAGATGACGTTGGTAAAGGTTGTTGTATCATCACTCTGAAGGGGTAAGACAAGAGGGAGTCGACCTTGCAATATTTATCTATGAAATCGCAGGGAGAGGATTTTTTTGTTCTAGCAATTTATTGGGAAAGTTGTGATTAAACAGGTTTTGTGGGCTATTGTCTAATGTAGGTTACCAATCCAAGAGGAAAATTGAGTATTCAATGGAACGTTCTGTGGTGTACTTCGCTAAATCATTTACTCCGATCATTTCAATTGTACAAATGGAGTTTAAACCTGTTGTGAGTTCCTTTGTGTTAGCTCGCCCCCATGCCGGATTCTATGGGGTATTACTGACCCTGAGAATAATGAATTATATTCTTGTCCATGTTTTGGGTAAAACAGCTTCATTGTGCCGTGCTCAGAAAGGCTGGAGAGATTATTACCAAATGCTACGAGTGGTAGCAGAATTCAGGAAGTATCCATTATGGTCTGTACATGAAATTAACGCTTAAACCATTCCTAATATAATTAGGCCTTCTCTCTACCTTGTCATATATGTTATGTTGGGCCAGCAGCAGACAGTGCAATGGAGAAGTATAAGCAGTCCACACACCCATTGTACTTTGTCTTTGTGGCGACATGCAGCGTGAGAGAACAGATACACAGTATTTTTTTCAAATCTCTCCCTCTCTTTTTCTGTCTCACACCTCTGTCTCTATTTTTCTGTCTCGCTTTCCCTTCTCTCTCCCCCCTCCCTCTCTCTGTAAGCTTCCTCAAGTTGGTCCTGCGTTGACAAATAGCCATGTCTACTGCAGATCACCACCCCAAACAGCCCAATGTGATCCCTCTCTATAATACATGTTCCCCTACCCACTGTGCATGGATGACTTCTTCTGCACCTGTAATCCATTGCATTTCAACACATATTTCCATGGGCCAGAGAGAAACATTTGCAATTTTATAATGCTATTCTACACATTTTGTCATAAGGCAGAGAGAAAATGTGGCAGTTTCATAGCTAAATTCCTGTTATTCTACACATTTGGCTATTGCTTATAACGTGTTAATATGCTATTTGGGGGGCCCCTGACCTAAAAATGTGTTTTTATTCTGGGGGGGTTGGTGGCCCCCTGGAGGTCATGGAACCTGGGGCACATGCCATGCGTGCCTGTTCAGTAATCTGGCCCTGCAGGCAGTTATTGTGGGATGAAAGAGAAGTGAACTTCAGATTGTCTTGGTCTTTGGATGCATTTTTACAATGTCTGTGCTGCTTTGAAGGCAAGAGCTATTACAGACCAGACAGAGCCAATCTACAAAGAATAAGAAAGTGGTTGAGTTGTACTTTGGACAATATGTCTGTCCTGGCTGCACTGAAAGACTAAATATCTCAAGGTAGCCAGTCTTTGTAGAGAAGAAAGCATTCCATTCAACATCTGAGACAACTGTACTAACCCAATGTATATGGCCATTATTCAAAGATGAATCATAGCAGTTTTCAGAATTTGATTGAAACACAGATTCATACTCATCTGATGTCCTTATTGTAGCTGCAGTGAGTCAGTGTAACGAGGTGCACTGAGAGTCGGGAAGCAAGTTCAGGGAGTGAGTGTTTTAATAAATAAACGCAACATAATACAAAACACGAACAACGCACAGACATGAAACTGAAACAGAAATTTTAACACCTGGGGAAGGAACCAAAGACATTGACATATATAGGGAAGGTAATCAGGGAAGTGATGGAGTCCAGGTGAGTCTGGCGCGCAGGTGCGCGTAAAAAAGGTGACAGGTGTGCGCCATAATGAGCAGCCTGGTGACCTAGAGGCCAGAGAGGGCGCACACGTGACAGTCAGCATTAATACTTGTTCAAATGAAATTGCCTTTTTTTAGATGCATGCCAGCAAAGCCACAACACAACAGTAAACAATACATTAATTACACTAAAACGGCGAGAAATGGTGCCCATAAGCTGTTAGGGCCTATATAAAGCTGTCCCAGCCAATCAGAATGAGTTTTTTCCCCCACAAAGGGATTTATTACAGACAGAAATACTCCTCTGCATCGCCTCAGACAATCCCGCAGGTGAAGAAGCCGGATGTGGAGCTCCTCGGCTGGCATGGTTACATGTAGTCTGGTTGTGAGGGCTGTTGGACATACTGCCAAATTCTCTAAAATTACGTTGGAGGCATTTTAGGGGGTGTGGGACACTACCGTCCCACCTGGCCAACATCCAGTGAAATTGCAGAGCGCCAAATTCAAAACAGAAATCCTCATTATAAAAATTCATGAAACATACAAGTGTTACACATCTTTTTAAAGATTAACTTCTTGTTAATCCAACCATGGTGTCAGATTTCAAAAAGACTTTACGGCGAAAGCAAACCATGCGATTATCTGAGAACAGCGCCCAGCAGACAAATCATTATAAACAGTAACCAGCCAAGTAGACGAGTAACAAACGTCAGAAATAGCGATAAAATTAATCACTTACCTTTGATGGTCTTCATATGGTTACACTTACAAAACTCCCAGTTACCCAATAAATGTTTGTTTTGTTCGAACAAGTCCCTCTTTATATCCAAAAACCTCAGTTTTGTTAGCGCGTTTTGTTCAGTAATTCACTGTCTCAAACAACATCCGGTGAAATTGCAGAGCGTGAAACTCAACAAAACAGAAATTCTCATAATTAACCTACATAAAATATATAAATGTTATACACCAGATTAAAGATAAACTTCTTGTTAATCCAACCACTGTGTCAGATTTCAAAAAGGCTTTACGGAGAAAGCAAACCATGCGATTGTCTGAGAACAGCGCCCAGCAGACAAATCATTACAAACCGTTAGCAGCCAAGAGGAGTAACAAAAGTCAGAAATAGCGATAAAATGTATCACTTACCTTTGACGATCTTCATATGGTTGCACTCCGAAGACTCCATGATACACAATAAATGTTTGTTTTGTTCGATAATGTTCCTCTTTATGTCCAAAAACCTCAGTTTTGTTGGTGCGTTTTAGTTCAGTAATCCATTGGAACAAAGCGCGGTCACAACAGACAGACAAAAAATCTAAAAAGTACCAGAAAAGTTCGTAGAAACATGTAAACGATGGTTAAAATCAACCCTCAGGTTGTTTTTGTCATAAATAATCGATCATATTTCAACCGGACAAAAGCTTCTTCAATAGAAAAGGAGAAACAAGAAAGGCGCAATCCCGGTCATGCGCTGGACTCATGTCTGGTAATTTCCACTGTCCTCTCATTGAAAATGCTGTATCTCCCTAATTTTTCAGAGTAAAAGCCTGAAACAATGCCTAAAGACTGGCCAAATGTAGGCGAAGCCATAGGGCTCGGAAGTTCCGGACTGCGGACCGTCTCAGGAGGTTCCGGACTGTGGACCATCTCAGGAAGCTCTGGACTGGGAACTGTCGCCGGAAGCTCTGGACTGTGGAGGCGCACTGGAGGCCTGGTGCGTGGGACCGATACAGGTGGCACCGGGCTGATGACACGCACCTCAGGGCGAGTGCAGGGAGGAGGCACAGGACGTACTGGACTGTGGAGGCGCACTGGAGGCCTGATGCGTGGGCCCGGTACAGGTGGCACCGGGCTGATGACACGCACCTCAGGGCGAGTGAGGGGAGGAGGCATAGGACTGACTGGACTGTGGAGGTGCACCGGAGACACGGTGCGTAGAACCGCATAACATGGTGCCTGAACGGTGACACACACCCCAGGGCGAGTGCGCGGAGGAGACACAGGACACACCGGACTGGGTAGGCACACCGGAGGCCAGATGCGTGAAACCGGTGCACATGACACCGGACTGATGTCACGCTCCTCAGCACGCCCGCTCTGCAGCGCTCTCAACGCCAGCACCTCTCTCCGGAATCTTGCGTCGAGCTCCTCACTCGACTCCCTGACTGGCTCAGGTTCACCCCACCCCTGACTCTTGTTCTCCCAAATTTTGGGGGGATTGCCTCTCGTGCTTGCGTCGTGTCCTTGATTTCTGGACTCGCTGCCTCCGCCTGCTTCCATGGCAGGGTCTTGTCCCCTGCCATAACCTCCTCCCAGGTCCAGGATGTCCTCCACTCCTGGGCACGTTGCTTGGTCACTTGGTGGTGGGATCTTCTGTTACGTCCGTCGTCGGAATGAGACCAAAGCACAGCGTGGAAAGTGTACATCTTACTTTATTTAGATGAACAACAAAAAAAACAACAAAGGATAAACGAACGTAAAGTTCTGCAGGGCTAAACAGCTACTGTGCAAAAACAAGATCCCACAAACTAGGATGGAAAACAGGCTGCCTAAGTGTGATTCCCAATCAGAGACAACGATAGACAGCTGCCTCTGATTGGGAACCATACCCGGCCAACAAAGAAATAGAAAACTAGAATGCCCACCCAAATCACACCCTGGCCTAACCAAATAGAGAAATAAAAAGGCTCTCTAAGGTCAGGGCATGACACATATCAGTTCTGTTATTCTCACAGACATTATTGTAACAGGTTTAGAAACTTTAGAATGTTTTCTATCCAAATCTACCAATTATATGCATATACAAGCTTCTGGACCTGAGTAGCAGGCAGTTTACTCTGGGAACGCTTTTCATCCAAAATTCCGAAGGCTGCCCCCTACCCTAGTGAGGTTATAGTAGAGAAATTAACATTAAATAATCTGGAAACGGCTCTGGTGGATATTCCTGCAGTCAGCATGCCAATTGCACACTCCCTCAATTTGACACTTGTGGCATTGTGTTGTGTGACAAAACTGCACATTTTAGTGGCCATTATTGTCCCCAGCACATGGAGCGCCTGTGTAATGATCATGCTGTTTAATCAGCTTCTTGATATTCCACACCTGTCAGGTGGGTGGATTATCTTGGCAAAGGAGAAAATCTCACTAACAGCGACGTAAAAAAATTGGTACACAACATTTTAGAAAAAATAAGCTTTTTGTGCATATGGACAATTTCTGTTTTTTTTATTTCAGCTCATGAAACATGGGACCAACACTTTACATGTCGCATTTATATTTTGTTCAGTGTACATGGGTCTACTGAACTTTTTGTTGAAAAAAAAACATGGTTACAGACCCATCAACATTATAGTATCCCCTCCTCGTGAAGAAAGGCACATGAGCTAATTTATAATACACAAATTAATAAAAAAAATGGAATGTATCATTCCAACATTGCCTAAAATGATGAATAAGATAAAAATGAGAGAGACCTATATAAGCAATATAACAATTGAGATGTACAAACTATGGCATAAGGGAACGATGAACGGATAAGAGGCAAGCCATCATTTCAATTAAGAAATTAAGATAAGATGGACAAATATGTACACCAAGACAGTCGTGAAGAGGGCACGACAAACCTATTCCCCCTCAGGAGACTGAAAAGATTTGGCATGGGTCCTCAGATCCTCAAAAAGTTCTACAGCTGCAACATTGAGAGCATCCTAACTGGTTGCATCGCTGTCTGGTATGGCAATTACTCGGCCTCCGACCGCAAGGCACTACAGAGTGTTATGCTGATGAAGGAGGACCCAAAAGCGACGTAATAAAAACAGAGTCTTTATTCCAGTCTTAAACAAACAATGATTCTCCTGGATATTATCAAAGGTAAATCCAAAACAGGAAACTGAAATCCTCTCGTCAGTAGAGAGGGACGACTGGAGACGCGACCACAGACTGCAGGTCGCTTCAGGAAGGCACAGACCGTAGCTGACATAGACACCTGCTCACACGCAGCATCTGACGAAGGCAAAACACGACAGGGCGGAACAAGGACACAGAACAGCAAACCTCAAACAAGAATCCGACAAAGACAGAAGCGGAAAACAGAGGGAGAAATAGGGACTCTAATCAGAGGGCAAAATAGGGGACAGGTGTGAAAGACTAAATGAGGTCGTTAGGAGAATGAGAAACAGCTGGGAGCAAGAACGGAACGATAGAGAGAGAGAGCGGGAGAGGGAAAGAGGGAGGAGGAAAGAGAGGAATAGAAAGAGGGAAAGAACCTAATAAGACCAGCAGAGGGAAGCACAGGGACAAGACAAGATGATCAAAGACAAAACATGACACAGAGGGTAATGCGCACGGCCCAGTACATCACTGGGGCCAAGCTTCCTCCCATCCAGGACCTCTATACCAGGAGGTGTCAGAGGAAGGTGCAAAATATTGTCAAAGACTCCAGCCACCCTAGTCAAAGACTGTTCTCTCTGCAACCGCATGGCAAGCGGTACCGGAGCACCAAGTCTAGGTCCAAAAGGCTTTTTAACCTTTCTGCGCACAGATCCCGATTACGGGATCATTTCCCTAAACAACCGCTGAATTGCACGGCGCCAAATTCAAAAATCTTACTAAAAATATTTATAATCATGCAATCACAAGTGAATATACCAAAACACAGCTTAGCTTGTTGTTAATCCACATATCATGTCAGATTCTGAAAACATGCTTTACAGAGAAAGAAATCCAAGCTTTTGTGAGTGTATCAATCAATGCTACAACAGCTAGCCCCAAATTAGCATGGTCACGGAAGTCAGAAAAGCAATAAAATTAATCGCTTACCTTTGATAATCTTCGGATGTTTGCATTCACGAGACTCCCAGTTACACAACAAATGTTCTTTTTGTTCGATAAATATTACTTTTATAACAAAAAAAACGCCATTTGGGTTGCGCGTTATGTTGAGAAAACTACAGCCTCGTTCCGTTCGACGAAAATTCCAAAAAGTATCCGTAATGGTCGTAGAAACATGTCAAATGGTTTTTATAATCAATCCTCAGGTTGTTTTTAACAAACATAATCGATAATATTTCAACCGGACCGTAACCTATTCAATAAGAGAGAAAAGGAAAATGGAGAGCTCCCCTCTGGCGCGCAGGAACTATTCAGAGAACACCTGACTACTTTTGAAAAATCTCATTCATTTTTCAAAATAAAAGCCTGAAACTATGTCTAAAGCCTGGTCACAGCCTGAGGAAGCCATTGGAAAATGAATCTGGTTGATACCCCTTCAAATGGAAGAAAGACTAGCCAGGAAACACAGATTTTGTTTTTAAAATATCACTTCTGGGTTATATTTTCTCAGGTTTTCACCTGCAGAATCAGTTTTGTTATACTCACAGACAATATTTTAACAGTTTTGGAAACTTTGGAGTGTTTTCTGTCCTAATCTGTAAATTATATGCATATTCTACGATCTGGACCTGAGAAATAGTCTGTTTACCTTAGGAAAGTTAAAAAAAAAAAAAAAAAAAATCTGACCCCTAGCGTCAAGAAGTTCCTAGCGTCAAGAAGTTAACAGCTTCTACCCTCAAGCCATAAGACTGCTGAACAGCTAATAGAATGGCTACCCAGACTATTTGTATTGCCCCCCCAATCACCTCGACTAACCGGTGCCCCCCGCACATTGACTCTGTACCATCTGTATATAGCCTTGCTATTGTTATTTTACTGCAGCTCTTTAATTATTTGTTACTTTTATTTTTTACAGAAGAGTAGGCTAAGTTCTTAGGGGGAGAGGGACCAAATTCTTAGGCTTACTACTACGTGTAGTAAGCTACTAACAGCTTACTACACAACATACATTTAGTATTACTTTTTTAGTTACAGTATTCATACAGTTTAATCGGAAAGTATTCAGATCCACATTTTGTTACGTTACAGCCTTATTCTAAAATTGATTTAATATATTTTTTTTCATCAATCTACACACAATACCCCATAATGACAAAGCAAAAACAATTTTTTTTTTTTTTAAATTTGCAAACATTTTTGCATTTTTACAAAGAACAAAATAGAAATGTTACATTTACATAAGTATTCACACCCTTTACTCAGTACTTTGTTGACACACTTTTAGTTTCCATTACAGCTTCGAGTCTTCTTGGGTTTGACGCTACAAGCTTGGCACACATGTCTTTGGGGAGTTTCTCACATTCTTCTCTGCAGATCCTCTCAAGCTCTGTCAGGTTCGATGGGGTGCGTCGCTGCATAGCTATTTTTAGGTCTCTCCAGATATGTTTGATCGGGTTCAAGTCCGGGCTCTGGCTGGGTCACTCAAGGACATTCAAGGACATTCAAGGACATTCAGAAGACACTCCTGCATTGTCTTGGCTGTGTGCTTAGGGTCATTGTCCTGTTGGAAGATGAACCTTCACCCCAGTCTGAGGTCCTGAGCGCTCTGGAGCAGGTTTTCATCAAGGATCTCTCTGTACTTTGCTCCGTTCATCTTTCCATCGATCCTGACTAGTCTCCCAGTCCCTGCCGCTGATAAACATCCCCACATGCTGCCACTACCATGCTTCACTTTAGGGATGGTGCCAGGTTGCCTCCAGACATGACGCTTGGCATTCAGGCCAAAAAGTACAATCATGGTTTCATCAGACCAGAGAATCTCTTTCCTCATGGTGTGAGTGTCTTTAGGTGCCTTTTGGCAAACTCCAAGCGGGCTGTCATGGGCCTTTTACTGAGGAGTGGCTTCCGTCTGGACACTCCACGATAAAGGCCTGATTGGTGGAGTGCTGCAGAGATTGTTGTCCTTCTGGAAGGTTTTCCAATCTCCACAGAGGAACTCTGGAGCTCTGTCAACGAGACCATTGGGTTCTTGGTCACCTCGCTGACCAAGGCCCTTCTCTTCTCCCCCGATTGCTCAGTTTGGCCGGACGGCCAGCTCCAGGAAGAGTCTTGGTAATTACAAACTTCTTAAATTTAAGAATGATGGAGGCCACTGTGTTCTTGAGGACCTTCAGTGCCTCAGACATTTTTTGGTACCCTTTCACAGAGCTGTGCCTCGACACAATCCTGTCTTGGAGCTCTATGGACAATTCCTTCGACCTCATGGCTTGTTTTTTTTCTCTGAAATGCACTGTCAACTGTGGGACCTTATATAGACAGGTGTGTGCCTTTCCAAATCATGTCCAATCAATTGAATTTACCACAGGTGGAGTCCAATCAAGTTGTAGAAACAAGGATGACCAATGGAAACAGGATACACCTGAGCTCACTTTCGAGTCTCAAAGCAAAAGGTCTGAATAGTTTCTCGAAAGCTGTTTTCGCTTTTTCATTATGGGGTAGTGTGTGTAGATTGAGGATTTTTATTTATTTAATCCGTTTGAGAATAAGGCAGTAATGTAGCAAAATGTGGAAAAAGGTAAGGGGTTTGAATACTTTCTGAATGCACTGTATCTCCCTGGCATATTACATCATTTATGCAGCAGCATACAAGACATATTTTTAGACTCACTGTTGTGCTGTGTTCACTTGAACAGGAAGGTGGCTCGGCAGTCCGTCTTGTGGGCAAACTTCGTCATAAATCTTTGTCATCAAGGTCTGGCATTCTCTGGATGTATGGTACCTTCAAGGATTGAAAAGGATTTGCAAGTATATTGTTGATGTGATCCATGATGATGACTGCTTGTCTAGTCAGCTAGCTGTCTTTGAAAGTATGAAATACTTTGAAAGTATGATATTGACATGATCAGTCCAATCAAAGCTACGGTAGATATAACATGATTTGATGTAATTGTATCTGTGGCCGATACTTCTAATGTAAATATATGGCAGCACCCAATGGGGCTTGAACTGCCTAGCTCTCCCTGTACATTTTGCGGTGACGTAGTGTCACCATGAGTGACAGAACACTGAGCAGATCACGGCACAACTAGAGAAGATTACCAACGCTTATGCTCTGTATTTTCGCTGGCTGCGCCACCACCACAGAAAGCCCTGAGCTAGGCTGACACACCTGCATTTTGGAACTGCCTTACTCAAGAAAGAGACCATGTTTGTATGCAGCTTTATTAACTCAAGGATTTATTTGTATTTATTTGCAAATATTTGCAAATTGAAGTGACACGAATGAATGCCAAATAACATTTAATTTTTTGCTGAACAGGGGGGGCTCAAAACAGTTCTGCCCCACCTGCCCTGAATGATGGGTCGCCACTGCCTAGGAACAACACAAACATTTATTTTCCTCACTAGAACTAATTGCTTTTGAACTCCTAAGGGGAGATGCAGGGAGTTGTGTACTTTTATTGACAGTTGCAGATTAATTAATATTAATAGCATTGTACTGTAAACTAGAGAGCATCAAGAGGGGAGTGGATATTACAAAGGTCTCCAATTAGTTTTAGTATTGATGGAATATTCTAAAATAAGATCTTTCACAATGCCTTGGCTGGTATTTTGGCTAAAACCTTTGCAGCGTTTAGCTGAGCCACGTTGAATGAATATGCCATATCATTCTCCTCCCAGATATTAACAACAGCTATACTATCTAATGGTTGGTTAGTTTACCAATGCTGTAGTTTTAAATCCACTGCTAGGAAAGGTGAGGGAACAGGGAAGTTGTTGACTTTGTACTCGGTCTTAGCTCCCTGACCACTATTACTACAACTGTACTCTTTGTCTCCAACCAGACCAGCACGAGGAATGCATCTGAATGGCTGTGTCTGCAGTTCACAACACAGTATGTACTTTATGGTACATGTGCTTACAATACCATTCTCAGTAGCGCATGCTGTCCAATGTTGAAATGATAGTGGTATCCTGGAATTACTTTTAGAAAAGCTATGTTTGTCCTCAGAACAAATCACATCAATAGTACAAACCCCACAGCTTAAATGATCTTTCCTTAGTGATCAGTGATTTGTCTTGGGTTAAAATCATCAATCATGACAAAGTCCTAATACTAAGCATGCAGTGCTAACTTACTTACAAGCCCTTAACCAACAATGCAGTTTTAAGAAAAATACCAAAGAAAATATAAATAAAGTAACAAATAATTAAAGAGCAGCAGTAAAATAACGATAGTGAGGCTATATACAGGGGTGTATCGGTACCGAGTCAATGTGAGGGGGCACCGGTTAGTCAAGGTAATTTAGGTAATATATACATGTGGGTAGAGTTAGTAAAGTGACTTATGCATAGATAATAACAGAGAGTAGCAGCAGCGTAAAAGAGGGCAATCCAAGTAGCCTGGGTAGCCATTTGACTAGATGTTCAGGAGTCTTATGGCTTGGGGGCAGAAGCTGTTTAGAAGCCTCTTGGACCTAGACTTGATGCTCTGGTACCGCTTGACGTGCGGTAGCAGAGAGGAACAGTCTATGACTAGGGTGGCTGGAATCTTTAAAAAAAATGTGGCTCTTCCTCTGACACCGCCTGGTATAGAGGTCCTGGATGGCAGGAAGCTTGGCCCCAGTGATGTACTGGGCCATACACACTACCCTCTGTAGTGCCTTGCGCTCGGAGGCCGAGCAGTTACCATACCAGGCAGTGACGCAACCGGTCAGGATGCTCTCGATGGTGCAGCTGTAGAACCTTTTGAGGATCTGAGGACCCATTCCAAATCTTTCCAGTTTCCTGACGGGGAATAGGTTTTGTCGTGCCCTCTTCTTTGTCATGATTCACGACTCTCTTGGTGTGCATGGACCATGTTAGTTTGTTGGTGATGTGGACACCAAGGAACTTGAAGCTCTCAACCTGCTCCATTAAAGCCCTGTTGATAAGAATGGGGGCATGCTCGGTCCTCCTTTTCCTGTAGTCCACAATCGTCTCCTTAATCTTGATCACGTTGAGGGAGAGGTTGTTCCTCTCTAGGTTTCTCCTAGTTTTTCCTAGCCACTGTGCTTCTACACCTGCATTACTTGCTGTTTGGGGTTTTAGGCTGGGTTTCTGTACAGCACTTTGAGATATCAGTTGATGTAAGAAGGGCTATATAAATACATTTGATTTGATTTGTCCTGGCACCACATGGCCATGGTACTATGGTGTTGAACGCTAAACTGTAGTCAAGAAATAGCATTCTCTCATAAGTGTTCCTTTTGTTCAGGTGTGAAAGGGCAGTGTGGGGTGCAATAGAGATTGCGTCCTCTGTGGATCTGTTGGGGTGGTATGCAAGTTGGAGTGGGTCTAAGGTTTCTGGGATAATGGTGTTGATGTGAGCCATGACCAGCCTTTCAATGCACTTCATGGCTACAGACGTGAGTGCTACGGGTCGGTAGTCATTTAGGCAGGTTACCTTAATGTTCTTGGGCACAGAGACTATGGTGGTCTGCTTGAAACATGTTGGTATTACAGACTAAGACAAGGAAAGGTTGTAAAAGGTCAGTGAAGACACTTGCCAGTTGCTCAGCGCATGCTCAGAGTACATGTCCTGGTAATCCGTCTGGCCCTGCGGCCTTGTGAATGTTGACCTGTTTAAAGGTCTTACTCACATCGGCTGCGGAGAGCGTGATCAGACAGTCATCCGGAACACCTGGTGCTCTCATGCATGTTTCAGTGTTACTTGCCTTGAAGTAATTTAGCTTGTCTGGTAGGCTTGTGTCACTGGGCAGCTCTCTGCTGTGCTTCCCTTTGTAGTCTGTAATAGTTTGCAATCCCTGCCACATCTGACGAGCGTCGGAGCCGGTGTAGTATGATTCGATCTTAGTCCTGTATTGATGCATTGTCTGTTTGATGGTTCGTCGGAGGGCATAGCAGGATATCTTATACGCTTCCGGATTAGAGTCCCGGTCCTTGAAAGCAGCAGCTCTACCCTTTAGCTCAGTGCGGATGTTGCCTGTAATCCATGGCCTCTGGTTGGGGTATGTACGTACAGTCACTGTGGGGACGAAGCCATCAATCCACTTATTGATGAAGCCAGTGACAATGTGGTGTACACCTCAATACCATCAGAAGAATCCCGGAACATATTCCAGTTTGTGCTAGAAAAACAGTCCTGTAGCTTAGCATCTGCTTCATCTGACCACTTTTTTATTGACCGAGTCACTGGTGCTTTCTGCTTTAATTTTTGCTTGTAAGCAGGAATCAGGAGGATAGAATTAGGGGTCAGATTTGCCAAATGGAGGGTGAGGTAGAGCTTTTTTACGCGTCTCTGTATGTGGAGTAAAGGAGATCTTGAGTTTTGTTTTCCCTCTGGTTGCACGTTTAACATGCTGATATAAATGAGTTTAAACAGAATTCAATTTCCCTGCATTAAAGTCCCCGGCCACTGTGGTGGTATGTAGACAGCTACGAAAATACAGATGAAAACGCTCTAGGTATATAGTGTGGTCTACAGCTTATCATGAGATACTCTACCTCAGGCGAGCAAAACCTAGAGATTTCCTTAGATGTTGTGCACCAGCAGTTGTTTATAAATATACATAGACCACCATCCCTAGTCTTACCAGAGGCTGCTGTTCTATCCTGCCAATGCAGTTTGGAACCCACCAGCTGTATGTTAATCATGTCGTCGTTCAGCCACGACTCGGTGAAGCATAAGATATTACAGTTTTTAATGTCCCGTTGGTAGGATATACGTGCATTTAGCTTGTAAAAAAAATGCGAAAAAACAAACAAAATAGTATGGTTGGTTATGAGCCGATGAAACGGCAGCCATCCTCTCCGGCGCCATTATAGCTCATTCAAATGAGCTGTAGCTGATGTAATGTAATGCTATCTCTACCTGCCGTGACCACAGTAGAAGGAAACCATGACCTGATAGGAATCTAATCAGAACAGAGCAACAAGCCATAGCACACCATCTGCTTAAAAGAAAACGGCTACATTTTCATTCTCCTCAAAGGTTTTCCTACAGTAGATTAGGAACAGTGGTGGTGAAAGTCTCCTTCTGAGGCGGCTGACATTCTATCACGGTTTGTAGGGCTCTAGCCATGGCTCCTGTAGAGAATGTAAATGAGTATGTGGAGATGTCACCATGCTAAGTAGAATGTATTCCTCTCAGTTTCCCAGTTATTGCTTTTTCCTCTCATATGTTCTCCCTCGCTGCAATAGCACTTTCTTCGGCCCATTACTCCACATGTTAATAAAAGTCTTCTTGACAGAGCTATCTGCCTAATTTGTTTCCTGTGTTCTACATTGATATTGCTCTCAGGAGTGTTTACTTTAGCAAACGCTAAATTGAAACACTGCGTGTGAGGTATTGCAGCTCTACAATAGGGGCTTGTGTATGTGCCTACAGAGAGAGAGAATACCTGGTTGTCAGGTCAATGATTCATATCTCAGTGGGACGAAATGCGAAGTTTCATATATGCCCAGTATTTTTTTTGTAATCCCTTTATCCCCGTGACTGTGATATCCATGTGACATTCATGTGTTATGTGATGTACAGGTAACTGCCAAAAAATAAAAGGAAATATTGAGTAAAGAATCAAATCAAATGTTAAAATACAGTTGTATTTGTCACATACTTCGTAAACAGGTGTAGACTAACAGTGAAATGCTTACTTACGGAATTTTTTTCAATGCACAGTGAAAGATGATTTTAAAAAACAATTAGAAATAGTGACACGAGGAATAAATACACAGTGAATAACGAATAACAATGACGAGTAAAAATAACATGGCTATATACAGAAAGTACCAGTACTGAGTCGATATGCATGTGTACTAGGTAAATGAGGTAGCTATGTACATATACTGTAGGTAGGATTAAAGTGACTAGGCAACAGGATATATAATAGACCGTAGCAGGAGCGGTTAGCCATTTGATTAGCTATTTAACAGTCTTGTTGTGCAGTCTTATGGCTTGGGTGTAGAAGCTGTTCAGGGTCCGCTGGTTCCAGACTTGGTGCAAAGGTACCGCTTGCTGTGCAGTAGCAGAGAGAACAGTCTATGATTTAGGTGGCTGGAGTCTTTGAAAAATGCCTTGCAGTTGTTGCCGTACCGAGCGGTGATGCAGCCATTCAAGATGCTCTCAATGGTGCAGCTGTTGAACTTGTTGAGGATCTGAGGGCCCAT
Source organism: Salvelinus fontinalis (assembly GCF_029448725.1). Lineage (NCBI taxonomy): Eukaryota > Metazoa > Chordata > Actinopteri > Salmoniformes > Salmonidae > Salvelinus > Salvelinus fontinalis. Next base: position 20,784,333 of record NC_074684.1, read on the forward strand.
GCCAAATCTTTTCAGCTTCCTGAGGGGGAAGAGGCACGGTCGTGCCCTCTTCACAACTGTGTGTGTGGACCATGTTAGTTCCTTAGTGATGTGGACACCGAGGAACTTGAAGCTCTCGATCCGCTCCACTACAGCCCCGTCGATGTGGACGGTGGTATGCTAGTAAATGTTTGTAAGTAAGGATTACAAAGTTCTGTATATTGAAAGCAGTTGTGGTTCTGGAGTTAATTAAGCAATTAACATCCTCATCATGCTTAGGGTCATGTATAAATTGCCCAGTTGCCCATTATTTTGGCTACCATGGCTAGAAGAAGAGATCTCAGTGACTTTGAAAGATACTGTAGGTCTCAAATGAGCATAGGGGGTTTAAAGGTGTGTGTGTGTGTCTCAGTCACCAGATCTCAACCCAATTGAAAACATATGGGAGATTCTCGAGTGATGCCTGAGACGGCGTTTTCCACCCTCAACAAAACACCAAATTATGGAATTTCTCGTGGAAGAATGGTGTCACATCCCTACAATAGAGTTCCTAACACTTGTAGAATCTATGCCAAGGCACATTGAAGCTGTTCTGGCGGCTTGTGGTGGCCCAATGCCCTATTAAGACAGTTTATGTTGGTGTTACCTGCAGGTATTTTGTGTTGTTTCTGTAAATGCATTGTCAAAATTCAAGCTTTATTGTTGATATGTTCTCTGTGTAGTCCTGTTAGTGTGCCGAGACAGAAACTGTTTTGTTCCTTGATTGACTGTACTTTGACTATCTTTTCTAGTTGTTTTATTTTCTGGTCACCGGACCGATTGCTCCGTATTGCTGCAGCATAAGGCACATCTAGACATCTTCAGGCCAACGGCAACAGAGAGGCTTAATAAAACCTGCATGGGTTTTACTAATTAATACACATTCCTCAAAAGCTTGGAACACATCCACCGAGCGGCGGTGGCGTGAGAGAGTAGAGGGCTCCCTCACTCTCCCTGCTTCTCTCTCTCTACTCTCCCTGCTTCTCTCTCTCCTCTCTCCTTGCTTCTCTCTCTCTCCTCTCTCCCTGCTTCTCTCTCTCCTCTCTCCCTGCTTCTCTCTCTCCTCTCTCCTCTTTCTGCTTCTCTCTCCCTGCTTCTCTCTCTCCTCTCTCCTCTTTCTGCTTCTCTCTCTCTGCTTCTCGAACTCCTTTCCCTCCTCTCTCCCTGCTTCTCTCGCTCCTTATCTCACTCCTTCTCTCGCTCCTCTCTCCCTGTTTCTCTCTCCCTGCTTCTCTCTCTCCTCTCTCTGCTTCTCTCTCTCCTCTCTTCTCTCTCTGCTTCTCTCTCCCTGCTTCTCTCTCCCTGCTTCTCTCTCTCCTCTCTCTGCTTCTCTCTCTCCTCTCTCTGCTTCTCTCTCTCCTCTCTTCTCTCTCTGCTTCTCTCTCCCTGCTTCTCTCTCCCTGCTTCTCTCTCTCCTCTCTCTGCTTCTTTCTCTCCTCTCTTCTCTCTCTGCTTCTCTCTCCCTGCTTGTCTCTCTTGCTCCTCTCTCCCTGCTTCTCTCTTGCTCCTCTCTCCCTGCTTGTCTCTCTCTCCCCTCCTCTCTCCCTGCTTGTCTCTCTCGCTCCTCTCTCCCTCCCTCCCTCACTCACTCACTATTTCTCTCTCTGCATCTCTTTCCATCTCTCTCTCTCTGTATGGCCTGCCTCTGCTACAGCTAGGACATTGTCAGATAGACAGTCACAGAGACACAGTCTCAGAGGGTGTCCACCTGTAGCTCAGCCCACCAATAAGGGGAGCAGAAATAATTAACATCCCATAACACTATGTCTCCCTGCTCCGTCTCACAATATCCCTGCCGTCCCACATCCCTAATGGCAGCTAGCTTCAGCACCCAGGGACATGTGTAATTTGGTAACGGTATGGTAATCGTGTTAACCCAGGGGAGGAGATGCCACCCACTGCACGCTGCCCAGTGATAGGGGACCGACATGGGCATCATGAACGCCCAGGCACTGGAGACTGACATTGTGCCTACTTCGGCACCCTGCTTTTGTGTCCTGAGGGGCCGCCCTGAGAGGAAAGGAATCTACCGTATGTCTGTTCTGTATCTCTGCAGTGGTCTGTGTGCCAAAAACCATCTTACAACTCAAAAGCATGCAAATCTTAAACAGACGTTTAATAATACATAATACGTTTGTTTTGAGATAAGAAGACTGATAGTGATAACGAGGTTGTTATTACCAGAGGCACTGGAGATGTTATTCCTGCTACTTCCATGAGGCTCAGCCTCTTAGCATATTTAGGAAGGCCCCATATCCACCCCTGGGGCCAAACATAAAACTCAGCAAAACACTGACTCCTGTTATCCCAGTGGCATTGGATTTTAAATGTCAACCAGTGCGTTACCTTTTGATGTTAGCAGGTTCTTCTTATGATTTTAAACAAATAATGTTTACAGCTGGGAAGTTTTAGATTTAGGATGTTGCGTCATACTATTGTTTATTATTGCACTGCAGCAATATTACAGTAGCTCTAACTTTAATCTCTAATCAGGGATTTAGACCTGGGAAACAGGCCAATAGAATCATTGGTCAATCATTACATTAGAAGTTACAATACATTACCAGTAATCAATCAATTCACTTCCAAGGAAAAAGTAAAGAGAACCAGCTGTACTGTGGTGCAAACTTCAAGGCTAGTATTTGAGTACCCTTGCAACAGTCCACAGAGTGAGTGGCATACAGTGGGGCAAAAAAGTATTTAGTCAGCCACCAATTGTGCAAGTTCTCCCACTTAAAAAGATGAGAGAGTCCTGTAATTTTCATCATAGGTACACTTCAACTATGACAGACAAAACGAGAAAGAAAAATCCAGAAAATCACATTGTAGGATTTTTAATGAATTTATTTGCAAATTAGGGTGGAAAATAAGTATTTGGTCAATAACAAAAGTTTATCTCAATACTTTGTTATATACCCTTTGTTGGCAATAACAGATGTCAAACATTTTCTGTAAGTCTTCACAAGGTTTTCACACACTGTTGCTGGTATTTTGGCCCATTCCTCCATGCAGATCTCCTCTAGAGCAGTGATGTTTTGGGGCTGTTGCTGGGCAACACGGACTTTCAACTCCCTCCAAAGATTTTCTATGGGGTTGAGATCTGGAGACTGGCTAGGCCACTCCAGGACCTTGAAATGCTTCTTACGAAGCCACTCCTTCGTTGCCCGGGCGGTGTGTTTGGGATCATTGTCATGCTGAAAGACCCAGCCACGTTTCATCTTCAATGCCCTTGCTGATGGTAGGCTTTGTTACTTTGGTCCCAGCTCTCTGCAGGTCATTCACTAGGTCCCCCCGTGTGGTTCTGGGATTTTTGCTCACCGTTCTTGTGATCATTTTGACCCCACGGGGTGAGATCTTGCGTGGAGCCCCAGAACGAGGGAGATTATCAGTGGTCTTGTATGTCTTCCATTTCCTAATAATTGCTCCCACAGTTGATTTCCTCAAACCAAGCTGCTTACCTATTGCAGATTCAGTCTTCCCAGCCTGGTGCAGGTCTACAATTTTGTTTCTGGTGTCCTTTGACAGCTCTTTGGTCTTGGCCATAGTGGAGTTTGGAGTGTGACTGTTTGAGGTGTGGACAGGTGTCTTTTATACTGATAACAAGTTCAAACAGGTGCCATTAATACAGGTAAAGAGTGGAGGACAGAGGAGCCTCTTAAAGAAGAAGTTACAGGTCTGTGAGAGCCAGAAATCTTGCTTGTTTGTAGGTGACCAAATACTTATTTTCCACCATAATTTGCAAATAAATTCATTAAAAATCCTACAATGTGATTTTCTGGATTTTTTTTCTCATTTTGTCTGTCATAGTTGAAGTGTACCTATGATGAAAATTACAGGCCTCTCTCATCTTTTTAAGTGGGAGAACTTGCACAATTGGTGGCTGACTAAATACTTTTTTGCCCCACTGTATAATCAAGGAGACTACTACAGTAGACCATGTCTCATTATAATACCTCAAAACATTGCCCGTTCAAAGTTACAGTTAGTTGATTAGTTGATTTCAACAACAGCCCCCTTCAATACACCAATCAGGACACACCGTCAGGGGCCTGTTTTGAGCTTGTGCCACTAATTCTCATTGGGACACTCATTGGGACATTGGGACCTGATGTGTCGTGTTATCATACTGATGTGTGTGAATAGAACGTATGAATCACATAAAGCTCAATTGACATGCAGACTGAGTAATGTAACATTCTCATTGGAGCTTCGCCCTTTACATTCTTAGATGTACTGTGTGCATCTGGTCTATATTTTCCTATTTGCTGTGTCAACACACATGACTGGTTGGTACTTGATTGACACTTTCCGTCTCTCACAAGTTCTAGGGTCAATACCCATGTTTGTCTGTAAATACATGTCTGTGAAGCCATGTTTGTAGCATATTGCTTGGTTTTGTATGTATCATAACAGGGATTATTCCAGAATATCTGTTTTACTCTCATACTTAGCGCAGAAAAAACATTTCTGTTTATTTACCCCATCAATTCTGTTGAGGAAGACATTTTTACCGTGTATCTCTCTCAAAAAATGGCTGTTTTGAAATATGGTTGTTTGTCCTCATTCAATCAACTCAATCACAAGATGGTATTACCTCGTACCCCTGCACATTGACTGGATACTGGTACTCCTTGTATATAGCCTCCTTATTGTTATTGTGTTACTATTTCCTTTTTTTACACTTTTGCTAATTGTTTTTATTTAATTTTTTGGAACTTTTTAACTCTGAATTGTTGGGAAAGATCTCGTAAGTAAGCGTTTCACTGTAGTCTACACCTGTTGTATTCGGCGCATGTGATCAATACAATTGGACTTGATTTTGATTATCACCCTGTCTTTCGGGATTCTAGTTTTTAACTTGTCACATGATAGGTTCCCGCTTTGCCAAGGATGTGACGTCAGTGTGACTCGTAATAGATGTTCACTAAAAATAGAAAGACAAATGTAACATTCTGTTCTAAAAATGCTCATTACATTTGAGCATTTGCTCGTGCATTTCATTACTTACCTATTTCCTAACTTCAGTTTCTAGACATAGTCATCACTATGCAAACTCACTGCTTCAACTTGATGCATTTGGAGAATGCATTCTAGAATTGTGCCATGAGTCGCCCACAAGGCAGCCTCTTGGAAACTCTGCTTGGTCTGCTATTACAATGCCCTCTGTGTTACATCTCATCAGACAGAGATATTTCACTATTTCTTAGTTTACGGAGAGTGTTTGTGTGTCTGTTCCAGTTTTCAGGGCTCTACCTCCTGTCCTTCGTCATCATCATCCTGGGTCTGGTGTTCTACACCTCCTCCTCCACCTACGTGGCACAGGACCCGCGCGTCTACAAGCATTTCCGCAACGCCGGCCACCCCATCACGGACACGCCCACTCTGGGGCCCCTGGAACCCTCGGTGACCTATACCAGCCTAAGGCAGGAGATAGAGGAGGAGCCTCGCATCAGGGTGGCCTGAGAGTCCCCAGATTCTGTACAGAAAGAAGGATCACTGAATGATTTAAAAAATGATCGAAAACATGTAGCAAACACGCAAAAGTACACTGTGATCGCAAACTGTGAATAGATAGCAGTGGCTATTTCTGATTTTGAAGATTTGTTTCATGTATAGAAATATACTGTTACCCCATCACGTTCCCTCGTACTGTACATTTGACATGTTTAGAAGGTTTTGTGCTTAAGACTTGTGTAAATGCTCAATTGTGACTGTTTCCTCTTTTACATGAGCACAAAATGTTATTGCATTTTAAGCTTTGAGTTTGCGCTGTGGGTTAGTGTTTAATTGTTCCTTCAAATCGATCTCTTTTTGTAAAACTACCCCGTTAAAGTATCGTGTCCAGAGGTACGATAAAGTAATACACAGACTTAACATGAGTCAGTGCCTTACTATGTATTACTGTTGTGTGTTAGAGCTGCACATTATAAATGGCCCCTTCCCTGTCCAGCATTGTCTGAGGACATTGGATACTGATGCAGCCCCTCCAGTTATATTCATTTATAGACTGGGTGATTCGAGCCCTGAATGCTGATTTGGCTGACAGCCGTGGTATATCAGACCATATACCACGGGTATGACAAAACGTTTATTTTTACTGCTCTAATTATGTTAGTAACCAGTTTATAATCGCAATAAGGTACCTCGGGGGTTTGTGGTATATGGCCAATATACCATGGCTAAGGGCTGTATCCAGGCACTCCGCATTGTGTCGTGCTTACGAACAGTCCTTAGCCATAGTATGTTGGCCATATACCGTACCTCCTTGTGCCTTATTGCATAGGGTAGCGCACAATTAGCCCAGCGTTTTCCGGGTTAGGGTTTGGCCCAGGTAGGCCGTCATTGTAAATAAGACTTTGTTCTTAACTGACTTGCCTAGTTAAATAAAAAATATAAATAAAATTGCTTAAATAAACTATACTTAGAACACTGTGGATTGCTTCTCTGCAGTACATTTAGTCTGACCTTACAACTACTTACCCACAGATATGACAACTTTCCATGTTGGAACCATTATCTCTTGAGGCAAATGGGTATAAAGACAAATATATCAGGATTGCTAATGGAGTGAAGTGATTATTGTACATTTGGTTCATTGTTCATATGTACTGTACACTGAACTCTAGTTGATAGAAAAATAAGAACTGATTGTAAAAATGTGATGATTACAATGCACTTGTCATTCCAGAATTGTGCTGTTCTCTTTTATTGATTGTTCAGCTGTTGGACTGTATTTTAAGTGTGTTGCTTTTTATTCCCTGCTGGATTTTATCCAAAGCACATTAATGAAATTATTTGGAACAGATTTCTTTCAAAGTTTTATTTTTCCCTGTTTATTGTATTATATTTGATTTTGGTGTATTGGAGCACTTGCTGTCAGAAACGTTACCTAAAATAAAGTATCTTTGTCTGAAACGCTGAGAATTTGGTTTTAAGAAAAATCACACCACTCAAAACATGTTACCAGGAACACTCACAAAATTTGTCAAAGTATTTTCATAACAATTTGGGGTTTCGGTGAAGATTCGCGCAAAGAAACAGAGAAACATGAGCACTATTTGCAACTGAATATTGTTGAGTGAATGGTTGGACAGATACAGATATCCACAATTCACGATGAAGCTCGTCACTGTGCAGGTCCACAACTAAAACAGCAGAAGAGCAGGTCATGTTGAAAGTCAACTGTTCATTTAGTTGTTCATTTTGATTATGTTCTGGAATACAGTATGTAGAACATTGTAACATTCATTTTGATTATATTCTGGAATACATTATGTAGAACATTGTAACATTCATTTTGGCAGTACGAGCAAATGCGCTTTGGTCATAGGGAATTCAGATTGCAATATTTTTTTATATACAGTACCAGTCAAAAGTTTGGGCACCTACTCATTCAAGGTTTTTTCTATATTTTTACTATTTTCTACATTGGAGAATAATAGTGAAGACATCAAAACAATGAAATAACACACATGGAATCATGTAGTAAAAAACAAGTGTTAAACAAATCAAAATATATTTTAGATTTTAGATTCTTCAAAGTTGCCACACTTTGCCTTGATGACAGCTTTGCACACACTTGGCATTCTCTCAAACAGCTTCATGAGGAATGAGTTCCCACATATCAGCACTTGTTAGAGAACTTGTTGGCTGCTTTTCCTTCACTCTGCGGTCCAACTCATCCCAAGCCATCTCAATTGGGTTGAGGTCAGGTGATTGTGGAGGCAATCTGATGCAGCACTCCATCACTATCCTTGGTAAAATAGCCCTTACACAGCCTGGAGGTGTGTTTTGGTTCATTGTCCTGTTGAAAAACAAATGATAGTCCCACTAAGCGCAAATCAGATGGGATGGCGTATCGCTGCGGAATGCTGTGGTAGCCAAGCTGCTAAGTGTGCCTTGAATTCTAAATAAATCACTGACAGTGTCACCAGCAAAGCACCCCCACACCATCACACCTTCTCCATGCTTCACAATGGGAACCCCAGATGCGGAGATCATCCCTTCACCTACTCTGCATCTCACAAAGACACGCTGGTTTGAACCAGATTTCCACCGGTCTAATGTCCATTTCTCGGGTTTCTTGGACCAAGCAAGCCTCTTCTTATTGGTGTACTTTAGTAGTGGTTTCTGCAGAAATTCGACCATGAAGACCTGATTCACAAAGCCTCCTCTGAACAGTTGATGTTGAGATGTGTCTGTTACTTGAACTCTGTGAAGCATTTACAGTTGAAGTCGGAAGTTTACATACACTAGGTTGGAGATATTAAACTCTATTTTCAACCACTCCACAAATTTCTTGTTAACAAACTATAGTTTTGGCAAGTCGGTTAGGACATCTACTTTGTGCATGACACAAGTCATTTTTCCAAGAATTGTTTAGACAGATTATTTCACTTAATCATAATTCCAGTGGGTCAGAAGTTTACATACACTAAGTTGACTGCCTTTAAACAGCTTAGAAAATTTCAGAAAATTATGTCATGGCTTTAGAAGCTTCTGATAGGCTAATTGACATCATTTGAGTCAATTGGAGGTGTACCTGTGGATGCATTTCAAGGTCTATCTTCAAACTCAGTGCCTCTTTGCTTGACATCATGGGAAAAATCAAAAGAAATCAGCCAAGACCTCAGAAAAAAAATTGTAGACCTCCACAAGTCTGGTACATCCTTGGGAGCAATATCGAAACGCCTGAAGGTACCACGTTCATCTGTAAAAACAATAGTACGCAAGTATAAACACCATGGGACCACGCAGCCGTCATATCGCTCAGGAAAGAGACGCGTGTCTCCTAGAGATGACCGTACTTTGGTGCGAAAAGTGCAAATCAATCCCAGAACAACAGGAAGGACCTTCTGAAGATGCTGGAGGAAACAGGTACAAAAGTATTTATGTCCACAGTAAAACGAGTCCTATATCGACATAATCTGAAAGACTGCTCAGCAAGGAAGAAGCCACTGCTCCAAAACCGCCATAAAAAATCCAGACTACGGTTTGCAACTGCACGTGGGGACAAAGATCGTACTTTTTGGAGAAATGTCCTCTGGTCTGATGAAACAAAAATAGAACTGTTTGGCCATAATTGTCACATAAGTTGACGAAGTGGGTATGGGGAGTCAAACATTTAATATTGAACGAGACAAGAACAGCGTCAGTATACAAGAAAACAAAGACAAAAAACAATCAATGCATCAGCAGGGAACAGAGCAAAGGAACTGACAAATATATGGGAGGAAATAAACGGATGATGAGTGAGTCCAGGTGAGTCCAATATCGCTGATGCGCATGACGAGGGAAGGCAGGTGTGCGTAATAGATGATAGGAGTGAGTGAAGCAGGGCAGCCTGATGCCGTCAAGTGCCAGGGGGGGAGAGCAGGAGCAGATGTGACAGTACCTGGGCAAGCCGGTTGGGGCGTGGGAGCCCAACGAACCGGCAGGAGTGTGAGCCTGGCGAGCCGGCTGAGGCATGGAAGCCCGACGATCCGGCTGAGGTAAGACGCCTGTCGATCGCGCTGCAAAGAGGGAGCCCGAAGATCCGGTGGAGTGTGACGTGGGATGGGAAGCCGCCGAGCCAACCGAGGCAAGGAAACCTCGAGCCAGCCAGGGCGTGAAAGCCCGACGAGCTGGCTTAGGCACCCCTGGTTCCATCGGCGGCGGAATCCACCCCGATGTCACCATCAAAACAAAAAAACTCCTGGACCGGCTGGGCGAACAAGAACTGACGATCCGGCTGAGGCCCGACGTAGGATGGGTGCCAACCGGGCAAGGAAACCTCTCAAGCCAGCTAGGGCGTGGAAGCCCGACGAGCTGGCTAGGCACCCCCGGTTTCATCCGTGGAATGCCAGTACTCCCCGATGCTTCGTATGATGGCTGATGCATTCTGTCACATGAGTTGACTCTGGAGAGACGAAGCAGGTACAGGGAGTCAAACATTTAATAAGGAACGGACATGGAACGAGACAGGAATAGCATAAGTATACAAGAAAACAAAGACAAAAAACAATCAATGCATCAGCAGGGAACAGAGCAAGGGAACTGACAAATATAGGGGAGGAAATAAACAGATGATGAGTGAGTCCAGGTGAGTCCAATATCGCTGATGCGCGTGACGAGGGAAGGCAGGTGTGCGTAATAGATGATAGGAGTGAGTGAAGCAGGGCAGCCTGGCACCCTGAAGCGCCAGGGGGAGGGGGAGGGGCGGGAGCAGACGTGACAATAATAACCATCGTTATGTTTGGAGGAAAATGGGGGAGGCTTGCAAGCCGAAGAACAACATCCCAATTGTGAAACATGGGGGTGGCAGCATCATGTTGTGGGGGTGCTTTGATGCAGGAGGGACTGGTGCACTTCACAAAATAGATTGCATCATGAGGTAAGAAAATTATGTGGATATATTGAAGCAACATCTCAAGACATCAGTCAGGAAGTTAAAGCTTGGTCACAAATGGGTCTTCAAAATGGAAATGACCCCAAGCATACTTCCAAAGTTGTGGCAAAATGGCTTAAGGACAACAAAGTCAAGGTATTGGAGTGGCCATCACAAAGCCCTGACCTCAATGACATTGAAAATGTGTGGGCAGAACTGAAAAAGTGTGTGTGAGTAAGGAGGCCTACACACCTGACTCAGTTACACCAGCTCTGTCAGGAGGAATGGGCCAAAATTCACCCAACTTATTGTGGGAAGCTTGTGAAAGGCTACCTGAAACATTTGACCCAAATTAAACAATTTAAAGGCAATGCTACCGAATACGAATTGAGTGTATGTAAACTTATGACCCACTGGGAATGTGATGAAAGAAATAAAAGCTGAAATAAATCCTTCTCAACTATTATTCTGACATTTCACATTCCTAAAATAAAGTGGTGATCCTAACTGACCTAAGACATGGAATTTTTACCAGGATTAAATGTCAGGAATTGCAAAAAACTGAGTTTAAATGTATTTGGTTAAGGTGTATGTAAACTTCCGACTTCAACTGTATTTAGGCTGCAATCTGAGGTGCAGTTAACTCTAATGAATTTATCCTCTGCAGCAGAGGTAACTCGTGAGTCTTCATTTCCTGTGGCGGTTCTCATGAGAGCCAGTTTCATCATATCGCTTGATGGTTTTTGCGACTGCACTTGAAGAAACGTTCAAAGTTCTTGAAATCTTCTGCATTTACTGACCTTCATGTCTTAAAGTAATGATACACTGTCATTTCTCTTTGCTTATTTGAGTTGTTCTTGTCATAATACGGACTTGGTCTTTTACCAAATAGGGCTATCTTCTGTATACCACCCCTACCTTGTCACAACACAACTGATTGGCTCAAACGCATTAAGAAGGAAAGAAATTCCACAAATTAACTTTTAACAAGGCACACCTGTTAATTGAGATGCATTCCAGGTGACTACCTCATGCAGCTGGTTGAGAGAATGCCAAGAGTGTGCAAAGCTGTCATCAAGGCAAAGGGTGGCTACTTTCAAGAATTTATTTCACACTTTTTTGGTTACTACATGATTCCATATGTGTTATTTCATAGTTTTGATGTCTTCAATATTATTCTACAATGTAGAAAATAGTAAAAATAAAGAAAAACCATTGAATGAGTAGGTGTGTCCAAACTTTGGACTGGTACTGTAGGTTTTTTCAAAACGTTATATGATATGCTAAAGTGGGTCCGCATATATGCAGCAAGATGTTAAAACAATATCAGTCTACAGGTAACTGACAAAATAAAGGGAACACCAACATAGTGTCATAATAGGGAGTTGAGCGGCCAGAACAGCTTCAATGTGCCTTGGCATAGATTATACAAGTGTCTGGAACTCTATTATTTGGCGTTTGGTTGATAGCGGCGGAAAACCCTTGTCTCAGGCACTGCTCCAGAATCTCCCATAATTGTTTAATTGGGTTGAGATCTGGTGACAGAAAGACAGAGACACACACAGACACACACCCTTTAAAACCCCTGCACTCCTTTGAGACACATTTTTCAAAGTCACTGAGATGTAGCCAAAATAATGGGCAACTGGGCATTTTTATACATGACTCTAAGTATGATGGTATGTTAATTGCTTAATTAACTCAGAAAACCACACATGTGTGGAAGAACCTGCTTTCAATATACTTTATAACCCTCATTTACTCATGTTTCCTTTATTTTGGCACTTACCTCTATATGGAATATCAGAGAAAACACATAATTTATCTCTTACTTTGCATAGTGCATTGCACTTCAAATACAATACACAATCTCAACATTGCCAAAAGTTTAAAGGAAAGGTTGCTGTCTTATGTTAGGTCTATAAAGTGCTATAGATATTCTGTGACAGAACACTGAGCCAATCACGGCGCAACTAGAGAACATTACCAACCCCTACGCTCTGTATTTTCCACTGGCTGCCCCACCACCACTGAAATTTTTTCTATTATTATTTTTTATTTATTTAAATTGAACCTTTATTTAACTAGGCAAGTCAGTTAAGAACAAATTCTTATTTACAATGACAGCCTACCCCGGCGACTCTGGGCCAACTGTGCACCGCCCTACGGATCTCCCAATCATGGCCGGATGTGATGCAGCCTGGATTCGAACCAGGGACAGCAGTGACACCTCTTAGCACTGAGATGCAGTGCCTTAGACTGCTGTGCCACTCGGAAAGCACTGAGCTAGGCTGAAACACCTGCATTTTGGAGCTGCCTTATTCAAAAAAGCAAATAAGAGGCCATGTTTGTATGCTGCTTTATGAACTCAATTATTTACGATTTTTTTATATTGTTTGAAAACTGATATGTGACACACATTCATGCCAAAATAAGATGCAAAACATGCAACATCCTCTTATTTTTTGCAAAAAATGTGGGGCTCAAAACGGGTCACCACTGGGAAGGAGTTAAATTACCATTTGATATTTGCATTTTCTAAATGGATTGGCTGGGGTAATGTATTAACTTGTAAAATCCTGATGATGACCACGCAATTAGATGGAAAGTCCAATTTACCTAATGTAATGGTAGGCGACCTATATACATAATTGAATGGTACAACCTGAATAGGTGCGCTTGATTTAGATCGCACCGGGTTAGTTTGTCCTTTGGAAAAGCCTTTTCATCATTTGGTAGCTCACTAGGCGAACCCCACTCACTCGGCGCGCCAGGCAAGCTCAATCAATCGTCCCTCGTGCCCAGGTGTAAAACTCCCTGGTGATTTCCCGTTTGACTGCAACAATGGTACGTTCCTAAACCTTAAATCCCTCTCAAACATGGCCGATTTTGGCAGGTGGCAAATATGGCACTTCGTGAGGGTAATTGGGAGGATGAGTTGCAGGGACAGTTCTCGCTTTTATCCGCTACTTCGTTCGAGGTCAAAGAAGAAAGTGAGGCCACACATGGAAGCTCCAACACGGGGATACTAGACTTAAGTGACGAAGTCTTTATTCTCATCCTACGTCGGCTGGATCCCACGTCTCTCTTGAGAGTTGGGAGCACCTGCCGAACCCTTTTTCGAGTTTGTTCCTGCAACTCACTGTGGACAAGACACTTCCAGGTAATGTAAATGTAAACTGCCCGAAATTTGCTGATCCTCTTTTGAATGAAGTTGGTAGGTTATGCATTGCCCCAACTACAGACTTACAAGGTAATGTAATTTAACCAACATTTGTATATATTACTAGTAGTTACATGATATGTACTATATGGTGTAGTACATAGACCAACCTTAGCGATACTGACTTTGCCCTCGGTTCGCGGACAGTCTCTGAAGGTGGAAAATGTTCCGTACATTTTTTTTCTTAAGTAATCTAACAATGAATGTATGTTGCGATATTTATTTCAAGTCTTCTCTCATTGAAAGAAACTGAGTGTCTAGCCCAATATCGGACTAAAGGCCTTTACCTTAACCTTACTCCTTATTCTTACTCCTTATTGTCCAAGGTCCTTACATATTCTGTTTAACGGCGAATTGGCCCAGGAAGCCAATACAAATACGTGAATCGATCATCTCTTTACAGTTTTAATAACATAAATCCTTTCTACTTTTCGATCACATAATAATTTCACAATTATTTAAGTTGCAGAGTACAGTAGTTTTCAGTGGCAACACGTTTGTGGGGTCGTACTAATTATCCATCTGCGTCTTTTTGGATAAGCCAGATGGCTAATTAGCACAGGTAGTCTGTTTTCTGTAAACAAGTGCTGTAACATGGAAATATGGCCGTGTGGGAACCCTAACCATGTAAAGGTGTCAGTTGAACCGTTTTGGGGAAAGTATTTCTCTCGATGAAATGAGGTTCTTATGTTTCCCAAGCCTTACTGCATGCAATGTCTGTTAATGTTCAGACCCAGCGTCAGGGGTCTTAAAGCTGCAATTGGTAACTTTTTGGGTGATTTACCAAATTCACAAAAGTTAAAGCTCGGTCTTTCTTATTAAAAGCAAGTATAAGAAGTGGTAGATCTGTGTGCCATTTCTATGCTTTCCATTAAGTTTAGTTTGTCTTAGTTTTGGTTAATGGAAAAGATTTCAGTGGTTTAGTGTAGAGAATCATTGGACCATCTTGCTTGTTTTGTCACAAACATTAGTTTCAGCACCCAGGAAATGGCGGTGTGAATTTTGCATAGTGCATCTTTAACAAAAATCACCTGTACAGAAGACACCATGTCCAATGACTTATGTTTAATGTAATGGAACTGAGCCATGATTAAGGGCTAGTGGGTGTCCTCCCCGATGTGCTGCATGTCATGAGACGCCTTTCTAGGTCAATGAGAGAAGATTTACACGCTTTTGGATTACTTCGCTCAAAATACCTTTTGCATTTTCTCAATGCGAACTGGACATGGACATTTTGAGACTCCTATTTCTATGAATTGAGAATGAAGACTGTATCTCTAAGGTTAGTCAAATTCTGTTCTACACCAAACAGTAAGAGTTCTGTAAATGGATACTAAATCTTTGGTTAAATCATATCTGGTCTAACAATCTGTAGCTAGCATTGCACGTACAAGAGGCTTTTTCTTCTCTCTACGCAGACCTCATTTGGAGTGCAGTTTGCCACCGCCACCTGCTCCATCTCTGCCAAGAGTGCCTTCCGTTTGATCTTCATGTGGCGGACTCTCTTTAGAAACCTGTACTGTAACCGGTCTCTTCAGGAGAAGCTCTTTGCAGAGATCCCATTCCCACCACACAAGTACTGGGTCCAGTGGCTGGTTCTGGAAGAGACTGTTCCTCTGCCCTCCGTGAGACTGCCTTGCACCGACATAGAGAGCTTATGGGGAATTGAGAAGGAAGTGTTGGAAGGTAAAGTTCAAGGTGAGTTCATTTATTTTAGGAAGATGTAAAGCCATATTTATATTAGCAGTTTGGCTCCTAGGAATTGCCACCCCTTGTCTTAATATTAAAATTGCCCCCCCCCCCCCAGACCATCAGGCTTCTGAATAGCTGCCACTAGTCAGCTACCTGTTCCCCTTGTCCCCCTTCCTGCATCACCCCAATGATCATTTAACATGTTGCAGTTGAATATATGTATATTTTTGATTGTTCTTCCCTTTGACCTGCATTGTTGGAGCTCGGTGCTTAGGCTCTTCACTGTAGCCTGCACATGTACATCTGCAACCCTGTGCATGTGACTAAACTCCCTGAATCTAAATAAAGTTTGTCAGGTAGTGGAGGAATGTTGGTCATGTTAATATTGCAACTGTTTTGTTCTTTGGCAGAGGAAGATGAGGATGAGGGCAGAATGCTGAAGTTCGAATGGAAGGAGCTGTATGCCTTGGCTCTTGAGCACCATGGAAGCATTGCCAAGGTTTTCCAGCATGTTCTCAACCAACAGAGCAATGGTAGGTTGTATGGGCCATACCACTTTTAGCTTTTCATTAGTGCTCTTTGTTCAGTCAATACTCTGTTAATTTGCTAAAGGTGGGTTGTTGCTGGGATAATTAAGATTTGTCTGCTTTCTACAACCAGTTATGAATTGCAATCTCTTTACGGTGACTGCAATGTGACTCAAAGGTGGTACTGTCCTTTATTGGCAGCTATGAGCCTGCTGCCATATTGTTATTCAGATTGACTTTTTGGCAGTGCAGATGAAGGCTCCTGACTGTTGTGCTGTATCTATGGTCAACTTATTTGTGAATTCTGTCCAGAAACATAGCTATTCCCAATGGGTAAAGAGAAGGTTCTGTTATTTTTTTTTTTAGAAGTTGACACCACACCTATAAGCATTGACTTTATTTCATCTTCAAAACAGAGCTCTGATCTTACTCATCATACCCAATCTCTTGAATGTTGTACTGGGAAGCACGAAATTGCCATTTTACTCTGGAAAACCTTTTTGAGCCATATCCTCTTGCTGGATTTTGGTTTATGATGGAAGACATCAAGGTAAAAAAGTATATCCTTCTTTTTGCTCTGCTGAGCTGCTTCAAAGTGTTTTTATCAGCTGATATGGGGAGCAGAAACTAGATGCATGGTTTCAGTCTGAGCTGTCTCCCCCTGGATTATAAACCATGTTTTACCCTCTGGACTGAAGCCCTGCCCTTTGTATGCCATCTGAAACTAACAGCCTAAGCCTATAGGTAGGGCAGCTAATGGCCTTCAGGCCTCCCTTACTTGTATCTTATGATGCAGTAGAGTTTGTAATTACTTTGGTAAGTGGCAGACGGGCATTGATCTGTGTCCATCGATAAATGAGTCATGTTTTTGGGCTCAGCTGGCTTTAACTGTATTGGAACATAAATGCAACTTTACCCCTCGACACAGTGCATCCACTTGAGCTAAAGGTTTCTACCCTGATGTGGACTTCTACCCTACCAGACCACTGTGAGCTGGAGGCCATGTTCAGTCAGTACAGCCAGTGTCGCTTCCAATGGCTCTTCACCTACTGGTTGTTCCGCCAGCCTGCACCCTTCGACAGGCAGCTCAGGGCCATCTACCTGCAGTGGCAGGAGCACAGCAAGAGGAAGGTAGTGTCCTGGGGAGACACGTTGTGTGACATCAGGTACCTGGCCTCATTGCATCACATCACCACCGACTACTGGCGGGGCAAGCTGGCCCAGGGTGACGAGACTGTGGGTAAGTAGCGCTTTCCGATATTGCTCCTCGCCCCACTTTTATTCTGCTTTGTGTTAATGTTATGCACAGTCATGGCACATGCTCTCATTTGGAGTGGATTAAATCTTTAGTTCTGGATTTGTTTTAGGATGGTGTCCCCTCAAGTCATAAATATACTTCAGTCATTATGGTTATATTCATTTTCTATGCCTCAAGAATATCATACCATCTTGATTTCTAACTTAATGGTGTAATTTCTTTAAATTATTAATTAGACCAGTGAGTACAGGTCAATGAATAAGCCTCTCCATGCAATGTGGCTCTTCAATAGAATGTTACCCTGTGGTGCTCTGTACTGACAGGTCTTGTACAAGGTCTCCTGGGATCAAATGGCTCAGCATGGAGCTCTCACGGCTGCTGGCTTCTCAAGTATCTATTCTCCTTTCTCCCAGGAATTCAGACAGTGGAAAACTATTTCTCCATGTGCAAATCCCTGGTGGCCTGGATTTTAGGGCGTGACTGGGGCAGATTGAAATGCAAAAAGGTATGGTAAAGGACTGTTTATTCTGCCCTTTAATGACTTGGTGTCAGGCAAAGTGAGTAGTGTACCTACTGAAATAGGAGCACAAGCTGTGTTTTTGCCCACACTCAGTGTTTTTAGCACCATGCTGAAATAATCTATACAGGTGAGACCTTCAGACTGATGTATACAAATTACATTTTGGCATCTATTCAGTAGTCGTTAGTATTCCATCAGTGTTCATATACTTCCATTAAGCATCTCCAGAGCATTAGCTCTGTGCTGGTGATTTCACAAGTCACAGATTGAACAGGCAGCAGGAAGCTTGCAGTCTAATGTAATGGGCTGCTTAATGTATTATAGACATATCAGTGATGTCCTACTCAATTACACTTCATGTGTGAATCCAGCTAAGCTGCTACAATGCACTCCATAGCAGTAGTAAATGACTGTTACCAAGAGAATTGGTAACATCAGATTGGCACAAACTGCTTATGTAAGCAATTATGACAGTTTTTCTCATCTGGTTTACTTAACGTATAGAAATGGAAAAGCACTTGTGAAAGGTGAACTCAGTGACATGTTGTCATGAGCAGCACCTCAGATTGGGATGAGTGATGCAAGACTCTGTCACACAGTATCTGCTCATGTGCACAGGTTTGCATCACTTACAGCATGGTAGCCATGAAGTTGATCCCCACGCTTCAATGCTCTTAGTAGGGAAAATTGACAATGATGTTTACCGTCTGTCATATGGCAGAGTCTACTGTAATTTTTGCATGACCGTAGCCTTAATGACATATTATCGTTTATAACTGGTTTTAACTCCCCTGGTCCATAATCCCTTCATGATGGGATCACTTATTAGCCTGTTGTATTGAATTGTTGCCCGCTCAGTGTTTACGTTGAAACTTCAGTGTTTCTATGAAATGTTTGACTGCTTTCTCTTAAAATATATTTCATCTCTGAGACTAACCTGGTAAAGGGAGAATATGTGGACACCTCTTCAAAATATTTTATTCTGCTATTTGTCACACGTTGCTGACCGGTGTATAAAATTGAGCGCACAGCCATGCAATCTCCGGAAGTAGAATGGCCATACTCAAGAGCTCAGTGATTTTCAACGTGGCACCGTCATAGGAGTGGCGTACAGCTCACCGCTATAAGACTCTGGAGTGATGACTCTCACTTCCCCATCGGAGTACGATGGACTAATCTGGGTTTGGCGGATGCCAGGGGAACGCTACCTGCCCCAATGCATAGTGCCAATTAACATTTGGTAGAATAATGGTATGGGGCTGTTCATGGTTTGAGCTAGGCCCCTTAGTTCCAGTGAAGGGAAATTAACTCTACAGCATACAATGATTTTCTAGATGATTCTGTGCTTCTGCACAGAGCCCTGACCTCAACATCATCAAACACCTTTGGGATGAATTGGAATGCCGACTGCGAGCCAGGCCTATTCGCCCGACATCACTAATGCTCTTGTGGCTAAATGGAAGCAATCCCTGCAGCAATGTTCCAACGTCTAGTTGAATGCCTTCCCAGAAGAGTGGAAGCTGTTAAAGCTGCAAAGGGAGGACCAACTCCATATTAATGCCCATGATTTTGGAATGAAATGTTTAAGTTTGTCCACAAACTTTCGGTTTGCTCATGTGTTTTTGTATTTCAGCTTCTGGCTGAAATTAAACTTGTAGTGTTGGCTGCTTTTAAGTGTTACTATGTGTTGACTGAGTGCAGGTGTATGAGGACACACTGGAGGGTGTGTACCTGCTGCTGAGGAGGGAGATGCAGGAGACCCTGGTGGAGCGCGAGAGGTTCTGGCAGGTGGCCAAGGTCCAGATGACCCGAGTGTGCACCCTGGAGGAGACTGCTGTAAACTATGTCAACTGGAAGATGATTGAAACACTGCCCTACTACAAGTATGTGTCTGTTCTAAAGTTTGGGCTGCATAATCTGCATTTCAGATTCTTGAGGGAATATGGGATTACAGGTTGTGTTTGGAAGAAAATTGTTAACTAGAAAAGCCTCTTGACCTCTTAGCAGTCACTGCTTGACTACAATAATCTTCTCAATTTTAAGACTCATTGGGTTTGGCTGATTCTGGGCTACCTGATGTGAATTTGTCCTGTGAGGTTGTGATTAGCTAGAAAGTGATTCTACTCTATTAAAAGTGAGTTTCACTATTTGAGGGGTGTGCTGCTGGTATGCTCTTTGACAGGGCTTTGAAGCTGGGGGGAAAAGCAGTGAGTATTGGGGCACTGCTGGTAGCTTCAAACACAGTGCCTGCAGCACCCAGCGCTATCCACTGTCAGTCGATGATCTGTTTGAACTTCAAGACCGCTCATCCCCTCGACCTATACAGTGAAGTTCATCAGAAGCACTCAAACCCAGAGCTTGAATTTTTACCCCAGAGATGAATGACATTTTTCAAAATGGTGTTTTTCCCCTGCCTTAAGGGATGAGGAGCTGAAAAAGCCCTGACTGGCTGCAGGACAATTTAATGACTGCTTGAGAATAAAAAGCCTTTCATAATGGTAAAATCAATGTAATATTTAAAATGCCCTTAGTATTCAGAGCCTGGCCTGGTGAGTCATTTAATATTCTGATAATCTGCTCCCAAATTTAAGGCTTTGGAGAGAATGGGTTGTTAGCATAACTTGCGTTCTCTGAAAGTTACTTTGGCCACAGCACTTTCCTCTGACATTGCAGTAAATGTCCCTAGTGATTTGGGTGTTTTTGAATATAATGAACAGTTCATCGTTCTAAGAGGAGAAATTGCCTTCATGGCACTTCACTGTTTTCTTGCACATGCTATTTTCCAGCCTCATGTGGTTTGATCATGTAAAATGTGTCCCTGCTCCTAAAAGAATGATGCTCAAAGAAACTGAATACTCTTTCCTTGTTACTCCAAGGTCTCAATTCAGGGCCACCCACCTATTAATATCTGCCTTCTGTTTCACTCTTCATTTTGTTTAATTTATAGCAGGATCATTAGGAATTCCATTTTTTTCTGTCATTCATTAATATGCATTTAATTTTAGTGAGATTCCCATTAGAAATGGCTGAAGTGTATAACTCTGGCCATCCCTCAGGCTGTACATGGTGTCAGGCAACATGGTGTACCTAGACCACGTGCAGGGCTTCCTCCACAGGAAGAGGCTGGTCCATGACTGGTTCTTCATTAAGGAGAACACCTGGGTCAGACAGCTGCTGCCTGGTGACCTCTACCCTCTCCTGGAGTTTGACACCAAGATCTCCCAAGGTATAGTAGGACCTCTGTTCCCCTGTATATATCCATCTGATCAGCCACAAGGTTGTGTTCTTCAGTATACACTGAGTGTACAAAACATTAGGAACACCTTCCTAATATTGAGTTGCACCCCCTTTTGCCAAAAGTGTTCCACAGGAATGCTAGCCCAAGTTGACTCGATGCTTCCTAGTTTTGTCAAGTTGTCTGATGTCCTTTGGGTGGTGGACCATTCTTGATACACTGAGTGCGGAAAACCCAGCAGCATTGCAGTTCTTGACAAACTGGTGCACTTGGCACCTACATAACCCATTCAAAGGCACTTAAATATATTTTGTCTTGCCCATACACACTGAATGGCCCACATTCACAAACATTTCTCAAGGCTTAAATCCTTTATTAACCTCTCCTCCCCCTTCATCTACACTGATTTGAAGTGAATTTAACAAGTGACATCAATGAGGTCATAGCTGTCAGTCTGTTATGGCAGGTGTTATGTTTTGTATATTGTATACCCCCTACCACTGAATCAGCCACATAATGTTCTCTGGAGACTCCGACGCTTAGATTTCCCTCTTTCTATTGAATTCTTCAACACTGTCCTTTCTCATTTAGGTTCTTACTATACTTAATAAAATCTTTGCATTTGTATTTTGAGTTCTAGTTCATATAAGGAAATCAGTCAATAGAAATAAATTCATTAGGGCCTAATCTATGGATTTCCCATGACTGGGCAGTGGTGCAGCCATGGATGGGCCTGGGAGGGCATAGGCCCACCCAGAAGTTATTTTACAACAAAAGGGCTTTATTAGACATAAATAAACAGTTCCTTGATATGCCACACTTGTCATGTGGCTAGATTATCTTGGCAAAGGATAAATGCTCACTAACTGGGATTAACAGATTTGTGCACCAAATTTGAGAAATAAGCATTTTGTGTATTGAATGTCATGTCTAAGGTCTCTTGTGTAGTATTGTGATTTGTCTATTTTTAATCCCTGTTCCTGCAGGAGGCCTTTTGCCTTTGGTAGGCTGCCATTGTAAATAAGAATTTGTTCTTAACTGATTTGCCTAGTTGATACATGGGACCAACATTTAATTTCTTTCAGTATAGTTTAACTTGTAGTGTTGAGGCAGGTTTTTCAGCCTTAAAGGACTCTTTTCAATCCGCATTACAGAAGTTCAGGTTTACAGCCTGATTGCCTTTAAATTTAAATGTTCCTGCTTTAGACCACATTCATGTTAAAAGCTGCATGTCAGCTCAATCTGAAGTCACCACTACATGTCTATTGTGGAATCTGTAATTCTTTAAACTGAATAGAGCCATACATGACGATATTGATCATAATCAGAATTTGATAGTGACAAAACAAATGTTCTTGGTTGGCATGCATTTCTCCTGTACATCAGGGGGAAATCCCCCTCCGTGCATTCAGGGTGGTAGTTATTGACTGCAAATAGTTTGACATTTAACCTGGGCTGTGCTACAGTCATCCATCCACTGGCCCTGGCAGGTTGTCAAAACACTGTAAAAAGCCTTAATTAGGATTTAGTACCTGGGCCTGCCCACAGCTGTCTGACCCATGGGCCTGATCATAGATTGACACACCCAAAGGGGCCATTTGTCTTGTTTACAAGCTTCAAATAGCTTTGCAGGTCTGTTCCTTATGCTGCACCTGTAGTTCTTCAAATACACACAGCAGCTAACCTTTTTTTTTTTTTACACTACTCACTGTATTAGTGTTCCTAGGAGGGTTTCCTGTAGTGGATGGCTGCACAAATGCTTTCATTTTTATTCTCATACACAGGCACACAAAGGTGTGGATCTGCCAATATGGTCCTGCTCTATCCCGGTTTGGTTGGAAGATATGGTTTTTGCATGGCTTTCAGTGTGGTTGACTTGTGGTTTGTGGGGCTGTTGTCTTATGTTGCTGTGTGGTTTCTAAGGGTATAGTTTGATGCTCTACACTTTTGTGATGTGGTCTACTGACTGCAGGGCGATTGTCTGATACGGTGTCTCTTTACAGACAGCCTGCATGGAGACTCCATGCCAGCCCAGTTGAGCAGGGTGCTCTGGCTGTACCTCCACTCTGGACGGACACTCTACCTGGAGGCAGTGAAAGGCCTGGTGCTGCAGTGTGCTCAGGCCAGTCTGGGCCACTTCTGCAGCCTCTCCCCTGGCGCCTCCGTTCAGCCCCATGTCAGCTAGCTGGCTAACACAGATTGACCACTTCGTTTTAGAGCCTCTACGAGATGTACAGTACCACTTTTTTCTATACTGGATCCAGTGTCCACAGTGCTTTTCACTTTTTACTGTATTTTATCACCACTTAGATTTTAGCTAGTGCTGGTGAGCTGGAATCTAGATTTTAAATGAATTTTTAAACTTTAATCTTTATCAATAGTTAATGAAATGTAGGCTATTGATGTACATTGTAGAAACCTTGTTTGCTAACATGTAATTACTCTACAGCCAACATTTGAGAAAAGCCATTGAAGTGTTGGCATTTATCAATCATTCTCAAATGGTGGTAATTTTTTTTCAAAGCCTAACAATTCTTGGCCAAATAACAAAGGCTAGAAACTTAACAGTGCTGGGTTGCTCTATAATGAATAAACAACTCTGACAAACTTTCTTCTGATTTGTCGTTTCTAAGTAGTGTGTGTGTAATAGAGGTCGACCGATTACGATTTTTCAACTCCGATACCGATTAACTTCTTACGGCTGAGATCCCGTTAACGGGATTGACTTGACAACAGCCAGTGAAAATGCATGGCGACAAATTCAAACAAATCTCATAATTAAAATTCCTCAAACATACAAGTATTTTACACCATTTTAATGAAACTTGTTAATCCCACCAGTGTCCGATTTCAATTAGGCTTTACGACGAAAGCACACATCTTATGTTAGGTCAGTACCTATTCACAGAATAAAACAGCCATTTTTCCAGCCGAAGAGGAGTCACAAAAAGCAGAAATGGAGAAAATGAATCACTAACCTTTGATCATCAGCTGACACTCATAGGACTTCATTTTACACAATGCATGTATGTTTTGTTCAAAAGTTCATATTTAAATCCAAATCTTTGTTTACACTGGCGCGTTATGTTCAGTATTGTTTTACCTCCAACATCCAGTGATTTTGCAGAGCCACATCAATTTACAGAAATACTCATAATAAACATTGATAAAAGATACAAGTGTTTTACATGGAACTTTAGATAAACTTATCTTTGGGTTAGGGGGCAGTATTTTCATGTCCGGATGAAAAGCATGCCCAGAGTAAACAGCCTGCTACAAAGTCATAAAAGCTAGAATATGCATATTAGTAGATTTGGATAGAAAACACTGAAGTTTCTAAAACTGTTTGAATGATGTCTGAGTAACAGAACTCATCAGGCAGGCAAAAACCTGAGAAAATCCAACCAGGAAGTGGGAAATTTGAGGTTGGTTGATTTTCAACTCTGCTCTTATTACCAATATCCCACTATCTTTAATGTTGCACTTCCTAAGGCTTCCACTAGATGTCAACAGTCATTAGAACCTTGTTCTGATGCTTCTACTGTGAAGTGGGGCAGAAGCAGAGAGGAATGAGTAAGGTTTATCATGACCTGAACTTGCCCTGACAATGCGTGTTCACGTGAGAGCGAGCTCTGTTCCATCGTACTTCTGAAGACACAGGAAAAATCCGGTTGGCACATTATTGAAGAATTGTTAACATCCTAAAGATTGATTAAATACTTTCATGTTTTTACGGACTGTAATATATTAAGAAATACATTTCGTCCGTACTTTCCGCTGGACTTGCCCGCGCGTCGTGAGTTTGGAAAGTGTACTGAATGCTAGAACGAGGAATTTGGACATAAATGATGGACATTATCGATTAAAACAAACATTTATTGTGGAACTGGGTTTTCTAGGAGTGCTTTCTGATGAAGATCATCAAAGGTAAGTGAATGTTTATAATGTCACTTCTGACGGCATATGGTGGCTATATTTGTCTTGATTGGGCTCTGAGCGCCAACTCAGATTATTGCATGGGTTGCTTTTTTTCGTAAAGCTTTTTTGAAATCTGACAACGGTTGCATTGAGAAAAGGATCTATAATTCCATGCAAAACAGTTGTATCTTTTAGCAATGTTTGAGTATTCCTGTAAATTGATGTGGCGCTTTGCAAAATCAAAGGATGTTTTGTGACTTCTGAACGTAAGGCGCCAAAGTAAACTCAGATTTTTGGATATAAATATGAACTTTACCGAACAAAACACATTTATTGTAACATGAAGTCCTATGAGTCATCTGAACATCATCAAAGGTTAGTGTTAATTAATTTTGTAATTAATGTTCATTAATTGCAATTATCTTTAAGTCTGAAACCCAGAGGGTGTAAAGTTCTGGTGTAAATGAAACGGACAGCATTCCCATCTCACAATTAGTCAGATACAATTTTATTGTCGACAGCTCTGACATGCATATACAAAAACGTTCCTTTTATCCCTTAAACTACGCACATACATGCACACTATATTTGGATTATCCCCTGACGTCTCGCCACAGTTTATTACTCATCTGACGGTTCCAGTCCCCCCCAGATACGGAAAACCTGGAGGGGCTCTCCATGTCATCTCCACAGTTATAGCTAGGTCGGTTTATAGCTGGGTCGGTTCAAACATAGGTTAAGGAGTCTCTTTGCTTTCTTTCAGCACACATACATTCCTTTCTTCCCCAATGGTTATTTTTAATTACCCCTTGTCCATGCTACATAACCTCTAATCCTAATGGTTAAGTTTCTGGGTAGAATTATTTAATCACTTATCTTAAACCTTGATAAATTATTTTAAGTTAGTGACTAATTTAATCTTTCTGCTTTTTGTGAATCCTCTTTGGCTGGAAAAATGGCTGTTTTCTGTGAATAGGCACTCACCTAACAAAGGTTTGCTTTCGTCGTAAAGCCTTTCTGAGATAAGACACTGTGGCTGGATTTACAAGTGTTTCTTTAAAATGGTGTAAAATACATGTATGTTTGAGGAATTTTAATTATGGGATTTCTGTTTTTGAATTTGGCGCCCTACAGTTTCACTGGCTGAAGAGGTGGGACGCTAACGTCTCACGTACCCTAGAGGTTAATGCAACCGCTGTCAGATTTAAAAAACTTTACGGAAAAAGCACACCATCCAAAACGAGCCATACAGGTACCCGCCATGTGGAGTCAACAGAAGTCAGAAATAGCATTATAAATATTCACTTACCTTTGATCTTCATCAGAATGGAATCCCAGGTCCACAAATGTTTTTTGTTCGATAACGTCCAAATACTTCCCATTTTGTTCGCGTTTAGATCAAAATTGATGACGCGCAGGCCAGACAAAGTAAAAAAATTCCATTACAGTTCGTAGAAACATGTCAAACAATTTATAGAATCAATCTTTAGGATGTTTTAACAAATCTTCAATGTTTCAACCGGAGAATTCCTTTTGTAGAAATGCAATGGAAAGCAGTTAACTCTCACGGGGGAGCGCCTGAGTGAGCTCATGGCACTCTGCCAGACACCTGACTCAATCAGCTGTCATTCCCTCATCCTTCACAGAAGCATCAAACAAGGTTCTAAAGACTGACATCTAGTGGAAGCCTTAGGAAGTGCAATATGACCCCATATAGACTGTATATTGAATAGACAAACCTCAGATTTCCCACTTCCTGGTTGGATTTTCTCAGGTTTTTGCCTGCCACATGAATTCTGTTATACTCTGACATTCAAACAGTTTTAGAAACTTCAGTGTTTTTTTTTTATAGAAACTTCAGTTTTTTTCTATCCAAATCTACTAATAATATTTAATTTTAGCTTCTGGGACTGAGTAGCAGGCAGTTTACTCTGGGCACCTTATTCATCCAAGCTACTCAATACTGCCCCTAGCCATAAGAAGTTAGTCAGCTTTTTATATATATATTTGTATTGATGACTACAATACTGAATACAATACTTAACTAAATATAATACATCAATAAAATCAATTTAGTCTCAAATAAATAATGAAAGTGTTTAAATAATGCAAAAACAATATGTGCCATGTAAAAAAAGCTAACGTTTAAGTTCCTTGCTCAGAACATATGAAAGCTGGTGGTTCCTTTTAACATGGGTCTTCAATATTCCCAGGTAAGACGTTTTAGGTTGTAGTTATTATAGGACTATTTCTCTCAACCATTTTGTATTTCATATACCTTTGACTATTGGATGTTCTTATAGGCACTTTAGTATTGTCAGCCACATCTCAGGAGTTGATAGGCTTGAAGTCATAAACAGCACAATGCTTGAAGAGCTGCTGGCAAACTCAGTAAAGTGCTGTTTGAATGAATGCTTACGAGCCTGCTGCTGCCTACCATCGCTCAGTCAGACTGATTTGAATAAACAGACTTAATTATAATAACACACAGAAATACGAGCCTTGGGTCATTAATATGGTCAAATCCGGAAACTATATAATTTCAAATAGAAACCTTTTATTCTTTCAGTGAAATACGAAAACGTTCTGTATTTTATCTAACGGGTGTCATCCCTAAGTCTAAATATTGCTGTTACATTGCACAACCTTCAATGTTATGTCATATTGTACAATTCTAGCAAATTAATTACGGTCTTTGTTTGGAAGAAATGGTCTTCACACAGTTCGCAACGAGCCAGGCGGCCCAAACTGCTGCATATACCCTTACTCTGCTTGCACAGAACGCAAGAGAAGTGACAATTTCCCTAGTTAAAAGAGATTCATGTTAGTAGGCAATATTAACAAAATATGCAGGTTTGCACATTTGTGGCCTGCTGGAGGTCATTTTGCAGGGCTCTGGCAGTGCACCGCCTTGCACAAAGGCGGAGGTAGCGGTCCTGCTGCTGGGTTGTTGCCCTCCTACGGCCTCCACGTCTCCTGATGTACTGGCCTGTCTCCTGGTAGCGCCTCCATGCTCTGGACACTACGCTGACAGACACAGCAAACCTTTTTGCCACAGCTCGCATTGATGTGCCATCCTGGATGAACTGCACTACCTGAGCCACTTGTGTGGGTTGTAGACTCCGTCTCATGCTACCACTAGAGTGAAAGCACCGCCAGCATTCAAAAGTGACCAAAACATCAGCCAGGAAGCATAGGAACTGAGAAGTGGTCTGTGGTCACCACCGACAGAACCATTCCTTTTTTGGGGGTGTCTTACTAATTGCCTATAATTTCCACCTTTTGTCTATTCCATTTGCACAACAGCATGTGAAATTTATTGTCAATCAGTGTTGCTTCCTAAGTGGACAGTTTGATTTCACAGAAGTGTGATTGACTTGGAGTTACATTGTGTTGTTTGTGTTCCCTTTCTTTTGTTGAGCAGTGTATATACTTGTGTATTGATTTTAAAGAAAGGCATTGATGTTTATGGTTAGGTACATTGGTGCAACGACAGAGCTTTTTTTCGTGACTGCGCTTGTTAAATCACCCGTTTGGAGAAGTAGGCTGTGATTCAATGATAAATTAACAGGCACCGCATCGATTTATATGTAACGCAGGATAAACTAGTAATATCATCAACCATGTGTAGTTAACTAGTGATTATGTTAAGGTTTGTTTTAAGATGTTTAATGCTAGCTAGCAACTTACCTTGGCTCCTTGTTGCACTCGCGTAACAGGTAGTTAACCTGCCACGCAGTCTCCTCGTGGAGTGCAACATAATTGGTGTCCAAAAATGTTGATTACCGATTTGATCGGTCGACCTCTAGTGTGTAATAGCAGAGTATATTGGCCTAGAACACTCAAACTGTTATAGAAAAATATTTTATTTGCAGTCTGTACAAATGAGTCACACCTTAAATGGAAAAATACTTAACACTTTTAGGGACATCGTATATAAATAAACTTTTTGGCATTCATAAAATCTAGCTGCAAAACTAAGTGTAACATTACAAACAGATATTCCTATGTACAGTAAAGCCAACCAGTGGCTCCTAGTCCAGTGCAGACAGCCATGACAACCACACCTGTTTCCCTTTAGATGAGCATTTATAGACTCTCACAGACCTACACATCACAATGGATGCTGTGCATCGGAGTACATTCTTCAGGTTTCACAAGAGCCTGCTATGGCCTTAATTTACCTGAGTGGCTATATTTATTTTGTGGCTATGGCTTAGCATAATTGTGTAATCATACAGTGTGACGGGTAGCTTCTTATTTACAAGATGCAGAATAGTTGTCTCCAGACCCTGTCAATGGGGAGAAACAGGAGCTCTTACCTACTGCATAGATTAAAAGGCACAGAACAATAACATGTCAGATCTGCTACTGAATGGGAGGCGCTAGCTGGTGCATGTGACATTGCATATTAGTTTCCATGTAACGCTTAGGACTAGATTCAATCTATATTGCTGAAGACCTGTGCAATTTAAAGGCAATGTTCGCGGAGACTGGAATCATGGTAAATGTTGCATGTCGGCCCAATCGGAAATTACCTTTCAATGCCGCTATTACTCGGCTCTTCAGTGGTATGGTTTGAATCTAGGCCGAGTCAACCTTTGTCCTTTATCTTAACCTGCCAAAACATTTTACATAGCCCATGTTTCCTTTCTAAGATTGGTAATACAACAGTATACCCTACAACTACATTAGTCTAAATTGAGACATGCAAAATATACTTGGATCTAAACTGATTACCATTTTTAACTTGTCACCAGGATAAATTACAATATCTGTAGAAATGTATACCTTATAGCTTGATCATTTGAATCAGCTGTGTCGCGTTAGGGCAAAACAAACCGGGCCTCCTGAGGACTGTTTGAAACCCTGCCTTATAGCAAACAGTAATGTGTTGGTTGTCATGACCGGCTTGCTAAAATTCACGTTCCAACTAGTTTGAGATGAAGCAAGAGTTCCTATGACAAATAGTGGGAACAGCAATCAAAGTAAAACAGAATGTGAACCAACGATTATTCCATGGATGTATTAATCTAGAGCCCCTCTGAGGTTGGAGGAATATTCTTCGGTCAACTCAATGTCAATATAGGCGCCAGTTAAACAATGGATTTATACAAATAATGATTCAAGTCCCAGTAGGTAATGTGGGCCTATACTGTAGAAGTGCTGCCGTGGTGGTTTTGCATTAGTTCTAGTCTCAATCAAATGGTGTCTATGGCTGTGTTTACACAAGCAGCCAGGTTCTTTCAATAATTGATCTTTTGACTAATCAGCTCACCAATTAGTAGAAAAATGATCGGAATAGTGCTGCCTATATAAATGCAGCCTATTGAACTCCTGGGAGGCAGTATTAAGCCCTGACCTAACCAGTCAATCTGAATTTGTAAAAAAGAATTCCTGAATTTAATTGTCAGAAAACACCTGAATATTACCTGATGCTATTATGTTCAACACAACAGCAAATAATATGAAAGGGGTTATTGCCATGCTATTTCATTTTCATTAAAATATCTATACAAATAACCAGTCTGGGGCGATCCACATCACTGAAATCTTCCATTGAAAACAATTCGTATCCCAAATAGCGAACCACTTGCACACAGAAGAAACACCCATAATAACAAGGAACCGGAAATGCTGAAATGGAACAGAAGCAGCTCTCTTGGTTGGCCAGTTTGTGTTGTGAAAGTGTGGGCATGTTGTGGAGCCAAGGGAAGAAGTGCCACAAGGCATTTCTGACTATAGACTATGGGCAGCTGCTGAGAGTTCGGAGAGTTTGTCTTTGGACAACACACGTGGCGATGTGAGAGAAGAGCTATGGGTTGCCATTGGAAACAACTCGAAACAACTGAGGACAGCTGATTCGTGGAGAAGCGATCACACAGAGGCACTTGACAGCGCAGCAGTGAGTCAGTTTCCTACTGGCCGGTGAGATTGTGTGGGAGGAGCCAAACACTCATACTCTGTTCTGTGAGGGCAGGGCCTCCAGGTATAGATCTCTGCATGAAGCAATGTACATGATCATGCAGAAATTCATTCTATTACACAGGAAGCGCAATTGACATTTGAAAAATCAAAACATCCTATTCTAAGACTTCCTTGTAAACTTGATTCACAGCTTGATCCTACATTCAGAAAGCTGGAGCTAGATACCTCCATGTAAAACTGGATATAAATAAAATACAGCATTGACAGAACCTAGTTTCTTATTCCATTTTAACGCTGTTCTTCCTGGTTTTCCTCCAATAGGATTTTTCCTACCCTCACTGGCTGTGACACAGAAGCCCTGGGGAGTGGGCACGCCATCGCTGGGCGTCAGTGCCCCTCATGGCGGGTGTGTCATTGCGTCACACAGTTTTCGCCCATGTCCTGTGCGTATCGGTCAGAGATGGCGGTGCGCAGGTCCTCAATTTCCTTCCTCAGCTGGCCAACCTCCAGCAGCTTGGCCCGCAAGCTGTCCTCCACCAGAGCGTTGTCATTCTCCTCCCCTGACATGCTCATCGCTATGGGGTCAGAGAGAAATACACCGTCATTCTGATGGGGCTTTAGCTCAAATCAACCATGGCAAGACTTCAAATTCTGTCAATGAGCATCGTGTGACTGAGTGTGAAATACGCTAGGTTTTGAGATGAGTGTTTGTATCTTCTGTCAGTGTTTTTTTTCCCCATGCTGTGCGATAGGTCGTGTGTGTGGGGGGAGTACTCCAGTGAGGTTGAAGGGGGGGAAAGTGACCGCTCTTATCTAGTTCAGAGTGAAAGAAGTGTACAGTCGTCACAAAGTCAAGAATTACACATTCATTTTCAAAGTCTGCTGCCTCTGTCTTTAGATATTTTTGTTAGATGTTACTATGGAATACTGAAGTACAATTACAAGCATTTCATAAGTGTCAAAGGATTTTGACAATTACACGAAGTTGAGGCAAAAAGTCAATATTTGCAGTGTTGACCCTTCTTTTTCAAGACCTCTGCAATCTGCCCTGGCATGCCATCAATTAACTTCTGAGCAACATCCTGACCGATGGCAGCCCATTCTTGTATTATCAATGCTTGGAGTTTGTCAGAATTTGTAGGTTTTTGTTTGTTCATCCGCTGCTTGATGATCGACCACAAGTTCTCAATGTGATTAAGGTCTGGAGTTTCCTGGCTATGGACCCAAAATATTGATGTTTTGTTCCCCAAGCCACTTAGTTATCACTTTTGCTTTATGGCAATGTGTGCCATCATGCTGGAAAAGGCATTGTTCGTCACCAAACTGTTCCTGGATGGTTGGGAGAAGTTGCTCTTAGAGGATGTGTTGGTACCATTCTTTATTCATGGCTGTGTTCTTATGCAAAATTGTGAGTGATGTCACTCCCTTGGCTGAGAAGCAACCCCACACATGAATGGTCTCAGGATGCTTTACTGTTGGCATGACACAGGACTGATGGTAGCGCTCACCTTGTCTTCTCCGGACAAACTTTTTTCCAGATGCCCCAAACAATCGGAAAGGGGATTCATCAGAGAAAATGAATTTACCCCAGTCCTCAGCAGTCCAATCCCTGTACCCTTTGCAGAATATCAGTCTGTCCCTGATGTTTTTCTTGGAGAGAAGTGGCTTCTTTGCTGCACTTCTTGACACCAGGCCATCCTCAAAGTCTTTGCCTCACTGTATGTGCAGATGCACTCACACCTGCCTGCTGCCATGCCTGAGCAAGCTCTGTACTGGTGGTGCCCAGATCCCGCAGCTGAATCAACTTTAGGAGACGGTCCTGGCGCTTGCTGGACTTTCTTGGGCGCCCTGAAGCCTTCTTCACAACAATTGAAGTTTTTGATGATCCGATAAATGGTTGATTTAGGTGCATTCTTACTGGCATCAATATCCTTGCCTGTGAAGCCCTTTTTGTGCAAAGCAATGATGATGGCACGTGTTTCCTTGCAGGTAACCATGGTTGACAGAGGACGAACAATGATTCCAAGCACCACCCTCCTTTTGAAGCTTCCAGTCTGTTATTTGACTTCAATCAGCATGATAGAGTGATCTCCAGCCTTGTCCTCGTCAACACTCACACCTGTGTTAACAAGAGTCACTGACATGATGTCAGCTGGTCCTTTTGTGGTAGGGCTGAAATGCAGTGGGAATGTTTTTGGGGATTCAGTTAATTTGCATGGCAAAGAGGGACTTTGCAATTCATCTGATCAGTCTTCATAACATTCTGGAGTATATGCAAATTGCCATCATACAAACTGAGGCAGCAGACTTTGACAAATTAATTTTCATTCTCAACTTTTGGCCACGACTGTACATGTATTCAGAGGAGCTTGTTGTTGTGAGCTGACAGCCTAATTCCCCCTCTGTTTTCTTAGGGAAAAGTGAATCCTACTGCCGACAGAAAATGCAGAATAGAATAAGGAAAACAATTAAGAATAGGTGGGACCAAACATAAATTTCAAAAGGAGTTAGAGTAATTTGACATCACAAAGATGGTTGGGAAATCTTAACTGTAAGGTAGCTAGTGAAGTAACGTCTTCCTCAGTGGAAAAACCCAATTACTGTTGATGCCCGAAAACTATGAAGTAGATATTCAGAAGCCTATAACTGAGTAGATAGGCTAGTCCAAGGAGCTAATGTTGGGTTTGCATATGGTAGTAGTTCACGGTGTGTGTGTGTGCAGATAGGAGAGGCCGGGTTTCAATCCGATCACGCTGTCGGCAATGCGGGTTTTAAAGGCAATGTTTCTGTGTTTGCGGAGACCATTCACTGTAAAATGCTGCGTTGTCGGCTCAATTGGAAATGACCTTTTTAAATGGCGCAGTGTCCAAAGCTGCGATCGGATTTGAATCCCAGCTTAAGAGGATTAAACCAGATGTATCTACTTACATTTGATGCCCAGTAGCAGTGCCAGGTTGGGTTCCTTGCCCTGGGCCCTCTGGGTGAGGATACTACAGAGGGCCTTGAGGTCAAGCAGACACAAGGACATCTCCTTCAGCAGGGGCCCTGCCTCTGGCCCCTTGCCCCCGTGAATCACCACGCCATCCTCCACCTGCCTTTGGTTCTGTAGAAACACACATAGCTTAGAGACCAACACTGGGTTTTATTATCAAACACCATGCTAATGCAGCAGAGCTCAGGAGTGTTCAGTAAAACACAAAATCCCCCAAATATTAAATTGGATTTTTGCGCCAGTTCAGAGTAGATCAAGTGTTCCTGAATTGAGACATACATTGGCTAAATCCTTTTGTGCTGAAAAGCTTCGTTATTATTCTGTCGCTGCCAGATTGCATTTATTAATAAATACACATTGTAAAACGCTGGAGGGAGTGTAGCCACACTCAAATTATTTTGTGTTATAACATGACAGCCATACTATTATTTCTGAACAGAAGTGGATTCGTCCATTGAGTGTATTTTTTACATTAAAACTGAACTTGTGAGGGAGAACTGCTGCAGAGCTGCTGCTGGCATCTAAAGCAGTGTGTCTCCCTGTGTGGATCATCAACACTTCAACACCCTCTCCATGGCTGGGCTTTGAAACAAGAGTTAAAATATACACTTTCAAATGAGTCTCTAAATGTCTCACAGAATACCAAGGAGAAAATTTGAATAATAATCACCATCATTATAACAAGGTATCATAGCAACACCCACAGAGGTGGCCGAACGGTAGAAGTTGCTGCAAAGTCCTTTTCGGGCGGATTATCCAACTTCCTGCTCTCCCAAAATGGAGGCCATTTCACCACTAAAGGCTCTCTCTTTCACCTCAGTATCATCTCTATGTAACTAAAGGCATGTGGCTCAGTTGGTAGAGCATGTGGCTTCGATTCCCATTGGGGACTAGAATGAAAAAGTGTGCACTCACTACTAAGTCGCTCTGGATAAGAGCGTCTGCTAAATTACATGAATGTAAAAATGTAACGCTGGGAGTCAAATCTCCTCACCTCTCAATCGCTCTACACGGTGCTGGAGGGAACATAGAGTATGTGTGCAGATAAATACCCAGCCTCCAACATTCACGAGCCACACAGAGCAGTGGAGAGCACGGTCAAATTAAAACCAGTGATCCTAGACAGGGCGCTGGGTAGACTACCTCATCTCGTCATATCTCTCTGTCCCTTCAGACACGAGCTACCTGGGAGTCACTGCAGAGCCAGGCAAGGTCAGCCAACAAACACTCCCCCCATCCCTCTCTCCAAACCAGCCACCTTCCCTTGTGGGAGCCAGGCGGAGGAATCTTCCAGATGATAATTGCCTTTTGTTTCCCTGTCAGAGGGATAATGTATGGTGCTGGGGCATCAGCCGTCTGTGTGTGTGCTCTACCTCTCCTATGTACAGGACACACACATTACCGCCTGCATGAATTCAGACCTTTTATCACCAGGCTCATCCTCACCTTGAGACGGGCGGGAGAGTTGAAAAATGACACCATGAATTCTAATTGGGTCCGTGTGGTAGTGGGGGTGCTGAAGGGGCCATATTGGGTTATTCATGACTCTGCTGCTATGAAAAGATCTGAGGACAAAAAGGGCCTGTAGAGGAACAGAATGGTGGTGAATGGACTTCTCCATCACCATTAAACCTGGGACAGAGAAAACTGTCTGTCAGGATGTAGGGTGGAGAGAGAGAGAGGAAGCCAACAGCTACAGTGGATACTAGCTAGCTACCCCACTCTAGCCCTGGGTTGGAAAATCTTATAAAAAAAATGTCTGCTCCAAAGAATAGTCCTACTTTCTGTGGTAGTCCTGTGTAGCCTTCTTTATTTGAACATGTTTGAAGAGGCAGCGTGGGGCTGGTTACCTGGTGGAGGGTGTCAGCGAGTGAAGCCAGGTCCTCGCCCTGTTGCTGGAGCTCTTGGGAGAGACATCGCTCCTTCTGCAGCCTCTGCTCTACAGCCTGCAGCAGAACAATAAGACAACCGTCACATACTGTATAATGCTCTGATGACAGTGATGACTCATCATCATCCCCACCACTGACAGACACAAGGACACACATACAACATGACAACTACTACAACAGCGGTTGATTGAAGCATTTTGTTGACCCAAATGAAGTCTAATAACAGGTAAGGGTGTAACGGTCCACATATTTGTACCGAAACCGTTCGGTATCGTGACCTCGATTCGGTCCGCACTGTGAACCAGAAAGTAAAAGCACTAGGCCTATAGGTTATGCCTACACTGCGTTGTATGCCTCTTGAGTAAATCTGAGCTGAATCTCTTTCAAGCTATTCCGTTAAAACAAGATCCTATGCGCACGTTGTAATCAAAATTCAAATCTCAAACTGTCCTTTTGTGGGGCACAGCCGGGAACTAGTTCTGTACGATGGTGAGTGGTGGGGTCGATGAACCAGGAGGATTCTACATCATCGTTTAAATCTCCAGTTTGGGAGCATTTTGTCTTCCCAGTAGGTTACAACGACGATGGACAGAGAGAGCATGTCTCCACTGCCCAATGAGAATAGCATATGCAGCTGCCAACACCTCAGACATGTTGAGACATTTACTCTGACATCCCCCCCAGTAATCCTACCACCGGAGCAAGATGGAAACGCAAAGAAAGAACAGAACTTTCGGTCTCCCCTGTGCATTCAAGCAGCCCTTGGCAGCTGATTTTGACCAGGCCAAAGACAGGGCGAGCGATAGGTACGTTTACAGCCGCAGCCGCGGATATGAGCCTACTCTCTGTGGTTAAGAAGAATAGGGGGTTTCAGCACCTTGTGAAAGTGCTCAAGTGACGTTAACAACTTTGCCCCCTCGCTCTATACTAGCAAGCTAAAGCCGGAGTTGTCAATGAATTGGTCAACGCACACAAGTGCATATTTTTTGTCTTTGTAAGAAAACATTATAGCATAGGCCTATACAATGTCTGAGCCATGGTTACACGCATAGTGCACTTTATTTTAGTGTTGTTGATGAGTAATCGGCTGTTTTCATTGAAGAAAATCCAAGTTGTTGTTATTCCAGATGGTGATCTCATCAGGTATTATGAATCAGAAACGGAACCGTGACCCCAAAACCGCAATACGTACTGAACTGGGGGTTTGGTGAACTGTTACACCCTTAAGAGCAGGGTCTTACCATCAGCTCAAGGGTGAGTTTTTCAATCTGGTTCTTCTGATTGTCTATCAGCTGAAAAAGAGCAGTGGGGCATTGTAAACGTCTGGTAGCAGCCTGGCTCATCTCTCTGAGTGACCCTGTGTGTGTGTTTGTGTTGTGTGTGTTTGCGTGTTGTGGTGTAGACAAGGAGATACATTAGTTATCTGGAACTTTTTAAAAGACTGACATGTCAACAAATGTCAAAGCTTGAGACTAAGCTTGAGATTGTTAAACCCTTCTGCCAGTTGGGAATAACAGTATAGTAGATAAGACGGTTGGGTTGTTACTGATACACTAGATGAGGCTTTATTACCTTAGCGTTAAGTGTGTGTGTGTGTGTCTGCATGCATCCCTGCGTTTGTATGCATTCTGCGTCTCACCTCGGTGGTGGTGGCTTGCTGTTCCTGTAACCGTACGTTCTCTATCTCCA
This sequence comes from Salvelinus fontinalis, assembly GCF_029448725.1. Lineage (NCBI taxonomy): Eukaryota > Metazoa > Chordata > Actinopteri > Salmoniformes > Salmonidae > Salvelinus > Salvelinus fontinalis. The sequence continues at coordinate 20,821,591 of NC_074684.1, forward strand.
GCTCCTTCAGGTCCAGCATGGGGAGCCGGATCCCGTCCTCAAGACACTGCTCCACCTTCTCCTGCAGGCTGGGGGAACCAGGGAGAGACACAACGTTAGGGCACCGTCTGTCATCAACACAACCACAACTTACCAGCTCTGACTGTTTTAACACACTTTTACAACTAGAAGGAGAAGTTGCAGAGGAAGATTGTATTTCCGACACACCTCTGTACAGCAGCCACCAGCTCCTTCTCCCTCTTGCACTGGGTCTCAATCAGGTCCTCTTTCGCCTGCAGCACGGCGCAGCCCTCCTCCAGACTCTTCTCCAGACAAGCCACTGTTTCCTGCAGACCCTGGGCCTTCCCCTGACCCTCCTCCAGCTGATGAACACATACAGGAACAGAAAATTAGGACGATACACACACTATCTGTGACTATCCCAACCACATCTCAGAGAACACCACAGGGACATTTGTACACAAAGACCACTAACTAAGACTGACCTGGCCAAAGGAATATCAGTACACACTACACACAAACCACTAAATAAAGTTGACACTGTTTGGTTCTTATTGACCTCTGGTGACAAGATGGTGTATTACATGATTACCATTAGACAACAATGAGATTCAATTTGACAATGATTTAATTATCATTACAGTAAAGATAGACAGGGCAAACACAATAGGAGACATATTATCTTAAGGTTGACCGGAGGCTGTTAATAGCCACTCTGAACTCCCATCCCACTCTACCACTACCACAGCCTGAAATGGCTGATCTAATCAGGTCTAATGAGATTACAGAGCTGTAATGAAGAGACGCCCCCGCTCCATTACCAGGTGTTAGCTTAGCACTGAGACGCTAACTAGCAGATACGCTAGCAGGGTCTCACTCTCTGGCCACGCTAGAGAGGGCAGAAATAAGGAGCTTTCGGACCAGTGACCACAAATCCAATGGACCACTAACCTTAAACTTTAACCCTCACCAGAACCGTGACTTTAATCTTAACCCTAAAACTAAATCAAGATCATACAGGCTAGCTCGTATACTTTCTCATAATAATACAAAAAAAAAAAAATTCTAACATGGCCATCAAATGACTAAGAAGCTTAGCAGAGATACTAGCAGAGAAGTCAGTAGAGATGCTAGCAGAACCCCTGTGGTCAGCCAGCCAGACGGGACCCCCTGAGGTGGTCCTGTGGCTGGGGAGACAAACTACCTGCTGGGCCTGGGTCTGGACCTCATCAAGGGAGGGCAGGTCAGCTAGGTACTTCTCCAGGGTCTCTATCCTCTGCTGCTTTTCCTTATTCTGCTCACTCTCCCTCAGACACTTCTTCTTCAGGCTGCTGATGTAGCGGTCGCGCGTCTTCATCTGAAAGGCAGGAGAAATGGTTGATTACATTCATTAGGGTTAGGATTTTGACGGGTTGATCCGGGGGGTGGACATGAACTACATTAGAGTTAGGATTAGGGTTGTGGTGAGGCTGGTGTTTGTTGTTGAGGCTAGTGTTAAGATTGATCTGTGTAATATGCCCGTTGGTCACCTTCTCCTCCAGCTTCTTGATGTCCTCTGTGTATTTCTGGGTGTTCTGTTTGAGGAACTGGTTGAGGTGGATGACCTCCAGCTCTGCAGCGGCCAGCTTACGGCCCAGCTCCCCGTTGTCACAGCACAGAGGACTCACCCTATCTGGGACCTGCAGCTGGGGATGGGGCTGTGCTACAGGACTGTCATATGGAGACTCCTGGGAAAGAAACAAGGAGATACATTAGTTGTCATTCTTTTAAAAAGTTCCAGATATGTCAACAAATGTCAAAGCTTGAGACTAAGCTTGAGAATGTTAAAACCTTCTGCCAGTTGGGAATAACAGTATAGTAGATAAGACGGTTGGGTTGTTACTGATGCACTAGATGAGGCTTTATTACCTTAGCGTTAAGTAGATGGGGGTCGTCACAGCGCCCCTTCTGGCTCAGGAGGACCTGTTGCGCTCTCAGGTCATTGTCCCTGATCCGGGCATGGAGCTGTAGGATCTGCTGCTTTTGTCTGGAAAACACACATCAGACATAACATGTCAGTGACACATCACCATTGATTACAGAAGCAGGCATACTGATATCCAAGTCATACTAACATGGGAAAACATCTTATGAGGTACACAGTAAAATAAGCAATGGTCACACAGTGCCAGCTCTCTACATTATCCATATTACACAGACAACAGGCCAATGAATGCCCACTCTGTGTGGATCATGTAGGACGATATATAATAACATCCATCTTAATGCCACTAGAGTTTATAGCATATAGCATACATATCTAGCCCTGGGTACTTCTGAGTCAGCGTTGTGGACAGGTGGTAATATACGGTGCTTTCTACTGGGCCCTGGTTGGCCAGTAAAACATGAAGATTAAGGCTGTGTGACAGAATCTCCACTCAGTATAAATGACTTGTCTAGTATTTCTCGCTAGTGGAGGGTGGGCCAGCTGCCTGCATGCTATCCTGATGAGGCAAGCACAATTTCACTCCTCTAAACCCCCCGCCTTGAAAGAATGTCATATTTATATTCAGCTCCTAATGCTTGTGTGTAACTCTTACCTTGACATTTTCTGCCTTTCAGCAAAATAAAAGGGGAGTGTTGATTAATGCTACTGGATCAAGATAGGAATACTAAATGCTGTGTACCGATATACTATATTAAATCAATTGTAGTGTATTCAAGGATTAAAAAACCTTCTAAAGTTTGTTATTCCCACTTTAAAATGTCAGATTCATTGTGGCCAAAAATGTATCAACCTCTACAAAACTGTACATTCATTATAATCCACATAATAATTCACATTTCCTGTTGCTGTAGGTATATTTTCCTGCTGTGAGAAATTGGTCAAATTAAGATACTACACATGTACACTGAGCTTACAAAACATTAGGAACGCCTGCTCTTTCCATGACATAGACTGACCAGGTGAATCCATGATTCCTTATTGATGTCACCTGTTAAATCCACTTCAATCAGTGTAGATGAAGGGGAGGAGACGGGTTAAAGTAGGATTTTTAAGCCTTGAGACAAATGAGACATGGATTGTGTATGTGTGCCATTCAGAGAGTGAACGGGCAAGACAAAAGATTAAGTGCCTTTGAACAGGGTATGGTAGTAGGTGCCAGGTGCACCGGTTTGTGTCAAAAACTGCAAGGCTGCTGGGTTTTTCATGCTGAACAGTTTCCCATGTGTATCAAGAATGGTGCACCACCCAAAGGACATCCAGCCAACTTAACACAACTGTGGGAAGCATTGTAGTCAACATGGACCAGCATCCCTGTGGAACGCTTTCGACACCTTGTAGAGTCCATGCCCCGACGAATGTGGCTTTTCTGAGGGCAAAAGGTGGAAGGTGTTCCTAATGTTTGTTATACTCAGTGTATGTAGGTTTGGTTAAGACTGCCACCTGGTGGTGAAATTAGCTTTTTTTCTCATTCCTTTGCGTCACATTGAGGGAGATAATCAATAAAAGGGAAAGTGAACTGAATGCATTCAACTGAAATGTGTCTTGCGCATTTAACCCAACCCTTCTGAATCAGGAGGCATACAGCCTACTGTTAACAGCCTACTGTTAACCCAACCCCTCTGAATCAGGAGGCATACAGCCTACTGTTAACAGCCTACTGTTAACCCAACCCCTCTGAATCAGGAGGCATACAGCCTACTGTTAACAGCCTACTGTTAACCCAACCCCTCTGAATCAGGAGGCATACAGCCTACTGTTAACAGCCTACTGTTAACCCAACTCATGGCTAGAAACATAATGGTAAGAAACGGTTAATCGCATATCTAATGCACATAGCATCTCGTCTAATTCACTAGGTACCAACAATTGACCAGTCTCAAGAATGAGCAGGCTGGGCTGGGTTCAAATATGTATATAAACCCTGGATTGCTGATGCTATGTGTTGGCAATTGAGGGGCTTTGAAGCCATCGGTCGGCCAAAATGGACACTACCCAGTAGTAATGAATGGAATTGTCCACTATTTCAATTAAATGTTTCAAGGACAAAATTATATGTATTTAAGTATTTTGTTGTAGCGGGGCCAGTAACATTAGGTGAGTGAATACATCAAAACTATGAAATAACACATATGGAATCATGCATTAACCAAAAAAGTGTTAAACAAATAAAACTATATTTTATATTTGAGATTCTTCAAAGTAGCCCCCCTTTGCCTTGTAGCCACCCCTTGCCTTGATGACTGCTTTGCACACTTGGCATTCTGTCAAACAGCTTCACCTGGAATGCTTTTCCAACACTCTTGAAGGAGTTCCTACATATGCTGAGCACTTGTTGAATGAGTAGGTGTGTCCAAACTTTTGACTGTTACTGTATATATATTTTCATTTTTCTGTTTAGCTCACATAATACACTGAACAAAAATATAAATGCAACATGTAAAGTGTTGGTCCCATGTTTCATGAGCTGAAATAGAATATCCCAGACATTTTCCAGACCCACAAAAAGCTTATTTCTCTCAATTTTTTTGCACAAATTTGCTTACATCCCTGTTAGTGAGTAATTTCACCTTTGACAAGATAATCCATTAAACAGCATGATCATTACATAGGTGCATCTTGTGTTGGGGACAATAAAAGAACACTAAATGTGCAGTTTTGTCACACAACACAATGCCACAGATGTCTCAAGTTTTGAGGGAGCGTGCAATTGGCATGCTGACTGCAGGAATGTTCCCAAAAGCTTTTGCCAGAGAATTTAATGTTTATTTCTCTACCACAAGCCACCTTCAACATCGTTTTAGAGAATTTGGCAGTACGTCCAACCGGCCTCACAACCACAGACCACGTGTATGGCGTCACGTGGGCGAGTGGTTTGCTGATGTCAACATTGTGAAGATAGTGGCCCATTGTGGTGATGGGGTTATGGTATTGGCAGGCATAAGCTACATATACAATTGCATTTTATCAATGGCAATTGGATTGCACAAAAATATTTTGCCGAAATCCTGAGGCCCATTGTGTGGCCCATTTTTTTTAAGGTATCTGTGACCAACAGATGCATATCTGTATTCTTAATCATATGAAATCCATAGATTAGGGCCTGATGAATATATTTCAATTGACTAATTTCCTTATATGAACTGTAACTCAGTAAAAGCTTTGAAATTGTTGCATGTTGCGTTTATATTTTTGTTCAGAATATCATTTTAAAGTATGCATTAATGTATCTGTAATAGAATAAGTGTGGCAAAAATCAATGTTGACATTAATAATTGCATTTCGATAGCTTCCAAAATATTTTTTACATTGGTGGGGGAGTTCCAAGATAGAGGCACGGTGATTTCAACACAGCGCCCCCTTTCAGTCATCTAGTGTATATATAAATCAATGGCTGGGTTACACACTGATCCCTGCAATTCAAAGCCGGCCCAACCTTTCATGTTAATGCCAGTCTATGTGTCGGTGCGGCAGGGTAAGTCTCTGTGCTGTGTGTCTGCTGTGTCTCTGCCTGTATTTCCTACAGTAATCTATGGGTGGGTGGTGATAGGTGACCCTGTCCTGTCCACTCCTCCCCTGGTACTGCCCAGCCTGTCCTATCAGCGCCAGCCTGCCACTCTGAAAGGGTACACCTCGGACTTGTGTGGCCACCACACTGACATCTGCTCAAGGTCATTGAGAAAATGTGTGTCTGTGCGCCTCGAGGGGGTGGCAGTGTGTGGCCCATAGAAAAATGAATGCAGTACTGCCCCATCATATCAGAGACTACAGTGCACTAACCTTCCCCTGGGCAATGACACCCCGAAGGGAAGGGACACTTTCTCTCACAATGCTTTTCCTACTGCGACGAACAGAGTCAGACACAGTGGTGGAATATAATGAGGTGCATAGAGACTCAGTCAGACATGTTTGCTGCTCCAACACAATAAGACTGATTTAGGTGTGGTCCTCCTAGAATTGTTCTGGTGTGTTTTTCTCCAGCCTTAATTAATTCCCCTGCTTTGCCCAATGATTCAGTGCAGCCCTGCTCGTTGAAATGGCCCTCCTCTTCTGTGCTCTGTATTACTGACCTGTCAATCTCCAGCTCTCTCTGTCGCAGCAGGCCCTCTTTGATCTTCACCAGAGTGTTCACAGGAAGGGAGGCTCCGCCCAGCATCTGCACAAGAAACATACAAGACGATCAGCACATTTACAATAACATCTAGTAAACAGGCCAATCCACATCATCATCAACAATATAAAGGTTTAACTAAGAGACACCCAAGCAAGCGACTCAACTAGCCAAAAGCCATTTTGCATTCATGAACTTAATGTAGTCCCTGATCTACTGTAGTCCCTATCCAAACACATGAGCCACAGCTTAATTAAAACGTTCCATCTGTCTTCAAAGCCCACGTACAACTCCACACACTGTGCCTTCACACATTCCTACAGTATATGCTGTATAACCTAGCCCTCCTCTATGCAGGCGTGTGGGAGAGGGTGTTGCGGCCAGGCAGGCGGGCGTCTCTTGAACATTGCATCAGTGGGTGACTAATCTCTTGTAGCATAACAAGGCTATATAGCACAAGACTACAGTGCATTCAGAAAGTATTCAGACGCCTTGATTCTTTCCACATTTTCTTACGTTACAGCTTTATTCTACAATGTATTAAATACATTTGCTTTCCTCATCAATCTACACACAACACCCCATAATGACAAAGCGAAAACAGGGTTTTAGAAATGTTTGCAAATGTATTAAAAATAAAATACTGAAATATATTTACATAAGTATACAGACCCTTTGCTATGAGACTCGAAATTGAGCTCAGGTGCATCCTGTTTCCATTGATCATCCTTGAGATGTTTCTACAACTTGATTAGACTCCACCTGTGGTAAATTGAATTGATTGGACATGAGTTGGAAAGGCACACACCTGTCTATATAAGGTCCAACAGTTGACAGTGCATGTCAGAGCAAAAAACAAGCAATGAAGTCCAAGGAATTTTCCATAGAGCTCCCAGACAGGATTGTGTCGAGGCACAGATCTGGGGAAGGGTACCAAAACATTTCTGCAGCATTGAAGGTCCCCAAGAACACAGTGGCCTCCATCATTCTTAAATGGAAGAAGTTTGGATCTACGAAGACTTCCTAGAGCTGGCCACCCAGCCAAACTATGCAATCGGGGGAGAAGGGCCTTGGTCAGGGAGGTGACCAAGAACCCAATGGTCACTCTGACAAAGCTCTAGAGTTCCTCTGTGGAGATGGGAGAACCTTCCAAAAGGACAACCATCTCTGCAGCACTCCACCAATCAGACCTTTATGGTAGAGTGGCCAGACGGAAGCCACTCCTCAGTAAAAGGCAAATGACAGCCCGCTTGGAGTTTGCCATAAGGCAACTAAAGGACTCTCAGACACTGAGAAACAAGATTCTCTGGTCTGACGAAACCAAGATTGAACTTTTTGGTATGAATGCCAAGCATCACGTCTGGAGGAAACCTGCTATCATCGCTACGGTGAAGGATGGTGGTGGCAGGATCAAGCTGTGGGGATGTTTTTCAGTGGCAAGGACTGGGAGACTAGTCAGGACCGAGGGAAAGATGAACGGAGGAAAGTACAGAGAGATCTGCTCCAGAGCGCTCAGGACTTCAGACTGGGGTGAAGGTACACCTTCCAACAGGACAATGACCCTAAGCACGCAGTCAAGACAACGCAGAAGTGGCTTCGGGACAAGTCTCTGAATGTCCCTGGTCGAACATCTCTGCAGTGACGCTCCCCATCCAACCTGACAGAGCTTGAGAGGATCTGCAGAGAAAAATGGGAGAAACTCCCCAAATACAGGTGTGCCCAGCAATCGCTGCCAAAGGTGCTTCAACAAAGAATTGAGTAAAGGGTCTGAATACTTATGTAAATGTGATATTTCAGTATTTTATTTTTTATTAATTTGCAAAAATGTCTAAAAACCTGTTTTGCCTTTGTCATTATGGGGTATTGTGTGTAGATTGATAAAAAATATATATATTTTAGAATAAGTTGTGGCTGCTTTGCATGATGTATTGTTGTCTCTACCTTCTTTCTCTTTGTGCTGTTGTCTCAGCCCAACAATGCTTGTACCCTGTTTTGTGCTGCTACCATGTTGTTGTTATGTTGTGTTGCTACCATGCTGTGTTATGTGTTTCTGCCTTGCTATGTTGTTGTCTTAGGTCTCTCTTTATGTAGTGTTGTCTCTCATTTCGTGATGTGTGTTTTGTCCTATATTTTTATTTTATTTATGTTTATTTTTAATCCCAGGACCCCGTCCCCGCAGGAGGCCTTTTGCCTTTTGGTAGACCGTCATTGTAAATAAGAATTTGTTCTTAACTGACTTGCCTAGTTAAATAAAGGATAAATAAAATAAAAAAATAACAAGACTATATAGCATAACAAGGTATATGTGCTAGATGGCTGGGCTGAAGCAGGGCCCTGGTGAGGAGCTGTCACAGAGATCACGCTATGCCCATCTAACAGGGTGCTGAAAAGGTCCCATTATAAGGTCAGGTATGTCCTCGCTACCAGCTACTGCAGGAGCACAGGGCAGAGATTTGATTGTGTTTGATTTTATTAGGATCTCCTTTAGTCCTCATTTGGACTAATCTTCCAAGAGTCCTAAAACATTAAAATACAATTTATAATATGATCACATTTTCACATATAACACACTGTTACAAACAGACATAATACATTGACATATTGACCAGATAAATATTCTAACAGTCTAAAAAGATAGATTGATTCTTCAGAGACCTGAGTCATGTTCAGTAGGCATGATCGTCTTTTTAAATGGAAAGACAAAAATGAGTTTTCTTACGGAGAAATTCAGTTACTACCGTCTCTGTTTTAAATGGGTTTCTGCAGTTTTCTGCCTGCTGATCGTGACCCTTTATATTATAAGCTCGTCTCAGTCTCCATAAAGGGATGAATGGATTGTATCAGCTACATCTAAGCTGTAACATACACTGAGTCTACAAAACATTAAGAACACCTGCTCTTTCCATGACACAGACTGATCAGGTGAATCCAGGTGAAAGCTATGATCCCTTATTGATTGTTTCTTGAGTGGATGGTCGGGGGGCCGGAACATAATTACAAATAATTTGTAGACTGCAAACTGATCGCAAGAATCCCAAACAGATATTATATTTGACTAAACATAATAATTTCAAACATTGCTTACATTTGTAAACGATCACATGTATCTCTCTATTATGCGTGGGAATACTTTCAAACAGATTCTCATAATTACAATCTCTTGGAGCTACAGTCTTTTATGTCCAACAATTAACAATTAAAAAAGTAGTGATGCACCGATATGACATTTTTGGCCGATACCAATATCTGATATCTTCCTTGCCCAAAAAAACCTGATACTGATAACCGATATTTAACATTTTAGCTGCCTTTTAAGCATTCTAGTAGTTAAATAGTTAACGCAGTGGTCTAAGGCACTGCATCTCAGTGCAGAGTCGTCACTACAGTCCCTGGTTTGAATCCAGGCTGTATCACATCGGGCGGCGCACAATTGGCCCAGCGTTTTTAGCTAATATCGTCCGATTCCGATATATTCACTGATTGTTCGTGCATCCCTTAAAAAATATATAATAATTTGCTCTGAAAACTACCATGTGCCAGTTGGGGAAACCTGGTGTAGATGAAGGGAAGGAGACCAGTTAAAGAAGGATTTTTAAGCCTTGAGACAATTGAGACATGGATTGTGTATGTGTGCTATTCAGAGAGTTAATGGGCAAGACAAAATGTGTAAGTGCCTTTGAACAGGGTATTGTAGTAGGTGCCAGGCGCACCGGTTTGAGTGTGTCAAGAACTGCGATGTTTCTGGGTTTTTCACACTCAACAGTTTCCCGTGTGTATCAAGAATGGTGCACCACCCAAAGGACATCCAGCCAACTTGACACATCCCTGCGGAATGCTTTCGACACCTTGTAGAGTCCATTCCCCGACACTATTGAGGCAATTCTGAGGGCAAAAGGGGGTGCAACTCAATATTAGCAAGGTGTTACTAATGTTTTGTACACTCAGGGTATCGCTCAACAGAAACATTTAAAACCCTGGAAAATCCCGTAGGTATCCTGCTATGGTGGACTGGACGTTGTGTCAACAACACTCGGATCTCGTCCTGACAACTGTGGTGGTCTGGCAGTCATCATCCACCTCAGCCTTAGTAGCCCTAGGTGCTATGGCGCTATGTGCACAAAAAATGCACACCAATAACATGGATCCTGGACACATAACCACATTCTTCATTTTACAGCGCCTCTTATCAGATGTGTGTAACCTCCTCAGTAATCCTCTCTTTAAAATAGTTCCAGTGACGGTCAGACTTTGAATTAACCTGCCTGCCGCCAGGTTATAAATACCTCTCTTATTAATGCCCTCCCCAGCAAACCGTGAACATTACCAGGACATTAGATAACATTCTCATTAAAACCGGCAATATTTGGGTGACCCGACATAATTCACGTGGAAATGTGCGTTATAGATCTGTCATTCTCATTGAAAGCAAGTCAAAGAAGTGGTAGATCAGTTATATGTGCGCTATTTCTATGCTTCCCGTTCTTAAGTTTTGTTTTTGCATCTTTTACTTTGGTTTCGTACACCATCTTCAAACAGCTGAAAATAAAATATTTTTGGTTATGGAAAATATATTTCAAAGCGGGTAAGATGGTACAACGATTGTCTACACTGTGCTTGCTTTTTTGTAACAAACTGAAATTAGGCAAATTATTACATTTTTTATGTATACAAATTATTTAAAAATACAAGCATTTATTATTAAATCATACAATCACTACATAGTGCACCTTTAAGTTCTAGTTAGGATTCTATCTAGCATTAGTATGACAACATCCCCAAAACATTCAAAGAATGTTTTTGATAAAAAAATGTTCTCCTAAAACTCACTAAAATGTTGTGCACAACCACCACAGAACATTCCCGAATGTTCTTATTAGGTTTCCTGGTAGTGTAATAACACAATGTCCCAGTAATGTTTTTAGAACATAGTGCCGCAAACAAAATGTGGGGAACATATCTCTTGTGATGTCCCCATTCTGTTCCCACAAACTAATGAAACATTCTGGGAACCTTTAAAGTACAGACAAAATGTCTTCTGGGACATTCTTGCAAGATCAGGTGAAAGATTTAAACAAACATTGTATAATCATAAGCATAACTGGACAGTGTTTGTGTTATTAGAACATTTAGGTTAACCTAATGAATGTTGTGGGAACATTCACAGAACCAATTTTGGTTTGCTGGGAATCAGCTGTAGAGCTCTTGTCTCTGTCTCTCTATCCCCCCCATGAGGCTTTTCTGTAGTGACAACAAACAAGAGGTGGGGAGTTTCCACAACACTGAACAGCTGTGTGAAGAAGCCAGGACAGGCCAGGGTAAGTCAGGCTAGAATAAGACAGGCCAGGCCGGGGTAAGTCAGGCAAGGATAAGACAGGCCAGGCCGGGGTAAGAACTCTGGGTCCCACTGCTGGCTTTGGCCCTCTCATCACAACACAGACACACAGCCGGCCTGGGACAAGGCTGAAAACATACGTCAATGCTCGTTAGCTCTGACAATATCGTCAAGCATTAGTGTTTACGTCTTTTGCTGCAAAGGAAACAGAGGAAAGCCCCAACTCCCTTTTGTTTTAGGCTGGTCTAAATAGAGCGTAAATACCAAGCATGGCAAGCTGAGGAGATGTCCCTGTGTGGACGAAACTATGTGTGTCTCTGGGAGCAGGAACAACCCTCAGGAGTGGAAGTCACTGTCCAAACAGACCAAGGTCTAAATTTGGACTGGTGGTTTCTGTCCTGTCCTGCCTCTCTCAGTGACATTGCTGTGAAAGAATGAGGGCACAAGGGAATGAACTGGGGATCCATCCAGCATAAGGAAATTCCCTATTCAGTAGATTCTCCATCACCCTTAGGAGGTCACACTAGTCACTAAGGCACCAATACTGATAAAAGTATACTAAGTATACTAAGGCACCAAAGTATACTAAGGCACCAATACTGATAAAAGTCCACTATCTACCTCTTAACAGCCCTCTTTACTTCATTGACATGTCCCTCTTTGATAATCTCAGTTAACAGGAAGAAACCCACTGGAGTGTGGCTCTACTGCCGCTGAAACAACATTGATGGATGATGGTCGATTTTGTACATGGAACTAAAAACGAAATGGCATTGTATGCTGGATACCACTTCTCTGGGAATCAATGAAAGAGATCAGCCTCTTCACTTGAGAGAGAAAGAGAGGGAGAGACACACAGAAAGTGAGAGTACGTTAAGAGAGATGGGATGAGCGGAGGGGTGAGCTTGTGTGTCACCATTCAGTCGGAGGCTCTTGGGTCGGGCCTGGGGGGGATTTACTTTAAGATTAGGGAGGAATGCCTGGTCTAAGGCATAGCTGTCATTCCCTACCAGCTGATAGCACCCAACACAACACACCCACCGCCGTTTGGCTGAGTGTGTCACCGCGGGCCTGCTAACCTCACACCACACCCACCGCCGTTTGGCTGAGTGTGTCACCGCGGGCCTGCTAACCTCACACCACACCCACCGTCGTTTGGCTGAGTGTGTCACCGCGGGCCTGCTAACCTCACACCACACCCACCATCGTTTGGCTGAGTGTGTCACCGCGGGCCTGCTAACCTCACACCACACCCACCGTCGTTTGGCTGAGTGTGTCACCGCGGGCCTGCTAACCTCACACCACACCCACGTTTTTATACTGCAATGGTTTAATTTCCTGCACCAACCGCAGAGACCTAAGCCATACCCCAGCAGCCCCCCCCCCCAAGACCCAGTATCAGGTTACCTCTCATTGTCACTGGTCCTAGAGCAAGACCATACTGTATATATCTGTCTATCCGGCAACAGGCTTCCATCTAAAGACCATTGTTGTTCTCTTTCTCCATACAGTCGTTTCAACCAATTGCAGTACCAACAGTAACAGCTGCTACCAGCTCAAGTCATTACACTGGGCTGCTGCCTGCTGAAAGCTGGAAATGCCAAACGTCAAGTTTCATTTAGGGAGCTGGGTTTATTTATCTGCACCATACAGGGAGATAGAAACACACACACGCACACACACAACGAGCCTAAAGAACCAGGAACTAAATCATCTTGTACAACATGTCCCACATACACTGAGTGTAAGGGCTGACCCCATTTAGTCGACTGGTCGATTGTTTGGTTGATAGGCTGTTGGTCGACCGAGATTTCTTTAGTCGAGCAGTCGCATTTATATATATATTACTTAGCCCTATATATATATATACATGTGTATATATATATATAACTTACTTAGGCCTATATTTCAATACTTCTATAGGCCACTGCATCAATTAATGCCATCACAAAGCATACGAGACATTCATGCTTTGAAACGCAATCAAGCATTTTAGTTTTTTAATTAAATAACAAAGGGAGCTTTGAATAATTAGCCTAAGCAATAAATAAACTGCAATTCACGTATGCATGCAACTGTTTTCAGTCTGCTGTAATAAAGGCTTTATCTATATTTTTTCCGTTAGTACAGACTCTCTGGTAATCATATGTATTTAGTGTTGTTTACACTGTCCCAAATGGTCAGAATAAATTATAATATTGTAATCTAACAGCAACTGTTTGGCACATAATACTCACGTAACACTTGCTCCTATATCCTCCTTTTTCTGGATCTCTAGTAGTTTCCACCACTAAGTCAAATATCTTCCACAGATCTGACTTCCGCTTTCCCTCCTGAGCAACCTGTAAATATTTGCCCGTTTCGAGTTGCTTTTTCATGTCCTTTGCATCCATTTTGCTGTCGAGATTACTGTGTTCAGAGTTTGTTATAACCAATGTGTTGATGTGATTATGATTAGAGGTCGACCTTTTAATCGGAATGGCTGATTAATTAGGGCCGATTTCAAGTTTTCATAACAATCGGAAATCGGTAATTTTGGATGCCGATTATTATGATTTTTTACACATTTATTTAACTAGGCAAGTCAGTTAAGAACACATAACACATTCTTATTTTCAATAATGGGTTAGGAACAGTGGGTTAACTGCCTTATTCAGGGGCAGAACGACAGATTTTTACCTTGTCAGCTCAGGGATTCAATCTTGCAACCTTACGGTTAACTAGTCCAAAGCTCTAACCACCTGCCTCATGAGGAGCCCGCCTCGTACGCTAATGCAGTAAGAAGCCAAGGTAAGTTGCTAGCTAGCATTAAACTTATCTTATAAAAAACAATCAATCAATCATAATCACTAGTTAACTACACATGGTTGATGATATTACTAGTTTATCTAGCGTGTCCTGTGTTGCATATAATCGATGCGGTGCACATTCGCGGAAAAGGACTGTCGTTGCTCCAATGTGTACCTAACCATAAACATCAATGCCTTTCTTAAAATCAATACACAGAAGTATATATTTTTAAACCTGCATATTTAGCTAAAAGAAATCCAGGTTAGCAGGCAATATTAACCAGGTGAAATTGTGTCACTTCTCTTGCGTTCATTGCACGCAGAGTCAGGGTATATGCAACAGTTTGGGACGCCTGGCTCATTACAAACTAATTTGCCCGAATTTTACATAATTATGACATAACATTGAAAGTTGTGCAATGTAACAGGAATATTTAGACTTATGGATGCCACCCGTTAGATAAAATACGGAACGGTTCCGTATTTCACTGAAAGAATAAATGTTTTGTTTTCGAGATGATAGGTTCCGGATTCGACCATATTAATGACCTAAGGCTCGTATTTCTGTGTGTTATTATGTTATAATTAAGTCTATGATTTGATAGAGCAGTCTGACTGAGCGATGGTAGGCACCAGCAGGCTCGTAAGCATTCATTCAAACAGCAATTTTGTGCGTTTTGCCAGCAGCTCTTCACAATGCTTCAATCATTGCGCTGTTTATGAATTCAAGCCTATCAACTCCCGAGATTAGGCTGGTGTAACCGATGTGAAATGGCTAGCTAGTTAGCGGGGTGTGCGCTAATAGTGTTTCAAACGTCACTCGCTCTGAGACTTGGAGTAGTTGTTCCCCTTGCTCTGCATGGGTAACGCTGCTTCGAGGGTGGCTGTTGTCGATGTGTTCCTGGTTAGAGCCCAGGTAGCGGCGAGGAGAGGGATGGAAGCTATACTGTTACACTGGCAATACTAAAGTGCCTATAAGAACATCCAATAGTCAAAGGTATATGAAATACAAATCGTATAGAGAGAAATAGTCCTATAATTCCTATAATAACTACAACCTAAAACTTCTTACCTGGGAATATTGAAGACTCATGTTAAAAGGAACCACCAGCTTTCATGTGTTCTCATGTTCTGAGGAAGGAACTGAAACGTTAGCTTTTTTACTTTTACTTTCTTCTCCAACACTTTGTTTGTGCATTATTTAAACCAAATTGAACATGTTTCATTATTTATTTGAGGCTAAATTGATTTTATTGGTGTATTATATTAAGTTAAAATAAGTGTTCATTCAGTATTGTTGTAATTGTCATTATTACAAAAAAAAAAAAAAAATCGTCCGATTAATCGGCATCGGCTTTTTTTTGGGTCCTCCAATAATCGGTATCGGCGTTGAAAAATCATAATCGGTCGACCTCTAATTATGATAGGCTATAGGTCAGGCTTATTGGCCACATGCATACGATGCTTACATGTTTCATGTAAAGAGAGCAAGGGTTGAGGTATAGGGAATATCTTTTGTAAACAAATGAGTGGTTTTGGTAACAGAACTTTTCAGTCAGAAACAAGTAAGAAACTAAATGGATGAAATGATGTTGCAGCTTCAGCACGGACAGCACAATAAACACTTCCTGTGTTATGGTGCCTTCTCACAGCAGTAGGGAGGAGAGAGAGACAGCACAATAAACACTTCCTGTGTTATGGTGCCTTCTCACAGCAGTAGGGAGGAGAGAGAGACAGCACAATAAACACTTCCTGTGTTATGGTGCCTTCTCACTGCAGTAGGGAGGAGAGAGAGACAGCACAATAAACACTTCCTGTGCTGTGGTGCCTTCTCACTGCAGTAGGGAGGAGAGAGAGACAGCACAATAAACACTTCCTGTGTTGTGGTGCCTTCTCACTGCAGTAGGGAGGAGAGCGTCACAACGTGCCCCAGTCACACAGGCACTCTGTCAGTCTTTGAACACAGTGTGACCATCGGGCTCTTACTTGAGTCATTTGTGTGTCTTAATTATGTCTTAATCAAGCATCAGACAAGCTCAGTGCATATGTAGTTGGTTTTATTCAAACACATAGATTAGTCGAAAGAACAGGACGTCTCTCGGTCAACCAAGATGTTTTGTGGTCGGGGACAGCCCTACTGAGTATACAACACATTAAGAACACCTGCTGTTTCCATGACATAGGCTGGCCAGGTGAATTCAGCTGAAAGCTATGATCCCTTATTGATGTCACTTGTTAAATCCACTTCAATCAGTGTAGATGAAGGGTAGGAGACAGCTTAAAGAAGGATTTTTAAGCCTTGAGACAACTGAAACATGGATTGGGTATGTGTGCCATTCAGAGGGTGAGTGGACAAGACACAAGACTTAAGTGCCGTTGAACAGGGTATGGTAGTAGGTGCCAGGCGCACCAGTTTGTGTCAAGAACTGCAACGCTGCTGGGTTTTCCATGCTCAACAGTTTCCCGTGTGTATCAAGAATGGTCCACCACCCAAAAGACATCCAGCCAACTTGACACAACTGTGGGAAGCATTGGAGTCAACATGGGCCAGCATCCCTGTGGAACACTTTTGAGACTGTGTAGAGTTCATGGCCCAACGAATTGAAGCTGTTCTTAAGGAAAAAGGGGGGTGTTCCTAATGTTTGCTACACTCAGTGTATGTCAGTATATTTATAGTTAAAGGCATTGTTACTGGGAGGTCTTTCACCATGTCAAATGACTATCTTCCTGGCAGAGCTTTTTACTTAAAGATCAGATGAGATTACAGCAGCATATTGTAATTATGTTAGGCCTACTGTTCAAAGATGCTGCTGGCTAGTTAGTGTGGCTTGAGTTACAAGTAACATGGCACAGCTATGACTCAGGTTACACTAAGAGAAGTGAACATGTCTAGCTTGTTAGCACCTACTGCTACTACAGCTCACTAGCTAGAGTTACAAAATGAAAGGGTGCAGTTGTATCAGCTTCCTCATATTTCTACTTCCAACAGAAATAGCATGTTTCACCAAGTCTATCTTGGACCATCCAGTCGAGGTCAGCATTTGGCTTTGGGGCAGGTTTAAGCTGCATCGATATGTTACCATTTAAAATGAACCTGGCACATTCGGCACAACACAACTTCCATGACTTCCTGTGGAGATGGCTTACTTTAAATGACACCTGAGAGCCAAGCAGGCTAATGATTGGCTCTCTATGGCTCTCTGCTGGAGGGGAGGTCTAGGAGAGCCCTGGAGACCTGGCAGGCAAACTCATTATACGTTCATATGGGGCAGTTATGGAGGAGAGAAAAGCCTGAACCTCTCTTTCCTCTCTCCTTCTTTCCTTTTTACTCTCTCTCCTGACTCCTTGTCCCCTGGCTACTGCCATGGCAATGCGAGGTGAGCTCCACGTTGTCAAATAGCACAGCTTAATCTGCTGCCAATTCCCAGAACGTTATCGCCCCCGCCGCCCCCCTCCCAGGGCTCTCCAGTCCAGACACCCTGGATTTCAGCACTCTCTCCCAGCCTTGCACACACACCTCCCCCTCCACTGACACGCCTCCCCCGAGCATTGAAACATTGGGACAGGGACTGCCCTGATCTGAGCAGAGAATGCATTAGGCTATACATTCAGAGCCAACTCCACCATATAATGTAGTTACAATGGTCAAGCATAACTGACCCACATGACCTTAATGGCTCAAAACGGTGCCTGTTGGACTGCATCATATGACTTTCAGACAAGTGACCACAAAACCCAGTAGATTGGGGTGTAATTGCTGTCCACATGCTCTGGTGAGGCTGGAAGGTTAGTCACATGGAGCTTAGGGGCAGTGTGTCCTAATGGGTCTCTCTGTACTGCAAAACTCAACCCATTCATTGGAAACCACTTCACAGTGACAAATAGTCATAGTATACTGGTTAATAACCCTTTACACTCGTACCCATAAATACGGGTTGAAAATGGCAGATTTGGGCACTAATAAGCACCTAAATTGGAACGTAGTGGCTTGTCCAGTAACATACTATACATGACGTCAGAGATCTGGCTCTGCGCTTCACAGCGCTGTATGGGTTTGGACTGACGGCCGTTGGGAACTTGAGCACCACACACAACAAGAAGTTGCCCTCATCCCTCCCGCTAATTGGGCAACTTTTGCAAATGTGAGTGAGGGAAATATTGTAAATTAAGACAACTCGATGTATTTTGCAAGATGAGACGTAATAAATACCACTTTGATGTCGTACAAGCAAGCCAAACACCCGTTAGTCCAAATGTGCACTTCATATCTCCAAATCATAAAAGTCATGTCATATACAGTGTCAATGTTTATGATCACTATGTTTGATGTACAGTTACAAGATGACATGTCGTCATACCGGGTTGTTCTGAATTGAGTGAGCCTGTTTGTTTATTGTGAAGAAATTGACACACCTGACTCCTTTCTATACACACCAACATGATGACCTCTTTCTCTGAATTGCCTTGTGAAAGCCTACCACTGTAAGATTGCGTTTTAGAACTTAGCTAGTCATGTTGGCAATATAACAAGCTTTCAAATCATGCCCACCTGACCCAGATTGTGATTTATAATGGACCGTTTTGGGATTGCGTAAACAATCATGTGATGGCGGAGGATGCAGGGTTGTGTTCCAAACGAAGCAACTCCAAGTGTGCTCGCTCTAGTTCCTCAACGGCACAGCTAGGAGAGCTCAACAAAGTATCTTACAGTTGAAGACTCTTTTTTGAGTCATAAAATGCATTGAAATTGCTTAGGAACTGTGGAGAGGTGTGGTCACTTGGAGACACCAGTTTGTCCTCTCACTCAAACCCTTGTCATTTTTTGGTCTTATGTTGCACCTACCCCACATTTTCCAGGAGAGGTCTTATCATCTTACTGAATGTATCCAGAATATGTTCAGATTTTGTTATCAACAAATCAGCTGAAAATTACATGAATGTAAAATGCACCGTGTAATGTTTGGATTCAGTCTTGTGTCCTCACTTTAGGTCTAATAATATTCCCATAATATCCAAACTGGTCCCTTTAAATTGCTACCATGCTTATTTTATTTAACTAGGCAAGTCAGTTAAGAACAAATTCTTATTTACAATGATGGCCTACCCCGGCCAAACCCCGGACGACGCTGGGCCAATTGTGAGCAGCCCTATGGGACTCCCAATCACGGCCGGTTGTGATACAGCCTGGAATCAAACCAGGGTCTGTAGTGATGCCTCTAGCACTGTGATGCAGTGCCTTAGAACGCTGCGCCACTCGGGAGCCCAAATGCACTTCATATTTCTTCTGTAATACAAAATGCCAATTTAGCCCTATCAATATAGGCCAACTGTCACGAGTATAAAGGGTTAAAAGTGTGTGCAAATGCGTACGAACACAAACACCCACACAAATGTGCGCACACACACACACACAACACCCGCACGCACACACACAAACAGAGAGCCTGAAGGAGCAATAAGGCACGGAGCTGGGAGGAGTCAGTGTGTTGACAGGTGAGGGATAGAGCGGTGTGGTCTGGGACACGGAGCCGAGAGATGTGGATGTTCTGCTCCTAAAGCATGGCCTTGGCCTTCACATGCAGCCAGAGGGCACCGCCATGCCAGCCGCAATACACTGTGACCTCCTTATTACCCGCCGCTCTCTGTGTTTACGCATACACACGGCTGTTACATGCACTAAACACAGGCTGCAAACCAACCCAAAGACCACAGAAGGTCACAGTTAACGAGACCCACACTCGTGCTTGGACTTTAATGAACTAGCTAAACAACAGGTTCTGATATACACCTATGTGTCTCTCTCTCTCTCTCTTAATCCCCCAAAAGATGAGAGGATTTGGGGGACAGGGATAGCAAGCTTTGGGACAAAGCCCAGCAGAGATAGGTATGAATGGTGTATGTGTGTGTGTGTGTGTGTGTTTTTGTTTCTCCGCTCCAGTGGGTGTGTGTGGGGAGTACAATCAGTAAGCCACAGCTTGGGTGACATGCTTCATTAAACCTCTAATGAAAGGCACCGACCGCTGGCATCCAGCATGTGAGGGCATACCTGTGCCACCGCAGGAGGGGGTGCCAAGAACAGTACCCCCCCCGATGCACAGGAAACAGGGGCGAAGCATGTCGCCCTAACGCCCTTCCTCATTGTCCAAAGCAACAGACATTTTGGAGCTTGCTTTGATTGAGTCAAGACCCAGCTCAAAGCTCCTTTTAAGGAAGACAGAAGAGCCAAAAAGGCAGGATATTGTTTATGTTTTGGGGCTGAAAAACGGTGCAGGAAAGTTCCCAGATCCAGAGTCCCTGGAGAGATTGATGACCACTGTGTTTTCTCTGATACAGGGGCATAGAGGACTGACTGCATGAAACAGCACTAGACAATCCTTCAAACACAAACAGGGTCTGTGTGGGTTAGCAAGCATGCTCACACTGGAGCTGCAGCTATGAGACAAGCTATCCAAACCTGCTCGAATGGAAGCCAGAAACACTGATGGAGAACAAACTGCATCTGGCAAAATGAATTCTCAATAAGAAACCAGTAAGCAATGTTGTTGATGACTCTTTTCTCAGGAGACTTTCCAAGAACGCCGATTCATTCTCGTGAGAGAATAACATCAACAGCAACAGTCATTTCAGCATGTAATTAAGCAACAGAATATAGCCAGCCGTTGATGGACATTCTCCTGAGAAACCAACAACCACACCGACATTGTGCCTTTCAGTTGTGGCTGCTCATGACTTTCATGAGTGATAATCAGCCTACATTTGTCATTTCAGAACGACCCAGTGTAACCTAATTAGCAGACAAGACTGTGAAGAGACACAACTCCTCTGGGGTTTCAGATGGTTTAGGCCCTCCAGCAGCAGGCTTCTTCCTAGAGAGGGAGGAAGAGAACCAGTCCTGATAACATCAAACACAGTGGTACTAACCTATATACGCCAGGTGAGGGGGTTGGCCCATCCATGCCTCTTCCACAATAGAAGGATAAACAGACCCCATACCAGTGATGCCACTCCCCCCAGGCAGCTACATCCCTCTGTCCCTTCCCTCTCTCCCCCTCTCTATTCTCTACTCTCCGCCCATCTGATTTTCCTCCCATAAACTAGATGACATAGTGTAGAGAGCTGCCAGAGAACCTTCTCGCCTGTTGGACTCACAGCCTTTCTCCCAGCCTCCTCACCAGACTGTCTGTGACCTCCAGAGCAGAATCTACCCATCCATCTATCCATTAATCCATCCACTACGCTGGAACAGGTAAGAACACAATCCTGATGACGATTTGTCTATGGGAATGTCAACTTTCTCTGTAGTAAGGAGAAGAGGGAAAAAGGTAATATAGTTCCAGCTAAACTTGGGCTAAAATGATATCATCTACATTAATTTGAAACTAATAACAATGCATTTTTGGAGGGCTCCAAAAAGTCTCTTAAACGTAATCACCAGGGCCAGCTCTAACAGGAGTTCAAACAGATAAAGAAACTCACAAAAATACATGAAAAGTTATACTTGTCTCGAGAGTAATGATGATTTTCTGATACGCAATAGTGTTACCAAGGCTAAATCCTGAGACAATGGGGAACTGCAGTCTGGGACAAAACAGTATCGAACATAACTGTCCTCCTGTCTAAACATACAAAGTAGTTCACAGCACGAGAGACACACATACGAATCAGAGGCCAGCCATGACCTATCCACAACACACACATTTGCATCTGGCAAAGGCCTGAAATGATTTATTGAAATGAGAGGGTAGTCTGTGGACAGGAAAAGGTTACCACCAACCAACAAACCATATACTGGAGGAAAGAAAAGGAATGAAATGACCCATTCTGGCTTGTCTCAGTGCAGAGTTGGGCAGTATCCAGATTTTCATATCATCATACTGTCCTTCTCTCACACTGGGATTTACGGTATAACCGGCTTAGTACACAAGGGGGTGCCAAAAACACACAAAAAAAGCACATTGTGCGTCTATTACCAGAATGCTAAAAAGTAGCACAAGTAATAGTGAATTTCCATGGAGGCTGCTAGCTAAATAGGCCAATCTGGCTCACAAAGTTATACATATACAGGTAGGAGCTACCAAATGTCATTTTTGGTGAGTTTGGACATTTACATGTGAACGAGAGACATTGTGCAAATGAACAACGTTTTGATGCATGCTGGTCTGAAGGAACAACAGTACTGTGTACTAAGGCTGTCCCTGACAAAAAAAATCTTGGTCAACCGAGTCATCTGTTCTTTTGATGAATCGATTGGTTGAAATTGTACGTGTATTTTTCCATATATAGACACATCCTATGTATTTTAATCAAATCAACCATATGCACTGAGCTTGTGTGACGCTTTAAGCTCACTGTTTGGTGAAATAATTAAGACACAAATGACTATAGGGGGTCAAACCGCAATTGATTTGATTGTGCCGCGCCGGGCTCAGACGTGCTGCGCTGTGTAAAAAAAATGACAGCGAGTGATGGTGTGACTAGCACCCATTGTCTCTCTCTCGTCCCTGCTGCAGCGACCACCACAGAACAGTGTTTATCACGCTGTCCGTGGGTCTGAAGCTACAACATAATTACAGCCATTACTGACTGAAAAGTTCTGTTACCTAAATCCCTCATTTGTTTCGGAAAAATGTTCCCTATTCCCTCAACCCTTGCTCTCTTTACCTGACACATGTATGCATCGCATGCACGTGACCAATAGGGCCTGACTTACAGCATATCATAATCACATCAAAAAATTGCTTATAACAAACAAAATGGATGCAGAGGACGTGACAAAGTTTACTGGTTGCTCAGGAGGTAAAGGGGAAGTCAGATGTGTGGAATAAATTTGACTAGTTGTGGAAAATACTGGAGATCAAGAATAAGAAGGTAAGGAGCAAGCGCTTCGTGCATATTATGTATGCCAAACAGATGCTGTTAGATTACAATATCATTTTTCTGACCGTTTGGAACAATGTAAACACAAAATAAATTACAAGCGTACCAGAGAGTCTGTTGTAATGTTTTTTTGCTAAGCCTTTATTACAGCAAAGACTAAAAACAGTCGCATTCATTTGTGAATGTAATTTCCGAAATGGAACGGTTTATTTATTGTTTATGCTAATTATTCAGAGGTTCCCTTTGTTATTTTATTTTGAAACTAAAATGCTTGATTGCATTTCAAATCATGAATGACTCGAATGCTGTGTGATGCCATGAACGAATTAATGAATGATTGATACAGTATCCTATAGAAGTATTGAAATATAGGCCTAAGTAAGATATGGTATTAAGACTAAACAGGATGGGCTCTTAGGCCTACAGCTCAATGGTGGTTATATAAGGCTGCTAATGATAATGACACTACTTATTATTATTATAATAATAATAATGGTAATAATAACAATAAGAAGGGTTATTATTATTATAAATATACATTTTCTGACAATTTGGAACAGTGTAAACAACACTAAATAATAATGCCAGAGGCTGTTCTAACAAAAAACAAAGTGTAAAGCTTTTATTACAGCATAACAAAGATTAGAAACAGACGAATTTGTGAAATTGTTTATCCGACTTGTTATGGTTGCGTGAGGCTTGGTGCTCACAGACTCAGTAGGCTATTTAACAAACATTCAGACAGGCAACAGAAATCAGGATATGTCTTATTTTTGTAAATACACACTATATGGATGATTTATAAAGCCAGGCACAATTAACAGTTAGGTTATTGATTATAGAACTAATTTAGTTGTGGTTTCCTCTCTCCTCACTTTTCTTAGACAATAAGGCAAGGGCTGTTTTCTCCTCATTCTGCTGCTGCCTCCACCGCATTGCTCTCAACACCAATATGCTGATTAACTTTGCTGTTACGCACATAGCAACACATAGCAGAAACACAAGGAAATCAAGCTGTAGTAGCAGCTGTACAGATAACTCATCCAAAGGGCTTTAACTTCTCAAACACGGTAGAAAGCTAACACAATATGATGGTCCAGCTGTGCATTGACCCCCTGCTCCCGCTTTCTCCCGTTGTGCTATTTACAAACAAACACGTGACTGGCTCAACTGGTCTGGGGAACTACGGTAAACTTCATCATGTCAAATAATGTGACGGGTGAAATGAAGAAGGCAATCTGCTTTATCTCCTAACCTATCTCCTAACCCAAGCCTACCGATAATCACTTCTCATTTCATTGTAATGTAAATGTCAATATTACCTGGTGGAAGAGGCTGATATGAAGAGGATTTTTGTTTAAATAGAACAGACAGTTTTTAGTCGTCCATTCATTGACCACTGTTCACACTGCTGTATGTACTGTGATTGGGTCTGTTTAACATTGGCGGTCACTGTTGCCTGTGGAGGGCACTAACTAATGCCCTCTCCTGGGCCACACAGCCACAGTAATGTCCAGTTCCCTGTACATTACTGTGTGATGTCATCCTGGGATGTTCAGTTTAACGGCCAAGCCTATTGGAAGCCTTCCTCTCCCTGCTTCCACATGACTTATTATCACAGCAACTGTGCCAAGAGAGCAGAACATTTTAAAAACACGACATTATTGGCATGGGAATGCTTCTGCCAGGCTTCAGAAGGATTTCCTTCTTAGGTTTGATTCGATTTAATGTTCTTCTTTGTTTTTCACTCACTGGCTCCTTAGAACCATGCCAACATTTTTATGAAGAAGAATGGTGGGTTTGGGTTTTAAATCAAAACAACGTCCCTGTAGGGTTTCAATTATGGGTGTGCCGATCTTATCATACTCGTATTCGTAATTACTTTCACTTTCGAGAGGAGCAAACATTTCTCTCCCGACACTTCGCCTATGCCATTAGGATAATCTCCGTGCCTAACATTTGTACAATCAAAATAAACTATCTACATTTGTCATTGCATTATCTAATGATCTGACGCCCAGTAAACGTACCTGGGCTGTAATAAATAATAATAGCGAGCATGGGCTTGGATCACCACATAATGACGTCAGCAATGGAATAATTATACGAACAGACAAAGTTGGCTTACTGCCAAGTTGACAGACAAAAACAACCAAAGTCTAGCTTTGATGACTGCGGATTCTGATTCATACATGATGCTTGGAGAAGTGGAGACTTGTGCTCTGAGATGAGTGACTGAGTGTTTTGTCTGGGGAAATGAGAGCTGAGGGAGAGAGGCTTGTAAACAAATTAAATGATTTAACCTTTATTTAACTAGGCAAGTCAGTTAAGAACAAATTCTTATTTACAATGACGGCCTACCCCGGCCAAACCTGAACGACACTGGGCCAATTGTGCGCCGCCCTATGGGACTCCCAATCACGGCCGATTGTGAGACAGCCTGGAAACGAACCAGGGTCTGTAGTGATGCCTCTAGCACTGAGATGCAGTGCCTTAGACCGCTGTGCCACTCGGGAGCCCAATCCAATCTAATCTAATTCAATCGTTGCAGCAGACTCAACCGATACCCTGCACCGTTTCTTGACAGACAGAAGAACTAGCCAATAGCTGTTTAGAGCACACAGCGCTTCACACTGTTTGAGTGAAAGAGAGATGCGTGCTGGCACACCCCTAGTTTCAATAACAGCCTCTATTTGTTCAGCATTTCATCATGCTGGGTTCTGGGCCTCCCCTTCAGAAGGCCCTTGTAAGGGTGGCTGAACCCAGGGGGCAGTGAATGAGTAGATGGTGACATGTTTAGTGGTGCCAAGGGAGATGTTATTATTAATGAACTTATTATGCCCCCTTGTCTTGACATGAAGGGGGGCAACTCTCATGACCACTCCAGAGCTGGAAGCTCTCAGGCTGGGAGCGCCAGTGAAGTGGCCACTAGTGATCTCCTTAGAACAGCAGGAAATAGCCTATCATTCCTCTCAACCACAATGGAATGTAAACAACAACTCCAACAAATGAGAAATGTACGAAAACAATGTTCTATGCAGCATTCTACGAGCTGAGATTTCGTTGTCTGCTATGAGACAGACTGCTCTCTTAGTGTTGTTGGCTCTGTAGCAGAGATCTATAGGAGATCACAGAGCTAGTGATCACAGTGATTAGCCAGGTGCTATAGTGGATAGAGGAAAGGGCCTTAATCATCACAGATTTATTATCAGGACTCTAGAGATTCCTCAAATTCAACATCCCGACACATTAAATCCACACTCTCCTGCTCCCTGCCCATGGCACCCCTCTCCCAGTTCCCCTCCCTCCTCACTGTTGGTGTCCACAGGGTCAGGTCAGAAGCATGTTTAAGAGGGGTTTAGGTTTGGCTAGTGTTGAAATGGACTCCACCCATGTGAGATAGCCAAAGGTCAGCCCTAAGAATACCCGCTGGCACATAGCTGGAGCCGGGCAGATAACTGCTGTCAGCAGGTCGTCAGCAGGCCCGGCCACCCCCTCGCCAAATAACTCCCTCCCTCCAGGGAACCAACAGGGCCCAGGGGAAGAGCTGGGAGAGTGACTCACAGACCCTCACCTTCCCTGGGCATGCCCGTCACTGAGGAGACCCTGTGGGGAGAGAGGAGTCTGGAAGGAGAGATAATGCCTGTCTGGATGGAGTACAGAGAAGTGGGGCTGCTCTGACAATCACAATGCACTGCACATATTCTCGGCACAAAATGGCGGAGAGTTTTACCCACAGTAATCTCCTTAACAGCACCACTTCAGCCACAGAGGTTTGAATGGTCACATCACCAGTCAGAAGTGCGTGTTCCGATAAGGGGTGCGATCTCCAGCAGGTTTTATCCTTCCATATTATGCACTGCCTGAGATAACGCAGTGAAGCCAGATCAATAGGACACACCTTATACAACTCCTACTCCTACTGGGGAGTTCATTTGTCTGTCTAAAGCGGGTGCAGTACATGAAACACATATTCCACATATAATCATCGAATAATCATCCACCTACAGCATCACCACCTTCAGGAACCCTGAAAGTATTCAAATATATCAAAATATACAAAGGCACATTTAAAAACAAGCCAAATACACCCTGAATACCAAACGGAAACATCCTGGGTTACAAACATCACTTCAAACCTAGCTCCTGACTCGATAAGCAACGTATAAACCTCTTAGAGAGAAAAGTACAAAACCGTTCTCCTTTTCAGAAAAATAGCAGCGCATCCTTCATCATTTCTAATAAGATTGGCCATATCCAGCCAGACGGAAAATATCCTTTATAGAGAGGAATGAATTACGTGAGAAGACTGGAGGTTGGAGTCCATTTTATCATCAATCTATTATCCTCCCCTCTGTGTCGTCTGCCTTGAGAGGGCAGAACCGTCCAAACACGCCGGACTCAAGAGCAGAATCACTGGAGATAGATCTGTGATAGATTATAAAGCCTGAGGTTATGAGGCCCCCAAAGTGAGTGGTGTTTGATTATTATTCCTGTTGTTGGCCATGATGGGTTAGGGGGGAGAACTGTCCTTCAGTTCAACCCTTTAAGTAATGAACAGTATGTGACTGATCATTTCCTCCTGACTCCGTTCCACAATGTGTTTCTGTTTGTGTCTTCTGCATGTTCACTGACTCAACCTTCTCTGCTGCCCCCAATCCCCAGCTCAGCTCCACCAGACCCCTGGGCACCGGGACCACTCCTGTCACCTCCACCACCTCCCTCCATCACCCACCCCACCACTACACTATCATCTGCACCACCTCTCTGTCCATCTGTCCTGCACTAACCTCCGGCCACCACTAGAGTGCACTCTCGCCCCTTCACTCCCTCTCACTGCCCAGCACCGAGCCCCAGCATGGAGAAGGTGCAGCACACGATGCGCTCTGCCATCCGCAGGGCCTCTATGGTGGTGGATGTGCCCCCCCAGGCCAAGCAGAACTTGCAGGAGCTCTTTGTCAACTTCAGCCTCATCCTCATCTGCCTGCTGCTCATCTACATCATCGTGTTGTTGATGTGAGGGCCTCTGAGGGGCCGGGAGGGGCCAGGCTACAGCCCAACAGGGCCATGACCTCTCAAGAGGGCCAAACAATGGAAGGGGAGGGGAGGAGGGGATTGGGTGGCAAACATGGAGATTATCCTAGTATTTTGTAAACTGGTTTTAAATTGAAAGGAATTTGTGTAGAATAAGATCAGATTGTGTTTTTGTAGAGTTTAATCAATTCTGCCTGATTTTAATGACACAACTAAAATCACTCATCATTACACTATAAAGGTGCAGTGTGTGAGCAGTAGAAGATTGTTGGTCTCAGATGCAGTTTATGTCAGTTGTGTGTCACACACGTCACCCTCCTGTAGGTCTGTCATCCGTGCTCCACATCATGTCACCAGCACAGTGTCTCTGCCACCCCTCACTAGAACGCAACGCCTACAGCCACCTGGCTACACTGGGCTAGTCACACACACACACACACACACACACACACACACACACACACACACACACACACACACACACACACACACACACACACACACACACAGACACAGACACAGACACAGACACAGACAGACAGACAGACAGACAATATAAACTTACTGACACTATTAACCCAAGGAAATCAGACTTGTATGTGCGTGATGATCATGTGTATGTCTGTGTAAGTGTTCCAGTCTCTCACTGGGCCCGTTTTCCCTCCCAGACCTCTGTAGCTGAACCAACGACCACCACAGCACAGCGAGGGCTAAGCAGAGGGATGTAACGATCCATCAAACCATCTCCATCACTGGTCTTCCTGAGGACACCTCCAGAATTACCCTCTTCACTGAAGAGCTTTGCCCAGAATTGATCACTCTGCGTGGGGCATTTGCAGCCTCAACCCAGCCTCTCCATGTCGAGTGAAACCATGGACCTGGTCAACAACCGCGGTCTCAACCTGATGCTCAACTTCCTCCTCATCGTCATCATGCTGCTCCTCATGCTTGTCCTGGTCAAACTCATGTAACCTCTGACCTCTGACATACAGTATGACCTTATGGCATAGGTTGAGCAATTCCAGTCCCCAAGGGCCACAGGGTCTGATGGGAGTCCCTCTAGCTCTGATTTGGTCATATAAATACACCATGGCTTCAACTAATTATTATTCAACAGTTTACATCAAAAATCACTGAATAAAGGCCTGTTGGAGGCTGTTGGAGTAGAACTAAACATTGTGAGCTTCTGGAGAGTAGAAAAGAGTTTGGGATTCCATGAGATCGTTACATGGGATGGCAAGATTCAAAATATGAATTAACAGGAGGATGAAACTCCATCCACCGATGGTAAAGAAATTAAATAAAGTTGACATGGCATGATCAATAGAACGCCCTCCTTTACGTTTAGTTTACCACCCTCTAGTGGTAGAATCACCAAACTGCACCACATCTACTTCTGGCCAGGGCACTGAACACAGAGATAAATCCATGCTCTCTGATCCTTATTGTAGAGTTGTGGTTTATATGAGCCATAGAGAACAATCATTTCAAAGCTTAACGCTCACAGTCACCGACTATTCAAAGCTATTAGGACCAAAGCACATGTCACAACTGACAACTGAAATGTAACTGAAAATGATTAAAGCCATACACCGTCCTTTGCTGTGTGATATGAGTTCTTTATGTAACTGTTGAGTGAAGCCTATAGGTTCCTTCCTTTTTGGAGACTCAGGTTGCTCTTAAACTAGTAGTTGATAAATACAACAGATTCTTGACTCAATAAAAATGGGTACGTACAGCCTAAGCCTGTCAACTTTTCAGTGAGATATATAATGTTGTTGCTACAATATCCTAACATAACTGTGTGCTGTAGTGCAAATGTTTTCGTGTTCAGTAGTAGTAGTTGATTCGTTTGTTTTGGCAGAGTACTGAATAGCTACAGAGTAAATACAGCAAACACCTCCAGCTAAACACAGAGAAGCTCTCTACAGTCTGAAGATGAAACATGCATGACTACTGCAGAACTGTTGTAGTGTTGTCTATCTGCAAGCGCCACTTCACACGTTCTTATGTCGCACAGCATTTTGTAATGAATGTTATAAAACAAAGATAAAATACACAAACTGTAAAGCATTTGTCTGTCTTCATTGAAAATTGTAACGACTTCATTAAAATTATGGAATGCGGGTGCAACTTTTATCTTTGGTCTATAGGAAAAACGTCAACGCCGCAGACGCCCACCAGAGGGCTTCATGCCCTCATATTTAGTCCTACGTGAACGTGCACAATTTGGAGGGAAATACTGACCAGCTTTGAGAACAGACTCATTACATATTGTATTGACAATCTGGCAGGTTAACACCCACAACAACAAACTAAGAGCCTTCAATTCACTTGACAGAGTCCCCTGACTAGCTGTCTAACAGATACTGTAGCCTGCTTCCTCCCAGTTCTCTGCTGCCAATGACTGGAACGAACTGCAAAAATGTACTGAAGCTGGAGTCTTATATCTCCCTCTCTAACTTTAAGCATCAGCTGTCAGAGCGGCTTACCGATCACTGTACATGTACACTGCCAATCTGTAAATAGCACACCCAACTACCTCATCCCCATATTGTTATTTATCTTCTTGCTGTTTTGCACCCCAGTATCTCGACTTGCATATAATCATCTGAACATCTATCACTCCAGTGTTAATGCTAAATTGTAATTATTTCACCTCTATGGCCTATTTATTTATTTTAATTTTAAATTTTATCCCATTTTCTCCCCAATTTTCGTGGTATCCAATCGCTAGTAATTACTATCTTGTCTCATCACTACAACTCCCGTACGGGCTCGGGAGAGACGAAGGTCGAAAGCCATGCGTCCTCCGAAGCACAACCCAACCAGCCGTACTGCTTCTTAACACAGCGCGCCTCCAACCCGGAAGCCAGCCGCACCAATGTGTCGGAGGAAACACCGTGCACCCGCCCCCCTTGGTTAGCGCGCACTGCGCCCAGCCCGCCACAGGAGTCGCTGGAGCGCGATGAGACAAGGAAATCCCTACCGGCCAAACCCTCCCTAACCCGGACGACGCTAGCCCAATTGTGCGTCGCCCCACGGACCTCCCGGTCGCGGCCGGCTGCGACAGAGCCTGGGGGCGAACCCAGAGACTCTGGTGGCGCAGTTAGCACTGCGATGCAGTGCCCTAGACCACTGCGCCACCCGGGAGGCCCTATGGCCTTTTTATTGCCTTACCTCCCTACTCTTCTACATTTGGACACACTGTACATAGATTTTTCTATTGTGTTATTGACTGTACGTTTGTTTGTGTAACTCTGTGTTGTTGTTTTTGTCGCACTGCTTTGCTTTATCTTGGCCAGGTCGCAGTTGTAAATGAGAACTTGTTCTCAACTGGCCTACCTGGTTAAATAAAGGTGAAATTAAAAAATTAAAAATGTACTTCCTCATCCCCTCCTCTCACCTGGTTGAGCTCGGCCTCCTGACGCAACCTCTCTCTCTGCTGCTGCTCCTGTTGCCAGGCCGACAAGCCCCCACATAGCTCTGTCCCAGGTCCGGGAGGCCGGTACTCCATCTGCTCACTCAGCCACATCTGGGTCCTCACCGCCGGCTGGATGGGGGACCCTCCTACTGCCTGGTGGCCCAGTGGCAGGCCCCTCTGGATGGGTACCGTCAGCCCGACGCCAGGGTGCTTGGTCTCCGGTAAGGCACTGTAGGTCAGGTCTAAGGTGTTGGGTTTGAGCGGGGATGAGCAGGCAGAGTGAGAGTCTGTCTTAGTACTTAGGGGGTATTTGTACCGGGCCTCAGCCCCCGGGGAGCGCAGGTGGAGCCCTTGGGATAGGTAGGGTTCTGTGGGGCGCAGAGGGTCCTGCCTGTAACCGTAGAGCATGCCTCTGTCCAGGGAGCCGTGGGGGTCAGTGCGGTATGCTACCCGGCCCACAGGGCTGGACTTCTCCTGGACGCTGAGGCGGGTGAGGGAGGACCAGCGGCGGACGGGCCGGGGGTCCTTCATGTCCAGGGGACTGTCGAGGGGCGAGGGCAGCTGGCAGGAGGACCAGGGGCTGACCCCAGGGCAGAGTACCGTGCTGAGCTTGGTGCCGGAAGAGGGCGAGGGCATGACGTGGGCTGTGGGGATGGCACCCTGGGAGCGCAGTGGCTGGAAGGACAGTGTGGTGCTGGAGCTGGATTGGTCTGAAGGACAGGAGAGAGGGAACGAGAAAGACACTTAGAGAAGCAGAACAGTATGTGTGGACTATCTTACTTATTCAAACTACATACATTTCTACAACAAAATGACCACAACTTTATTGGAAGTGCAGACTTTGGGAACAAAGGAGGTTCTTCAGAGTGATTCTTCTGAACATTGTACTGCACAGCGTGTTCCAAGAACCATTTCATACATCTTACTGGGCATGATGTTTTCTGAAATGTGTCCTGGTTCATAGAAGGCTGCAGCAGGTCTAACTCATAGACTGTTCTCTCTGCTACTGCAGGGCAAGCGGTACAGCAAGTCTGGAACCAACAGGACCCTGAATAGCTTTTATCCCCAAGCCATAAGACTGATAAATAGTTAGTTAAACAGTTAACCAAGTAACCAATTAATCAATTTTACACTAACAATTTTTTTCACATACGCTGCTGCTACTATCTGTTATCTAACCCGTTGCCTAGTCACTTTATCCTATATGTACATATCTACCTCCATTACCTCATACCCCTGCACATCGACTCTGTGCTGCTACCCGTGTATTTAGCCAAGTTATTGTTATTCATTGTGTATTTATTCCTTGTGTTATTATTTCTACATTTCTCTTCGTTTCTCTCTGCCTTGTTGGGGAGGGCCCATAAATAAGCATTTCACTGTTATTCTACACCTGTAATTAATTGGAAGAACCCTATGGACTAGCACTACTGTAGACCTTAGCACTAAAATACAGCCACTAGTTAGCCATGAGTACGCCGGTAGGTGTGGACTCCAAACCAATAATCCTTTCAGCCCATTACATCAGCACATCATGGGAACCATGCAACAACCAGGGGCCCATATCCAACTTTCATCATGTACAGAAATAGACAAATATAAAGACATCTAAGCCTCCAGCAGGGCTTCCGTGCATCTTATTAAAACTAGAGGACTCTGCAATGCAGCAGAGCAGGAATGTACTGTTGCAGAAGTACTGTAAGTAGCCTGGCTTTGTTTGGGGGGAAAGGGAGAGGAGGGGAGAGTAAGCCATAGAGACAGGGAGAGTCTGGAAGCTGGGGCAGAGTGGGTGGACAGTAGGTCTCAGCTCCGGGCCAACTTCTTTGTCATTCCTTGTCATGCCTTTATATAGAGAAATACAGTTGTCATGGTAACATACACCACAGAGGACTGAGCAGTCGGTTAAACTAAAGCACATTGATCTGCCACCAGATGAGGAGGACAGAGGACCTGTCTGATGGTGACAGGTCAGGGCAGTCCTCCAGTACAGGCAGCAAAGTACTGCTCCTGGCCAACACAGAACCTGTGTAATGTCCCTTCACATCAATCTCAATGATTGATGACCAGAAAAACAGAGAGTCCAAAGAACCTCTGCCCAAAAAAAGAGCATTGCAGAGAAGGATTCTGACTGTCCTGTACCCTGACAGTGACAGAGATGCTATGGAGGAGGAGCCAGCCAGGCAGGGCAGTGACAGAGATGCTATGGAGGAGGAGCCAGCCAGGCAGGGCAGTGACAGAGCAGTCCTTCTGTCCGCCCTCCTCATGTCAAATTATTCATTAGTACCATTCACATCACATCCCCCAAATGCATATGCCTAACGACCGCAATGTTGTCAAATATGTGAAAATGGCACTGGGAGACGCATTAAATGATCCATTATGATTTTATCCTTTGTCGAGTTATAAGGTCAATCAACTTAAAAGATTCAGCAATATTTTGAAAGCAACGTTAGTTCAGAATGGAGGTCAATTGCACTGGTTTACAAGTTGTACTGAAGTAGCCTACTTTGACTGATTTGTACTGAGACAAAGACCCTGTTGTCATGCCACCCAGATTCCATTGGTGGGTTTTCAGTTCTTATGGGTTCAGTTTCCGCTCACCTTGAGCCCCGGGAAACCCTTAGGTCAAGGCGCTAATAGAGACAATGGCACGCGCCTAGTTGAGGTTCTGACAAAGTGCTCCTTTGTTAGTGTGTGTCAGAGCAAATACCAGAGCAGCTGGAGGGCTGGAGAGGCTGGGGGTTGAGGAGTGATGTAGCCAGAACAGCTGGAGGGCTGGAGAGGCTGGGGGTTGAGGAGTGATGTAGCCAGAACAGCTGGAGGGCTGGAGAGGCTGGGGGTTGAGGAGTGATGTAGCCAGAACAGCTGGAGGGCTGGAGAGGCTGGGGGTTGAGGAGTGATGTAGCCAGAACAGCTGGAGGGCTGGAGGGGCTGGGGGTTGAGGAGTGATGTAGCCAGAACAGCTGGAGGGCTGGAGAGGCTGGGGGTTGAGGAGTGATGTAGCCAGAACAGCTGGAGGGCTGGAGAGGCTGGGGGTTGAGGAGTGATGTAGCCAGAACAGCTGGAGGGCTGGAGGGGCTGGGGGTTGAGGAGTGATGTAGCCAGAACAGCTGGAGGGCTGGAGGGGCTGGGGGTTAAGGAGTGGTGTAGCCAGAACAGCTGGAGGGCTGGAGGGGCTGGGGGTTGAGGAGTGGTGTAGCCAGAACAGCTGGAGGGGCTGGGGGTTAAGGAGTGGTGTAGCCAGAACAGCTGGAGGGCTGGAGGGGCTGGGGGTTGAGGAGTGGTGTAGCCAGAACAGCTGGAGGGCTGGAGGGGCTGGGGGTTAAGGAGTGGTGTAGCCAGAGCAGCTGGAGGGATGGAGGGGCTGGGGGTTGAGGAGTGATGTTGCCAGAGCAGCTGGAGGGCTGGGGGTTGAGGAGTGGTGTAGCCAGAGCAGCTGGAGGGCTGGGGGTTGAGGAGTGGTGTAGCCAGAGCAGCTGGAGGGCTGGAGGGGCTGGGGGTTGAGGAGTGGTGTAACCAGAACAGCTGGAGGGCTGGGGGGGCTGGGGGTTGAGGAGTGGTGTAGCCAGAGCAGCTGGAGGGCTGGAGGGCTGGGGGTTGAGGAGTGGTGTAGCCAGAGCAGCTGGAGGGCTGGAGGGGCTGGGGGTTGAGGAGTGATGTAGCCAGAACAGCTGGAGGGCTGGAGGTTGAGGAGTGATGTAGCCAGAACAGCTGGAGGGCTGGAGGGGCTGGGGGTTAAGGAGTGGTGTAGCCAGAACAGCTGGAGGGCTGGAGGGGCTGGGGGTTGAGGAGTGGTGTAGCCAGAACAGCTGGAGGGCTGGGGGTTGTGGAGTGGTGTAGCCAGAGCAGCTGGAGGGCTGGAGGGGCTGGGGGTTGAGGAGTGGTGTAACCAGAACAGCTGGAGGGCTGGGGGGGCTGGGGGTTGAGGAGTGGTGTAGCCAGAGCAGCTGGAGGGCTGGAGGGCTGGGGGTTGAGGAGTGGTGTAGCCAGAGCAGCTGGAGGGCTGGAGGGGCTGGGGGTTGAGGAGTGGTGTAGCCAGAACAGCTGGAGGGCTGGAGGGCTGGGGGTTGAGGAGTGGTGTAGCCAGAGCAGCTGGAGGGCTGGAGGGGCTGGGGGTTGAGGATTGGTGTAGCCAGAACAGCTGGAGGGCTGGGGGGGCTGGGGGTTGAGGAGTGGTGTAGCCAGAACAGCTGGAGGGCTGGAGGGGCTGGGGGTTAAGGAGTGGTGTAGCCAGAGCAGCTAGAGGGCTGGAGGGGCTGGGGGTTGAGGAGTGATGTTGCCAGAGCAGCTGGAGGGCTGGGGGTTAAGGAGTGGTGTAGCCAGAACAGCTGGAGGGCTGGAGGGGCTGGGGGTTGAGGAGTGGTGTAGCCAGAACAGCTGGAGGGCTGGAGGGGCTGGGGGTTAAGGAGTGGTGTAGCCAGAGCAGCTAGAGGGCTGGAGGGGCTGGGGGTTGAGGAGTGATGTTGCCAGAGCAGCTGGAGGGCTGGGGGTTAAGGAGTGGTGTAGCCAGAACAGCTGGAGGGCTGGAGGGGCTGGGGGTTGAGGAGTGGTGTAGCCAGAACAGCTGGAGGGCTGGAGGGAATGGGGGTTAAGGAGTGGTGTAGCCAGAGCAGCTGGAGGGCTGGAGGGGCTAGGGGTTGAGGAGTGATGTTGCCAGAGCAGCTGGAGGGCTGGGGGTTAAGGAGTGGTGTAGCCAGAGCAGCTGGAGGGCTGGGGGTTGAGGAGTGATGTAGCCAGAACAGCTGGAAGGGCTGGGGGTTGAGGAGTGGTGTAGCCAGAACAGCTGGAGGGGCTGGGGGTTGAGGAGTGATGTAGCCAGAACAGCTGGAGGGCTGGAGGGGCTGGGGGTTAAGGAGTGGTGTAGCCAGAGCAGCTGGAGGGCTGGGGGTTGAGGAGTGGTGTAGCCAGAACAGCTGGAGGGCTGGAGGGGCTGGGGGTTGAGGAGTGGTGTAGCCAGAACAGCTGGAGGGCTGGAGGGGCTGGGGGTTGAGGAGTGGTGTAGCCAGAACAGCTGGAGGAGCTGGGGGTTGAGGAGTGGTGTAGCCAGAGCAGCTGGAGAGGCTGGGGGTTGAGGAGTGGTGTAACCAGAGCAGCTGGAGGGCTGGGGGTTGAGGAGTGGTGTAGCCAGAGCAGCTGGAGGGATGGGGGTTGAGGAGTGATGTAGCCAGAGCAGCTGGAGGGCTGGAGAGGCTGGGGGTTGAGGAGTGATGTTGCCAGAACAGCTGGAGGGCTGGAGAGGTTGGGGGTTGAGGAGTGGTGTAGCCAGAGCAGCTGGAGGGGCTGGGGGTTGAGGAGTGATGTAGCCAGAGCAGCTGGAGGGATGGGGGTTGAGGAGTGGTGTAGCCAGAGCAGCTGGAGGTTGAGGAGTGGTGTAGCCAGAGCAGCTGGAGGGCTGGGGGTTGAGGAGTGGTGTTGCCAGAGCAGCTGGAGGGGCTGGGGGTGGGGTGATGTAGCCAGAGCAGCTGGAGAGGCTGGGGGTTGAGGAGTGATGTAGCCAGAGCAGCTGGAGGGGCTGGGGGTGGGGTGATGTAGCCAGAGCAGCTGGAGAGGCTGGGGGTTGAGGAGTGGTGTAGCCAGAGCAGCTGGAGAGGCTGGGGGTTGGGTGATGTAGCCAGAGCAGCTGGAGAGGCTGGGGGTTGAGGAGTGGTGTAGCCAGAGCAGCTGGAGGGGCTGGGGGTGGGGTGATGTAGCCAGAGCAGCTGGAGAGGCTGGGGGTTGAGGAGTGATGTAGCCAGAGCAGCTGGAGAGGCTGGGGGTTGAGGAGTGATGTAGCCAGAGCAGCTGGAGGGCCTGGGGGTTGAGGAGTGATGTAGCCAGAGCAGCTGGAGGGCTGGGGGTTGAGGAGTGATGTAGCCAGAGCAGCTGGAGGGCCTGGGGGTGGGGTGATGTAGCCAGAGCAGCTGGAGAGGCTGGGGGTTGAGGAGTGATGTAGCCAGAGCAGCTGGAGAGGCTGGGGGTTGAGGAGTGATGTAGCCAGAACAGCTGGAGGGGCTGGGGGTGGGGTGATGTAGCCAGAGCAGCTGGAGGGCCTGGGGGTTGAGGAGTGATGTAGCCAGAGCAGCTGGAGGGCTGGGGGTTGAGGAGTGATGTAGCCAGAGCAGCTGGAGGGCCTGGGGGTGGGGTGATGTAGCCAGAGCAGCTGGAGAGGCTGGGGGTTGAGGAGTGATGTAGCCAGAGCAGCTGGAGGGCCTGGGGGTTGAGGAGTGATGTAGCCAGAGCAGCTGGAGGGCCTGGGGGTTGAGGAGTGATGTAGCCAGAGCAGCTGGAGAGGCTGGGGGTTGAGGAGTGATGTAGCCAGAGCAGCTGGAGGGGCTGGGGGTTGAGGAGTGATGTAGCCAGAGCAGCTGGAGGGCCTGGGGGTTGCGGAGTGATGTAGCCAGAGCAAGTCATTCTGGTTGTGAGACAGCACATTCCACACAGGACCGGCTGCCACTCAAATCCCTTTCTCCAAGTCTCACACAACACTTCCTCCCCTAGCCGGCTGTCTGCAATAACCTGGTCTGGACACGGTTATTGTAAACCAGACCTCCAGACCACTAACACAGCCCTCTACAGGCCGTCTGGAAGGCGTGATGAAGACACAAGTCTAACACCCTGGAAAAGGCATCAGTATGTTAACACTGACTACCATCTCTAACAGCCTGATGATGCTGCCATGTACAGTAGTTGATAGTAACTGATATGATAGTGGGCCACCAGGGAGCAACCACAAAGAGAAAACACACGTAGTGGTGACAGGACTGGTGGCCGGGAGGATATGTTCAGGACAAAGGGAGGAAAAATATTGGAGAAGGGAGGAAAATAAATATTTTTAAACGAGGCCAATAAGCTTGTTATTGGAGCAAAACCACCCAAAAAATATTTCTGAAAGACTACACATAGTTCTGAGGCCCAGCAGGCTTGAATACTTGATGAAATACCTGGGATTATTAAGAGTGATTTCAGATGTTATTTACTGTATGAAATCAAAGAGGGGCAAGGGCCCCACACACACACACACACACACGCACGCACCCGCACACACGCACACACCCACACACATACACACACACACACATTCTAACAACTGTTATTCATGACACAATAAAAGGGAGGTTGGAAGGGCAAGGTCTGTGTTTTCCACCCTTATATAGGTAGGGAGGTAGTAACTGAAAAGCCTCATGTTTTCACAGGAGTCTAATTAAACTCCAGACTGGGGTTTAATGCACCCAGAACACACTCATCTGGTTCTGATTTGCATTACGGCAGAAGAGGAAAAAAAGGCTAAGAGAAAGAGATTGGAGAGAAAGACAGAGGGAGTGAAAGACAGAGAGAGGGAGAGAAAGACTAGAGAGAGAGAGAAAGACAGAGAGAGATAGGGAGAGAAATACAGAGACAGAGAGGGAGAGAAAGACAGAGAGATAGAGGGAGAGAAAGACAGGGAGATTGGAGAGAAAGACAGAGAGAGAGAGAGAGGGAGAGAAAGACACAGAGAGAGAGAGAGGGAGAGAAAGAGAGAGAGAGAAAGACAGAGACAGAGACAGGGAGAGAAAGACAGAGAGATTGGAGAGAAAGACAGAGAGAGGGAGAGAAAGCCAGAGAGATTGGAGAGAAAGACAGAGAGAGAGACAGAGAGAGGGAGAGAAAGACATAGATTGGAGAAAGACAGACAGAGAGAGGGAGAGAAAGACAGAGACAGAGAGAGGGAGAGAAAGACAGAGAGATTGGAGAGAAAGACAGAGAGAGAGACAGAGAGAGGGAGAGAAAGAGAGAGATTGGAGAAAGACAGTGACAGAGAGAGGGAGAGAAAGACATAGATTGGAGAAAGACAGACAGAGAAAGGGAGAGAAAGACAGAGACAGAGAGAGGGAGAGAAAGACAGAGAGATTGGAGAGAAAGACAGAGAGAGAGACAGAGAGAGGGAGAGAAAGAGAGAGATTGGAGAAAGACAGAGACAGAGAGAGGGAGAGAAAGACAGAGACAGAGAGAGGGAGAGAAAGACAGAGACAGAAAGAGGGAGAGAAAGACAGAGAGATTGGAGAGAAAGACAGAGAGGGAGAGAGACAGACAGAAAGACAGACAGACAGTGCCCTGCAGTGGATTTGGCTTTGGCTGCAGCATTCACGCAAAAATATAGCGCTGTGCAGTACTGTACTGAGACAGAGAGAGACAGAAAGTGATGGGGAAATAGGCCTGTAGAAGCCTGGGACTGGTAGTATTCAGCTCCCCCCCACAACTCACAGATTTGGGGAGAGCTTTCTTACAGTGCTCCTGCTTCTAACAATCACAATCACAGCCATGGTGTCCCAGATCCCGGTCCCTGTACACAAGGCCATGGTGTCCCAGATCCTGGTCCCTGTACACACGGCAATGGTGTCCCAGATCCTGGTCCCTGTACACACGGCCATGGTGTCCCAGATCCCGGTCCCTGTACACACGGCAATGGTGTCCCAGATCCTGGTCCCTGTACACACAGCCATGGTGTCCCAGATCCCGGTCCCTGTACACAAGGCCTGCTTTTCCCAGATCCCGGTCCCTGTACACACAGCCATGGTGTCCCAGATACCGGTCCCTGTACACACAGCCATGGTGTCCCAGATCCCGGTCCCTGTACACACAGCCATGGTGTCCCAGATCCCGGTCCCTGTACACACTGCCATGGTGTCCCAGATCCCGGTCCCTGTACACACAGCCATGGTGTCCCAGATCCCGGTCCCTGTACACACAGCCATGGTGTCCCAGATCCCGGTCCCTGTACACATGGCCATGGTGTCCCAGATCCCGGTCCCTGTACACACAGCCATGGTGTCCCAGATCCCGGTCCCTGTACACAAGGCCTGCTTTTCCCAGATCCCGGTCCCTGTACACACTGCCACGGTGTCCCAGATCCCGGTCCCTGTACACACAGCCATGGTGTCCCAGATCCCGGTCCCTGTACACACAGCCATGGTGTCCCAGATCCCGGTCCCTGTACACACAGCCATGGTGTCCCAGATCCCGGTCCCTGTACACACGGCCATGGTGTCCAAGATCCCGGTCCCTGTACACACAGCCATGGTGTCCCAGATCCCGGTCCCTGTACACACGGCCATGGTGTCCCAGATCCCAGTCCCTGTACACACGGCCACGGTGTCCCAGATCCCGGTCCCTGTACACACGGCCACGGTGTCCCAGATCCCGGTCCCTGTACACAAGGCCATGGTGTCCCAGATCCCGGTCCCTGTACACACGGCCATGGTGTCCAAGATCCCGGTCCCTGTACACACAGCCATGGTGTCCCAGATCCCGGTCCCTGTACACACGGCCACGGTGTCCCAGATCACGGTCCCTGTACACAAGGCCATGGTGTCCCAGATCCCGGTCCCTGTACACAAGGCCATGGTGTCCCAGATCCCGGTCCCTGTACACACAGCCATGGTGTCCCAGATCCCGGTCCCTGTACACAAGGCCACGGTGTCCCAGATCCCGGTCCCTGTACACACGGCCGCGGTGTCCCAGATCCCGGTTCCTGTACACACGGCCGTGGTGTCCCAGATCCCGGTCCCTGTTCACACAGCCATGGTGTCCCAGATCCCGGTCCCTGTACACACAGCCATGGTGTCCCAGATCCCGGTCCCTGTACACACGGCCACGGTGTCCCAGATCCCGGTCCCTGTACACACAGCCATGGTGTCCCAGATCCCGGTCCCTGTACACACGGCCGTGGTGTCCCAGATCCCGGTCCCTGTACACACGGCCTGCTTTTCCCAGCAGGATGGATAGATAGGTGTGCACGGCTCTTTCTTGTTCCATGCCCAGTTAGTCAGTAACAGTCAGCTGTAGAATGTAGAGCTAGATAGAGCTTGATATATCTAGATAGAGCATGATAGAGCTAGATAGAGCTTGATAGAGCTTGATAGAGCTAGATAGAGCTTGATAGAGCTTGATAGAGCTAGATAGAGCTTGATAGAGCTTGATAGAGCTTGATAGAGCTTGATAGAGCTAGATAGAGTAAAATAGGAGTACTGCCTCCTCCATCTTAGAGGATGATGAGGTTTGGGAAGGAGGAAACAAATGGAATGTTGGTTGAATGCATTCAGCTGTGCACCTGACTAGGTATCCTCTTCCCTTCCCTCTCTGTACAGGCAGAAAGGTGCAGGACTCACCCCCCCCTGCCTCTCGTGTCCCTGCTCACTGCTGTCCGATGGACTGTGACAGTCTCTGGGGGCAGCAACGATCTCACACTGTGATCTAGCCAACACAACATCCACAACACAGGTGGAGGCTGTACAGTGGGGTATGGTGGCTGTACAGTGGGGTATGGTGGCTGTACAGTGGGGTATGGTGGCTGCACAGTGGGGTATGGTGGCTGTACAGTGGGGTATGGTGGCTGTACAGTGGGGTATGGTGGCTGTACAGTGGGGTATGGTGGCTGTACAGTGGGGTATGGTGGCTGTACAGTGGGGTATGGTGGCTGTACAGTGGGGTATGGTGGCTGCACAGTGGGGTATGGTGGCTGCACAGTGGGGTATGGTGGCTGTACAGTGGGGTATGGTGGCTGTACAGTGGGGTATGGTGGCTGTACAGTGGGGTATGGTGGCTGCACAGTGGGGTATGGTGGCTGTACAGTGGGGTATGGTGGCTGTACAGTGGGGTATGGTGGCTCCACAAGTCGTCCCAAGCATTCAGCCTGCCAATGTACTACACACATTCCATAATTCAACAGATACAGTTCTGTGTTCATTTGAGACGAAATCACTTGGCCGGGAGAAGAAATCAGCTGTATTTAAATAAACAGTATTTACCTGAAACCCAGTTACATAACAGGATAAAGCATCTAGGGCCAGGCTGTGCTGCAACACCCAAAAAGAGGAATAGTGGATCAGGGTGATCTCTGTTAGCCGGACCAGAAACAGAACAGGGCTTGGGCTGGATCACATGGTCACAGCATTCCTCTAGGCCTAACAGTATTTAGTCCAAATTAGAGTGAGGAGGAGATGAGGTCCTTCTTAAATCACACGCCAGAATCTAGAACAGCATCCAAGCGCGCGGCCCAACACACAATGAGTCAAATCATGAAGCTATCCTGGATGGTATCCTCAGTACAGGACAGGCCAGGACAGTGAGTCCAGGTGTGGATAACAATGAGTCAAATCATGAAGCTATCCTGGATGGTATCCTCAGTACAGGACAGGCCAGGACAGTGAGTCCAGGTGTGGATAACAATGAGTCAAATCATGAAGCTATCCTGGATGGTATCCTCAGTACAGGACAGGCCAGGACAGTGAGTCCAGGTGTGGATAACAATGAGTCAAATCATGAAGCTATCCTGGATGGTATCCTCAGTACAGGACAGGCCAGGACAGTGAGTCCAGGTGTGGATAACAATGAGTCAAATCATG
Source organism: Salvelinus fontinalis (assembly GCF_029448725.1). Lineage (NCBI taxonomy): Eukaryota > Metazoa > Chordata > Actinopteri > Salmoniformes > Salmonidae > Salvelinus > Salvelinus fontinalis. The sequence goes on from NC_074684.1 coordinate 20,864,502, forward strand.
AAGCTATCCTGGATGGTATCCTCAGTACAGGACAGGCCAGGACAGTGAGTCCAGGTGTGGATAACAATGAGTCAAATCATGAAGCTATCCTGGATGGTATCCTCAGTACAGGACAGGCCAGGACAGTGAGTCCAGGTGTGGATAACAATGAGTCAAATCATGAAGCTATCCTGGATGGTATCCTCAGTACAGGACAGGCCAGGACAGTGAGTCCAGGTGTGGATAACAATGAGTCAAATCATGAAGCTATCCTGGATGGTATCCTCAGTACAGGACAGGCCAGGACAGTGAGTCCAGGTGTGGATAACAATGAGTCAAATCATGAAGCTATCCTGGATGGTGTCCTCAGTACAGGACAGGCCAGGACAGTGAGTCCAGGTGTGGATAACAATGAGTCAAATCATGAAGCTATCCTGGATGGTGTTCTCAGTACAGGACAGGCCAGGACAATTAGTCCAGGTGTGGATAACAATGAGTCAAATCATGAAGCTATCCTGGATGGTGTCCTCAGTACAGGACAGGCCAGGACAATTAGTCCAGGTGTGGATAACAATGAGACAAAAATGATATAAGAGTTGGGTGGTGATGGTGATGATGTAGAGTGATTCTGAAAGAGAAGGTTGCGTCATCATCACTGTAAATAGAACCCTGCTGTAGCTTCATGGTGTGTTCCACCAGCCAGGCCCTGTTGAGCAACCACACACGTCTATTAGCCAATCAACAGCTCTGTGTGTAGTGTGTGTGTGTGTGTGTGTGTGTGTGTGTGTGTGTGTGTGTGTGTGTGTGTGTGTGTGTGTGTGTGTGTGTGTGTGTGTGTGTGTGTGTGTGGTGTGTGTGTGTGTGTGTAAGAGGATATGTGTAAGTGGATGAATACACGAGAACGTATGAGTGAAAGATGGTATGTGTGGTAGCCAATTTGTGCATACGGTATAGAGTTAAGAGTGTGTGTGTACTGTATGTGTCAGACAAAATGCTAACATGACTGGACATGTATTTCTCCCATTTTACAGAGGGCCATGCTCCCTGAAAGATGTGGTCCACATTTAGCACGTATTTAGCCACAGCTATCTGGTTTCACGACACCGGGATGTTACCGCAGCGCTGGCGCCAAGGAGACGGGTCACCGGGGAAGGACACACGACTCAGGAGCTCTGGACGTTGCATTCTCGTAACCAAGGGCCCGGCCAGGGGCCAAGAAGGAGGTTCCTATAAAAACACAGTTGTTATTACAGATGGGGTCCGACAGGGGCCAGAGTGGGGGGAACCAGAGGGGGTCGAGGTGCTATATTGGCCTGTTGCTTGGCGTACTGCGGAGGGAGAGATATAAATAGGATGTTTTGATTCAGGTTTAATTTGGGATGAGTAAACATCCTATGGTCCAGCCACTCAGGGATGTGATGTAAGGAAGGACCCCTGGGTTAAGGTAGGTAGCCTCTGTCCTGCCGGTCACAAACACAGGAAGAATAAGGTGACTGGACAGCCACATGGTAGGCTTAAAATGTAATCAGTCACACACACCATGTGTCATCATATGACCCAGGATTTGTTTACACCTTTGAGTAATACTCCCTTATCAACAGCAGTACCATGGACAGCTCACTGTTCCAACACCTTTCAGTTCTTCTGATCCAAACACGCTTTCATGTCAGTCAACATCATCATTCATCAGACTTTTGATGTTTGTTTACAGACCAGCTCACAATGATGTCATTCAATCTGCAATGACAGCCATGTGGTTTATAACTCAACATCATGAATGTCATTCAATCTGCAACGACAGCCATGTGGTTTATAACTCAACATCATGAATGTCATTCAATCTGCAACGACAGCCATGTGGTTTATAACTCAACATCATGAATGTCATTCAATCTGCAACGACAGCCATGTGGTTTATAACTCAACATCATGAATGTCATTCAATCTGCAACGACAGCCATGTGGTTTATAACTCAACATCATGAATGTCATTCAATCTGCAACGACAGCCATGTGGTTTATAACTCAACATCATGAATGTCATTCAATCTGCAACGACAGCCATGTGGTTTATAACTCAACATCATGAATGTCATTCAAAGCACAGCAATCTAATCTATTTATGTAGTGAGAGGGAATCCAAAAAAGGGAAGGCAGTAGAGTTGACTTCCTGGCAGCTCCTTGTGACATAACGTGCCTGTCCTGCTAGCTGTCATCTGAGCAGCACTGGAAATCTCTCTCCATTGGTGTTCCATCACCACAGACAGCACTTAGCTAACCCCGCCAACTTGCTCATATCCTGGACTTAACGGCAGGCTTCATGGAAGAGATGTGCTGACGTAACCAGAGAGAGGTAGATAGGACGCGAGCTAGGCAGACAGGGAGACAGAGGCAAGGGCACCAGCTGAAATATGAGTCAGCACATAGGACAGAAGAGGAGAGGGGAGAGGGGAGGCGGGATGTGCAATCTAAGCATTGGTTAAAGAGGATCAAAGTTTAGTGCCCATACACAGAGATGTGAGCTAGTGATATGGCTGTTGATCTCAACTCTAAATAGCCTACCAGTTATGCATTGTGCCCATCAACAATAACAAGCTCTAGACTAATTCTTAGTGACAAGAAGAGAGCAGCGGTGTCCGATCCGGTGCTTTTAAAGGGGTTGCATAAGACCTTTAGTGGCCGAGCAGCAGCTTTGATGCGGTGTATGCCCAGTCTTTGTTTATGGAATAGTACTCCAACACAAAGTTCATGTAAGAATCCTCAGGCACAACCAGCAACGTGTAACAAGTGTGTGCAGTATACTGTAATTCTGCACAGTATGTGTGTACAGATGTAGGATCTTCATTTGATCACCCTGTCGCAGGAGAACTTTCCTGCACTGCAAGAAATGTTAAACTTGTTGTGTATGTAAGTTTAAAAGGCTTCTGAAGTTTCCACTTGAAAATTTGAGACTTGACTTTCCCTTATGAAAAATGTACCAATGCCCACAAAAATGTCCATTATTTAGAATCCACATTTCCTTGTTGCTGCAGGATTATTTTCCTGCTGTAGCAAACTGTCTCAAATTAAAATCCTACATGCATGTGCCCAGATTAATATCATCTGAGAGCAGTGTGTCCGCATGGCTGGATCACGGCACCACTAGTCAATAGTCCCGCCCAGGCGAGCGCTGTGTGTGTGTCTGTGCACCTGCACACGAGGGGACAGATGGTCCTACGGCCCAGTGTGTGTGTGTTTGTCCTCTGTAATCTCCCAGAGGGGGTTAATGGAGGCCTGTTGACGGAGGGACGCTGTGGGAGAGACAGGCTAGCTGGATGGCTGGAGCTACATCCTCTCTCTCTCAATCTCTCTCAGCAGCCTAACCAACCTGAAGCACAAACACAGGGCTCAGCAGTCAGCATATCCTTCAAGGAAACGGTTGACTAGATAAAAGAAGCCTGAACAGGAGAGGAGGCTGGCTGGCTGGCTGGCTGGCTGGCTGGCTGCGTGACGCTGAAGAGAAGTGCTGAGCCATCAGGTCTGTCAGAGCTGACTGATGGACTTCATAAAGGCAGAGGAGACAAATGACTGGACTCTGCTCTCCAACAATTCCCTGTCATTCCTAGAACGCCATGCACCAAGCCGATCCATCGATTACCTCAGTTGAGCTTAGTCAGATCTACCACTGTGTTCTCTCCTTCCTGTAGCGATTCACATCCGTCTGCCAGCAGCCCACAGGAACGCAAACCCAGCAGCACATTGCAGGCCATCAATATGCATTACACCGGACTGGAGTATCAGTGCACACGGATCTGTAGTCTAACTACAGCCTTGCTGCTGTATCCTTCCCTTAACTCATTAAACACACATTTTAATTAGAGCGCTGCCTTTAACACTAAGGGAACAAGTATTCCTGGTGTATACCATAGAGCCTGGGTGGGGACTGTAATACCCTGTTAGCTATGCAATAAACTCCTGCCATGTTCATGTTGCCTCTGTAATGAAGCAGGACTATTAGCTCTCCCCTCACCCCTGCTTCTTTCATTCCTTAAATCCAGGGTGTCTCACTTCATCTGTATGTGATGGCATAGGCATCAGCTTTAACTGAGAGAGAGAAATAGAGAGGCTATATGACCATACTCAGAGAGAGAGGAGGGGAGAGGGATCCATTTTCCTGCTGTGCAGCTAGTGACAAAAGGGGGAAAGGAGAGCAGAGAGGGAGAAGGGCAAAGTGGAGGTTTTGCCTACGTAAACAGAAAAAAGTCAGACGGCGAAGATGGTGAGAGGTGGTGCATGAGTTGACTGTCTCTGTGTGTATTCCTGAGGGTGGGAGCAGAGGAAAGGAAGACAGAAAGACAAGAGGGAGGCAGCCGGAGGGGAGGAGAGAGAGATGCACAAGAGGAAGAGAGATCCTGTGCCTGACTGTACCCATAGAAATAATACACCAACAGAACATGCCTGGTTTCTGCTCCACCTCCAGGTAGTGTGTGTGTGTGTGTTTGTGTTTGTGCCAGCTCCACCTCCTACCCTGGGGGTTCTGAGTGACAGGTAGGGTGGGGTCATAACTTCATGTCCCCCAGAAAGGCCCTGAAGCTGGGGCAGATTGATGAATGAAAGACCCCTGCCCCCCCCATCATACACTGGGTTGTAAAGTGCACCCACCACAACAGCTATCAAACCCATCATAGCTTACATCATTTGTGACCCGTTTCAAGAAGCTAGCCGTATGTCGCACGTTATGAGAATGCAATTTATATGTTTTTTAATTAAATGCATTTTTTGGGCAGAAATGCCTTCTGGAACATGTGAACTTTCATGTGTCTTAATAACAAACTTGTATGCCATCTGTAAATACGAATACAAGTGTTCAATTATGAGAATAGTTGCTTTAATCATGGAAAAAGACAGGTACCTTTCTACTAGCCATGATTGGCTGAGATAATGGATGGGCTGGACATGCTGAGAGAAGAGTTTGGATTGGTCTGCCATGTAGCATGCTTCTGTCTATAACATGAGCTGCTCAGTATGTATAGATAATCATTGCTACTGTGACTTTTTTGAAAGATATAACATTAGCCATGAAGAACTGCAAAAGTGTTGCTACTGCTCTCAACAACAATGCTGCCCTGAATTTAGCAGGCACTATCAACAAAGATCAGTGGGAAAAAGTTGTAAAGGACTACTTCCTGCACACGGTCAGTGTGAACCGGAGTGACTTGACACAACGGACCAAACAAGCTGTAGCTAGCTACAAATCAAACGGAAAAGACACGCTGCCGTGAAGCATTCATCCATGTATACAGGTAAGAGTCTAGCTACATTTTCAGTTTTATACATTCTAATTGTTACAGAAAATCATTTTCATTGCAAGTTAAAGTGTACTTTTAGATATCTAGCAAACGTTGCATGTATGATCTGTGTAGTAATATTATCTGTACAGTGAATTCAGAAAGTATTCACACCCCTTGAATTTTCCCACATTTTGTTATGTTACAGCCTTATTATAAAATAGATTTTTTTTTTTAATTAAAAATCCTCAGCAAACTACACACAATACCCCATAATGATTAAGCAGAAAAGGTTTTTAAAAATGTTTGCAAATTTATAAAAAATAAAACCTTATTTACATAAGTATTCAGACCCTTTGCTATGAGACTCGAAATTGAGCCCAGGTGCATCCTGTTTCCATTGATCATCCTTGGAGATGTTTCTACAACTTGATTGGAGTCCACCTGTGGTAAATTCAATTGATTGGACATGATTTGAAAAGGCACACACCTGTCAATATAAGGTCCCACAGTTGACATTGCATGTCAGAGCAAAAAACAAGCCATGAAGTTGAAGGAATTGTGCTTAGAGCACCCAGACAGGATTGTGTCGAGGCACAGATCTGGGGAAGGGTACCAAAAAAAGTCAGCAGCATTGAAGGTCCCCAAGAACACAGTGGCCTCCTTCATTCTTAAATGGAAGAAGTTTTGAACCACCAAGACTCCAAAACTGAGCCATCGGGGGAGAAGGGCCTTGGTCAGGGAGGTGACCAAGAACCCGATGGTCACTCTGACAGAGCTCTAGAGTTCCTCTGTGGGGATGGGAGAAATTTCCAGAAGGACAACCATCTCCGCAGCACTCCACCAATCAGGCCTTTATGGTAGCGTGACAAGCATCACATCTGGAGGAAACCTGGCACCATCCCTACGGTGAAGCATGGTGGTGGCAGAATCATGCTGTGGGGATGTTTTTCAGTGGCATCAACAGGGAGACTAGTCAGGTTTGAGGTAAAGATGAACGGAGCAAAGTACAGAGAGATCCTTGATAAAAACCTGCTCCAGGGCTCTAAGGACCTCAGACTGGGGCGAAGGTTCACCTTCTAAGCACACAGCCAAGACAATGCAGGAGTGGCTTCACCACAGCCAGAGCCCGGACTTAAACCTGATCGAACATCTCTGGAGAGACCTGAAAATAGCTGAGCAGCAACGCTTGCAGTCCAACCTGACAGAGCTTGAGAGGATCTGCAGAGAAGAATGGGAGAAACTCCAAAAATACAGGTGTGCCAAGCTTGTAGTGTCATACCCAAGAAGACTCGAGGCTGTAATCGTAGCCAAAGGTGTAAAAACAAAGTACTGAGTAAAAGGTCTAAATACTTATGTAAATACACAAATATGCAAGTAACCATTTCACTGTACCGTTTATACCTTCTGTATCCTGTGCATATGACAAATAAACATTGATTTGATTTGATATAGTGTGTGTTTACCAGAGCCAGTAATGTGAAGAACAACATGACCTGCACCAAAGTCAAATTAGGATATAGGCCAACTACTACTTTCACCACTTTTAGTCTTGAAATCTTTGGTTGTTTACTACACTACCTTACTCACTCTGTTTAGCACATGGCCTCACATGTGAATCCTTAAAGAAATGGGTGGGGTTTAAGAGGGTGTGAACGATGCTGAATAGGTGTAGATAAACAAGAGATCTACAGTAGGTGTGCCAAAACATTCAATGTCCATTTTCTCAAAAGTAGGGTTACAAGTTTATCAACTTTCAAAACAGAATTACCTTCCCATTGTTCCTCAACTGCAGTGTATGATATACCATTTTGTAGCTCTGAGTCTCTACTTTTATCTAATGTAAAAAACATAATTTCAAATGTTGCTACATGAAACAGAATTGAGGCAGTCGGTCACAATTATTTTTGTTAGCCTACAGCAAAGGGAAGATGCCATACTGACACCAGAAATGACTCATCACTAGGCTAAACCCTACAATCTCAGAGCAAGGCTGTTGCTGAAAAACCTTGAGAAAGCTCAGAATAAACAACTTTCTGGGTTTTTAGAAAGGAGGAGTGACCACATTCAGAGCCCCCGTTCATTTTCAGAAGGACACAATTTTTTGTCCACGAGGTCATTGGTTCTGTTGAATTACGTCAGTTGGAGACAATTTAGATTTGAGAAATGGTTCATTCATAGACTGAGACCGGCAAAGCTTGTTAATCTCTGTCATTTGAGACGTGAAAACTTTCAAGAGCATTATATACAGTTGATGTCGGAAGTTTACATGCACCTTAGCCAAATCCATTTAAACTCAGTTTTTCACAATTCCTGACATTTAATCCTAGTAAAAAATCCCTATCTTAGGTCAGTTAGGATCACCACTTTATTTTAAGAATGTGAATTAACAGAATAATAGTAATATAGTAAAATAGTAATATATTCACAATACTTTTCCTGCCTCTTGATGCCATCTATTTTGTGAAGTGCACCAGTCCCTCCTGCAGCAAAGCACCCCCACAACATGATGCTGCCACCCCCGTGCTTCGCGGTTGGGATGATGTTCTTCGGCTTGCAAGCCTCCCCCTTTTTCCTCAAACATAACGATGGTCATTATGGCCAAACAGTTCTATTTTTGTTTCATCAGACCAGAGGACATTTCTCCAAAAAGTACGATCAGGTCATGTGAAGTTGCAAACCGTAGTCTGTCTTTTTTATGGCGGTTGTGGAGCAGTGGCTTCTTCCTTGCTGAGCGGCCTTTCATGTTATGTCGATATAGGACATATTTTACTGTGAATAGGTACTTTTGTACCTGTTTCTTCAAGTATATTCACAAGGTCCTTTGCTGTAGTTCTGGGATTGATTTGCACTTTTCGCACCAAAGTACATTCATCTCTAGGAGACAGAACACGTCTCCTTCCTGAGCGGTATGACGGCTGCATGGTCCCATGGTGTTTATACTTGGGTACTATTGTTTGTACAGATGAACGTGGTACCTTCAGGCGTTTGGAAATTGCTCCCAAGGATAAACCAGACTTGTGGAGGTCTACAATTTTTTTTCTGAGGTCTTGGCTGATTTCTTTTGATTTTCCAATGATGTCAAGCAAAGAGGCACTGAATTTGAAGGTAGGCCTCAAAATACATCCACAGGTACACTTACAATTGACTCAAATTATGTCAATGAGCCTATCAGAAGCTTCTAAAGCCATGACATAATTTTCTGGACTTTCCCAAACTGTTTAAAGGCACAGTCAACTTAGTGTATGTAAACCTCTGACCCACTGGAATTGTGATACAGTGAATTATAAGTGAAATATTCTGTCTGTAATCAATTGTTGAAAAAATGACTTATGTCATGCACAAAGTAGATGTCCTAAGCGACTTGCAAAATATATAGTTTGTTAACAAGAAATGTGTGGAGTGGTTGAAAAATGGGTTTTAAAGACTCCAACCTAAGTGTATGTAACCTTCCGACTTCAACTGTATTATTCATAAAAATAATATTCAACATTTCTTGAATTCTTTGAGAAGCCACGTGGAGGACCTAAATCTTAGAAAGTGAAACAAGATGAGGGCGTGCATCTCGTGCGCTGAAAACCACCACAACTCTTTTTAGCCAACATGCAGAAGCATACTAACTAGGCCTAATACCGTGCCATTTGGCCTCCCAGTCCAAACCAAATACCAGCGCCATCTTTCCCACTTCATCTCCAGCTGGGTATTAGTAACCCTATTTTTAGAGTCTAGCTTTTGCAATAAAATGTTGTGCCTTTCTCCAAGCAATGTCACTGAAAGAGACCATGACGATGATGATGCCTATAAACCCCCAAAGCACTTCCGCCTAAAAAATGTCAAGACATTCTAAATGCATGACAATGGGCCTCAGGTTCTCGTCACGGTATCTCTGTGCATTAAAATTGCCATCGATAAAATGCAATTGTGTTCATTGTCCGTAGCTTATGCCTGCCCATACCATAACCCCACTGCCACCATGGGGCACTCTGTACGGCCTCACAACACTGACATCAGCAAACCGCACGCCCACACGACATCATACACGTGGTCTGCGGTTGTGAGGCCAGTTGGACACACTGCCAAATTCTCTAAAACGACATTGGTTAATTTCTTATGGTAGAAATGAACATGAAATTATCTGCCAACAGCTCTGGTGGAAACTCCTGCAGTCAGCATGCCAATTGCACACTCCCTCAAAACTTGAGACATCTGTGGCATTGTGTTGTGTGACAAAACTGTACATTTTAGAGTGGTCGTTTATTGTCCCCAGCACAAGGGGTACCTGTGTAATGATCATGCTGTTGAATCAGTTTCTTGATTACCACACCTGTCAGGTGGATGGATTATCTTGGCAAAGGAGAAATGCTCACTAACAGTGATGTAAACAAATGTGTGCACAAAATTGGAGCGAAATAAGCCTTTTGTGAGTATGGAAAGTTCATATGATCTTGTATTTCAGCTCATGAAACATGGGACCAACACTTTAAAAGTTGCGTTCATATTTTTGTTCGGTGTCTTATCAAACATTCAGCTGGACCCTAACCCAGCGAGTGTCCTGCTGCGATAGATTATTCTTCCTATGCGTTCTTCCTCCTCAGAGGGGTATCATTTAACACAGTGAAAAGAAGGCTGTGTGTCTGGAGAAAAGACCTGCGACACGGGCGTCTGGTCTCTCATCCTGTCTGTCAGACGATTGGCTTTCCAGGCCGATCCTCTCTAAGGGAACACAGAATTAAGCTGGCATGGAGACTGGCACGGACACTTCCTGTGTGTCATCTCAGTCACATGTTCAAATCAGGGAATAATTCAGAAAAGATGTGACACTGAACGACAAGACAATCCATTTAAAGAGGAATATGAAGTGTGTGTAATCCATTGAGAGATGCTAACCTGGTTGTGTCTCCACTCATCATAATCAGCTTTGCACACACTAGTCTCCCAATTCAGGATTTCCCTCTAAACTCTTCAAAATGAATCAAATCTCAGATCGGTTCAGGGTGGAAGAATATCCTATTAGAAATGCATGGATGGCGTCTTTATCTACACGGGTGGCGAATTCACTGACTTCTCTTGAATGTTACCAAAATATCCACAGAAACAATGTAGCCTACATTAGCAGCAGTACCTTGAAACACTGTGTCACTGTGGAATTCCCTTATTGTTTTCAGTTAGCTAGAGAAACATTGACTGTAAAATGTACTTGAGATGCATCCAGGGAATAAAGAGATGAAGAGCTGATTTGAAAGTGCACACAGTGGAGAATGGCCAAACTGACAGAGAAGTGCTAAGGGCTGCCAGAGAGAGAAAAGGGAAAGTTTAGTTTCCCTGCAAACCCTAAAGGAGGTGGGAGGAGCTGGATGTTGGGTGAATATAATCAAGCCTTCTTTTAGAAGACAGTGTTTAGAGCCATCCCCTTCACACTGCTAGAAGGGAAAACAAACCATACACAACCAATCACAGACACACATTCCTCTTCCTCCACCCACACTAGCCTGTATAAGGGCGGTGACGATGGACAGTGTGTGTACCAGGCATGGACTGACAGTCAGTCAGACAAGCTGCGTTCTGTCATTTCATCGCCTCTAGATTAGGGGGGTCCACTAATTACAAAGAGCAGCGCTGGAGGCTGCAGAAAGGCTCAACTACAAGTCTACTGACTAATCCATACATGAACTGGACCTCTTCCTGTCTGACACCCCCAGCCCTGTCATGCTCCCCTAAACTACAGAACAGATTCAGAACAGTTGGGGGCCTCCGGTTTATTTCAGAAATCCTACTAATAACATGAGATTATGTACAAAGAGCAGTTTTACAAGAGCCATTAAATGAGGTGTTAATCAAGTTGGGATTACGTTCCTTGAAAGGGTCCAGGGTTGGTGTAAGAGGGTTCTGTTTTGATGAAAGGATTATTTATGGGAAACGGTGTTCTGCGGTAACAGCACCATGTAAACAACAGAATGTAACAGAATATTAACATGCACGGTGGAATAGCTAAATGGCGACTCCAGGTTGGCATGCAAGCTAGTACAGTATCTTATTGTCCTTCGCAATTGTTGTTGGTTGATCTGAGTTACTGTTCCTTAAGGTGGTAATTTATGCATTCTCTCCTACAACCGCATATTTAGTCAGAAGAATAGGTGTTAATGCCAGCAGTGCAGAGATAGGAGCCAACAAACGCCTATAACACATGACAATGTCTGTGCTCACTCACGTAGCCCGAAAGACACAAAATATTCTAAACTGTACAGAGCCACCTTAACAACAGGTCTGTTCGATTCCCTCCACAGTGGTACCATAACAGCAGTCCCAGACTGGAAAGCATTAGGGACACCTTTCCCTTTGTTAATGCTGATGTCCAAGTCATCGTTGGGTCACATGTGGTGCATAAAAACCACGTCGCCAAAGCCGTCTCTCTGTGAAGACGAGGGAGGAAGATGGAGCTGGGTTCAGCAGCTGAACAATGATAAGACACTCACTCACACGCCGACAGGCAAATCAAATCCAATCAAATTAGAATTTGTCACGTGCGCCGAATACAACGGGTGTAGACTTTACTGTGAGATTCTTGCTTATGAGTTAAAAAATAATAAAAAGAAAAATAGTAACACAAGAGGAATAAAATACACAAGAATAAAGCTATATACAGGTAGTGTCACGTTCCTGACCTGTTTTCCTTTGTTATGTATTTGTTTAAGTTGGTCAGGGCGTGAGTTGGGTGGGTTGGTCGAGGTTTGTTTTTCTATGTTGGGATTTTGTGTTTGGCCTGGTATGATTCTCAATCAGAGACAGGTGTGTATCGTTTGTCTCTGATTGAGAGTCATACTAAGGCAGCCAGGGTTTCACTGGTGTTTTGTGGGTGTTTGTTTCCTGTGTCAGTGTTTGGGCCACACAGGACTGTTTTCAGGTTAGTCACGTTTGTAGAGTTTCGTAGTGTATGTTGTTTGGTCATTAAAGCATGAATACCTACTACTCCGCATCTTGGTCCAATCCATGCTCCTCCTCGTCTGAGGAGGAGAACGACTACGACAACCTTAACAGGTAGTAGCAGTACCAGGTCAATGTGCAAGGTTACGAGGTATTTTAGGTAGATATATGCATCAAGGCAGGGTAAAGTGACTAGAATAGATCAAAATAAGAGTAAAATAAAGAATGGAATAGCAGCAGCATATGATTAGTGTAAAAGTGTGTGTGTGTGTGCGTGTGTGTTGTGTCGGTATGCGTGTGTGTGTATATGTGGATGTGTGTGGGTTTTGTGTGAGAGTGTCAGTGTAGTGTGTGTGAGTGTGTATACAGTGTGTAGATGTATATAGAGTCAGTGCAAGATAGGGTCAATGTAGATATTCCGGGTAACCATTTAATGAACTATTTAGCAGTCTTAAGGCTTTGGGGTAGAAGCTGTCTCGGAGCCTGTTGGTCCGGGCAGGAGCAGAGAGAACAGTCTATGGCTCGGGTGGTTGGAGTCTTTGGAAATTTTCCGGGCCTTCCTCTGACTGCCTGATATAGAGATCCTGGATGGCAGGGAGCTCGGCCCCCGTGATGTACTGGGCTGTCCACGTCACCCTCTGTAGCACTTTGCGGTCGAGGGCGGTGCATTTGCCATACCAAGCAGTGATGCAGCCAGTCAAGATGCTCTCAATGGTGCAGCTATAGAAATGTTTGAGGATCCGAAGGCCCATGCCAAATCAGGCACTGAGCCCTGGTCCCAGTGGAGAAACCAACTAGCCCAATTCATCCATATCTAAGACAGAGGCTCCGAGAGAGTGAGCGATTGAGCAGAAGAGCCAGAGGACAAAGGCACGCTGCTTATTTATTACACTAATAAAGCTAACCGCACTAGCTAGCTACTGTGTGTTCGCGCACTGCTACCGGAATGGCTGATATACTAGCTAGCAGCTAGCATGCAGCCCTAACCTCACAGCGGGATTACCATATGAAAGCAGGGCTGATTGAAAAACAAATAACTCAAATCAAATCAAATTTTATTAGTCACATGCGCCGAATACAACAGGTGTAGACCTTAGAGTGAAATGCTTACTTACGAGCCGCTAACCAACAGGGCAGTTTAAGATAAGAATAACAGATAAAAGTAACAAGTAATTAAAGAGCAGCAGTAAAAAATAACATTATATACAGGGGGGTGCCGGTACAGGGTCAATGTGCGGGGGCACCGGTTAGTTGAGGTAGTATATACATGTAGGTAGAGTTATTAAAGTGACTACGCAAAGATGACAACAGAGTGTGTCATAGAGATTGCATCATCTGTGGATCTGTTGGGGCGGTATGCAAATTGGAGTGGGTCTAGGGTTTCTGGCATGATGGTGTTGATGTGAGCCATGACCAGCCTTTCAAAGTACTTCGTGGCTACAAATACCCTTCCGCTTATGCATGAGTAGCCAGGGATTATAGGCTCATGCAAATACTTAGGATGTGTCTATCTGCTATTAAGCCTAACCTTTACCAAATAGCCTAGCCTAGCCTAAATACATGAGACTGGATCCAATAACAGTAACGATTTGGCATAGACAAAACAAGAATCTTGATAACATTGCTGACTTTTTGAACTCCAAGTAGCTAGATTCTAATTTCCAAGACTAAACCAGTGGGAAATGTTCTATTCTGGTACACAATTTCTAACCTTGCTAACTTGAGTGAAGGACAGTCCTTGCCAAGGCTTTGTGTGGCCTGCCCTGCCTCAACCCATCATTAGTGAGATGGGATAGGAGCAGCTGGTTTAGCTGCCGTGTTAGGGACTAGAGGGTTGACAGGGGCAGGGATCTGGGGGCCCAGCCTAACACAATTACCCCCCTCACAGTCAAACATTAATGAGATGAGCCCCAACTGGCCGAGCGTGCCTGGGATGGTGCAAATCTACACTAAAACTAATTTTACCACTTAGGTCCCTCCTGGGAGGTGGAAACTAGGCTCGGATCAGCAAGAGATTTGCTCCAAAATGGCTCCAACCTCCTAGAAACTGGGATTCTAGACAGCTAATCTACATGGATGGTTGAGCCGCCTAAATGCATTAGACACCATTAAAAGCACAGAGGGAACTGGGGACAATGGTTCCAAAATTCCCTCCAAAATGTGAGCCTATCCTGGGCCTACCTTCTAAAGAAATGGAATTGGTCATACAAGGGCTTGCAAGAGTGGGGGACTATGAAGAATGGAACATAGACATGTTGAGCTATAGACCTGACACCCACTATTAATACACAGGGTTGAGTGTTGAGTGTAAAGCCTTCGTGATGGAGGAAGTGCTGAGCACTTCATCAATACGTATGAAAGCTCTCTAGTATTAATGGCGTGCTCAGGAGAATGACAAGCATCCTTCCTACATGTCTTGGGCCACATCTGTATTTATTGCAGGCCCATAAGTCACTGGGCTCAGCTAAGGTTGCCTCTCCAAACCGCTGTCTTCTCCATGGTAACCTAACACCCCGATAATTGCCTGGGCTCGAACTGCATTACGTAAAGCACTCCATTGATCTCGATGTCTCTGCAGGGCAAAAATCAGAATCTGAGAGCCTGGCGGTGTACATACACAGCCTATAGTGACCTCGGGACTGTGGAGAAGGATGGTAGCTGGAACTGCAGCATGGAATCCTACTACACTATCCATGTCACGCCACAAACAACTGCTGGTCTGATATCAGGAGGACCTTCACTTGGTCTTGACTAAGATGTTAACCCTTCATGGAGCAGTAAACCCTGGCTGAACATTTCTCCAGACATTCATTGGAGTCATTGGAGACGTCAACAGGAAACAGACTGTAGACATGAATAAAAATCACTCTGTTCACCCGATATGTTCTCCTCTCACCATCCCCCCACATCTCCACCAAAGCCCCCCAATCAAAAGCTTTACAGCCTGCTACTCCAACCGTCTGACGGGCCTGTTTTACCCAAAACCACTGTGGTGAAGTCATAAGACACCCCAGAGGTAATTATGAGGAGGCTTGGTGCTGTCAGGGCCAGGTATAATTAGAGAGTAGGGTCATGGGGCGGCATGGTTCCAAACTGGAGGAATTTCCTCCTTGTTCAAGGTCACAAGCGGAGAGAGCTAATTTAGAAACGGGGAGATTCTATAGAAGGGCTCCTGGATTCTCAATAGGTCTGGAAAACTGTGTCGTTCGTTACAGGTTGGTTGATTCAGAAAGACGATGCATCAAATACTTAGCTCAATGCAATATAACTGAAGAGCAAAGACAGAAAGGATTGGGATTGGATCGTTTTGTGGAAAACCAGGTCCCCCAGAGAGTTTGAGAGAGGGTTATCCGACACACAACCGGATACAGAGATTACATCTAGGGACAGGAAGACACAACCATAACTGATATATCTTGCATACAAATGCAGGTCTCAAAAACCTGATGACTTCACACAATCAGGAAAGAGGGCGCACCATTACACCAATGTCCAATGTGCCTAGTAACTCACCAGACAGGGACTTTCATCACAGTTCTCTTACATTACCCCAGTGTGAACACGTTCCATCTCTGCACTTATACTGGGAGGCATTGAATCATGGATGCAAAGCATTGAATCATGGATGTAAATATCCAAGCCTGCCAGCGCTAATACTAGAACACACTAAATGTAATTCTAAACTTTTCAGGGCACAGATGAGCGCATGTGTGTGCAACCCTGAATACAGAACTAGCAACAGCTGACTTCATGCATCAATCAGATGGCTCCGAGCGGGCTGCTGTAGACACACAGCCTAGCATGCTGGCTGGGATGGATGACCTATATTTACATGAATATTATGTCTGGAGTTCTGAGGCTGGACAGAGTTCACTGGCCCCTTTTAGCTGAGCCTGTGTTTTGGCTACTAGGTTACACCCATTGGTCGATGGCATCGGTGTCTCTCCATCAGAGGTCACTGTTGTTGGGATATGGGACAGAAACCAGGGGAAAAGCAGTGACCTGGATGCAGCAATGTCCCCCAGCCGAAGGCCACCCATCCACTGTATCCTACCTCCTAATGAACCGGAATCAGGCCGAGAATAGTTACTAAAGGCACAACATTTAAACACACAAAAAGCAGGCGTGTTATATAAGTATGCGTTGCGATGATGACGTTGTTAACCCTATCAGTCCCGAGACCCAAGCAAAAATCGACTTTTCATTTATCTGCATGTTCAGCCCTTTATATTTAGCCTCACACCGAAGTCTTTTCTTTTCAGGACAACAAGGGTTACAAGTAGAACACAAAACAATGTGGCATAAATAGTTTCGCATTCAAGAGTTTTATTGACAAATGTCAACAGCAACAAAAAGTTCTGCCAAAGCAAAAACCGGATCAAAATGAATTCATATGAACGCTGTAAGTACAGAAATAGTTTTCTCACTGGGAAATGAATATCCAACTAGTCAGTAAAAACTGTGTGGAGTTTGTGACAGCAACTACAGTGTGTGAGCTTATTACTGTATTATAGACACTATGTCCTGGGATTTACTGTGTAGAAGAACCCCTTTCCTTCTAATGACTAATGTAGCTGGTGAGCGTCACAGAGCTAAACATGTACGTGTTCGTAAGAGTCCTAGCTTTCCATAGATCAATTTTAACAGTTTATAGCTCAAATCATTTGGACTCTAGAGACATTTTTGTAAAAAGGCCTGGCCCCGTGCACCTTGTCTCACAAGCACCCCTCTAGCTCAGCCTCCGTCTATCACTCAGACTAATGTATCTACGGATGCAGAAGAAATAGACCAATCCAATGGTGCAACCCATTAGTCTGTAGCTCAAACACACAATGTTTAAAAGGGGTGAGAAGTCCAAACCGTGCCAGGGTTACGGTGGGACTCATTGGGTTAAAAGGGGATGGAAATAGAGCTGTTTGTGTCGGGGGAGACAGAAAGAGCTGAGGAGTGCACAAGATAGCAATCTCTTGATAGGGGGTACTGAGGGGGTATACTGTCAGTACGTTTTGATTGGATTTGTGTAAAACCAGATTGTTCCGTCATATGGGGAGGAAGAGATGATAAGCCAATTGTAAACTGTAGGCTTGATGCAGTGATTATGCAGTGGCTCCCGGAATAGAATCCTCCCTTTGTGTGGATTACAGCCACAGTCTGCACAGAATATCTCCTCCAGAAGCCAAGTGTTTGGAGTAGAAACACCAACGTTGCATAAATACCACATTTGAACCGCAGCTATACATTGATATTAGAACAAGGAGATTAGTTGTGTAGAAAGACAGATTTACCAGAAGCTCAAATGCCAGCGCACTGATATGAGGTGGAAA
Organism: Salvelinus fontinalis; assembly: GCF_029448725.1. Classification (NCBI taxonomy): domain Eukaryota; kingdom Metazoa; phylum Chordata; class Actinopteri; order Salmoniformes; family Salmonidae; genus Salvelinus; species Salvelinus fontinalis. The sequence goes on from NC_074684.1 coordinate 20,881,993, forward strand.
TGTGTACAATGCAGGAGATCCAGCAAACGGGGGGGTTAATAGCGAAAAGGTATCTTTCAAAATGTTGAGTCCAATGTCCTAACAAAACAAACAGGAAAAACAGAGAATTCAATCATCCCTTAATGGCTAGACCTTTGTTTTACATGAATCCTTTTACAGGCACACAGAGCCCAGTGGATTAGCCACTTGAGCCTACAACGCGAACATAATCTATCCTTATCTTGCCTCTGTCCGTCTGTAGTTAGCCTAGCTACAGTATGTAGTCATGCTATAGGGTGGTCACAGTCTCCTCGTAATGTGGTGACGATAGCAGAGCTCCTGATCTATCCACTTAGACATTACAGCCATTGTCATGGCAGAGTCACCCTAATTCTGATTCCAGCACTCTCTCTGCCTGTAACGATTCACATCCCCGGTTGTTACGGCATTCAGTAAGGAGGGTTTACAAGAATACACAAAGAAAACAATTCACTATTTGTGGTTTAAAATAGGCAGGATACAAGAGCCAGTACAGGTCATCCTGAAAGTCAAGTCGATGTTATGCCACGTTCTCCTAACACGTCAGCCAGCCTGGGAGAATGAAAGAGTAGCAGCAGAGATGGAAAAGTGAGAGGAGAACTGCGTCTGACCTTGTTTCTGGGCATCTGCGGTGCCTGATAGGCTCCGGAACTGAAGATATTGAGATCAATTAAAAGCAGAGCTGCTGCAATCAATGGGAGTCTGACAGGTCCGGTGCTCATCAGACGGCCGGGAGGGAGGGGGGCTCAGTATTAGTTAGCTCCCCACACACACACACACAGACAGGCAGGCTGGCAGACAGGGGCATCAGAGCAGCTCCAGATCCAGCCAGGCTCCAGAGAGTGACTGACTGTGTGCCCTAGCCCGGCCCAGTGCCTCTGGCACGGGGGGAGGATGGAGAAGGACGGGGTGCCAAATGCTGGGTGCTGAAATAGTAGGCCAGCTGGGTGTTTCCGCAGGTGAGGACACACAGAACGTTGGCGCCAAGGGCACCAATCATCGCCACGGGCAACAATCATCGCCAAGGGCACCAATTAGGAACTGTTGACTGCTCGTGTCTTAATTAACTAGGAGGGTTCCCACGGTAACGGCACTTCCTTTGGGTGTGTGCTGTCTGTGTACAGTCGAGTGGGACACAGAGGTCTCTAAATCGAAGACTCTGCTCTGCTATTGGGAGAGTCACTCTCCTATTCACTTTTATCCACATCTCTCACAAAGCAGTGACATTAACCAGCGTCTGAAGCTCTCTGTGTGTGAGCTCCTAAAGAAATACAAAACTATTCTGTGAGCTTGTTTAAATGATCCTAACAAAACAAGGCCTTAAACTGATCTCCCCAGCGCAGCCCACAAAATGTCTCAGTGACCTGAATGTAGAGTATTTGTTTGAGCAGCCCTGGGCCTGAGGCACTGTGGCTGGCCAGCTGTTAATGGTTATAGTGGTTATAGGGGCTTGATGGCCGGGCCAGAGAGCCCCAGTCCCAGCTCCCAAGGGAAGGGAGATGGTAGAAGGGTCTGCCCGGGTCCTGACATCTGGCCCTGTGAAGGTTACAAGAGTGGAGAGCCGACAACACCCTCTGATCTGGCCAAGCCACAACACCAAACAGGGCAGGGCTTTGAAGTGTGGCTACTAGAAACTAGTAGTCCAAGATGGACTTGTTTATAGGCAAACGTTTTCCACAGTCCTCTTGTATGTTCAAGTTGGACTGTAAGGACTACGATGTAGGATGCAGTAAGACAGGGAGTAATCAATCCAAATGTAAGAGCTGCAGTCATGACTATTGGAAAGAATACATATAACTGTAGCTAGAAACTAGGATGAGAGACAGGGATGGTAAAGAAACTGTGTCCCAAACCATTAAATTGGGGTGGTTTTAGAGTCTCCCCTAAATCTCAGTTTAATTCCTTCCAGTTATCCAGACAGTTTAGCCACATTACTGCCAAAAGTACATTACTTTGGTTTCCATTTCTGTTATCATTATTTCCTTCAGAAACACCTTATCCGGGACAACACTGTGGAGAGAGTTGAACTAGTTTCCATAGCTTCAGAACTATTCATTTATATAACAGCAGAATCTTAGCAAGAGGATGAAGTGAAGTAAGATTATCTCTCTCTCTCTGTGTTGCTAATAATGATATGTTTGTGCTGTATAAGAGTGTTGTGGAGGGGTGAACCTCCTTTCTGTGCCAGTCCTTACCTTCCGCACTGTCAGAGCAGGACGTGCCGATGCCCGTGTCACCACTGTCGGAGGCCGTGCTGTGGCGTCGTCCTCGGTTACTGTTACCGGGGGCCGAGGAGGTACCCTGCCATGGCGACTCACACCCCGGGACCCATCCAGGAGAGCTGGTGCTGGAACCTAAAAAGCATGACCCCCGGTCAGGGAGGGAGGCATTTCTTAGTAACACCCTCTGTTTACTACGCTGTAATAGTCTGTTTCAGTCCCAACAAAGGTCAAACTGTCAAACTACCTTAACAATCCTGTGTTTTCATAACAGATAAAAGGAATTAGCCTACCACCCAGGGTAGCCTAACAGCGAACTCTAACCCAATGTCTTCCTGGTTACTCAGACTGGGAGAACATTTAGCCAATGAATGTTGTCTTGGTGGGTTACCTTATCTCTAGCAGATCGGGATTGTTTGATGATTATTAGAGAAAAGAGAATCTGCACAGCTGGAGACCCTAATAACAGCTGCTTAGCTCTGCTGGCGTATGTTTTGGTTACAGACTACATTACTGTTGCTCTACACCCCATCCCCCATCTAGTAAACACACAACTGCTAACTGGTTGCCAAAAAACAGACCCTGCTGTCTGAAGTCCGGTTGTACGTTTCAACTAGGATAGATCTACATTTCTCTTAATTACAGTCAATGTAATTGTGTTACACAGTCAGATATGGAGATACCTTTTTCCTCCTGCTATATTCAGCTTTTACAGATAGTGTGCTTGGCCCTAGTCTAGTGCTAAACTACACCAATCCATTACTGTGAAAACCAGTCACTCGCCCATTATAATAACAGTCCTCCTCTAGTGAAAACAAGCCCTCTCCCAGGCACATGGAAATGAAAGCAGAGTCTACACAATATTTCCTGAATAATTTCAGATGACAGGAGGGATTTTTGGTTTCAGATTCCTAGGGGTCATTCAGGCATTTGCCCTTGTCACATTCAGCAACAGTAATGTGTGCATAGGTAATGACTCAGGTCAGGTTGGACAAGGTGAGGACCAGGTGAGTCTCAAACACACTGTGGTGCATCCCAACAGTCCATCTCTGTCTCTACACACTGCGGTAGCCATATGTCCTCTATCAGCGAATTCTATTCTGACTGTGTAATCCGCTAAGACATGAGTCATTAAAGCTGTCCTATTTTGTGGCAGAAGAAGGCAGCAGGTTGAAGGGGGTTCAGCTCAGATGTGATGTGTAATGTTGCTCCACAACATGGAGAGGTGACCGTCCTACTGTCCTCCTGCTCTACTGCGACCATCACAAAGACACCGGGCTGAGGCACTCCAAAATACAATTTCAAAACATCTATCAAAATTGTACTTCAGAAGAGCAGAAATAATATTTCAGAGCAGACTGCAGGGCTTGACATTAACGCTTGTCCGCTTGCCCAGGGCAAGTACAAATAATTGATGGCCAAGCAGACTATAGATTAAGTTTTGCGAATGGACAAGTAAATAAAATCACAATATCAAACAATTAGGCTACTCCGATCAGAAGTGGATCAAACTGTCCTCCCAATCTCTGCAGAGCGCATTGGAGTATCAGTATTTAGGCCTGCATTGACAGGCACGAACTGTCTTTCAATCATGCAGTCTTGAGATGGGTTTTTTAGATCAAAGTGAGCCTTGCTACGTGCGCACATTTATTGATATTCATTGCAAGTTTAGTGAGTATCTTGCCCAGTTATAGCTCATTTTTGGTCAGCAATGAAAATCTTGGAAAAGTATTTTGTGCTAGAGTGGGATGGAACAAGGAAATCCCGGCCGGCCAAACCCTCCCCTAACTCGGACGACAGTGGGCCAATTGTGTACCACCTCATGTGTCTCCCGGTAACGGCCGGCTGTGATACAGCCTGGGATCGAACCCGGGTCTGTAGTGGTGCCTCAAGCACTGAGATCCAGTGCCTTAGACCGCTGCGCCACTCAGGAGGCCCTCATGACAACATGTTAGTTGGCTAATTGCTTTGAACTTGGGCTGAGTAGTTTTTGTTAACGACGTGTAGTATTATTACATAGTTGTAAGAGACAACGAGGAGGGGGTATGTTGGCCCGCTTTAGAGGATATAACGTTAGCTAGTAGGATAGCTAACTATGAATCTGGCCACATTACATACTTAGCTATAATAACTGACAACGCAGATAGCCGTCACTGACTCATTGCTCAACAGAAGAGGACGCGCAGTGTGGTACATTCATCATCATATAATTATAGTGACATAATGTAGCAAGCTATATCAACATGTTACAATGTAGACATCTATCGAATCTCAGTCCAGAAACAGAAATCGCTATCAGGACGAGCAGAACGCTAAATCCCCCGATGATGAAAAAACTCTGCTCTCTCTGCAACCTGCATTATTTTGTCATGAACAATTAATTAATAGTCATCTATTCAGGAATTTCCGTTACAATGTCGCATCAACAACGATGCTTCATCATAGCATTATCAAGAAACATAAGATGCCCCAGGAGAGGGCTACTACAGCTAGCTAGAGAGCTAGCTGAATCCGCAGAAACCCTTCTGTATCCATCAGTTTAGCATCAGCTAGCTAGAAGCTTGTGAAGACGTTCACCGATATGAGCTTGAGCAAGGCTCTAGTCTGTTCAGACATTATTGCTAAGAAAATATCAACACAGGGGTTTTATTCTTCTATAAAATCGAAATAGTAAGATCTTACCTGTTTTAAAAGTATCAAATCCATCCTCAAATTCGTTTCTCCCCCACATTATGACTGATTGTATGCGCCCGATCGCAGTGAAACTCCGAGGGTAGAGCAAAACGTGATCACACAAAGGTGGAGAGAATTCCTCAAGAACTTGCCATGATTACATTGCGCGAAAGGACATTCATAGCTTTAAAACTTAAACTTAACGGTTATTTATAACATGTCTTCTGCCCAAAACGAGCTCCATAAATCGAAAATCTGGGTAAAGTTGACTGAAGAACTAACTACTATTAAATCGATGGCAACAGCAATGCATGCAAGGATGTGATCTCACTGAATGCGTGCCACAGCTCCTTGCGAAAGGCTCAATCTGGGTTTAGTCTCCTCCCCCTCAAACAGTGCTGAGACCACTGCAGCTAGGCAATGGTTGAGTGCTATACCTCAGTGGTTGAGTGCACTGCATTGGCGACCCTAAACATAGCCAACCGGGCATGATATAGTTCTCACATTCTGAGAAACGTTTCATTGTGTAGCTTTTTGGCCTTTTGTTTTTGAGCTGCTGTATGTAGTCAAAGGAAAAATGCCACAGCCTGACATTCAGCAGTCTTCGTGAAGTTTCAGCCCATAGGTAAGCATCATGCAAAAATTGTGACGTTTCTTGGCCCGCTATCACTTGTGTATTCTTTATTTATCAAGGTGGCGTGTATTCATGGCTGCCAAGGGAAGCCAGGGTTCCGCCCAAAAATGACTAAGATATAAAACAAAATCATTTAACTTCCATCTCTCTGTGTTTCATAATTGTTCTTAAATTGGCAAGAGGCTGAACCTATCTCAGCGGAGCGCGCCGTGTGAACATCCGATCGAGCAAAACAGCGCCCCTCTGTCTGCATGTAAAGCCCATTTTCTGATGCTGTCTGGTCTAAAATAGTATGATATTGTGGCTGTCTGTAGCATTGAATGCAAGGGAAGACAGCAAGCATGTGGCCTCCCTTGATAAAAAAATATACAATAATAGCCAATAAGTGTTGAGCTAATCTGAGTTCCACTGTGAATGGTCCTGGAGCACCAAAAAAATAAAAACTGTCAAGGGAAGCCAGTTTGGATTTGGCTTCACACCAATCACATCACATCAAGCCAAATGTCATTGACAGAAAAAAACTTGAATTGTTGCGTCTTCTGTTGTTGTGTTGTTGTCTTCCGGTGGCTAGCAAGCTAGCAAAAATTGTCCCTTTCCTAAATTAGCCATGGATGGAGGTAGTGATTTGGACATGTGGTTTTACTTAATTCTCCGTACTGGCCAATGATTGTAACGGCGATTCCGAAACAACCATAAATACATATATTGTGCCTCTGGCCTGAGAGGATGGAAGTTCAATATGTAGCTAGTTGTAGTAGGCTAATGTTAACTTTGGATACACAGTCCAACGTGTAATTAATAACTTCACAATGCTCAAAGGGCTATTCAATGTATGCTTTTTTTTTTACCCAGCTTCCAATAGGTGCCATTCTTTGCGAGACATTGGAAAATCTCCCTGGTCTTTGTGGCTGAATCTGTGTTTGAAATTCACTGTTCGACAGAGGGACCTTACAGATAATTGTATATGTGGGGTACAGAGATGAGGTAGTCATTCAAAATCCTGTTAAACACTATTATTGCGCACAGACTGAGTCCATGCAACTTATTATGTGACCTGTTAAGAAATGTTTTACTCCTGAACTTATTTAGGCTTGCCATAACAAAGGGGTTGAATACTTATTGACTCAATACATTTCAAGTTTACATTTTTTATGTAATTTGTAAAAATGTGTTAAAACATAATTCCACTTTGACATTATGTGGTATTTTGTGTAGGCCAGTGACAAAACAAATCGTAATGTAATACATTGTATATTCAGGCTGTAACACATCAAAATGTGGAAAAAGTCAAGGGGTGTGAATGCTTTCTGAAGGCACTGTATGTGTAACTAATGTGTAATATATAATACACAATAATACAAGTTTCACACCAAGACAGTACTGCCATGAATAGGTTACCAAGGTTACCCTAAAAGCCTCAGTGATGTGGAATGTTCTCCAACTAAAGTCTTCACACCTCTAATCAGGTGGCTTTTCACAGGGAGACTCAGTAGAGTAGTACAGTGGGGCAAAAAAGTATTTAGTCAGCCACCAGTTGTGCAAGTTCTCCCACTTAAAAAGATGAGAGAGGCCTGTAATTTCCATCATAGGTACACTTCAACTATGACAGACAAAATGAGAAAAAAAATTCCAGAAAATCACATTGTAGGATTTTTAATGAATTTATTTGCAAATTATGGTGGAAAATAAGTATTTGGTCAATAACAAAAGTTTATCTCAATACTTTGTTATATACCCTTTGTTGGCAATGACAGAGGTCAAACATTTTCTGTAAGTCTTCACAAGGTTTTCACACACTGTTGCTGGTATTTTGGCCCATTCCTCCATGCAGATCTCCTTTAGAGCAGTGATGTTTTGGGGCTGTTGCTGGGCAACACGGACTTTCAACTCCCTCCAAAGATTTTCTATGGGGTTGAGATCTGGAGACTGGCTAGGCCACTCCAGGACCTTGAAATGCTTCTTACGAAGCCACTCCTTCGTTGCCCGGGCGGTGTGTTTGGGATCATTGTCATACTGAAAGACCCAGTCACGTTTCATCTTCAATGCCCTTGCATTGAAGGAGGTTTTCACTCAAAATCTCACGATACATGGCCCCATTCATTCTTTCCTTTACACGGATCAGTCGTCCTGGTCCCTTTGCAGAAAAACAGCCCCAAAGCATGATGTTTCCACCCCCATGCTTCACAGTAGGTATGGTGTTCTTTGGATGCAACTCAGCATTCTTTGTCCTCCAAACACGACGAGTTGAGTTTTTACCAAAAAGTTATATTTTGGTTTCATCTGACCATATGACATTCTCCCAATCTTCTTCTGGATCATCCAAATGCTCTCTAGCAAACTTCAGACGGGCCTGGACATGTACTGGCTTAAGCAGGGGGACACGTCTGGCACTGCAGGATTTGAGTCCCTGGCGGCGTAGTGTGTTACTGATGGTAGGCTTTGTTACTTTGGTCCCAGCTCTCTGCAGGTCATTCACTAGGTCCCCCCGTGTGGTTCTGGGATTTTTGCTCACCGTTCTTGTGATCATTTTGACCCCACGGGGTGAGATCTTGCGTGGAGCCCCAGATCGAGGGAGATTATCAGTGGTCTTGTATGTCTTCCATTTCCTAATAATTGCTCCCACAGTTGATTTCTTCAAACCAAGTGGCTTACCTATTGCAGATTCAGTCTTCCCAGCCTGGTGCAGGTCTACAATTTTTTTTCTGGTGTCCTTTGACAGCTCTTTGGTCTTGGCCATAGTGGAGTTTGGAGTGTGACTGTTTGAGGTTGTGGACAGGTGTCTTTTATACTGATAACAAGTTCAAACAGGTGCCATTAATACAGGTAACGAGTGGAGAACAGAGGAGCCTCTTAAAGAAGAAGTTACAGGTCTGTGAGAGCCAGAAATCTTGCTTGTTTGGAGGTGACCAATGACTTATTTTCCACCATAATTTGCAAATAAATTCATTAAAAATCCTACAATGTGATTTTCTGGATTTTTTTTCTCATTTTGTCTGTCATAGTTGAAGTGTACCTATGACGAAAATTACAGGCCTCTCTCATCTTTTTAAGTGGGAGAACTTGCACAATTGGTGGCTGACTAAATACTTTTTTGCCCCACTGTATATTCACAGTTGTGCTTGGAGCCCTGTAAAAGGCACCTGGTTAAAGCTGTTAGACAACAACAGCAGTCAAGAAAGTGAGATGAGCTCTAGTCGCCTATATTGATGCCAGTTACCAAAAGCAAGGTTAAGGGAAAGGGGCTACCTAGTCAGTTGCAAAACGGAATGCATTCAACCGAATTGTATGTCTTCCACATTTAACCCAGCCCCTCTGAATCATTCCTAATGTAGCATTCCTAATGTAGCATTCCTAATGTAGCATTCCTAACGAATGTACCATTCCTAATGTAGCATTCCTAATGTAGCATTCCTAATGTAAGCCTACACATTCCTGCTGTGTTCCTTGTAGCTATTGATACTTTTGTACTCACATCCTGAAATGATAAAGGGCACCTTGTAGGCCAACATTAAGCTGAAAACAGTGTGTTTGTTTTTGCTGGCAGAAAGTATTATTTTAGACCTTGTCTAATGTTGGTTAAACCAGAACTAAAGTCTTGCGTGATTGGTCAGATGCTTGATTAGGTTCTGCACTCTGTCCATGAGATATTAGACCTTGCTTTGCTCTGTTTAATTTCTAGCTAGTTTTGTGCTTCACTGTAGTGTTGTCACGAGGCCAAAAATGTACTAACGATATGATACCAGGTCAGGTGTCAAGATACCGAGTAGTATCACGATACCACCGGGAAAATAAATCTGTGGCCTAGCATCCTGTTCGCCCCACGACCCGGGATTAGATTAAAACGTTCGTTGACATGGTTTGTGAAATTATCAAAAATGCTTGCAAATCCCTTTAGAAAGAAAAAAAGTAATCTCGGGTAATATGGGTAAAAAAAAAACTCTTTAGGCTAGAGAAAATACATTTTCTTGGCTGTAATGCTGCAACCATTTTCCCTCTCTGGCACTCAGAGGCTGTATGACAGTGAACTTGCAAAGTCTACTCAGACTGGCCTGTGCTCTTGGTTATAACCACTATATAAACCCATCATTGGTTATAACAGGTGATCGAATGCTCCAATGTAACACATTTAGAAATCTAACAACAGAAAACTCATCAGGGTCTTCATCCCTGTTTGCCATCACGGCTAAATTATATTTTAAAAACTGATGGAGGAATAGATGTGCATGAAGAGCAGACGGAGAAGCAGGTGATTGAGGGCTGGTAGGCGATGTGGCTGGATGATTACAGCTGCCACAGATGATATGCCATGAAAGTGAAGTAGCTATTATTGGACCTGTGCATACAAGAAACTAGTAGCTGTTGATTAAATTCAACTGAATGTATAACCCAAACTGACTTTCTAAACATTTTATTATAACAGAAGCCAGCAGGTTCTTTAGATCGGTAGGGCTGAAAACGTTGGTAGTATCATATGAAATGGGACTACGGTATTCTAAAATGTTGGTATCATAAGTATCATAACCTTTTGGTATATTACCATGGTATCGGTATACCATGCAACACTACTTCACTGTCCAGCTTTGTTCCTCCCTTGTAAAATAAATCAACCTCAGTAATCTACCTCAAATCCATTACAAACCTTGTCATCAAAATGTTTATTTTTACACAATATTTGCTAGGCAAAAACATAATAATGTGGCAATAAGCAACATTTCGGCAAACACAATTTCAAAACACATCCTCCTGCTAAATTCAAATAGATACTTCCCCCTAACCGCAGGGGTTCCAGGATTATTTCACGCAACATCAAACTGTTTTAGCGACTGACGGACAAAGTCTGGTAGTGCTCCAGTTCTCCCTGTCAGAATAACCAACAGAGGACTTGGGAAGCATATCAAATCCTGTAGAAATGGCACTATGGTTATTCTGAGTAACCTAATTTATATTCCTTTAACTCCACCTTCTACTGAGTTTATACAAACTGTCAGCTTCTATTTTGACTAATGCTCTCAGCTGTAAGGATATTTCATTTGGCGACTTTGAGTCTTTTGAGTATCATGCTATACTGTTTAAATGTCAGCCACCAGTGCTGGCTATAATCCCTATATAGGCCACCAAAGGACAGCCCCACTTTCTTTACTGAGAACTATGATAAAATCATTGTGTTGGGCAATTTTAATATTCATGTTGACAAACAGACAGTCTCCAAGGCCATTGAATGTATAAATATTTTTAGGTCTATGTGTTTTATCCAACATGTTACTAAGCCCACCTATAACCATCACCATACTCTGGACCTGGTTATTACCAAGGGGCTTTCTATTGACATATCCTCTATTGTTGATGTTGCTTTATCTGATCAACACTGTGTACTTTGTACTACCTTGCAGTGGTGTAAAGTACTTACGTAAAAATACTTTAAAGTACTACTTAAGTCATTTTGGGGGATATCTGTATTTTACAATACTATTTATATTTTTGACAACTTTTACTTTTACTTCACTACATTCCTAAAGAGAATGTTATTTTTACTTGATACATTTTCCCTGACAACTAAAAGTACTCATTACATTTTGAATGCTTATCAAGAGAACATCCCTGGTCATCCCTACTGCCTCTGACCTGGTGGACTCACTAAACACACATGCTTCGTTTGTAAATGATGACTGAGTGTTGGAGTGTACCCCTGGCTATATGTAAATGATGTCTGAGTGTTGGAGTGTGCCCCTGACTATATGTAAATGATGTCTGAGTGTTGGAGTGTGCCCCTGGCTATATGTAAATGATGTCTGAGTGTTGGAGTGTACCCATGGCTATATGTAAATGAGGTCTGAGTGTTGGAGTGTACCCCTGGCTATATGTAAATGAGGTCTGAGTGTTGGAGTGTACCCCTGGCTATATGTAAATGATGTCTGAGTGTTGGAGTGTGCCCCTGTATATATGTAAATGATGTCTGAGTGTTGGAGTGTGCCCCTGGCTATATGTAAATGATGTCTGATTGTTGGAGTGTGCCCCTGGCTATATGTAAATGATGTCTGATTGTTGGAGTGTGCCCCTGGCTATATGTAAATGATGTCTGATTGTTGGAGTGTGCCCCTGGCTATATGTAAATGATGTCTGAGTGTTGGAGTGTGCCCCTGACTATATGTAAATGACGTCTGAGTGTTGGAGTGTGCCCCTAACTATATGTAAATGATGTCTGAGTGTTGGAGTGTACCCCTGGCTATATGTAAATGATGTCTGAGTGTTGGAGTGTGCCCCTGTATATATGTAAATGATGTCTGAGTGTTGGAGTGTGCCCCTGGCTATATGTAAATGATGTCTGATTGTTGGAGTGTGCCCCTGGCTATATGTAAATGATGTCTGAGTGTTGGAGTGTGCCCCTAACTATATGTAAATGATGTCTGAGTGTTGGAGTGTGCCCCTGGCTATATGTAAATGATGTCTGAGTGTTGGAGTGTGCCCCTGGCTATATGTAAATGAAGTCTGAGTGTTGGAGTGTGCCCCTGACTATATGTAAATGATGTCTGAGTGTTGGAGTGTGCCCCTGACTATATGTAAATGATGTCTGAGTGTTGGAGTGTGCCCCTAACTATATGTAAATGATGTCTGAGTGTTGGAGTGTGCCCCTGGCTATATGTAAATGAGGTCTGAGTGTTGGAGTGTACCCCTGTATGTATGTAAATGATGTCTGATTGTTGGAGTGTGCCCCTGGCTATCTGTAAATGATGTCTGAGTGTTGGAGTGGTCCCCTGGCTATATGTAAATGATGTCTGAGTGTTGGAGTGTGCCCCTGGCTATATGTAAATGATGTCTGAGTGTTGGAGTGTGCCCCTGACTATATGTAAATGATGTCTGAGTGTTGGAGTGTGCCCCTGGCTATATGTAAATGATGTCTGAGTGTTGGAGTGTGCCCCTGGCTATCTGTAAATGATGTCTGAGTGTTGGAGTGGTCCCCTGGCTATATGTAAATGATGTCTGAGTGTTGGAGTGTGCCCCTGGCTATATGTAAATGATGTCTGAGTGTTGGAGTGTGCCCCTGACTATATGTAAATGATGTCTGAGTGTTGGAGTGTGCCCCTAACTATATGTAAATGATGTCTGAGTGTTGGAGTGTGCCCCTGGCTATATGTAAATGATGTCTGAGTATTGGAGTGTGCCCCTGGCTATATGTAAATTATGTCTGAGTGTTGAAGTGTACCCCTGGCTAAAAAAACTGAAAATGGTTTACTTTATGTAAACTTTTAATTATGTAAACTTTTAACTTTTAATTGAATTGAAATGTACTTTTGATACTTAAGTATATTTAAAACCAAATACTTTTACGCTAGTCTTTTACTGGGTGACTTTCACTTTTACTAGTAATTTTCTATTAAGGTATCTTTACTTTTACTCAAGTATGACAATTGGGTACTTTTTCCACCACTGCTACCTTGTTGCCCATAGCACAGGGTAATACTGAACACATTATTAAGAAATGCTATCTTAACTCTGAAGTTGCTACAGATTTTATTGAGTGTATGAACAATACTCCACCACCTATTCTGCCTTTATCTTGTGATGATTTAGTTGATAACTTTAATAGCAAATTAAGGGTAACCATTGATGCCATGGTGCCAGTAAAGTTGAAAAAGGCCACATCCAAACAGAGAGCCCCTTGGATGAGTGAGGAAACGAATCAATTAAAGAGAAATTGCAGAAAGGCAGAGCAGAAGTGGAGAGAAGGTCAAAGTTGCAGGTCCATTATGATATTCTGAAAGAGCAACTTGGCATATATAACAAGGCAATTTCTAACTTGATCACTGTTAATCAGAATAATGAGTGAGTCCTCTTCTCGACCATTGATGGCCTGATAAATCCTACAGTACCACTGCAAGCCTATGTGAACTTTCCTCCACATCTAAGTGTGATGAGTTTGCAATATATTTCAGAGATAAGATAAACATTAGTCTGGGTATCAGTCAAGCAAGACCTGATGATAAGTTTGATGATATGTGCCCTAGCCTACCAGGCAAAGGCACTATGGATTGATTTCCCCTGGTTAACACAGACATGCTCAGGAAAGTGATATCACAACTTAAGCCTTCTACCTGCCTTCTCGATCTTATCCCCACCACCTTCTTCAAAACAGTTTTTAATTGCATATCTGAAGAAGTGCAAGCTATTGTTAAATCACTCCCTGTTTGCTGGCACTTTCCCCACTGCACTAAAAAGTGCTATGGTGTCACGTCCTGACCATAGAGAGCCCTTATTTTCTATGGTAGAGTAGGTCAGGGCGTGACTGGGGGGTTTTCTAGTTATTATTTTCTATGTGGGGTTCTAGTTTAGTTTTTCTATGTTGGTGTTTGGTATGATTCCCAATTAGAGGCAGCTGGCTATCGTTGTCTCTAATTGGGGATCATATTTAAGTAGCATTTTTTCCACCTGTGTTTTATGGGATATTGTTTTGAGTTAGTGTATGTTACACCTCTTAGTTACGGTTCGTTGTTTGTTTCGAAATTTCTTTGTTGTTTTTGTGCGTTTCTAATAAATAATATGTGGAAACCATATCGCGCTGCAGCTTGGTCCGATAATTATTCCAGCGAATGTGACATATGTTGAAACCCCTTAAGAAAAGTAATCTAGATTATTCAGTTTTTAGCCAATCTCCAAACTTCAATTCTTAAGCAAAATTCTGGAGAAATTGGTTTTCAAACAGCAGAATAATTTAAGTGTCAACTGTATTTAAAAAAAAAAATCCAATCTGGTTTTTGTGCCCACCACAGCACAGAGACAGCCTTAGTTTCAGTGGTAAATGATCTTAGAGCCAACACAGATGCCAAACAGCTCTCTGTCCTTGTACTCTTGGATTTAAGTGCTGCATTTGACACTGTTGACCATGATGTCCTTCCGGTCCAGTTCTAAATTGTTTTAGGACCTATTTAACCGGTTCAGTTTATATATGTTACCCCTTGGCAGTGTTTTCAGCAAGCACAGCATTATACGCAGACGATACACAACTTTACATTTCTGTGTCACCAGAGGATTTTAGCTCCACGGATAAATTATTAGTCTGTATTAGTGATTTAAATACTTGGATGGCTCAACTTTCTCTAGCTAAATCAAGACGAGGTACTTATTATTGGAGCCAAAGCACAGAGAGAATCTTGTCGCACATTTTAATTCACGGGCAATAAAGTTAAAACGGCAAGAAAAAATCTAGGTGTTATTTTAGATTCTGAACCAAATTTCGAATCACACATTAGGAATGTGACCAAATAGCTTTTTACCACCCGAGGAACATTGCCAAGGTGCGTCCGTTTCTCTCTCAGGTTGAGAGAGACCAGATGGAGAGCACACATTACACCGGTTTTAAGGTCACTGCACTGGCTGCCTGTGAGTTTTAGAATTAATTTTACGATTATTCTATTAGTTTTTAAATCAATCCACGATTGTGCACCCCGATACATGTCAGACATGCTTTTAAGTTATATACC
This sequence comes from Salvelinus fontinalis, assembly GCF_029448725.1. Lineage (NCBI taxonomy): Eukaryota > Metazoa > Chordata > Actinopteri > Salmoniformes > Salmonidae > Salvelinus > Salvelinus fontinalis. Next base: position 20,897,013 of record NC_074684.1, read on the forward strand.
CAGTAGGTCCCTCAGGTCCTCTGGCACTGGCCTTTTAACTATCCCAAAGCCTAGGACCAAGAGGCATGAAGAGGCAGCCTTTAGTTATTATGCTCCCAGCCTCTGGAATAGCCTGCCAGAGAACCTGAGGGGGGCCGAAACTGTGGACATATTAAAAAGAGATCTTAATACACACATTTTTTAGCTTTGCTTAGCTTTGTTCAGTTTTTGTTATTATTTCGTTTTTATCCTCTTATTTTTGTTGTGTAGTAACTATTTCCAGTTTTTATTTTATTTATTTGTTTTTGTTTATTCTATGTCTGAAATGTGCTGTATAAATAAGGCTTGATTTGATTTAATGCACTATGCAGAAATCGCTCCGTTATTTACTGGTTGCTAAAGTTATAATAGTTTGCCTAATTTCAGTTTATGTTACAAAACAAGCAACTATAGTGTAAAGAATCATTGTAGCATCTAAACCTCTGTGAAATATATTTTCCATAACCAAAAACATTGTATTTTCATCTGTTTGAAGCTGGTGTACAAAAACAAAACTTAAGACCTGGATGCATAGAAATAGCGCACACAGAACAGATATACCGCTTCTGCTTTTGAAAAGAATGACAGATCTATAACACTAAGGTCTGGTCACCCAAAAAGTTACACATTGCGGCTTTAAGTTTGAAGAGAGGAGCTTCCTTAGCAACATACAATGGTGTCAACAAATGGACAAATTGTGATAAATAAATACGTTATTGTTCATTACACAGTAAGATCTCAATATGACACAGATCATTCCCTGGCCATTAACAGGTTTAAACCTAGAGAAGAATAGTTGGAAGGAGCACACCAATGACAATAACCATCTAAAACATCACAGACAAAGCTTGTGGAATATTTCAACATGAGCTGCACTTTTGCATCACTACCAGACTGTCAAATTGACCAGATATGACACAGGAGGACCGATGCACATCAGCTCCATTGCTACAATGGCAGTCATGCAGAATGAGACTGTTTCAGGCCAAGGGGAACAGTCCCCTTCCATAATTATTTGTGTACAGTATTGTCCTGGTTCAATTACCCATACCCTCTCAGTTAAACAAATGCCATCCTTTGTGTGTCTGCATAAAAATGCAATTATCCCAATAGAAGAGTTAAACAGAGCTGCCAAAAGACATGGGACAAATGGGGAAGTGTGTGTTCTGAGTCATTAAATGTGTTTTTCAATAAAGTGTCATGTAATTGAAGACTTACTACCACAAAGTGAGAGCACATGATGGTTGCACACTCCCTCTGTTAATGCATAAAACATGTGGCTAGTATGATGTTAGTGTTCCTGATGTAAGACAAAGATAGTGTTTTGTTAAGGAATTTCATCCCCCAAGGTTTGCAGTGTTATACAACACAGTACATATCAGAAATGGGGTCTAAATCAGATCTAAATCCATAATAACGATATAAAGAAAAGAGAAGTGTAAAAAAAAAGATGACAGAATTTGCAGGTACAAGAAGTTCCAGATGGCAAACTGTACAATGAACCAAACACAAAACTGGGTCTCTCAACAGGATAGAACATGAATGGTATTGCAACAGCGTATTACATAATCAGCCATTTCCATCATCAACATGAGTTACTGAGAACACTCTCCCGTTCAGTCACATACTTGACAAGTTAGTACTTTGGCAGCACTCCAAAAATAACTAGGATTCGATTTGTCAATCACCACTTCTAATAATCATTCTACTGTCAAAGCTAGCACAATTGTAACTGTCTTCTGGTGATTTTGGAAAATGTGTGGGTGAGGCCTGAAAAATAACACCTGCGTATAAGAGGAACTAAGTTGTGCATTTATCTCTAGATACATACATGTAGCAGACATGTAGTTCTGTATGGAATCCTGGCACTGCAAGACACAACATACCGTCTCCACGACAACAGTGGTTCTTTCAGTCAAACACCATGGCCCACTCCCTCTCTGAACAGTGGACAACACTCTTCAGCATAGAACAAAGAACACTTCACATTTACCAAACAATCCTTGGGCTGCTATCAGCACACGTTTAAGTGTGATTAAACTCATGTCTGGTTATTTTCAGATGCACATTTTATGAGCAGCAAAAATAACTTGAGTAAACATTTAATATGAAGTGGCTTGTAACTCGGCCCATTACAAAACCACATCTGGAATGTGGCTAAGTCAGGGAGAATTCCAATACAACTAGCTAATAATGGAATGCATTACTACAAGACTGTTCAAAGGCCTAATTTTTCAAAGCAAAGACCACATGTTTTGGTATCAAAGCTGAAATCTGGCACCCAGCCCTTATTTGAGTACTGAACACAGTCGCTATCCAGTACATAACATTTCCTCTCAAAGAATATCCCTGTTCCACTGAGGACAGCAGTGACCCGCTGTTTCGTTGTTGTTTTCTCTCCCTCTACCTCAGATATTGGATCAGCAGAGGTGGATTACATGTAGAATCTCCACATCGTTGTAGCAATATCAATCAAGAGGGACTTTGGGCAAATGGAGGAGTGTCAGAATCAGTGTTTTTGTGCATGTTATCAGCTCTCTGCAGACTGCTACCTGCGCCCACTTCCTGTTTCTCAGCCAGGAAACCAATGACTTGGCCTGGACACACTACTAAAGACAACCTGCACTCTGAGCCCACTGTCACAGCCCACAGCACACACACACCAACAGAAAACCCTGGCCAGACCATGTGTTACACTAACATACCATTACACTAGCATGACCACTACATGGTAACGGAGCATTAGCTGTTCACATGCCTCAACTTTAACACATTTCTGCCATAAATAGTTTATCTGAATAGTGCAATGGATGGCAGAGGTGCTAATAGAACTTGAGAATATATCAACAAGATCCAAATGGCCACTAGAATGGAATCTAGATAAAAATGTCAAATTCTATTTTAAGTAGTCTTAATCCAAATACATCTATTTTGGTTGTATCCTCGACGTCACATATTTCCATCTGTTCAAATCACACAACCAGATTTCAATGTCTTTATTTTGATTGTGAGCAACTATACACCGACATGAACAAATATGAGAAAAGAAAACATGTAAAGAGAATAACATGGCATTAGAAAAAAGTATCACTTACACACGTTCTTCTTCATGAGCACTTCAGCACACAATGCAGGAGCAGAGTGAGGAAGTGGTAAAGGGTTCAGAATGCCTTGACATGAAACTCAACACAGGAACTTGATCAGCCAATCACTTTCACCAAACACAGCAAAGTTACATTTTGAATAAAAGACGTGCAATGAGCAATGTGTATTACTCATGTCACACTTCGCTTTGTGAATTTGGCCTACTTTTGAGGAAGAATTCAAAACATCAAAGGAGTCAAAAGATCTTGAACCTTTTAACACGCGTTATAAAGAAAAAACAATATCATACAATCTTTCGACAGTGAAACATGCAGCGGGAACACAATCAAGTTACAGCTTTATGGCTGAACAAGAAGCCTGCTTCCTCTAGGCCTCTGGTAAATCTGCCTGTGTTCACCATTAGACTTAGTCAAAGTGCACTTCTCAAACCATGGGTTTAGGTTGCCTGTTAAATGCCATCTTAATGGGGTGTTTTGTCTGACCCTTTGTCTGTAACCGTATAGATCAATATTGTTCGTCTACATTTTATGAAGTGTCTGGACAGGCCCATGGTCTCTACTCCAGCTTCCACAATCTCCTCATGGTCATCCCGGAAGCTTTGAGCTCCACCTTCAAGTTGAACCAGAGGCCAACTAAACTTCTGCAATAGATCTCTACGCCCCTCTCTTCCCACTCTTCACCCTCTTACTCTAAGATAAGATCATTTAGGTGCAGTTTTGGGAAGTTCAGTGTGAAACTCAGAGGAAGCTGAAAGCTGGTAGTAGTGTCTAAGTGTTCCTTAGTCAGCAGTTATATTATGTTCAGTGTGTACGTGTCCGCCCTGTCAGTGCAACAGTGGTGTTGTGTTGCCCAACTTTTTGCATCAACAATGTTCTCATACACAGTTGAATACATCTCAGAGAGTTATGAATGTATCAATGTATCTAAAGTGTAAGATTGAATACCAACCTTTACAGTAGAAGTGAGTTTAAAAAATATTGAATCTAATGCATGTTGTTTTCAAACTCGGAGACAAGGTGAGTTTAGGTGGAGTGTACTAGCTTGGAGGTGTTGTCAGTCACGTTAGCCTGCATGAGTTCATACCTCAGGCATCCAGCTCTTCTGGCAGGAGTTATCTATCAGTCAGTATTCTCCACTCAACTCCCCTCTCTGTTCCTGCAGAACCATTGCAAAAACAAGCCTGTGAAATATCTCCAGTCTGTTTATGTAACAGTGTGCATAGTCTGTTTATGTAACAGTGTGCATAGTCTGTTTATGTAACAGTGTGCATAGTCTGTTTATGTAACAGTGTGCAGCCTTCCAGAGGCACGAAGGCAACCTTTCAATGCTGCTCATTCCTATGGAACCCGCAGATCTAGTACCACAGGTTTCAGTGGCACGTTGGAGTACATTAGGAACCTGAAATGTTTTTTTTTAACAGATAGGGATGCCCTGAGAGGGAATAGGAGAGGAATCTAGCAAGCCAGTTGGATTAGGAGCTACTTAGAGCATGGTTTCCCAAACTTGTTCCTGGGTCCTCTCCTGTGTGCAAGTATTTTTGCCCTAGCACTACACAACATAATCAACTCATCAAGCTATGATTATTTGAATAAGCTTTGTAGTGCTAAGGAAAAAACAGGGAAACCCTGTTTTAGAGTAATTTAGTTATGTAGGCCTATGTCGTAAAAATGATTTAAAGACAATTTTCCCAAGCAGTTGAGAAATGATAATACAAAACGTAGAACAGACTTACCATAAAAGATGCTCCATCTGAAGAATAACTCCAAACAGCCACGGGGAATAAGCTGAGGACAAAAACCAAACAGACTCTGTTAAATCCACTAACAAACAAAGACCACTTCATGTGAGTACCCAGACATGTGCATTTGGCACAAAGCAACTGTCAGCTGTTCAGACTGCCAAAACCTGCTGAGATAAACTACCACTATGGCTAATAAGTCCTTAATTAGCAGTATGTACACTATGGAATTATGTCAATTATGCAATATATTCTACATTTCAATAAGGAATGCATATTATTCGGTTGTTTTACCTCTCCTAATTTGAATAAGTATAGCTCATTTTATTGTAAAAGTATTATATGTCAAACAGAAATTCTCCAAAGTACAGCACTTTTTCTGAAATCTGTATTATTATGAGCGCATACATTTCACTTGACATTATTACTGTGCCAAGATTATTGTGGCAAGAACATATTCAATCCTTTGAACAGGGAGATCAGAAGAGCCTCAGACACACACCGTAGACACAGAGAACAAATTAGAAATACAATATGCTCCTGAAAATCTTTGTAAAAGCGAAGGAATTACCAGAGGGATGACATCATGTAGTGGTTGGGTTCGGTATTGTGAGACAGTCTGGCAGATGGCTAATCAATATGTCTTCCTTATTGATGAGGCTGCTGTTTCATCTGCAGGAAGTTAGTATCCATTAACTCCTCATCTTACCTCCTTTTGTCACCCACCTCCAACCTCCATCCATTAATATCAACATCACACCATCTCACTGGGGATTGTCTGGCTGACATTGAGCAGTCTGACCTTCACCAACTAGAACAAAAGAGATGCTTCAGCAAGTTTGGATGATAGAATTGTAATGTGTAAAACGCATCTTGATACGTTACCTTTATGCAAGTGGCTGATCCTATTTTTTTTATTGCAGAATGGGTCAGCCTCTCTGGTTTGAGTTTGAAAAGTAAAACTGTTGTTCCTAGGGAGATTTGATTGATTTGTTTCCACCTTCTTAAATGTTATACTGAACAAAAATATAAACACAACATGTAAAGTGTTGGTCCGATGTTTCATGAGCTGAAATATAAGATACCAGAAATTGTCCATACGCACAAAAAGCTTATTTCTCTAAAATGTTGTTCACAAATTTGTTTACATCCCTTTTAGTGAGCATTTCTGCTTTACCAAGATAACCCATCCACCTGACATGTGTGGCATATCAAGAAGCTGATTAAACAGCATGATCATTACAGAGGTGCACCTTGTGCTGGGGACAATAAAAGGCCACTAAAATATGTAATTTTGTCACACAATGCCACCTATGTCTCAAGTTGAGGGAGCGTATAATTGGCATGCTGACTGCAGGAATGTCCAACAGAGCTGTTGCCGGATAATTGAATGTTAATTTCTCTACCATAAGCCACCTCCAATGTGGTTTTGAGAATTTGGCAGTACGTCCAACCGGCTTCACAACCGCAGATGACACGTAACCACGCCAGCCCAGGACCTCCACATCAGTCTTCGTTAATTGCGGGATCCTTTGAGACCAGCCACCCAGACAGCTGATGAAACTGAGTATTTATGTCTGTAATGAAGCCATTTTGTGGGGAAAAACTCATTCTGATTGGCTGCGCCCCTGCCCAGTCATGTGAAATCCATAGATTAGGGCCTAATGGATTTATTTAAATTGACTGATTTCCTTATATGAACTGTAACTCAGTAAAATCATTGAAATTGTTGCATGTTGCATTTATATTATTGTTCAGTATAATTATACAAGTAGTGGGGTTGATATTGTTAGTGGCCTTGCCTGACCGAGCCAAAACATCTTCCAGACTTCCTCTGAACCCATTAGCTATTGCTGAGTAGTCACGGATTCCCCTGGTACTGCTGCTCATTCCGTGCACCAGCTCCTGAGGTCTACGTCACCGGCTTTCTAGGCATCACTGAACTGGATTCATTACCACCAACCCCGGACTGTCTTGTCTCATTACGCACACCTGGTTCCCATTCCCGTTGGTCTTGTGCTTTGTTGTTTCGGCTTTCGTGCACTTGTTATTTCGGGTCTCATCCTGTGTAGTGTTATTATGGGTCTTGTACCGTGTAATCTTTAGAGGTTTAAACCTCGCTCTTTTGTTTGGGTTACATCCCTGTGTATTTTATATACATGTTTGTTTGGGTTACATCCCTGTGTATTTTATATCATGGTCATCATGGTCACCTAATAATCCCCAGTTTACAATTGGCTCATTCATCCCCCTCCTCTCCCCTGTAACTATTCCCCAGGTCGTTGCTGCAAATGAGAACGTGTTCTCAGTCAACTTACCTGGTAAAATAACGGTAAAATAAAAATAAATAAATATACATGTTTGTTTGGGTTACATCCCTGTGTATTTTATATACGTGTTTGTTTGGGTTACATCCCTGTGTATTTTATATACATGTTTGTTTGGGTTACATCCCTGTGTATTTTATATACATGTTTGTTTGGGTTACATCCCTGTGTATTTTATATACATGTTTGTTTGGGTTACATCCCTGTGTATTTTATATACATGTTTGTTTGGGTTACATCTCTGTGTATTTTATATACGTGTTTGTTTGGGTTACGTCCCCGCTATTTTATATACGTGTTTGTTTGGGTTACATCCCTGTGTATTTTATATACGTGTTTGTTTGGGTTACATCCCTGTGTATTTTATATACATGTTTGTTTGGGTTACATCCCTGTGTATTTTATATACGTGTTTGTTTGGGTTACATCCCTGTGTATTTTATATACGTGTTTGTTTGGGTTACATCCCTGTGCATTTTATATACATGTTTGTTTGGGTTACGTCCCCGTGTCATGTTCATGGCATGTTGTATTTTGGGTGGAGTAATAAAACCCCCCATTACGTATTCCTGCGCCTGTCTCCGATCCTTATACAACGTGACAAGGAGCTTTCATGCCATCCACACAGTCATGACAACAGCCATACTCCCTTTGGTGTGGTGCTTTCTGGCATTGGCTGAGAGGATGAAACCATTATATACCACATCATAATACACAGCCTTAGGCAAATGTAGGGCCCAGTCAGTCATCACCCACATTGATCTGTGCTTCTGATTTTCTACTTTGAATGAACATAACGTTTGCCTACAGCAACATTGCGTGTTTTCACGGAGCGTGTAATTTTGGCCATTCCAATATGAAAATGTGCCCTTTGACTACCTCGTATAACAGCATCATTTCAGATATTGTGACACAAGACCATAGGCTTTGTAAAAGAGGTTTCATTTACAGAAGAAACAGATTTACAAGATTGTTTCTATGGCATAATGTGTGTTCAATATACAACAGCATGACATCAAGTCAATAGTGAATCTCATGATCAAACACTGATCTGCAAATTTATACCAATTCTTGACAATACAACAACAAACACGCATGCACACACACGGTGAAAAGTCACAAATAATATTCAGTACATTACATCGTTTCACTGTTTCATTTTAGTTTTTTCCCCCGACTCATCATCCCAGTCTACAATCAGATCATCTTCATCAAAGTTGGAGGAGCTGAACATAGACAGGCCAGAGAAGAGGCCTTTAGAGCCCAGCTCAAAACACTTTCTCTTTTTAGGGTTGACAGCAGAATCTATAGCAGGGTTTTGGCCCTTACTGTTAAATGTCTGGAAGTCTTTGTCTCCACTAACTCTTGCCCCAGTCCTATCCTCTGTAGAGGCTTTAGCTTGCATCCCTGTCCTCTGCTGTATGCTGGTGATAGCTTGTGTCCATGTGTCCTGCTGCCCTGCTTTAAGCTCTATGGACGAGGTAACCTGAGCACCTGATGTAAGAGTTGTTATTAGGTTTGTTACTTCCTTGTCCTTTGTGGTTGTGAAGGAGAACCTGGAGAGTTTGGCCAGGGTAGAGGCCGCCACAGTGGGCTTTAGGTGGTCTGGCTGTAGTGGTGGAGGGTCTGTGGGGGTTGTGAATGTAGTTCTGTTCTCACCTGGAGAAATTCTGCTCAGCAACTGCTGGCGTTTCTGCTCTGTCCCATGATCCCCCCCATCACCACCTCCCTCCGCCGTGGGACCACTGATCTCTGGGTTCATGTCACGTGACACCTCAATGGGAAACTCTTTCTCCTCAGACTGAACCCTCAGCTTCTTGGCAGAACTGCTGCCCTCTGCTGGCTTGTCTTTGTAACACTGTTTCTCACTCTTTTTCTTTTCCGTTTTCTCTTTCTCTCTAGCTGAAGAAACTGTGTTATGGTTTTCTCTGTTATGCATCTTTGCTCTGCTAGGTGGACCTCTATTCTCTGTGTGAAAGTCTGCGCTGTCAGTATCTGGACAGAGATGTTCAGTGTGGGTCATCTTCTCTCTGGGTTTAAATGTGAACCCTGTGAACTTAGAGTGCAGTTCTTCTCCCCCTGCCCCCACAGTACCAAAGAGGTCCTGGTCTCCAGACAGGAGGTTACAAGGGACATTGTTCTTTTTTGAGTTGCGTTTCTTCCCTGCTACAGGTGTGCTGTGGGAGGGCAGGGAGTCTGTGGAGAAGGCCTGCGCCACATCTAGATGGTCTATGAGGTCTCTGCTGGTGCTGATGTTGCCTCCCACAGCTTTGTCTCCCTGAAGGGGAACATGAGTCATTGCTCTGAGCCGTTTGTCTCGAAGCTTCTTGGACACCTTCTGTACCACAGAACAGGATCTGTCTTCCGCTGCTGCTGATGCTGTGCTTTTACTGCTCTCCTTACAGCTCTCTACCACCTCCTCCTCCGCAGTTATACTGGGTGTCTTATCGCACACAGGTGCTCTCCCACTCTCCTTGTGTGCAGCACCGCTGTTACCCGGCAACGACACAGCGGGGTGTTTTGGCAGGGTTCGGGCCTGCTTTGAGAAGGAGTTGTGGTTGTGTTGTGTGGATGTTGTGATGGGTGAAGTGATGATCGGCGAGCTGGCATGTCCTCCCCCCACTGGGCCGGCCAGTGAGTGGAACCAGTCCAGTCCACTCTCTGAGTCTGTGGTGATGTCAGAGTGCCTTGGACCTCTTGTCTGGAATTTAGAACTCTTGTGATGATAACTGCTGCTCAGATCACTGTGCTGCTTTGCAGGCAGAGGAGAACCTTTTTCTGTTCCTTTAGGGGAGCCTGGCCCATTATTCTGCAGTCTAAAGAAAACACAATTGACTCTTACATGAAGGGGATTGAACTCAGTATTTTCACTGGGCTAGGGTTTAGAGGTAATATGTTGGTGGGGGAGTTGTTATAAGTGAGATTTATTCTGATGGTGTAGAAGACAATAAGTTAGAGAATGCATTACTTATAAGCAATATTTACTTTTTGTCCTGTTCTACAAAGTTGAATCATCACAAACCTTGTTCTTTAAGATTTCACAAGTATAATGTCTCACCTTGAGAGCCTGTCCATCTCCTTGTAGAGGAGGTGAGGCATCTGGAGGCCCTCCAGAACAATTTGACACTGTGTCTGGTATTGCTGACTGGGGTTGTCAGGGAATGACGTGTGAAGAGCATTCACATCTCCCAGGAGAGCGCCCCCCTGAGGCACACACACACACCTCACTGAAACTTCACCTTACATTTTGTATTATGTCATGTGTTTCAAGTCATGCTGAAGGCATTACAGTTTACATTCAATGTAACTGTAAAATGTAACATGTTATAAATTGAGTAGTTTGGGTGTTGGATTCTGATTGGCTGAAAAAGCATTTCAGTTGTGTGTGTATATGAGACAATATACCATGGGTATGATGCAAAAATACTTGTTTACTGTTCTATTTATGTTGGTTTATTATATTAATAAGAAACCTAAAGAGGTTTGTGGTATATGTCAAATATACCACGGCTAAGGGCTGTATCCAGGTACTCAGCCTCATGTCGTGCATAAGAACAGCCCGTAGTCGTGATATATTGGCCATTATAAACTGGGTGGTTCGAGCCCTGAATAGTGTTTGGCTGAAAGCCGTGGTATATCAGACTGTATACCATGGGTATGACAAAATATTTATTTTTACTCTTCTAATTACGTTGGTAACCAGTTTATTATAATAGCAATAAGGCACCTTGGGGGTTTGTGGAATATATACCACATCCCCTTGGGCCTTATCGCTTAAATATACCACATCCCCTTGGGCCTTATTGCTTAAATATACCACATCCCCTTGGGCCTTATTGCCTCAATATACCACATCCCCTTGGGCCTTATTGCTTAAATATACCACATCCCCTTGGGCCTTATTGCTTAAATATACCACATCCCCTTGGGCCTTATTGCTTAAATATACCACATCCCCTTGGGCCTTATTGCCTCAATATACCACATCCCCTTGGGCCTTATTGCTTAAATATACCACATCCCCTTGGGCCTTATTGCCTCAATATACCACATCCCCTTGGGCCTTATTGCTTAAATATACCACGTCCCCTTGGGCCTTATTGCTTAAATATACCACGTCCCCTTGGGCCTTATTGCTTAAATATACCACGTCCCCTTGGGCCTTATTGCTTAAATATACCACATCCCCTTGGGCCTTATCGCTTAAATATACCACATCCCCTTGGGCCTTATCGCTTAAATATACCACATCCCCTTGGGCCTTATCGCTTAAATATACCACATCCCCTTGGGCCTTATCGCTTAAACATACCACATCCCCCTGGGCCTTATCGCTTAAATATACCACATCCCCCTGGGCCTTATCGCTTAAATATACCACATCCCCTTGGGCCTTATCGCTTAAATATACCACATCCCCTTGGGCCTTATTGCCTCAATATACCACATCCCCTTGGGCCTTATTGCTTAAATATACCACATCCCCTTGGGCCTTATTGCTTATTTCATGTTAGAATGTAAAAAAGTGTAGCTTCCTACCTGCATAGAGCACTCCATGACAGAGACAACAACAACAGCATCCTCCACAGTGACAGTGTCTCGAAACATCAACCTGGCGTGTGCTGCCAGGATCAAGACAAAGATCATGAGCTTCATGACCACATCATATCAACAACAACTATAGCATAAAACATTCACATAATAAATATGAGTTTGAACACTTTCAGTAACTACTAAACTCCTTAGTAACTAAACCAAACCCAAAGGAATTCCGAAGGAAAGACATTAGATGTGTAATGTAAAATGCTGTCCCACCCTCAGCAAGGCGGCTGAGGCTCTCCAGCATGCGGATAGTGGTGCGGGCTGCGTTCCTGCTGTCGCTCTGCCTCTGCAGCTGGTAGTAGCGGGACAGGATGGAGTTGGCCTCCTCAGACACATGCGGCTGCAGCCCCTTGATCAGGCAGAAGTAGGCCTTCATCTTCTCCATGCTCCACAAAGAATCCTCCGACTGACAGGGAGCTCCTGAAGGGCAGATGAAGGTATTTGGTATTTTATTAGGATCCCAATTAGCGATTGCGATAGTAGCAGCTACTCTTCCTGGGGTCCACAGAAAACATTCAATAATACAGAACATTAATAGACAAGAAGCGCTCAAGGACAGAATTACATACATTTAAAACATCACAAATCAGTACATACACAAAATGTCTAGGTCAAACAGGGGAGGTGTTGTGAGGTGTTGCTTTATCCGTTTTTTTAAAACCAGGTTTGCTGTTCACTTGATCAATCTTTGACGGAAGGGAGTTCCATGCAATCCTGGCTCTATAAATACTGTATGGTTTCTTGAATTTGTTCTGGATTTGGGGACTGTGAAAAGACCCCTGGTGGCATGTCTGCTGGGGTACGTTTGTGTGTCAGTGCTGTGTGTAAGTTGACAATGCAAACAATTTGGAATTTTCAACACATCAATGTTTCTTATAAAAACAAGAAGTGATGCAGTCAGAATCTCCTCTACTTTTAGCCAAGAGAGACTGGCATGCATAGTATTGATATTAGCCTTCTGATTAAAGTAATGAGCAAGATGCAGGGTTGTATTTATTATTTACCAGACAGAAGAAAACTAACTGAAACAGGATGGGACTACCTAAACTTGTCCAATAAGAATAGTTTTTTGTTGCAAAACGTTTTGTCATAATGAATAGGACCCAGCCTTCCGTAACCACAACTCTCTGAGTGATCGTCTTGATAACGACCTAGAGCACTAATTAAACTGGGACGATGCCAGAGACTTTACATCATTGACATTTTCATTCCACATAGCTCTCTTCCTTATGCAAATACTGTGGGAATTATATTATGCAAATGATCAAATGCTGTCTTTCTGGGGAGAGAAATGGACTTTTCTAATGAAGAGCCCAGAGGAGGTCTCAACTCTAATTTGCAGTGTAGCTTAACTCAGCAATATGATATCCCACTGATTCCTCAGATGACCTATGTAATTGGTGGATATCTCAGGCGCTAAGCGCAGGATTATTACACTCCACTTCTAGAGGACTGGTTTCTTTAATGACTGTTCTGTACTTCAACTGATCATATATATAATATGCCATTTAGCAGATGCTTTTATCCAAAGCGACATTCAGATGAATTTATGTCATTAATTGACCAGAGTCCTGTTTCTCCAGGGTCTGGACCAGTTTCTATCATTATGAAGCCAAAACGCAGTGTGGTCTAAAAACTGGTGGATGTGAAACACTAGCTCTTCAGAGCCTGTTCTCTCTCTCTCTATAAGGACTCTGTATAAACACCTTTGTTGTGCAGTATGAAGGAGGAGATGATGCGGTCCCACTCAGGGTTTTTGGTGTCCAGTAGGACCAGGACCAGGTCAAAGCGGCTGAGCAGGGGGCTGGCCAGGGCCACGTTGACCGACACAGGCACGTTTGGGTCGTACTGGCCCTTAGGGTTGGTGGCAGCCAAGATGGTGGTCCTGGTGTTCAGTTTACACACCATGCTGGGTGGGACAGAGGGAAAGAGACCCCACAAAGTCAATGAAGGAAATAGAAAGATGCTTTATGCATGTCAGTCATTATGACCCTGCTTCAGCCCATAACAGAAGTGAGTGCAAGATAAGATTTTTCCTTACCCTGCCTTGGCCACACTGATGGTTTGCTGCTCCATGGCTTCGTGGATGCTGGTGCGGTCGTGCTCTTTGATGCTGTTGAACTCGTCGATACAACACAGGCCTCCATCAGACAGCACCAGTGCTCCTGCCTCTAGATGCCACTCCCCGGAGTCCTTCACTGCTGCCACCGTCAACCCTGACACACAACACATATTCCTTTTTTGACTAACATAAGTGGTTATTTCAGTGATTCCTTTAAGCAAAGTGAACTGTTTCAGATGAACCAGCAGAGGGCAGACAGACCTGCGGTAGTGGAGCCGATCCCAGCAGTGAGGACTGACCGGGGAGTGATCTTAGCAGCGTACTTCAGAAACTGAGACTTCCCTGTGCCTGGGTCTCCCACCAGCAGAAGATGAGACTCACCTAAACCAGAAACATATTACAAATCTAGAATCAGATATTAACATCGACACCAATAGAGTTGCAGTTTGTGAGGCATGTAAGAGAAATTGGTCCACATTTGAAACAAGGATACATACCTCTTACCTTCGTTCCAGAAGGATCTATTCTTTGCACCCCACCTGCTAACACCATGGCAACAGCTAACTTAACTACATACATTCCAAACACTTGTGGGCACATGCTCATGAGAATCTGGTTCCTGCCTTCAGAGAGAACATGGAAGAAGAACACCAATCAAATTCCATACATATTTCATGTGCATCTCATCTCATATAGTATTTATCATGTAATAATGACTATTAAATACATTAAAAAGTAGTATCTAAATCTGTATGGCAACAGTTTTAATTATGGGGATTGGGGAGGTATTACAGTCGAGTTATTATGTACCAGTTATAGGGTCATGTTTGTAATTGTCCCAGAACTCCTCAAACTCCTGCTGCATGTCCTCTAGGACCAGAGCTGCCATGGTCTGCTGATTGTTCACTTCAATGAAATTGGCTTTCAACACCAGATCCAATTCACAGCGTGCGTCCTCGTACAGGGGCTTCCATCGCTGACGAACTACTCCATACACTGTAACATCATCACCTGAAAAAATGTCATCACAGATTGTGATATCCTAGAAATTCAGTCCCAACATTCAATGTGATGACACTAATCCCTTTAAAAACATTCATGTTCATCTACTGTGACTTCATCTTGGGCGAAAGACAATCATATGGTATTGTGATGTTATCACACACAACATGACACCACAATGTAACATCCGTACATCATACAGTATTATGACATCATTGGTAATACATCACAATGTGGAATTCCAATACTCAGTGATGTCACAATCTACCTAACACAATGATGTCGCCCTCTGCAAAACAAATTCCCATAATACAGTATGACAATATCCTTTATGTAACAATCCCACTGTGATGTAATTTCCAATACATATGTCAACTGTGATATCATAGTGACAAATTACATCATAGTGACCAATGTTACCTGATTTACAGCTGTCTACCAGATCATCCTCCAAAATGACCACCATGGAGCGAGGAATACTGCCCACAGACAACCTCTGGGCCTGGGCACACAGAACAGCAGGGAAAGAGGGGTGCAGTTTGATCAAATATAGGCTTACAATGTGTTTGCAGATGTTATTCAAAAGGGTTAAACAATGTGTAGACAATAATTAAAACAAACAGTACTAGAGCCCCTTAGCCCCAAGTCAGTCAGTCACCTGCTCCTGGATCTTAATCTCCTGGTAGTCCCTGCAGGCTGCCGGGGTGGAGCTGCCTGACAGGCAGGTGAACTTGTTGGAGTTACAGAGGTCCTGGTTGGGGCAGCTGGTAGGGGGAACAAAGCTATAGTACTGCTCAAAGTCAGCCTGCAGGGAGAACACATGACGGCATTTAGAGCACATGTAGTCCCTCTCGTACTCCAGAACCTTGGCCACACTGGTGCGGATGACCGTGCCCGTGACGGACAGGAAGTGACCAGCGTCTCGAGACTTGGGGATGTTCTCCCTGGTGAGCTCTGGACACACAGGAAGACCTGAGGCGTGATGACATACAGCAATGCAGAGGGATGTTAGGGTTATGGACATCAAACAGACCAAGGAGCACTGGACTAGACATCAAAACAATGATCAGAATTGACAACACGCTGTACCATCTTTCCTGGAACTCAAACAAAGTTCAGTATTCCTTGTCATGCTCAATATTAACCACCAGATGGGGCTCTCTACCCACTATTGTATTGAAGAGAGATGTATCGCATGCATCTTGCACTGTGTTGCATGAGTCAAATTAAACAAAAAAATATTAAATAATGAAAACATGCGTAGCCCATTACATAGCCTTACTGTACATCTGTCAAGTTGCCTACAGTATTATATTGGATAAAAGTACCTAACGCAGAGAACTCTAAGAGGGCACGACAAAACCTATTCCCCCTCAGGAGACTGAAGATTTGGCCTGGGTCCTCAAATCCTCAATAAGTTCTACAGCTGCACCATCGAGAGCATTCAGACTGGTTGCATCACCACCTAGTATGGCAACTGCTCGGCCTTCGACCGCAAGGTGCTACAGAGGGTAGTGCGTACGGCCCAGTACATCACTGTGGGGCCAAGCTTCCTGCCATCCAGGACTTCTATACCAGGCGGTGTCAGAGGAAAGCCCTACAAATTGCCAAAGACTCCAGCCACCCTAGTCATAGACTGTTCTCTCTGCTACCGCACGGCAAGCGGTACCGAAGAACCAAGTCTAAGTCCAAAAGGCTTCTTAACAGCTTCTACCCCCAAGCCATAAGACTGCTGAACAGCTAATCAAATGGCTACCCAGACTATTTGCATTGACCCCCCCATTTTTTTTTAACACTGCTGCTACTCACTGTATATTATCTATGCATAGTCACTTAACCTCTACCTACATGTACATATTACCTCAATTACCTCGACTAACCTGTGTCCTCGCACATTGACTCGGTACAGGTACCTCCTTTATATAGCCTCGTTATTGTTATTTTATTGTTGCGGTTTTACTTTATTTTTTACTTTAGTTAATTTCTTAAAAATATCTCTTATTTTTCTAAAAACGGCATTGTTTGTTAAGGGCTTGTAAGTAAGCATTTCACAGTAAGGTCTACACCTTTTGTATTTGGCGCATGTGACAAATAACATTTGATTTGATTTATGGGAGAAGCCTTCTTTGGTAACAGGTAGCTTTAGGCCTAAGCAGTGACCACTGAGAATGCATAGCAGACTTGTGAAGAGTCTTTTTTCCTGATAAATCTGTGGACTCGCAGACACTGTCAGTGTAAAATTTAATCCCATGAACTGATAGAATATAAACGGAAAATAGGCCTTTATGGATAAAATGCAATACTCCAGCCCACCAATGTTATAATGGATTAATAGGGGCTCCCGAGTGGTGCAGCAGTCTAAGGCACTGCATCTCAGCGCAAAAGGCGGCACGACAATCCCTGGTTCGAATCCAAGCTGTATCACATCCGCCGTGATTGGGAGTCCCATAGGGCGGCACACAATTGGCCCAGCATCGTCCAGGTTTGGCCATTGTAGGCCGTCATTGTGTCCATCGTGACAATTGTAAATAAGAATGTGTTCTTAATGGACTTCCCTAGTTAAAAATAAATAAAAAATAGAACATACACGACATGGCCAAAAGTATGTGGACCTCTCGGTGTCCAGTAGGACCAGATGCTCGTCGAACAATAGGCCTGGCTCGCAGTTGGTGTTCAAATTCATCCCAAAGGTATTCGATCGGGTTGAGGGCAGGGCTTTGTGCAGGCCAGTTAAGTTGTTCCACACCGATCTCAACAAACCATTTCCTCGCTTTGTGCACGGGGGCACTGTCATGCTGAAACAGGAAAGGGCCTTCCCCAAACTGTTGCCAAGTTGGAAGCACAGAATCGTCTAGAATGTTATTGTATTCTGTAGCGTTAAGATTTCCCTTCATTGGAACTAAGGGGCCTAGACCGAACCATGAAAAACAGCCCTAGACCATTATTCCTCCTCCACCCAACTTGACAGTTGGCACAATGCATTGGAGGAGGTAGCGTTCTCCTGGCATCTGCCAAACCCAGATTTGTAGGACTGCCAGATGGTGAAGCGTTATTTAGCACTCCAGAGAACATGTTTCCACTGCTCCAGAGTCCAATGGCGGCGAGATTTACACCACTCCTGCCGACGCTTGGTATTGCGAATGTTGACCTTAGGCTTGTGTGCGGCTGCTCAGCCATGGAAACCCATTTCATGAAGATTCCGACGAACAGTTATTGTACCGATGTTGCTTCCAGAGGCAGTTTGGAACTCAGTAGTGAGTGTTGCAACTGAGGACATATGATTTTTACACGCTACGCGATTCAGCACTTGGCGGTTCCGTTCTGTGAGCTTGTGTGGCCTACCACTTCGCGGCTGAGCTGTTGTTGCTCCTTGACATTGCCACTTCACAATAACAGCACTTACAATTGACCGGGGCAGCTCTTGCATAGTAGAAATTTGACGAACTGACTTGTTGAAAAGGTGGCATCCTATGACAATGCCACGTTGAAAGTCATTGAGCTCTTTAGTAAGGCCATTTTACTGCCAATGGAGATTGCATGTCTGTGTGCTTGATTTTATACACCTGTCAGCAATGGGTGTGGCTAAAATAGCCAAATCCACTAATTTGAAGGTGTGTTCACAAACTTTTGTATATATAGTGTATTATCCTCTCTATCCATCTGGCATCTCAAACAACATTGACATTTTCCATCCACATCTTCAGAGTGGTTTTATGTGAAGCACTTTCCATTTTCTCATGAGTAGACAACTGAGTTTTAAGATGCAGCCCACATACAGCAGTCCTCTCCACAGAGAGACATTCTGAATTTCAAGCGAGCAACCTGTTGAAAATATTGAAGCATGTACTGATCTGATCTTAAACATGGCCTTGTAGCAGTAACATTCCCCACCAGAACACACACAGCTGCATCACCAAGAGCCCTGCTGCTATTTGCTATGCCTTCTACATTCACGCCATGTAACCAACCAAGGAACAGCATACGAGTCGAGCACATCATCTGGCTATTTATAACACTGCTCTCTGTACTGGTGAGACTCCAGACTGCAGTACGCAATGGCTAAAGTAATTAGATGTGAAGGTTGAGCTACTTTGCAAGGCTGGCAGACAGACAAGGTCAATCATTACAGATTATTCCCATTTGACTATATGTCTATGCTCTTTTTTTAATCATCTGCATATTAAAATCAAATCAGGCCAATCCATGTCAACCCGTTCCAGGTGTTAAACTAATGGTGTCGGTAAAACTGTGGCAGCCTGGCAGATGTCGGAACCCATAGTACGGCTGAGTTTTGGCAGCGTTTACACAGACAGACCAATTATGATCTTTAACCCAATTATTGGCAAAAGAACTGATCTGATTGGTTAAAATACCAATTAGTCCCAAAAAATATAATGATCGGGCTGTCTGTGTAAACGCAGCCTTATTGCTCGAGACAGTGTACATAAGAAACCCTCATTGAGTAGCTAGTTTTCCTGGGCCCCATCTCAGGTAACCATGTGTCATCTCAGGAAGTCAATACTGGGCCTGCTGAGTGATATCTGGAATGGCTTGTGTTGTTGTTACACCACGCTGAGTCTCCTGTTTCAGTCTCTTACTGCCTACTGTTCTCCTGCATTTCAGGCAGACATTCTTCCCATGTCAACAACCAGACAGATACCTACACGGAGACAAGATGTTCATAATGTTCTCAATAAATCCTGCTGGCCAGTGTTGGGTATACTGTACTTCCTATTGTGATTATTATCATTATCAAGCTGCATCAAAAGGATGCTAATGTTTTCCACTGGACAAGTGATTCAGCTATCTATGATGAGGAGCTCTAATTGTGTCTGTCTCGATTTAAATGACTCTTCTGTTGCAGAGAGCAGACTGATGAGGTGAGCCTCCAGCAGAACAAATGAAATGAACACTGCGGCCTAAACCCCTCCAGACACTGTTTTAAATGGAGCTTTCAAGCATTGCAATTAGACAGGGAGGACAACCACCCACTAACTCACAAATATACAGTACCTGTCAAAAGTTTGGACACATGTACTCATTCAAGGGTTTTTCTATTTTCTTTATTTTTTTTACTATTTTTATACATTGTAGAATAATAGTGAAGACATAAAAACTATGAAATAACACATGGAATCATGTAGTAACCAAAAAAGTGTTAAACAAATCAAAATATATTTTACATTTGAGATTCTTCAAAGTAGCTACCCTTTGCCTTGATGACAAACCAGCTTCACCTGGAATGCTTTTCCAACAGTCTTGAAGGAGTTCCCATATATACTCAGCACTTGGTGGCTGCTTTTCCTTCAATCTGCAGTCCAACCCATCTCAATTGGGTTGAGGTCGGGTGATTGTGGAGGCCAGGTCATCTGATGCATCACTCCATCACTCTCCTTCTTGTTCAAATAGCCCTTACACAGCCTGGAGGTGTGTTGGGCCACTGTCCTGTTGAAAAACAAATGATAGTCCCACTAAGCGCAAACCAGGTGAGATGGCTGCTGGTTAAGTGTGCCTTGAATTCAAAATAAATCACAGACAGTGTCACCAGCAAAGCCCCCCCACACCATCACACTTCACGGTGGGAACCACACATGCAGAGATCATCCGTTCACCTACTCTACGTCTCACAAAGACACAGCGGTTGGAACCAAAAATCTCAAATTTGGACGCATTAGACCAAAGGAGAGATTTCCACCGGTCTAATGTCCATTGCTCGTGTTTCTTGGCCAAAGCAAGTCTCTACTTCTTATTGGTGTCCTTTAGAAGTGGTTTCTTTTGCAGCCATTTGACCATGAAGGCCTGATTCACACAGTCTCCTCTGAACATTTGATGTTGAGATGTGTCTGTTACTTGAACTCCACGAAAAAAATTTTTTTTATTATAAAGCAATTTCTGAGGCTGGTATGAACTTATCCTCTGCAGCAGAGGTAACTCTGGGTCTTCCTTTCCTGTGGCGATCCTCATGAGAGCCAGTTTCATCATAGCGCTTGATGGTTTGTGCGACTGCACTTGAAGAAACTTACAAAGTTCTTGAAATGTTTCGTACTGACTGACCTTCATGTCTTAAAGCAATAATGGACTGTCGTTTCTCTTTGCTTATTTGAGCTGTTCTTGCCATAATATGGACTTGGTCTTTTACCAAATAAATATAAATAAATAAATACCTTGTAGGGGTGCTATACACAACTGATTGGCTCAAACGCATTAAGGAAATCAATTCCACAAATTAACTTTTAACAAGGCACACCTGTTAATTGTTTGGGAGAATGCAAAGAGTGGGTAAAGCTGTCATCAAGGCAAAGGCTGGCTACTTTGAAGAATCTCACGGCCTGTTCACCTCGCTATCGTCCAGAATGCAAGGTCAGTATAGGTGCATCAAAGCTGGAACTGAGAGACTGAAAAACAGCTTATATCTTAAGGCCATCAGACTGTTAAATAGCCATCACTAACCGACTTCCACCCTGTTATGCATCCCTGCACCTTAGAGGCTGCTACCCTATATACATAGACATGGAATCACTGGCCACTTTAATAATGGAACTCTAGTCACTTTAATAATGTTTACATACTGCTTTACTCATCTCATATGTATATACTGTATTTTATTCTGTTTTTTTTATTCAATGCCACTTCGACATTGTTCAATATAATATTTATATATTTCTTAATTCCATTCATCTTGCTCTATTAGATACTACTGCACCGATGGAACTAGGAACACAAGCATTTCGCTACACCCGCAATAACATCTGCTAAATATGTGTATGTGACCAATAAAATTTGATTTGAAATATAAAATATATTTGGATTTGTTTAACACTTTTTTGGTTACTACATGATTCCATGTGTTATTTCATAGTTTTGATGTCTTCACTATTATTCTACAATGTAGTAAAACATAGTAAAAATAAAGGAAAACCCTTGAATGAGTACGTGTGTCCAAACTTTTGACTGGTACTGTAGATCTCAGACGTTACATAAAGCTACATCAGCAGAGGGCCATAACTATGTATGAGGACAATTCATTCATAGAAGGGAGCAGAAAGAGCTCTCTCGTCTCTCATATTATTGACCTCTCTATGCATTTGTCTTCATGTAAATAAAGAGATTGGATAACTAATTAGAAATAATTATAGCAATAACTCCAATTTGCTCTATGCTAGGCTAGGGGGAACGAATTTACAACATACTGCTTATCTTTTAAAGATCTATACAAGTGCCTAGGAGGTAGGGGCTAGGCGTCGATTTGGAAGTGGGATAGAGCCTCTTACCTGTGATTCGGGCATGCAGGTGGTGTTTGACCTTGTGCCACCTTTGCTGTGTAGAGTTCTCTGACACTGTATTAGCGGCTCGGTGAAGGGTGTTGTCAAAGATGTTGATGACCTCGCTGGGGTAGGCGTTGAAGTAGTCGCCCACCTCCATGTTGGCTTCAAACAGTGTCATGGCGTTGATAACCACCGGGTAGTGGGCATCCTCATCAGGCTCCTGAAGGATCTGCAGGATGTCACTCCTGTGGTGCTCTGTCACATACGCCTCAAACACCTGCCCTATCATAGCTACCTGCTCTGGGTTTATCAACATCCTGGATCTGGAGGGGTGAATATGGTTTAGCTCATCTGTAGTGTCAGGCTTGTAAACTGAAGGTGACATTAATAGTAATGGCAAAGTCAGAGAGATTGACAAACAAAGCAGAATAGCAATTTAGTTGCAGAGGTGAAGTGGTGCTGACACTATTTTTGATAACTCAGGCTGGTGAAGTTATTACAGCGTCGGACCAGTAACCGAAAGGTTGCTGGATCGAATCCCTGAGCTGACAATGTAAAAATCTGTCGTTCTGCCCCTGAGCAAGGGGGTTAACCTGTTTCCCTGGCACCGAAGACGTGGATGTCAATTTAAGGCTGCCCCCCGCACCTCTCTGATTCAGAGGGGTAGGGTTAAATGCGGAAGACACATTTCAGTTGAATGCATTTCCTTTATTAATAGTAGCTGTGGTCCATGCGTATGCGTCGGCTCTGTACTACGACAAAGATTTACGAGATACATTCGCTTCAGATCAGACGGACGCGTATGGACAAGACCTAGTGTGGCCTATTTTGGAGAAACACCTAGCATTTATGGAAAAATGTTTGTCATCACTAACAACGTTTTTACTTTCGCGAGTAACTTAAGTATATTGAAGCCAGTACCTAAACAAAGTTGGAAAATTGCTCTATGCCATAACGCGATGGCCCAGATCTGGTTGTTTGGCTAACGTCAGCTAGTTAACAGGGAGGCAAGTTTGACAACAGCTACACATGATTCCAAAATCTAAATGTAATAGGTATTAGCAAACAATAACTTTATACGTACCCTATTTTATTGAGTGTTTTAGTTTCTCTACAGCTAGAGATATCAGCACAAGTCCCACGGACATACTAAGCACTTTGGTACTTCCCGCTGGATTCACACACTACTTCCACAGGGGGTGTTCAAACTATAATATTAAATAAACATCATAGCAATGTCTTAAAATAGTCACCATGAATTAAATACTACATTTAAAAATCAACAATAATAGAATGGAAAACACGTGGGTGTCTTTCACAAAATGTGAAAAGGCTTTTATGGAAGGAACCCCCTATCTTCTCTCACTTGGTAGTGTCTCGCCTATAGCAAAATAAAGTGCGCAGCCGCAAGGTCTTTAGATGCACATGCCAGAGTAGGGAATGTCTCGAAGGGACGCAGCTAACGTCAAAAGTGACGTCAAAACTTGCCTATTGCAGTCGCGTCGGGGAGAATTTTGCATTTTAGATGATATAACCTTAACCGAATTCTCATAATCTGCTACGCAAATTCCAGTGAGAAAGTCACTTCTGTCATTAGCTGCATCCGGTTTAGTCAAAAACCAGTGGTATAAAGTACTTAAGTAAAAAGTCCTACTTAAGTATTTTTTGGGGGTATATTTTTGGCAACTTTTACTTCACTACATTCCGAAAGAAAATAATGTACTTTTTATTCCATACATTTCCCTGACATCCAAAAATACTCTATATTTTGACAGGAAAATCTTCAAATTCACACACTTATCAAGAGAACATCCATGGTCATCCCTACTGCCTCTGATTTGGTGGAATCATTAAACACATCTTCGTTTGTAAATTATGAGTGTTGGAGTGTGCCGCTAGCAATATATATATATTTTTATTATTATAATTTATTGTGCCATCTGGTTTGCTTAATATAAGGAAATTGAAATGATTTATACTTTTACTTTTAATACTTAAGTATATTTAAAACCAAATACTTTGACTTACTCAAGTAGAAATTTACTGGGTGACTTTTAGTTGAGTCATTTTCTATTAAGTTATCTTTACTTTCACTCAAGTATGACAATTGAGTACTTTTTCTACCACTGGTCAAAACCGCCACAAGCAGGACCAGAGCCATTCAGTGCCCTCTACCGGCTCTGCCCACAGAGGTAAAACTCATGCATCACCTGTACACAGTTAATACCTGTACATACTATGACCTAAAACATTGTGAAACACAATCATAGAGTTTTTTTTATTTTTTTTATCCATGAACCTTATTAAATATTTTCTGCTGAAGTTGGGATTCTATGGCACATAGTACTGTTTTGTACAAATCATACATACATTGAAAGGCCCACATAATTGACAGCACACACATGAGTAAATGTCACAATAATCAGTATTTATTAGTTAAGCATACACAGTATAATATAAATATAAAATATGCAATTTATTTTTAAAATTGGTGAGACATCATTATATCTGTGTTGAGACAACCATACAAACAGTTTAGTTCTACCAAAATGTCTTATGCGGCTGTAACAAACTATCATTACAGTGCCATCCTAAAATAAGGTACAGAGAGAGGACAATTTACTGTATACTGTATTTAAAAAATGATAGCAGCATATGTACCACTCATTATAAACTGCAAAAAAGAAAAACGTCAAACATACTCATCGGCACTGTACAAACAAGGAACCCATTCACAGTGAAGTAATCAACAGAATGCAATGGAGTGGTTGATCATTAAATAATATATATATTTTTTTTTTAAAGTCTTTTTCGTTTCGTATGGTTGACATGCTCTCAAGTTGCAAAAATCAGAAGGTGAAGTACTGGGCGAACCATTCCTGGCGCTGGGGGTCGGGGGATCCTACGGGTGACTCCTCTGTCTCAGGAGGGCTACACAGGGGGGCACACACCACAACAGCAGCAAACAGTTATACAGGACATTATTGACTAAGAAATCCTTATTGCACCTCAGGGTTGAGAGTAGTTTTTATGCTTATGTTCTGTGTTTGAAGTCAGTGTAGTCATTCATCCAGTTCAGAGGATTTTATTGAGGCAGTATATCTATAGATTTGATTATCTGCTCTCGAGTGTAAATGCTTCCTCGAAAACAATAACATTTCTGTTGCAATAATCAGCCTTTAACCGTGTTAAGTTTGCTCATTTTCAAGAGAGCCTGTGGTTGTATTAACACAACCATTTCTGTTCTACATGATCATCCAACCATTGGGTTTAGTGAGATTGAATTACAACAAGACCATGTAGTTGTTCATCCTTGACTCAGGTCCTTAGGGGATTATGCTCTCTTGGTTATACAATGTGAATGCATCTATTAAAAATCCTGAATACCAAATAGTGTTTGTTCTCCTCATACTCTGTAGTTTCTGAAAAGCAAATCCAATGATAAGCCCAAGGAAAGAATGTTAGAGGGAAAATGTATTGAAAGACCACAAACTTGCCTATTGTGGTTTGTTCTATGCAGTCTACCCAAGATGTAACCTATTCAACCTAATGCATTTCACTGGGTTGCTGGCTTGACCATAGCCTTAGCATTGGAAATTCACAATAAACACCAACAAACCTCACTGTATTGTAATGTTACAGCTTTATTGCAAATAAAATAACCTTTGCTCTTTGCTTATAGCGCTGGATATCCTTCTGGTGCTTGTCTGGCTGACTGTCTGTCTGGATGACTTGCTGACTGACTGACTGACTGGTTGTCTGGTGTTTAGGCCCCTTCCTCAGTTTCTGTCCAGGGGTCTTAACCCGTTGACGGGCACCAGATGCCTCCTATCTAAGAAGGGCTTGACATCCGAGGGTCTGGAGAGCCAAAGGAGAGGAGAGGATGAGTGGGAGGAGAACTCTCAATGAAATGTCAGAACATACAGATATAATGAGAAGGCCTCTCCTCTCAACAACAACAGTGCACAAAGGGTTCAAGATTAACATCTCTGTGATATATGACTCATAACTTCATATTTCAGTTAATATTTGAGAAACACAAAAGGCAAGGAAATTGCAATATTGGGTCTGATAAAGAACTATGTAACTTAAGACACTTTCAAGTTTTAATTTCCTACCATGGCTATTTCCACAGTTGTCATGTCAAATAACAACCTCTAAACTTAAAGGTTGGATTTTACTGAACAAAAATATAAACGCAACATGTAAAGTGTTGGTCCCATGTTTCATGAGCTGAAATAAAAGATCCCCAAAATCTTTACATCCCTGTTAGTGAGTTTTTCTCCTTTGCCAAGAGAATCCATCCAACTGACTGGTGTGGCATATAAAGAAGCTGATTAAACAGCATGATCATTACACAGGTGCACCTTGTGCTAGGGACAATAAAAGGCCACTCTAAAATGTGAAGTTTTGTCACAACATAATGGCACAGATGTCTCAAGTTGAGGGAGCGTGCAATTGGCATGCTGACTGCAGGAATGTCCACCTGAGCTGTTGCCAGATCATTTAATATACATTTTTCTACTATAAAACACCTCTAACATCATTTTAGAGAATATGGCAGTACTCCCAACCAGCCTCACAACCGCAGACCACGTTTAACCACGCCAGCCCAGGACCACCACATCCGGCTTTTTCACCTGCTGTATCATCTGAGACCAGCCACCCAGACAGCTGATTAAACTAATGAATATTTCTGTCTGTAATAAACCCCTTTTGTGGGGAAAAACTCCTGATTGGCTGGGCCTTGCTCCCCAGTGAGTGGGCCTTGCTCCCAAGTGGTTGGGCCTATGCCCTCCCAGGCCCACTCATGGCTGCACCCCTGCCCAGTCATGGGAAATCAATAAATTAGGGCCTAATGAATTCATTTCAATGGATCACTAGTCACCTTAAACAATGCCACTTTAATAATGTTAACATATCTTATGTAACAGTTGTAACTTTACGTCGTCCCCTCGCCCCGACACGGGCGCGAACCAGGGACCCTCTGCACACATCAACAACAGTCAACCACGAAGCGTCGTTACCCATCGCTCCACAAAAGCCGCGGCTCTTGCAGAGCAAGGGGAAACCCTACTTAATTCTCAGAGCAAGCGACGTAACTGATTGAAATGCTACTAGCGCATACCCGCTAACTAGCTAGCCATTTCACATCCGTTACACTCACCCCCCTTTCAACCTCCTCCTTTTCCGCAGCAACCAGTGATCCGGGTCAACAGCATCAATGTAACAGTTGTAACTTTACGTCGTCCCCTCGCCCCGACACGGGCGCGAACCAGGGACCTTCTGCACACATCAACAACGGTCGCCCACGAAGCGTCGTTACCCATCGCTCCACAAAAGCCACGGCTCTTGCAGAGCAAGGGGAAACCCTACTTAATTCTCAGAGCAAGTGACGTAACTGATTGAAATGCCACTAGCGCGTACCCGCTAACTAGCTAGCCATTTCACATCCGTTACACTTACACTACCCATCTCATATGTAAACTCAGCAACAACAAAAAGAAACATACCTTTTTCAGGACCCTGTCTTTCAAAGATAATTCGTAAAAATCCAAATAACTTCATAGATCTTCATTGTAAAGGGTTAAAACACTGTTTCCCATGCTTGTTCAGTGAACCATAAACAATTAATGAACATGCTCCTGAGGAACGGTCGTTAAGACACGAACAGCTTACAGACGGTAGGCAATTAAGGTCACAATTATAAAAACTCAGGACACTAAAGAGGCCTTTCTACTGACTCTGAAAAACACCAAAGGAAAGATGCCCAGGGTCCCTGCTCATCTGTGTGAACGTGCCTTAGGCATGCTGCAAGGAGGCATGAGGACTGCAGATGGGGCCAGGGCAATAAATTGCAATGTCCGTACTGTGAGGACAGCGTTACAGGGAGACAGGACGGACAGCTGATTGTCCTCGCAGTGGTAGAACACGTGTAACAACACCTGCACAGGATCGGTACAACCGAACATCACACCTGTGGGACAGGTACAGGACGGCAACAACAACTGCCCGAGTTACACCAGGAACGCACAATCCCTCCATCAGTGCTCAGACTGTCCGCAATAGGCTGAGAGAGGCTGGACTGAGGGCTTGTAGGCCTGTTGTAAGGCATGTCCTCTCAAGACATCACCGACAACAACGTTGCCTATGGGCACAAGCCTACCATCACTTGACCAGACAGGACTGGCAAAAAGTGCTATTCTCCGACGAGTCACGGTTTTGTCTCACCTGGGGTGATGGTCGGATTCGCCTTTATCGTCAAAGGAATGAGTGTTACACCGAGGCCTGTACTCTGGAGCGGGATCGATTTGGAGGTGGAGGGTCCGTCATGGTCTGGGGCGGTGTGTCACAGCATCATTGAACTGAGCTTGTTGTCATTGCAGGTAATCTCAATGCTGTGTTACAGGGAAGACATCCTCCTCCCTCATGTGGTACCCTTCCTGCAGGCTCATCCTGACATGACCCTCCAGCATAACAATGCCACCAGCCATACTGCTCGTTCTGTGCGTGATTTCCTGCAAGACAGGAATGTCAGTGTCCTGCCATGGCCAGTGAAGAGCCCGGATCTCAATCCCATTGAGCACTTCTGGGACCTGTTGGATTGGAGGGTGAGGGCATTCCCCCCAGAAATGTCCGGAAACTTGCAGGTGCCTCGGCGGAAGAGTGGGGTAACATCTCACAGCAAGAACTGGCAGATCTGGTGCAGTCCATGAGGAGGAGATGCACTGCAGTACTTAATGCAGCTGGTGGCCACACCAGATACTGACAGTTACTTTTGATTTTGACCCCCGTTTGTTCAGGGACACATTATTCCATTTCTGTTAGTCACATGTCTGTGGAACTTCTTCAGTTTATGTCTCAGTTGTTGAATCTTATGTTCATACAAATATTTACACATGTTAAGTTTGCTGAAAATAAACGCAGTTGACAGTGAGAGGACATTTCTTTTTTTGCTGAGTTTATATACTGTACCTTATGCCATCTATTGCACCTTGCCTATGACGCTCGGCCATCGCTCATCTATATATGTACATATTCTTATTCACCCCTTTAGATGTGTGTATTAGGTAGTTGTTGGGAATTGTTAGATTACTTAGATTTTACTGTACTGTCGGAACTAGAAGCACAAGCATTTCGCTACACTTGCATTAACATCTGCTAACCATGTGTATGTGACCAATGCAATTTGATTAGATTTTGATTTGATTTCGTTATATGAACTGTAAAACTATTGAAATTGTTGCATGTTGCATTTATATTTTTGTTCAGTATATTATCATGACCAGATGATACAAGACAAATTATTAAACACAGTCTGCACTCGGTACTCATTCTGCACTGCACAAACTGTACTGCTCTGACTGAGCTAAACATGTCTGAAGTTTTCAATTAACGACAGGTGGCCTCTTCATCCTGTGCAGAACTGTTTATGTCTCTGAAAACTATCCTAAAATATCTCCTCTGCAATCATTCTCTCCTCAGTCTCAGTAGTCTCCATTGCAGCAAATCCAACGTAATGCTGAATTGAACATGCATTCTGATCTGTTAATCACCAAATCCAGATCTAGGGAACACCTGGGCTGAGACAGACAGGGCTGACTTCAACAACATCAGAAGCTAAAAGCAGAGAAATAGCATAAGCATGCATACTAGTGTTTTCCATAGAGAAAACTAAATTAGGTATGCAAATGTATATGTATGCAATTTCTATTGGTACAAATTTGCTGGTGAGCTGAATTAAGAAGTCTTATTGATCTAGGCATCTTCTCCAAGTACTAAAAAACATTTATATTCTGGTATAGGCCTCCTGAATCGAAATTGGGCAGCATTTAAAGGACACTGCATGCACAGAGATAGAAGCAGCTTTATATAATCTGAAAACAGATGTATAATACAGAGCATCATAAGTGTGGTATGTGCTGCAGTAGAGAGGTACTGTATGTTGGGGTGCATTTGTTTCTTAGTGGAAACAGGGTCACCTTGACAGGGGCTGAGACAGACAGGCCGTGTGTGTGATGCAGTGATGGGAGAGTCCCATGACAATGGAGGGCAGCCCCGCACAAATCTGCCACGCTGACTCATCTGCAACTTACTTACATACAGAGCAGCATGCAGCAAGAGGAACCCAAAGCACAGAGAGGCACACAGATGGATAACAAGTGCATCAATAGGCAGAAACCTAAGTACCGGATGAGTGCAGACACACAAGCTAGTACAACACATGCACAAGAGAGTATCACATTCACATGTGTGCTTGTTACACATGTGCAGAATGATAGCTGGAAACACAACGAGCAAAGCAATGCCAAGGCACGAGAGAGAGAGAGGTTTGTTGATGAGAAGACTGTTGTTGTTGTTATCGAAGGCTTCACACATCACCACACAGAACTGTACATGGTGAGAAAAAAAATATCAACAATCTATATTACACAATCAGATTTTCCTCATATACAAATCAAACAATTGCACATCAATGTGGACAACAAAGTGCAGTAAGTGCAGCATGCCTGGAGGCCGATGAGGATGAGGTGGTTTAACAGAACAACAACACATCACTCAATGAGAAAAATACAAAGACACAAAGAGACGCAACTGCTAGCAGGAACACTTATGCTAACATGTTAAGAGTGACGGTGGGGTGTACACATGCTCCTTTTGCATTCCAATGCCATTTTCAAAGTCTCATGTATTGCATGGGGCTTTAGAATAATATAGTAAAGTGTTCATACATCTCCTGGAGTGTGTGTAGGTTCAGATGGAATATCCCTTTGTGTGTTTGAAAAGAAACCGTCAAGTAAAGCCAATGACTTCCTGGTTTACAGTAAAGATAAGTTGACAATGAAGTGGGGGGAGAAATTGTGGGAGCTCTCCCTCTCTCCAAAAGCCAAATCTCTGGGGACACAATCAAAGCCTCGCAAAAACTGCAGGCAAAGACAAAAGCCATCATGTCCTTCAAATAGAATAGCAATCAAGAGGGAATCCTGGGATGAACCCCTCAGCCTGTTGGCAACAGGCAGCAGGCAACTTAATCTATTATTCAAGGTAATTACACTTTCAGACTGGAGTGTTTTTTTTATTTTTTAAAAACCGTAATTCCTGATTTGACGCTGTTCTGTTTCATCAGAGCGAAGTCTGAGAGAGAGAGGGGGGAAGAACATCAACATCCTCCAGTGAGGGTAACATTGAGAAGTTTCTTTCAAAGACTGAAGCCCATCAGAAAGGGATATGGCAGCTGACTGGAGAGGTTTGTATGAAAGCCGCCTATCTGCAGCTGTATGGGCCAAGGGTCAGGGCAATGTCTGTGTGTCAGTGTGCTTGACCCTGGGCCTGCCCATGGCGCAGACCGAGGCGTCAGCGGCGAGGGAGGGGCGGCGCTCACCTCATGAATTTCTTGGGCTCTGTCGGAGGGGTCGGTGGGGGCAGAGGTTTGCTAGTGTTGAGGTCAAGGTGGTGAATGGGGGAGTTGGGGATAGGCTCTAAGCGGTTGGGCTGGGGTTGCCCGCTCCCCGTCCCTGTTCCTGCTGCCTCCAGAGCCCTGAGGTTTGGAGAGCTGCTGAATCGGTTTGCTGATTTGTCATTCTTTCTCTTTTGCTACACAGAGGGACAAAAACACAAAGAAACGGAAATAGGGAGAACTAGTCCAATGAAGAAAAAAAAAACTTGTGTATATACTGTATATTTATACATCTATATATTTCTCATTCTCAGAGGATTTATGTGGATGGAGGCTTTCTGAAAGTCAAGCTCGTACCACTCAACTAGCGAAGGAACAGTCACTCTAATATGCTAATTAAGATGAGAAAAAAGTATCACATGAAGAGGCTACAGAAAGTTCACACTAACAAAGAATGGCTTGGAAAGCAAAGGAGAACTGGATGCCTGAACAGTGAGATAACAGACACACACACTGACTACCCCCCCCCCCCCCCCCCCCCCCACACACACACACACAAAAACAAATGTACACACACACAAACTATATGTAACATTAAACCAAAATATCGGAAGTTATAGAACTTGAAATGGAGTCAACAGTTACATATTGACCATGCAGAGTGATCCATTCAACTGGGAGACAGGGGGTTGCTGCATTGGAATGGGACACAACTTCTCTCCACTAAGGGATGGAATGGTTCCAATGGAAATCAAGACTAAGGATATGTGGAAAGGCAACTTAAAATCTCCACTTCAACCATTTTCTACAATGAGGTACAGGCTAGTGGTTTAGGCTTGTAACGATCGGGATGGTTCCCTAAGGGTTTCAAATTGTCACCTGACGCTTTTGGTCTTCACAAAGAGTCAAAGATTAGTTCAGATAAGCTATTTGGCTCTAATCAACTGGCAGGGTATATACTATAAGACGAGGTAATGCACATGGTCAGTGTTAGTCCCCTGTCTGTCTGTCTGTCTGTGTGTGGTGTGTTAGTGTGCAGCGGTCAGCTCACCTTGATGAGGGGATTTATTACTCCCACGTTGGGACTGGTGTTGAACACTTTGTTGAAGTTGGTCTCTCTGTTCACCAATTCCAGCTGGTAGAACTTTTTGTCATCCTGCACGTCAACAGAAAGACTTCAGTTAGGTCATGGTGCTCTGGGTTATTGATGGAGCATCAATACTCTAATTAACACACTCTAATTAAATGTCATTCGTGGGCTTAAATACCAGTACCGTGTGACACAACCCGCAAAAGTCACAGGGTTTCTAGCCAAGCTCTAGTGCTATAGATACAGTATACTGAATAGCGGTCTACAATACATTGTTGGGACTCAATGGCTGTAAAATACTGGAGTCTACTGCTGCTGAATGAGAAATCTTAATCACGCAAGGCAACAGCACTCTGTAGTCTGGTCTACTATTGATTGGAGGTAGACAGGCATGCAGGCTCCATGTCTAGGATTGTTGGGTAAAACCACACAAGGGCATCCTGTAAGCCATCTTGTACTGTGTACATACACTTACCACCAGCTTCTTAACGAGGGACTCCCTCTCAGTCACCATGTCCTTTAGCTCAGCGATCACCTGCAAGTCCTCAGGCCGGCTCTCCCTGTTCCGGAACTTATCCTCCGTGCCCTCCAACCTGGGGAGAGGAGGGGGCCATTAGGGCTCTGACATATCACAGTTTCCTCACAACACAGTGTGAAACAGGTAACATTGTGGAAACAACGTTTTGTTTGTGTAACATGATGATCAAAGTGCCTTGGATCAGCATGGGGATATGAGCATACACTGAGGGAGCATGTTTTGAAAGCTTCCCTTCCATCATCTGCAGATCAATACTAAAGCATTAGCTCTTAACTCTCCTACCTTTAATCTCAGAATCAGAAAGCCTATTAGTGCTTGTGTATTACTATGATCAAAACACGAGAAACATTACATGTTATTCTGAATTCCAATTAAACTTCTCAACAAATAACGAGCGCTCTTTAGAAGAGTACTTATCAGTGATCAAAGCCATCTGCCTCTCCACAGTTTGTGCTGCCTTTAATTTGAGATTGATGACTTTAATATGCCGAGATATTCCTCGTGCTCGAAACAAGCATCCATCATGTCGAGTTTGGCATGACGTCCTCACCACTACAGATGTGGAATGACAAGTGATACCAAACTCTCCATCAAACTCAGACGCAAGACAGGGACAGGGACACACTTGAATTAGAGGGAGTGTATTGGATATCATGATAATTGCTTCTGTCACGCTGCTATGCATCAGGGATCCGTTCATTTGTTGCTTAATTGACAGAAACAGCATCTACTACACTTTACTTCAGTGTCACGTTTCACTACATACTCATATGCATCCCTACACATGCTCCAAACATAAACAATGTGAAACCAACATGTTGCTGCAATGCAGCCTGGGAGGCTGGTGCTGGCTTGCTTTTTTTAATAAATATCGTTATCAGTGTTGGGGAAGCTATTCTGAAAATATAGTTTACCAAACTACCAATTACTTCACAGTGAAAGATGTTAGCTACACTAAAGCTACCCTTAAGAAAATATAGTTGACTTAACTAAAGTTACTTTGAAAAAGTAGTTCGCTACATCCAAACTACTGCGTGATAAATTATCATGTCTAAATCTGATGTCATAGACTACAAATTGCAAGAAAGGTTCACTCTGGAGTCAATTGTTAATAGAATGTGTAATTTATCTTATTTAACACAAAAACAATGTTTCAAGTCAGAATTAGGCAGGGCTGATGCCGAAAAAGAAAGGAAAGTATTGCTTACTTCACCCATATTTTATTTTAGACAAAAAAGTAGTGTGTAGTTCCAGTAGTTAGCTACACCGCTACATGGTAAAAAACGTTATTTACTACTGAAAACACTACCTAGATTAGAATTTAGTTCAACTACCACCAAGCTACTGCAAAATGTAGTTAAATTACTAGTTGAACTACATGTAGTTCACTACTCCCCAACACTGCTCATCATCACACTCCACTCAACTCTCCAGCGACATCACTCAAAACAGATGTAACTAACAGCTAGGAAGCACTAAAACGAACAACAACCAATCAGACAACAAACTTGTGTTGGTTCCCATGGGTTTAACCAATAGGAGATGAAATGAGATAAAATATTCATAGAGCTTAAATGGCCAGGGACCGGCTTTGGGGAACGAGGCTGCCAAGGTGATTAATTGGGGAGGGGACAGGGGCTGTTGTTAAAATAGATTTGTTATGTGCTTAATTAGCAGGCAGTAAATTGTCGACCTCAAGGTAAGGCCTTGGAAACTAGTCAGAAAATTGAGAATGACAGGGGCTTGGACCTTGTTGGTTTTAGAAAGGTTAGCAACAGACACACCTGTGTAAGGCTAATGTGAACAATTTTTACAGGATTGTACTGGATTCTGTCAGTCAAATTTACTTGAGGAACATGCACAAATAATGACGTATGCTTCACTAGCATTTCATTTTGAAAGGTGTGATTGAGCCATGAGACGATTTGGTGGAGGGCATCACAAATCCTCTCTCTGCAGTAGCTGGCTTTGTGTCTAGATGGTGCTCTCATTCACATGAAACTAAATGAGGTCACTCCCCAGTCCCAGGATCCTGTATATCTGTTCCATCTAACTCTCTCACTCTTCTCCCTCCTTCTCTCTCTCTCTCGTATCCCAAACATATTTCTTACAGAGAAAGCTGCCTGTTATCCCTATAATCATTACAGTACATCTCCTTGGATCTATTCAGAGTAGATTGCAGGGGATTTCTATGTCTATGGTCGTATTTTCTGGTGTGTGCTGTTTGTGTACAGTACTGTGGTGTCTTGAAAGCTAGGGGACCTGCACACCTAGCTGGAGGTTTATCCCAAGTAGGACACTGCTGCTGATAGACAGTGTGTGTTTGTGTGGGAATGTGCGTGCGTGCGTGCGTGCGTGCGCATGCGGTTTGGGATTGAGGACACAGTCACCTCCATGCAGCACAGTGGAAAACAAAACAGGTCTGTCAGATCTCTCATTAAAGGGAAGGACCTTCCCAATGGGCCATATTCACCTCCGGAGATCATGTGCAGCCACCCGCTCTCCCCTCATGAATCCATCCATCCCTCCAACCCTCCCTCCCAATCCTTCCTTCCTCCTTCCATCCATTCCTGTATCTGTGTGGGACACTCACCTCTTCAGCCTGTGCTCTGCCAGGGACTGTGGCCTTTCATCGTCTGCCAGGGCTTTATATAACCACACTATCACATATGCTCTCACAGTGAGTGCTATATCAACTACATACTGGATGTACTGTACGTACAGTACTTGCAGAGCAGAGATCTTGTCTTTGAGGAGCTCCTGGGCCTTGTTGAAGTCACACAGCATGTTCTGAGTCTCTCTGTTGTGCATTGCGTTCATCTCAGCCATCTCTCGCTCGTGTTTCTTCGACAGGTCCTGTTCATGAGCCCTGAGAAGAGACCAGATCATTAAAACCCATTCAGATCACGTCTTTATACATCTCTCCAGCTCTGAGGTACAGTCTCCCATGTAGAGTTGTTACAGTATCCCAACTCAGTATCCCAACTCAGTATCCCAACTCAGTATCCCAACTTGGCAGAATTACCACAGACATTTATTTTGATTCTGCTGGCGCCATTACAATTTCCTTCATCTTTGACTTTCCTTCTTTTTTTGTTGCCAAGAAAGACATATATAATTTATAGCAGGAGGCTCTGGAGGAGAGATATCACTGTTTCGCCATAAGTGGAAAACACTCTTCTCTATTTACTTATTGATTTATTTTGATGTGGGACAGATAGACAGGACTCTTCCAAGGCATTACACCAGCTGATTGAAATTCCCTGCAAATTCTCTCCCTCTCTCCCCTCAGTAGACTACATGGCAGTGTTGCTCACGCAGAGCTACTGCAGTCAGAGAGAGAGGCAGAGCACGAGGAGTGCAGAGGAATACGTTTGCCTCTCCCTGAGTAACGCTCCCTGAGGGACACAAATCTTTTCCAATTTATTTATTTTTATCTCAGGAAACTAGGATTCGCCAGCGTGTTACATAATTGGAAGTGAAAGGTGCTCCGCAAGGGGCCTGGAATCCTACCAGTGATATGTGTTGTTGACGCCACATATATACACACACACACACCACATACACACACACACACTAACCTCATGCGCTTGATTATCTCTAGCTCTAAAAAAGCATCAGCCTCCATTTTTGATTCATCACCAAACAGGCCTTCAATTCTAATGAGAGAGCCTGCTGTTCGTTCCATCCAGGCCTCAGACCACATTATTAATTAATATAAGAGTGAATTATTCATATCAGCCTGTGGGAAAAGCATGATAGATTATATTCAGGCCTTGCCCCAAATAACCCTGACTTTCATATTTTCTTATACATTTATTTGACCATTAAACTACAGGAGAAAAACAAATGTCAAAGAGACCAAGTCATCAAAGGGAATAACAGTGCACAAAACACGACTTCCAGAAGGGAGAGGCAAATTGGCCTCCTCTCTTTCTCTTGCCAGTATCCTTCAAATGTAATCTAACTCAAAAACAATGCCAGCACTGCCAATGGCCACCAACTGTCACGTCTAAACAAGAGGAATTCACACAACTGAACTTGTCGTGTTGTGATTCACCAGTCATCTGAACTAAACGTGTTAAAAACCTTCATCGTGGCCATATTAAAACGAGGTACAGGCATTCACCTGCAGAAATAGCCTACAGAGACTCACCTAATTAAGTTTGGCAACGCACCAGAACAGCTTTACTGTAGATGACCTGTTATTGTGTCAACCCTCCTGTGTGTCACCCCATAATGCCCTGTGGTAGGATCACGACCCTGCCCTCCCCTCCTGCACTCTCCTCCAGCCCACCTGATCTGCTGGTTGGCCTCGCTGCGGATCTTCAGCACCTCCTTGCCCTTGAGCTCCAGCTCCTTGGTGAGTGTGTTGATGTTCTCGTTCAGTGTGTGAATCTCGTGGTCCAGCTGAGCAATGTGGTTCTTCCTCCTTACCACCTCCTCCTGCAGGTCCGAGATCCGGCCCAGCAACTCCCTCTCCTGAACGGGGAAAAGGCAGACATACGACGGCACAAAGGAACACACACACATTTATATGCAAACAAAAACAAGAACATTTGATCCCACTGGCGTGTGCTGCTGTGCTGTCCTTGTATTTCCAGGGGGTACTGTGATACTTTCTGACACCATCTTTACAGTGCCATGGATGCTACATCATAATACGTGAGCACACTCACATGCCATGGCATCCCTCTGCCTCTCTCAGAACTAAATGTGGACTTCACTGAACACGTCTGTTGGGAGGTTGATAATATTGATGCTGAATAGATCTACTGATAAATAAAGTGCTGATTGTGCAGCTTGTATTTGTTTATAGTTAGTACGAGTTACAACAACGTGTTAGAGGACTGTTAGATCACCTGGAAAAGATTGCATCACAGGAAAAGGGCATTACATTTTTTTTATTAACCTTTATTTAACTAGGCAAGTCAGTTAAGAACAAATTATTATTTACAATGACGGCCTACCCCGGCCAAACCTGGACGACGCTGGACCAATTGTGCGCCGTCCTATGGGACTCCCAATCACGGGCCAGATGTGATGCAGCCTGGATTCGAACCAGGTACAGGGTCAATTGTACTGAAAACATATCGGAAAACATTCCCTAGAATACATGTATTTAGTCAATTGTTCAGTATGTAATAGGGACAACGCTGCCATCTGAATCTAGACTACTCTAGGATATTATCACTCTCTTTCCCAAAGTTACGTAACAGTTAACTCACCAGGCTGATATACCAAATGCAAACATCTCCTTTTGCCCAGGCAGGAATACATGCAACTACCTGATTTGACTGGAGCTAGAAGTAAAGCCATGGTGTAGATGTATCATGCTTTGCTTGGCTCAAGGGTCATTTC
Organism: Salvelinus fontinalis; assembly: GCF_029448725.1. Classification (NCBI taxonomy): domain Eukaryota; kingdom Metazoa; phylum Chordata; class Actinopteri; order Salmoniformes; family Salmonidae; genus Salvelinus; species Salvelinus fontinalis. The sequence goes on from NC_074684.1 coordinate 20,935,518, forward strand.
CCACTTCGGCAACAGCACCTCTTTTAGAAGTCTCTCCCTCTCTAAAAGAGACATCTAGCTAACAGTTCACGCAGCATACCGTCAAGCCAAACACTGGAATTATAAAGTTAATGGCTCTTGTGTAATCATATTACAATTTTTTTTATTTTTTTTATTTTTTTTACTGTTATTTTACCAGGTAAGTTGACTGAGAACACGTTCTCATTTGCAGCAACGACCTGGGGAATAGTTACAGGGGAGAGGAGGGGAATGAATGAGCCAATTGTAAACTGGGGATTATTAGGTGACCATGATGGTTTGAGGGCAATCAAATCTGCAATCTGCATGTATTAACTTTGAATTCCTGTAAATATAATTTCATGCCAGCAGATTATTGTGATAACAGTATTCTAGTTATTCATGTGTAGGCCACTGCAGGGGGCAGGTTTTAGGAGACTGGCTCTCTCTCCTCCATAGAAGATAATTTCTCCATCCTCTGCTTAACAGAAATTCACTGTGACATTTCTGCTGCCTTCCAATCTCCCCAGTGGATACCTGTTTGGCTTGGAGGCACACATGATTGCCATGTCTCTGCATGGTTGGGTTGTGGATTTCCACAAGGACAGGTCTAGAGGCAGACATTGCCAGCAGTGGAGAACAGAGTTAAATGGCTAAACATCAGTGTGGGAGAAGAGAGTTTGTAGCTAGGTTGTAATTGGCGCTTGACCCTATATTTGTGTAGGCTGTGGCTGGTTAGGAAAGTGTGTGTGTGTTTGTGTGTGTGTCCATTCATGTGAATGTGTGTGCACGCAGGCGTGTGCGTGTCCATGTGTGTGTGTGTGGGTGGGCTGTGAAGTGAGACAGTGGTGACAGCTCTATTAGCAGCACTGAGACTCACAGTGAGGACACTCACGCTGCAACGTGCCTGAGGGCCAGTGTAAATACCACGAACTCTGTCACGATGACACTATAGAATAGCAATATTCATTGTCCATACATAGATGGGAATTCTGTTGGAGAGCAAATTCTATGGTGGAACCATTCGAGCAGCACTCCTCAAAATCAGCCCCTTCTGTAGGTGGAACTTTTCCAGGTCAAAGGAAGCATCAAAGCCTTTGGATAAAATGTCACAGGAACAAAATATCAGTTTTTAAAAGCTTCTTCTGAGGGACTGGTGGGAAGTTGGTAGATGGAGTTCCCACCTCCAATAATCACCACATTTGATCTCTTATCTTTAACAAAAAATATATGAAAAATGTAATTACTGTGGCTGGCTGAGAGTTATTTTGACAGTATTGTGAATGGAGGTGGGTAGAGGGCACAGTACAGTGGTCTGGGAATAGACAGGTCTCAGCGAGGAGCTGATTAGAAGACAAGTCTACTCTCTGAGCCCCAGCTCTCTCTCTCTCTCTCTCTCTCTCTCTCTCTCTCTCTCTCCTCTCTCTCTCTCTCTCTCTCTCTCTCCTCTCTCTCTCTCTCTCTCTCTCTCCTCTCTCTCTCTCTCTCTCTCTCTCTCTCTCTCTCTCTCTCTCTCTCTCTCTCTCTCTCTCTCTCTCTCTCTCTCTCTCTCTCCTCTCTCTCTCTCTCTCTCTCTCTCTCTCTCTCTCTCTCTCTCTCTCTCTCTCTCCTCTCTCTCTCTCTCTCATCTCTCTCTCTCTCTCTCTCTCTCTCTCTCTCTCTCTCTCTCTCTCTCTCTCTCTCTCTCTCTCTCTCTCTCTCTCTCTCTCTCTCTCTTCTCTTCTCTTCCTCTCCCTGCTTCCACAGGACTGTCTGGCTCTACAGTTTCAGAGCAGGCTGATCAAAAGGCCAGAGGAAGGTGATCACAAGCCCTAGGACCAGACAAAATCTTTCCTTCAGCCTCCAGAAATGAGGAGATCAAGTATACAGTACCTGTAGTTTGAATTCAAATCATTCCCAATACAGCTACATACAGAGCTTCATTTGATCACTGAGAAGGCAGATGACCTTCTTGATTTACAGAAATTCACTGAAAACCCACACCAACACACACTTATATGAAGAGAATTGCACTTTTCATGTAGCCTACTTTTGGCCAGCTAATAGCCTTACCACTGATCAAGCAACATTATGGACTAAAATGTTCAAATCCTGTTGCTGCAGGATTATTTTGCTATGACGATATATGTCAAATTAAGATCCCAAATCTGTAGCAGTTCTATTGATCCCTATATTAGAGATGACAGGAGCGCACCTCCCCCAAACCTTCCCATCTGCCCATTCATCTGGGAAAATAGAGGCATTTATCACAGTTTGCAAACATGCCGCGGCCCGTCTTCTCTGTGAAAAATAGGTTCGCTGTGGATGAGTAGCCATTAGCAATGCTTCAATTGTTGGAGATTCACTGAGCATAAAGAGCTGGGGTGGGATTTCATTAAGACGGGTCTCAAAGACAATTTTTTTTTGAGGAATCAGTGTGAGGAGATTAGACATCAGATACAAAACACATGAGGAAATATGGCACAGACCTCTCCATAATCTTGTTCGCATGCGCGCGCACACACACACACACACACACACACACACACACACACACACACACACACACACACACACACACACACACACACACACACACAGAGAGAGAGAGACAAGATGTACCAGGGGAGTATAGAAAATAAACATTTTTCAGAGCCATTTGTCTGTCAGAAGCTGAGCTTTCATCTGTGGGGACAGCCGATCACTATCCCCAGCAAATACAATTATCCACACCGCAGACCAGTCCTGCTAATCTCATTAAACGAGCCAGCACCGTCCATCTCTCAGGGGTCCACAATTAAAGCTAAGGCAACACAGCGCTCAACGCGGGCCCTGCGGCCCCGCCAAACGTTCCACGGCTCAGCACAGGGAGTTCTTTCTTAGAAACCACTCTCTGTCTCCCAGAAAGAGGACGAGCAACACTTTGTACCTCTCTTCAGATGGCCCCATCTCTTTACTGTCTGCCAGGGCTGCTGGGCTAGTGGGGCTGTTCAAAGGAAAACAACATGCTCGGTGTTGCTAAGGCTCTTTGATTAAAGCGCTGAAGGTACATGTTCATTCTAAAGATCAGAGCTTTACCATTTACTGGGTAAAACCACAACACATGTCCATAAAACGCAACAACAGCCGTACAGTCTGGGAGACAACTGGCTGCTGTGATTAGGATATCTGTATAATTAAAGATAAGTCGATGTACGGTTAGTATAGGCATAATGCATTTAAATGATTAAGAGTCCCACCCACCCGGGATGGAGGGATGGCTCAGCGGCTAGTAAATCAAACAGTCATATGGGACAGAGAGAGAGAGACAGGGTTGTGTCCTGACATGTCTGACTACTGAACACACAGACAGTCTGAAGCAGAGGGAGCGAGGGGGCTGTTTTGGTTGAGAAACCACCAGGAAGCCTGTTTATCCCGTGTGAGATGTCCGAGGTATTGTGTGTACTGTGGTGACTGGATATGGCAGTTACAGTATATAGGAGATGGGAACAGACCACAAAGCAGGTCGTACACATCCCATGGTAGGGATGGGCATTTGACATTGAGGACTCGAAACGAGAATAAAAAATCTAATTTTAGAACAAGCCCACACTCAAAAAACATATGGGCGCATTTATCGATAGGCCTATGCCAACAGTCCGCAACAATGCCTAAGTTACCATAACCATTACAGATGACAAATCCTAATTCCTAATTGCTAAATATATATATATTCAGTCAATAAAAAGTAAGTGCAAACCGTAACATCAACTGGCTATGTTATCTCGTGGAACACAATCCTCAAAAAGGCAGTAACCTCAGCAGTAGCTTGTAGAAGCCTATGGCGGTGCAATAGCATAGCCTTATTTTGTTAATTTAGCAGACAAGACCCTCTTATTTCCCAAGGCCTCATCACAGTCAAGACACTTATTTTATAGTAAAAAATAAATAAAAAATAAAACATTTTAGTAAATGAAAAATGTTGCGTGCAAAGTGATGCGCAGCTTGCGTCTGGAAAAGTAATTCTCAAAGAGTGATCACTTGAAAAGGGGCTCAATTTGGCGAGTTGAGAGAACACATTTTCAGGGTTACAAACCAAAATTGGTCATCTTTTCGATATGTACAAACGTTCAATTTAGTTAATTCTGCCTGTTTTTTGGACTTTCATTCCACATTGAACACTGCATGATGATGAATTACTGCAATACTCTACTCTCCAGCTACCCGCATAAAGCACTAAATAAACTTCAATTAGTGTTAAATAAAGCTGCTAGAATCTTGACTAGAACCCAAAAATGTGATCATATTACTCTAGTGCTAGCCTCTAGCTTCCTGTTAAGGCTAGATCTGATTCAAGGTTTTACTGCTAACCTACAAAGCATTACATGGACTTGCTCCTACCCATCTCTCTGATTAGGTCCTGCCGTACATACCTACACGTACGCTACGGTCACAAGACGCAAGCCTCAAGCCTTATTGTCCCTAGAATTTATAAGCAAACAGCTGGAGGCAGGGCTTTCTCCTATAGAGCTCAATTTTTATAGAATGGTCTGAATATCCATGTGAGAGACACAGACTCGTTCTCGATATTTAAGTCTTTACTGAAAACTCATCTCTTCAGTAGGTCCTATGACAAACCACCCTTGCTGTCTCTGCCTGGCCGGCTCCCCTCTCTCCACTGGGATTCTCTGCCTCTGACCCCATTACGGAGGCTGAGTCACTGGCTTATTAGCGCTCTCCCATGCAGTCCCTAAGATGGGTGCGTCATTGACGTGATCTTCCTATCCGGTTTTGTGCCCCCCTCAGGCTTGTGCGGTGGAGGAGATCTTCGTGGGCTAAACTCAGCCTTTGTCTCAGGGTAGTAAGTTGGTAGTCTGTTGATATCCCTCTAGTGGTGTGGGGTTATATCTTGCCTGGTTGGCCCTGTCCGGGCATATCATTGGATGGGGCCACAGTGTCCTCCGACCCCTTCTGTCAAGTCTCCAGTATCTATGCTGCAATAGTCTATGTGCCGGGCGGCTAGGGTGAGTCTTTCCTATCTGGTGTCCTGTGTGAACTTAAGTATGATCCCTCAAATCAATCAATCAATATCTCTTTCTCGGAAACGTGGTCGAGGTTTTGCTCGCCTGAGATAGAGTATCTCATGAGAAGCTGTAGACCACACTATCTACCAAGAGAGTTTCCATCTATATTCTTCATAGCTGTCTATTTACCACCACAAACCGATGTTGCCATTAAGACCGCACTCAATGAGCTGTATACGGCCATAAGCCAACAGGAAAACGCTCATCTAGAGGCGCTGCTCCTAGTGAATGGGAATGCAGGGAAACTTAAATCTGTTTTACCTAACTTATACCAGCATGTTAAGTAAGCTACCAGAGGGGAAAAACTCTAGACCACCTTTACTCCACACATAGAAACGGGTACAAAGCTCTCCCTCGCCCTCCATTTGGCAAATCTGACCATAATTATATCCTCCTGATTCCTGCTTACAAGCAAAAACTAAAGCAGAAAGCACCAATGACTCGGTCAATAAAAAAGTGGTCAGATGAAACAGATGCTAAACTACAGAACTGTTTTGTTAGCACAGACTGGAATATGTTCCGCGATTCTTCCAATGGCATTGAGGTGTACACCTCATCAGTCACTGGCTTCATCAATAAGTGCCGCTGTCAAGGAGCGGGATTCTAACCCGTAAGATTATAAGAAATCCGATATGCCTTCCGACGAACCATCAAACAGGCAAAGCATCAATACAGGACTAAGATCGAATCGTACTACACCAGCTCCGACGCTCGTCGGATGTGGCAGTGCTTGCAAACTATTACAGACTGCAAAAGGAACAACAGCCGCGAGCTGCCCAGTTACACGAGCTTACCAGACATGCTCACTTCGCATGCTCACTTCGAGGCAAGTAACACTGAAACGTACATGAGAGCATCAGCTGTTCCAGACGACTGTGTGATCATGCTCTCCGCAGCCGATGTGAGTAAGACCTTTAAACAGGTCAACATTCACAAGACCGCAGGGCCAGACGGATTACCAGGACGTGTACTCCGAGCATGCGCTGATCAACTGGCAAGTGTCTTCACTGACATTTTCAACCTCTCCCTGTCTGAGTCTGTAATATAAACATGTTTCAAGTAGACCACCATAGTCCCTGTGCCCAAGAACACTAACGTATCCTGCCTAAATGTCTACTGACCCGTAGCACTCTCGTTTGTAGCCATGAAGCTTTAAAAGTCTGGTCATGGCTCACATCAACATCATAATCCCAGAAATCCTAGACCCACTCCAATTTGCATACTGCACCAACAGATGATGCAATCTCTATTGCACTCCACACTGCCCTTTCACACCTGGACAAAAGGAACACCTATGTGAGAATGCTAGCTCAATGTTCAACACCATAGTGCCCTCAAAGCTCATCATTAAGCTAAGGACCCTGGGACTAAACACCTCTCTCTGCAACTGGATCCTGGACGGGCCGCCCCCAGGTGGTAAGGGTAGATTACAACACATCCGCCACGCTGATCCTCAATACGGGGCCCCTCAGGGGTGCGTGCTCAGTCCCCTCCTGTATTCCCTGTTCACCCATGACTGCATGGCCAAGCACGACTCCAACACCATTATTAAGTTTGCCGATGACACAAGTGGTAGGCCTGATCACCGACAACGACGAGACAGCCTATAGGGAGGCGGTCAGAGACCTGGCCGTGTGGTGCCAGGACAACAACCTCTCCTTCAGCGTGATCAAGACAAAGGAGATAATTGTGGACTACAGGAAATTGAGGACCGAGCACGCCTTCATTCTCATCGACGGGTCTGTAGTAGAGCAGGTTGAGAGCGTCAAGTTCCTTGGTGTCCACATCACAAAGAAACTAACATGGTCCAAGCACACCAAGAGAGTCGTGAAGAGGGCACGACAAAACCTATTCCCCCTCAGGAGACTGAAAAGGTTTGTCATGGTTCCTCAGATCTTCAAAAGTTTATACAGTTGCACCATCGAGAGCATCCTGACTGGTTGCATCACCACCTGGTATGGCAACTGCTCGGCCTCCGACCGCAAGGCACTACAGAAGGTAGTGCGTATGGCCCAGTACATCACTGGGGCCAAGCATCCTGTCATCCATGACCTCTATACCAGGCGGTGTCAGAGGAAGGCCCTAAAAATGGTCAAAGTCTCCAGCCACCCTAGTCATAGACTGTTCTCTCTGCTACCGCAGGGCAAGCGGTACTGGAGCACCAACAAGTCTAGGTCCAAAAGGCTTCTTAACAGCTTCTACCCCCAAGCCATAGACTCATGAACATCTAATCAAATGGCTACCCAGACTATTTGCATTGCCCCCTCTTTTATACTGCTGCTACTCTCTATTATTATCTATGCATAGTCACTTTAATAACTCTACCTACATGTACATATTACCTCAATTACCTCAATAACCGGTGCCCCCACACATTGGCTCTGTACCGGTACCCCCTGTATATCGCCTCACTATTGTTATTTTACTGCTGCTCTTTAATTATTTGTTACTATTATTTCTTCTTTTGTAGGCAGTTTTCTTAAAACTGCATTGTTGGTTAAGGGCTTGTAAGTAAGCATTTCACTGTAGGGTGAAAGGTGTTGTATTCGGCGCATGTGACAAATAACATTTGATTTGATGCTGTCAACAAAAGCTAGAATCCCACCTCAAAAGACCTCAATATATTCCCTGTTTTGTTTTCCAGGTATCCTCGAATTACAACAGGAGATGGATCACACATTGAAATTGCTTACTGGAACACATTTCTGCTTTGCTGCCGCTGCCATTTTCCTCATCGTCAGACAAACAAAAACAAAATAAAACCCTGTCATAACTCTGACATAGTAGCCTGCTTCTGTTGTGATAGGGGCCTGTCTGCTGTAAGAGGCTTAGATGATTTATGTGTCACTGTGGAAAGTGAACCTGCTCGCACTGCAGTAGGTACCCTGGCTCGTATCTTCTTTTATTTGGCAGGTAGAACTTGTATTTGCCTTGTGACCTTGCTGTAGACTGACTAGCGTAGGAGTAGGTCCCCTCAGAAACAGCTGTGTGCCTGGCCCTGAACATCTGGCACCTGCCATGGCGATGAGAGAGGACCCAGGGCATTAGACTTAATTAGAGTGATTTATGCCTGAGATGAAGAGCCAGTTGACAGGAGTTGGGCCGGCTCAGAGTGCTGGTATTATTCGGAGGTAAACCTACTGCTCTCTAACAGACACATCAGCCTTCCCCCGTGCGCATTACCATATTGTAAACTGTACATACTGTAATCTGGGTGTGGCATAGCTATTGGTTATGTACAATAGGCAATAGTTAAGATCTTTGTTTCTGTGAATAGCGCATGTGTTAGTATTATAAAGCAGCCAGATTTGTTGCAGAAAGTCGAGGAATCGGGAGCAAATGGATGATGTATTGAACATTTTAAAATATATTTTCTCTGTGGAGTGTGTGTGTCTGTCTGTCTGTCTGTGTGTGTGTGTGTGTGTGGGAGGGAGGGAGGGATGCTGTCACTTGTTCTCTCTCTAGGAGGCCAGAACCCCAGGTTCCAACCCACTGATTACTCTTGCTCAAGCTGTATCCAACAAGCCACACAGCTATTCAGATGTGTGAATATACAAGCAACAGAAGCCAGAGTGGAGAAGAGAAAAGAGGGCTGTTGCCAAGGGAGATATTTCTCTTCTATGGCCATTTGTGCAAAAGCATTTCAGTCTGCACAATAAAAGGCACAGAAGGATTATCTAGATTTTTTACTCTTTCTCCCTTTTTTAATATCATTATCTATCCTCATTCATTGAGCTAATGTCTACCTCATCGTTAATCAACTATACAAAATTGCCTGCTGTTAAGGCGATTACAATACCAACATATTTTTTTACAATGCTGTTGTTCATGGCCAATATCCAATCATACTGTAGTACAAACTAATGCTGGCCCATCCATATTGTTTCCATTATCTCTGTTAGCTAAGTGATATGTGGAATGCCAGTAAGTCCCGGTGACTCCGACCTGTGTTCGGCTGTTCTCCAGGACGTTCTCCAGCTCCAGTTTAGCTGCAGCCGTCTCCTGTTGGTGGGTCTGCCGTAGATGTTCTATGGCCGAGGCATGGAGGTGGTTCAGCTCAGAGCGCAGAGAGGCTAGGAGCCAAAGAGATAGAGACAGACAGGGTCCTTAGGGAGCTCGCCTCTAGCTAATTAAAACATTCATCACACAGTACATCTACTGCCTCTAATAAGACATGTGATGGAATGTTCCAGCGTTGCCTTGATTCCTAAAGGGAGGAGTGTCAGGCTGTGTTTAGCAACACTAGCTTCCAATGGCTTTTTCTAAAGGCTACAACCAAGTCTAGTATTTACTTAGAATGGTCCTCTATCACTACATATTGCCTTTCTCTCTCTCTCTCAAGGTCCTTATTCAACATGGCCTTCGTTGTTAGGGCTTCAACCCAGTGTGGCCCCTTCCCTGCCTGGGCCCTTAACCCAGTGTGAGACCCGGAGACCATTCCCCATCAGACCCTAACCCAGCATGGCTCTTACCCAGCATGGCCTTGCCCTCGTCCTCCAGCTCGAAGCGTAGAGTCTGCAGCTCCTGCTCTGACTGCTGTTTGAGCGTCTCAATGCTGTGTCTGTGAGCCTCTCTCACAGACTGGAGCTCTATGTGGTGCTGCTGCCGCAGACGATGCTCCAGCTCCTACACACACACACACACACACACACACACGCATACACGAGTTCAGAGGTCAGGAGGGACACACACAGGTTAGGACAAGGACAAACAAATGACATACAAAATCATTGTATATAACTTTTTGGCACGGATAACCGGTTTTCATCTGGTTGACGGCGCTGGTTAATGAAAAAAACAAACATTATTTTCATCGCTAGAAGGGATAGTCTGAAACATATATGAAGAGTTCAGCCGGTAAAGAGAAAGATCAGTTTGGGAGAGTCTTGCAACAGCATCAGTTAAACTCAACCTGTATGTTGCTGTTGGACTAAGTGTAGTTCAGTAACAAAAAGGCTGAGAGCTACTCAGGCAGTGGCATGGAGCCAAAAGACGCGTTTTAAACAGTATTCCTGATCACTATGGAATTGTATTACAATCAATTAGCACTTAAGCATATCATCAGCAGCTTGTTGGGGCTATTGGAAGGTATTCCAGCAACAGCGAGCAAAACAGCACACAATACGCCACTCTAAACTCAATTAAGTAGACACAGAGCCGTTAACATGGCAAGGAGAAGGTCACAGTTCCATAAAGTAACACTAGACACCTGGTACTTGTCAAAACTCATGAATACACCTTTCATATCACACTACAATCTCCAATCATGGGATTGAGAGAGCGAGGGAGGGTGTAGACAAAGAAAGAGACAAAGAAAGAGAGAGAGAGAGTAGAGAGAGAGAGACAGAGACAGGGGCCACAACACCAGATTGATAGGGATAAAAAACACGATTAAGATGGAAATAGAAAGATAACAGTGCCTTTCAATCAACATATGACTTGTATAATATTAAATCAAATAGGCCTTACAAAGTAAACAGGAATAAATCAGCTGGGGCAGGATGTTCTTGTTTGTTGAATGCTGTATCCAACAGTTAGTGGTCGAGCCACATCACTGTGTGTGTGTGTGTGTGTGTGTGTGTGTGTGTGTGTGTGTGTGTGTGTGTGTGTGTGTGTGTGTGTGTGTGTGTGTGTGTGTGTGTGTGTGTGTGTGTGTGTGTGTGTGTGTGTGTCGGTACAGTGTCCTTGTGGAGAAGTAAAAGGTTACGTCATGTCAGTATCATTCTAATGGCCGTCAGGGGGCCATTCTGTGGCTAGGCAGCAAGTCCTCTAATAGGCTACTGCTGGGAGAGTTCAGTAGAAAGCAATGTTCCTAACCTCAGTGGGTGAAGAACCCCGTAGCGACAGCAGCCCTTTTAGAATAGATAACAAGCTAAAGTCTCCCATCACCACAAACAAAGTTCCATATCAAACCAGGTACTGTAGAAACATGGGAGTTAGCCATTCCCTCTATGTTGCTACCTCAGTAACAAGGCTTGAATGCCTATTTGTCAGAGTCTATGTAGTGTATCTAGATGTTAATTATTAGGCTGGTGGTCCTTGGGTCGTGTTTGTGTTTTAGCTAATTCCTAAGTGTGTTCGTTCATGTATTGGTTGACAATGGTATGGGACAAGGCTAGTAAATGATCTATATATTTTCTCTCAGGTCCAAAGCCCTGGGTCTGTTAGGTCTGTGCGCAGTCTCATTCATTCAGTTGATACTGTCTGCAGCCTGTGCACAAATTAAAAATAAGATTGAACGGAGAAAAATCGATAGTTTTCGAGAATCGCAAGAGACACCGTATTGTGTGTTCATACCTAGAACTAGGGGATTTACAGGAAATGTTTTACTTTGAAAAAGTAGAGATCTAGATTGGATGTTAAATGAGCATTTTATTAGTCATTGTATAATAGAGTTTGTGATGCAAATAGATACAATCAGGGGATGTGTGTTCCTCCTGCAGGCAAGGAGAAACTGGATTTGTCCCTAATGCCTCAAACAAGACAATTCTGTTTGCTTTACTACACTCTAAATGACTTTCTCCTCATAAAACATGTCTAGAACAAACTAAACCCAAATAAATTCATCCCCGCAAAAGGTTTAAACATTTAAGAAACAACTTTGAGTCAACCTAGCCTCTTTTTAAGAGAGAACAGCTATTGAGATAAATGTGTTCCTAGGAGAGGTATATGAGCTATGTTTTTTCATTAGCAGACAGGAAAGACTTTTTGGCCCATTCAATCACCGATGACTCAAAGGTCTTATACTTCTAATCCAATCTGTGGCTGGAGAGGTGAGACAGAATGCTCAGGGACAATGTGTCAGCTTTGCATAATGCCTGCATGACCCCTTAACATAAACTTCATCCGAGGGTTTTAGAATCTCAAAGGAAGCCTCTGAGTAAGGTTAAATGCATTTCAAACGGCCTTGACTGTATAATGGAGTGTTGAGCGCAGAAAAACCCATCTGTTCCCTTTTCTTTGGAAAGAAAAGATTCCGTGTTTGAAAATGTGAATGTCGTTATATTTTTCAGAAGTCTATTTTCACGTACTGGGTATTTTCTGGATTGATAAATGAGTTCAGATTCATACTTCAACCTTGATTATGAAATGCCCAGACCAGTACTGAGATGTCAGTGTTTTAGGGTACAGTCAGTAAGTGTTATATGTAAAGACGTAGAGCTGGGCATATCTGTTCTGCCAAAAAAGTGGTACTCGCTCTTTGGCTATGCAGTATACATTTTTTTGCGAGGAGGAAATGCAGCTTGCTCCAGCTGAGATTGTGCCAGAGTGAACCCTGCACCCAGATGCATTTACTTAGTAAACACCAGTGAATAAATTAACAGAGCCAATTGTCTTCCTGACAAAGATCTACACAGTTAACCCATGCATGAGCCTGACTGGCAGTCTACCTGCCAAGCATGAACCCATAGTAGTACATGTATGACCCGTGCTGATCGATATAGCGCCATCTTGCGACATGACTCATGTCCTGTAACAAGCTCTATGAGCAGAGGGGCTGATTTTAAAAGAGTTGGATCTGAGCATGAAGTTACTGAATATGCTAACGCTGGGGCACCTGGATGACACTGGCTTATGGACCCACATATTTCCCCTGGCTGTGCTGACAACAAACTCATCACCATCTGAATTTCTATTACACAGATGCCTCGCCAGATTCCCCAAATATTCCCATAATATTACATTACTGCACCACATCACTCATATGTAACACCCTGGGACAATATTAGATGTGTTGCATTGTAATTCCATCAAATACTATGGTGATGTAGCCTTTTCGTTTTGAAGGGTGAAGAATTGAAAAATAGTGTGTGTCCCAGGCAGCAATGAATCAATCAGGGTCAGGTCTAAATCACTGATCCGCTCAGGAGTCAACCCCTTCACGTCTCTGGTAATGTTGATGGACTCACTGTTGTAAAACTTCATCTGGCCACGTCACCAGCTATTTCACCTGTAAATCTTCACTGTCTCTCCTCATTCTGTGTACCTGACTGATATCCAGCCTTACTGACACATCAGAGCCTATACTGGCCCATAATGCCTCATATCTAATCTAGTGCTCTAAAGTCACCAGATGGGAGCTTTCACACTGGCAGTGATTCTAACCACTTGTAAGCTAAAAGAGTTAATATGTAAATAAAGGGAAGAGGGTTGGCCACCCTGTAGGGCAGAGTTGTAATGTGCATGTCAATGGGCATAAAGTACAAATGATACAGATAAGAGGTAGTGATGTCACAGGGACAGAGGGAATGTCATGGCTAGATCCCCCAGTAGACAGAAGGGGATGGGCTTGGTGGTGATCGGGTCGGTCTGATGGTCAGGACATTTACTATGACCGGAGACTTTGTAGACAGACCGGTAGGGGTCTCACCTTGAGGTCGTGCTGGCGGGTCTCCTCCAGGTCCTGCATGGCGCAGCAGTGGGCCTCCTGCAGGCGGTGCTCCCTGCGCTGGTGCTCCAGCTGCAGCTCCTGGAGCTGCTGGCTCAGGTGCTCCCTCTCCTGGCTGAACTGGGCCTGCAGCTGCTGCAGCGAGCTCTGAGACTGAGACAGCTGCATCTCCAGACTCTGCTTCAGCAACGAGATCTGATGAGAGGGAGGGAAGGGAGAGAGAGAGAAGGACGAGAGAGAGATAAAGTGATGGGAGAGAGGGAATAGAGAAAAACAGAGTTTAGATCAGATTGTCTGTGTGTTATTAGTTTCTCTCTTACAGGTGTGCAATAGCTGTTTGTCTGTATACTTCATTGACTAACATATGCCTACTTTGTTAACAACAAAAACAGATTTCCATTTTTACCGGTATTTATGACCTGAAGCAACACAACATTACATTTTTGTTAGAGGGTGCAACAAAATGAAATGTTCCATTACGCCCTCAAAATCGTTCTTTCAAAATGTTAGGCCTGGAGCAACTTTGGCTGCTTTGCAACCTTTGATGACGTCCAATCAGTACTGTAGTGTACGTGTGATCAACATGACAGCTCAGTCATCCCACATGAATCAGCCAGGGCTTCATTAGTACTTAGTATTATTACTGTGAATAATGAGACTGACTGGGCCCAGAGCAAGAGAGGAGTGTATGGGAAGAAGAGAACCACGGTGGTGACACCTCCATAAGTCACCCTGACTCTGCTGCTAGCTACCGGGAAGCATCTGGAGCAAAGCCTTTGAGAATGGGAGCTCTGTCTGAATGGCCTCCATCTCCCCACATGCATTGATTTCCAGCATCTGCGTAATGAAACATTTGGACAACAAATAGTACAGAGTGCATAATACATTATCAAGCCAGAGAGAGGCAGATAAAAGACCCAACTGTTATAATGCAGTGAATGTATTAGTTTGCCTCTGGGCAGCAGAGGACACAGTGATATGGTGGGCATGTGGCAGACAGGCTGCAGTGATCTAAGTGGAGTCAGTGGACGTGTCTGTGGGTTCATGTCAGAGAGGGACGAGTGGGTTTTAGTGGGGATCAAGCCGTGGGTTGCTGCTGACAGTGCAAAGTCGGGCCATTGACAGAAGACATTCACACCTCCAATAGAATCAATACCCACACTGCCTTGGAGTGAACAAGAGGTGACATACAGCACCTTTAAGGCTGTAATGTTCACTCACTGGTGTGCCCAGAGTCATTATCAGAGTCATCTCCTGCTGGGCAAAAGGTTTGACTGCTATCTAAATGGCACCCCTCGTCATCCCTGATAAAATCACAACTCCTTGTGAAGTGGGATAAGAGGTTACTTAATGCCTTCCATTGGGACCTGAGCGCAAACAGCATCAATCTGGAGACTTGATGACAGCTTTGCACACTCTTGGCATTCTCTCAACCAGCTTCACCTGGAATGCCAAGAGTGTGCAAAGCTGTCATCAAAGCAAAGGGTGGCTACTTTGAAGAATCTAAAATATACTTTTTGGTTACTACATGATTCCATGTGTTATTTCATAGTTTTGATGTCTTCACTATTATTCTACAATGTAGAAAATAGTAAAAATAAAGAAAACCCCTGGAATGAGTAGGTGTGTCCAAACTTTTGAATGGTACTGTATAAAGTATATATAATATATCTTGATTAGATAAGTATTCATCCCCCTGAGTTATGTTGTCATGATACATGTTGGAATCACCGTTGGCAGTGATTAAGTCTCTAAGAACTTTGCACACCTGGATTGTACAATATTTGCAGATTATTATTTAAAAAATTCTTCAAGCTCTGTCAAGTTGGTTGTTTATCATTGCTAGACAGCCATTTTCAAGTCTTGCCATAGATTTTAGACAATTTAAGTCAAAACTGTAACTAGGCCACTCAGAAACATTCAATGTCATCTTGGTAAGCAACTCCAGTGTAGATTTGGCGTTGTGTTTTTGGTTATTGTCCTGTTGAACAGGGAATTTGTCTCCCAGTTGTCTGTTGGAAAGCAGACTGAACCAGGTTTTCCAGGATTTTGCCTGTGCTTAGCTCTATTCCGTTTCTTTTTATAATAAAAAAAACCTCCCTAATCCTTGTCGATGACAAGCATACCCATAACATGAGGCAGCCACCACCATGCTTGAAAATAATCAGTGGTAATCAATGATGGGTTCTGTTGGATTTGCCCAAAACATAAGCTTTGAATTCAGGACAAAGTGAATTTATTTGCCTCATTTTTGGTAGTTTTACTTTAGTGCCTTATTGCAAACAGGTTGCATGTTTTGGATTATGTTTATTCTGTACAGGCTTCCTTCTTTTCACTCTGTCAATAAGGTTAGTATTGTGGAGTAACAAACTACAATGTTGCAGAATCCAAAGTGTAATTAATAGCTTGCTCAAAGGGATATTCA
Source organism: Salvelinus fontinalis (assembly GCF_029448725.1). Lineage (NCBI taxonomy): Eukaryota > Metazoa > Chordata > Actinopteri > Salmoniformes > Salmonidae > Salvelinus > Salvelinus fontinalis. The sequence goes on from NC_074684.1 coordinate 20,951,371, forward strand.
ATGTCTGCTTTTTTTTTTTTACCCATCTACCAATAGGTGACCTTCTTTGCGAGGCATTGGAAAAACTCTCTGGTCTTTGTGGTTGAATCTGTGTTTGAAATTCACCGCTCGACTGAGGGACCTTACAGATAACTGTATATGTGGGATACGGAGATGAGGTAGTCATTCCAAAATCATGTTCAACACTATTATTGTACACAGAGTGAGTCCATGCAACTTATTATGTGACTTGTAAAGCAAAGTTTTACCCCTGAACATATTTAGGGAACAAATACTTATTGACTCAAGACACTTCAGGTTAAGATTTTTTATGAATTTGTAAAAACATCAAAAAACATTATTCCACTTTGACATGATGGGGTATTGTGTGTAGGCCAGTGGGGGGAAAAATATCTAAATTGAATCCATTTAAAATGGCTGTAACACAACACAATATGGAAAAGGTAACAGAGTGAATCCTTTGTGAAGGCACTGTAGTTGTTATGGCACAACAGAGAGAGCCGAGCAGGAGGTAGAGTAAATCACATGCCACTCAGAGAGGCTGTAACTCTGTCTCGTCAAAAGAACAGAAATACACACCTTTAACAGAGTCAGGAAGAGGAAAACAGTCCAGTGGGAAGTGCACCAGGAATCAGTTCCAGAGCATATCCAGAATATACATGCTCAGAAGAGGGCACATTCAGGTCATGAGTGTTTCATGCGTGTTGCCTGTGAACTGGATGGCGTTGGTTCACTGCTGTAGCAACCAGTCACAGTGGTTCTACAACAACTCTCTGTTTCGAGACAAGGAGTGATGAGAGAAGCCAAACACACTTTGGTACATTCAGAAAGAACAGAGATTTCAACCCGAAGCAGAGCATATATAGCCCAGGTAAAATACTCTATCCATCCCAAAAGAACACAACACTGAAAGTGTTGCCCACAATGAACCCTGACCTGCGTACAGCATACTGTAACAAAAGGAAAATGGACGCTCTGAAGTGAAACCAGCATCTTTAGTGCAAGCCCCAGCGAGTACACACAGCAGCATCATGCAAGCCACTCACACCAGTTAAATATACTGGTATTTGTTTGCAAATACAGTACAGTGAGGGGGAAAAAGAGGGCAAAGTAGAATGTTAATGCAATTAGCAAGTACAAGTACTTTAAGAGTTTCAGTTTGAATTAGATTTGGTCCATTCAGTCCCCTTCACAGGGCTGCCAGTGCCAGTTGGGGAAGATTTAAATGTAATCATTTGAATAGATATCCAATAGAGGGGGTTAAAATGACAACCTAAAACTCACCATGTTGTGTCTTCATACACTACAGTCTCTCCTCCTTTGTGTAAGTGACAGTGCAGGCTATAACTGCAGTCGGAGTTACAGCCAAGGTAACAGAACAGGTTCCTCAGCAGTCTTTCATTGATGGCTACCTGCATAGGGCGAGGCCCTGAGCACTCTCCACTCGCCTATTCATGGCCATTAAGTAAGTGGATGATTTAATATTGTATGACATACAATTCCAAATGGATGTTTCATGATATGATGGGTTAAGTGGTGAAAATTTACGACCTATGTTATTGACCTTATTAAGGTATATTAAATCCCTATAGAAATCTCAGCCAAACCTTAGCACTGATGATAATAGTGGACAGATTTAGAAATGATAGTCCTCTTACTGTCCAGTTATCCTGGAGCCCAGCTCAGTGTGTATATCAGAACACCAGGTTGGTGCAGCAGGGTGAGGGTGGACTGTCTCTTACCTGCTCCAGTAGGTCCTCCACCTTCCTCTGCCAGCTCTCACGGGCACTGCCCAGCTCCTGCTCCTTGTTCTGGGCCAGCTGGATGAGGGCTGCCCTCTTGTCATCCCCATGATCCTCCCTTAGCTCCTCACGCAGCTTCTTACACTCCTGTCTGTGGACAGACACACACACACACACACACACTAATTTCCATTAGATGAAATAAACACAAGATAATGATAATTATCCAGGGCTCAGCCGATCAAAATAATGTCAGTTTGACTCCGAAAGCAAAACCGTCTGGAAATAACTTAATGGAGTAGTAATATATTCTCCTCAATTCCCAAAAAGTGAAGCTGCTGCAAATCATATAGAACAGCGGTCTGTTTACAGTAACGTTAGGTCGACGTATTCTAGTGAGCATCATGCTAGTCATGCGCGCAAGAGCACATGCTTGAAAAGCCCCTTCTGTAAATATTTCATCTGTGGCATGTTTTAAGACCCGTTCACAAACTCCACTTCTCAGGAGGAAAAAGAAAATAGAGAAAAATCTGCCGCTACGTGCATATTTAATAAACATAATCCATTTGCACTCATCTCCAGAGCACACTGTGCGTACAGTGAACATTAGAGAGAAGAGAGACGGGGGACGACTAACAGTGAACGTTAGAGAGAAGAGACGGGGGCCGACTAACAGTGAACATTAGAGAGAAGAGAGACGGGGGCCGACTAACAGTGAACATTAGAGAGAAGAGAGACGGGGGCCGACTAACAGTGAACATTAGAGGGAAGAGAGACGGGGGCCGACTAACAGTGAACATTAGAGAGAAGAGAGACGGGGGCCGACTAACAGTGAACATTAGAGAGAAGAGAGACGGGGGCCGACTAACAGTGAACATTAGAGAGAAGAGAGACGGGGGCCGACTAACAGTGAACGTTAGAGAGAAGAGAGACGGGGGCCGACTAACAGTGAACGTTAGAGAGAAGAGAGACGGGGGCCGACTAACAGTGAACATTAGAGAGAAGAGAGACGGGGGCCGACTAACAGTGAACGTTAGAGAGAAGAGAGACGGGGGCCGACTAACAGTGAACGTTAGAGAGAAGAGAGACGGGGGCCGACTAACAGTGAACATTAGAGAGAAGAGACGGGGGCCGACTAACAGTGAACGTTAGAGAGAAGAGAGACGGGGGCCGACTAACAGTGAACATTAGAGAGAAGAGAGACGGGGGCCGACTAACAGTGAACATTAGAGAGAAGAGACGGGGGCCGACTAACAGTGAACGTTAGAGAGAAGAGACGGGGGCCGACTAACAGTGAACGTTAGAGAGAAGAGAGACGGGGGCCGACTAACAGTGAACGTTAGAGAGAAGAGAGACGGGGGCCGACTAACAGTGAACGTTAGAGAGAAGAGAGACGGGGGCCGACTAACAGTGAACATTAGAGAGAAGAGAGACGGGGGCCGACTAACAGTGAACATTAGAGAGAAGAGAGACGGGGGCCGACTAACAGTGAACATTAGAGAGAAGAGAGACGGGGGCCGACTAACAGTGAACATTAGAGAGAAGAGACGGGGGCCGACTAACAGTGAACGTTAGAGAGAAGAGAGACGGGGGCCGACTAACAGTGAACATTAGAGAGAAGAGAGACGGGGGCCGACTAACAGTGAACGTTAGAGAGAAGAGAGACGGGGGCCGACTAACAGTGAACGTTAGAGAGAAGAGAGACGGGGGCCGACTAACAGTGAACGTTAGAGAGAAGAGAGACGGGGGCCGACTAACAGTGAACGTTAGAGAGAAGAGAGACGGGGGCCGACTAACAGTGAACGTTAGAGAGAAGAGAGACGGGGGCCGACTAACAGTGAACGTTAGAGAGAAGAGAGACGGGGGCCGACTAACAGTGAACGTTAGAGAGAAGAGAGACGGGGGCCGACTAACAGTGAACGTTAGAGAGAAGAGAGACGGGGGCCGACTAACAGTGAACGTTAGAGAGAAGAGAGGCGGGGGCCGACTAACAGTGAACGTTAGAGAGAAGAGAGACGGGGGCCGACTAACAGTGAACGTTAGAGAGAAGAGAGGCGGGGGCCGACTAACAGTGAACGTTAGAGAGAAGAGAGACAGGGGCCGACTAACAGTGAACGTTAGAGAGAAGAGAGACGGGGGCCGACTAACAGTGAACGTTAGAGAGAAGAGAGACGGGGGCCGACTAACAGTGAACGTTAGAGAGAAGAGAGACGGGGGCCGACTAACAGTGAACGTTAGAGAGAAGAGACGGGGGCCGACTAACAGTGAACGTTAGAGAGAAGAGAGACGGGGGCCGACTAACAGTGAACGTTAGAGAGAAGAGAGACGGGGGCCGACTAACAGTGAACGTTAGAGAGAAGAGAGGCGGGGGCCGACTAACAGTGAACGTTAGAGAGAAGAGAGACAGGGGCCGACTAACAGTGAACGTTAGAGAGAAGAGAGACGGGGGCCGACTAACAGTGAACGTTAGAGAGAAGAGAGACGGGGGCCGACTAACAGTGAACGTTAGACAAACAACATTTTGTGGTAGCTTTTTGGATTCCTTTCTCTGCATGTTGAACGGAGTGGATTACTGAAAATCGATGGCGCCAACTAAACAGACCTTTTGGGATATAAGGATTTTATCTAACAAAACGACAATACAAGTTGTAGCTGGAAACCTTTGGATGACAAATCAGAGGAAGATTTTCAAAAAGTAAGTGAATATTTAAATCGCTATTTGTGAATTTATGAAACCTGTGCTGGTGGAAAAATATTTTGATGTGGGTCGCTGTCCTCAAACAATCGCATGGCATGTTTATAGCTACTGTAAATCGGACAGTGCAGTTAGATTAACAAGAATTGAAGCTTTTAAATGATATAAGACACGTGTATGTTCCTAAATGTTTAATATCCATAATTTTTATGATTATTTATTTGAATTGCGTGCCCTCCAGTTTCACCGGAAGTTGTCCCGCTAGCGGGGCCCCTAGCCTTAAGAAGTTTTAACAGCTCAACATTATGTCCTGTATTGGCTGAACATTTCCAGCACGCCACTGGCTGTCGAAGCTCTCGAGGTGTTCCGAGTCAACATCCTTGGGAACAGAGCAGAGCGTACGTCTGTGTAGAATTCCCCACCGCGTCTTGCAGACATCTCCCACCTCTCCATCTCAGTGCTTTTCAATGCCCACATGTTTAACGGTGCAAAGACCTTTTAGTAGGAGTGCGGACTGCATGTTAATCGTTATTTATCAGAGAATGACGTTGTTAAGTGCAGGACGCCACCAGTGTTTTTGTCCCTCCTAACACCAGATGAGCGTCAGGGTGAGTGAGTGCTATGACGCACCACACCAGAGTGCCATGGTTTAGCCCGCTGACACTTCTGCAAGGACACGTGTTGATCCTCATCGCTTCAGAAAAACACACACACACAGCTCTCAGGGCCTTTATATTGTAAAGAGCCTCACATTCATATTCATAACCCAGCCCCGAATCCCCAATCTGGCTAATTACCTAGGAGGGCACTCAGCACCTGGTGTGCAGAGGAGATGGGAAGGAAGAGGGGGGGAGTGTGTAGAGTAGGCAGGGAGGATAGAGGAGTATAGGCAGTAGGGAATAATGGAGGAAGGGCAGTGGAGCATGTAGAGGGAGGAGAATGGGAGGGTATAGTGAGAATGGAGGCATTACGTCAGTGTGACATTCCCATTGAGATCCAAGCTTTCACTCTGACCACCAGAAAGCAGCAGAGAGATGACAGTCAGTCACAAATGGACTCCATCCAGTGGCGTAGTGCAGTTTCACAGGGAAGTTTTTGACCGTCTTCACGGTAGCTTCATTGACGAGGATGGGGGCATGCCCAGCCTGGTTCCTCCTGAAGTCCACAATCAGCTCGTTTATTTTGCTGACTTTGAGGGAGAGGTTGTTTACCTGGCACCACGCCGTCAGAGCGCAGACCTCCTCGTCATTGTCGGTAATCAGGAAACATACTCTCGTGTTGTCAGTGAAATTGATAATTGAGTTGGAACTGTGTGAGGCCATGCATCTGTGGGTATACAAGGAGTACAGGAGGGGACTGAGGACGCACCCTTGTAGGGCCCCTGTGTTAAGGACCAGTCTGGAGGAGGTAATGTTGCCTACCTTCAGCACCTGGGGACGGCCCTATAATCCATTTGAATGTCGGAGGAAAGCCAAGTCTCAGAAAAACTGAAAAAGTATGTTGCAGAATCTGATGTCCGTCTGGAAGGAGATCCTCGTTCTGAGTTCGTCAAGCTTATTCACTAATGAGCAGTATACAATGTAATGGAGGACGGGTCGCCTGGCGTCTCAATCGCACTAAGACCCCTCCACGTCAGCGTCTTTGTGTTCTTCTATCCGGTAGGACTCCCAGGCTACCGGCGCCTCACAGACGAGGCTAGACCATTGTTTCCGCTGTCTCTGGGAATTCGGGAAGATCGGGTGGATGGTGAGTACCAAGCAATTCATATTCCAATAGTTCTACCCGGGTGTATGAAGTAATGCATTAAACAAACAGAGCAAGAAAATGAGAGAACATACTAGAAAAAGTAGAAATCTGCAAAGTTTTCTAGGAGCTCGCGGCGAGGCTACCATGTTCATTCAGCATCATCATCCTTTATAATCGTGAGAGAAATTGAACTAGTTAGTTGCTAGCTAGTTAATTATACACCATGACCTGTTAGTTATACACACTGACCTGTTCACCGAACATGCTACCTTGTCCCGGACCGGCTGTTTTCATTCCTCTCTCTCCCTCTCTACTGCACCTGCTGTCTCAACCTGTGAATGCTCAGCTATGAAAAGCCAACTGACATTTACTCCTGAGGTGCTGGTAATCTATGAACGTTTGATCTGGCTTAATGGCCATGTACTCTTATAATCTCCACTTGGCACAGTCAGAAAAGGACTGGCCACCCCTCAGAGCCTGGTTCCTCTCTATGTTTCTTCCTAAGTTCCTGCCTTTCTAAGGAATTTTTCCAAGCCACCGTGCTTCTACATCTGCATTGCTTGCTGTTTGGGGTTTTAGACTGGTTTTCTGTATAAGCACTTTGTGACATCATCTGATGTAAAGGGCTTCATAAATACATTTGATTGATTGATTATACCTAGGTAACTTACAAGGTTAGGTGAGTTTTGTCAAAACGCATCTCATTGTGGATAGCTACTTGTCCCTCATGCTAGCAGGTAATCGGCATTTTTTGACATTTTTGGACACAGGCTGACTACCTGTTATGCGAGTGCAGCAAGGAGCCACGGTAAGGTGCTAGCTAGCATTAAACGTATCTTATAAAAAACAATAAATCTTAACATAATCACTAGTTAACTACACATGGTTGATGATATTACTAGTTTATCTAGCTTGTCCTGCGTTGCATATAATCGATGCGGTGCCTGTTAATTTATCATTGAATCACAGCCTACTTCGACAAACGGTGATGATTTAACAAGCGCATTTGCGAAAAAAGTACTGTCGTTGCACCAATGTGTACCTAACCATAAACATCAACGCCTTTCTTAAAATCAATACACAAGTATATATTTTTAAACCTGCATATTTAGTTAATATTGCCTGCTAACATGAATTTCTTTTAACTAGGGAAATTGTGTCAATTCTCTTGCGTTCTGTGCAATAGAGTCAGGGTATATGCAGCGGTTTGGGCCACCTGGCTCGTTGCGAACTGTGTGAAGACTATTTCTTCCTAACAAAGACAGCCAACTTCACCAAACGGGGGATGATTTAACAAAAGCGCATTTGCGAAAAAAGCACAATCGTTGCACGAATGGACCTAACCATAAACACCAATGCCTTTCTTAAAATCAATACACAGAAGTATATATTTTTAAACCTGCATATTTTGTTAAAAGAAATTCATGTTAGCAGGCAATATTAAACTAGGATAATTGTGTCACTTCTCTTGTGTTCATTGCACGCAGAGTCAGGGTATATGCAACAGTTTGGGCCTGTCACGTTCCTGACCTTATTTCCTTTGTTTAGTCTTTGTTTAGTTAGTCAGGACGTGAGCTGGGTGGGTGTAGTCTATGTTATGTGTTTCTTTGTTTAGGTTTGTCTTATTGGCCTGATATGGTTCTCAATCAGAGGCAGGTGTTTTACGTTGTCTCTGATTGGGAACCATATTAAGGTAGCCTGTTTTCACTGTTGGTTTGTGGGTGACTGTTCCTGTTCGTGTGTTCCTGGTTTTCCTGTGTTCACTAGTTCGGGACTGTAGCTTCGTTGGTTTTTCGTCTGTTTATTGTTTTTGTTTATATTGAGAAGTATTCTAATAAATTATGGATAAGCACCACGCTGCGCACCACACTGCGCTTTGGTCCTCCTCTCCTTCTACAGACGAAAGCCATTACAGAATCACCCACCACAAAAGGACCAAGCAGCGTGGTAACGGGCAGCAGCAGCAACAGCGCTTTATGGAAGTATGGACATGGGAGGACGAGTTAGACGGCAAAGGACTATCGGCAAAGGAATATCGCCGCCCCAAGGCAGAGCTGGAGGCAGCGAAAGCAGAGAGGCGGCGTTATGAGGAGCTAGCTCGGCAGCATGATCTGGACTGTGTTACAACTTGGGAAGAGATAGACAGGTGGTCGGTCGACCCAGGGAGAGTGCCGGAGCTCGCTTGGGATTCTATGGAGCAATGTGAGGAGGGATAACGGCGAATGGAGGCAGCACGGCGACGCGGTAGGAAGCCCGAGAGACAGCCCCAAAAATTATTGTAATGGAAGTGTGGCGAAGTCAGGTAGGAGACCTGCGCCAACTTCCCGGGCTTACCGTGGAGAGCGAGAGTACGGGCAGACACCGTGTTATGCAGAAGAGCGCACGGTGTCTCCTGTACGTGTGCATAGCCCAGTGCGGTACATCCCAGCTCCTCGTATCGGCAGGGCTAGAGTGGGCATCGAGCCAGGTGCCATGAAACCGGCTCAACGCATCTAGTCTCCAGTGCGTCTCCTCGGGCCGGTGTACATGGCACCAGCCTTACGCATGGTGTCTCCGGTTCGCCAGCACAGCCCACTGGCCTGGCTACGGGGAGCATTCAACCAGGTAAGGTTGGGCAGGCTCGGTGCTCAAGAGCTCCAGTACGCCTTCACGGTCCGGTATATCCGGTGCCACCTCCTCGCCCCAGTCCAGTACCACCAGTGCCAACATCACGCACCAGGCTTCCTGTGCGTCTCCAGAGCCCTGTTCCTCCTCCACGCACTCGCCCTGTGGTGCGTGCCTCCAGCCCGGTACCACCAGTTCCGGCACCACGCACCTGGCCTACTGTGCGCCTCAGCAGGCCAGAGTCTGCCGTCTGCCCAGCACCGCCTGCGCTGCCCGTCTGCCCAGCGCCGCCTGCGTCACCCGTCTGCCCTGAGCCTTCAGAGCCGCCCGTCTGTCCTGAGCCGCCAGAGCCGCCGGTCTGTCCTGAGCCGCCCGTCTGTCCTGAGCCGCCAGAGCCGCCCGTCTGTCCTGAGCCGCCAGAGCCGCCCGTCTGTCCTGAGCCGCCAGTCAGGAGCCGCCAGAGCCGCCCGCCAGTCAGGAGCCGCCAGAGCCGCCCGCCAGTCAGGAGCCGCCAGAGCCGCCCGCCAGTCAGGAGCCGCCCGCCAGTCAGGAGCCGCCCGCCAGTCAGGAGCCGCCCGCCAGTCAGGAGCCGCCCGCCAGTCAGGAGCCGCCCGCCAGTCAGGAGCCGCCCGCCAGTCAGGAGCCGCCCGCCAGTCAGGAGCTACCCCTAAGTCATGACCTACTTCTCAGTCCGGAGCCGCCCCTCAGTCCGGAGCCGCCCCTCAGTCCGGAGCCGCCCCTCAGTCAGGAGCCGCCCGCCAGTCAGGAGCCGCCCGCCAGTCAGGAGCTACCCCTAAGTCATGACCTACTTCTCAGTCCGGAGCTGCCCCTCAGTCCGGAGCTGCCCCTCAGTCCGGAGCTGCCCCTCAGTCCGGAGCTGCCCCTCAGTCCGGAGCTGCCCCTCAGTCCGGAGCTGCCCCTCAGTCCGGAGCTGCCCCTCAGTCCGGAGCTGCCCCTCAGTCCGGAGCTGCCCCTCAGTCCGGAGCTGCCCCTCAGTCCGGAGCTGCCCCTCAGTCCGGAGCTGCCCCTCAGTACAGTGGGGTTATTTTGGAGGGTCGCCATTCCGAGGAGGCCAGGGAAGCGGGGATTAACTATGGTGGGGTGAGGGCCACGTCCAGCGCCAGAGCCGCCACCGTGGACAGATGCCACCCAGATCCTCCCCTATAGGTTCAGGTTTTAGCGGCCGGAGTCCGCACCTTGGGGGGGTGCCGAATACACTGCCGATTTTGCAGGTTTTCCTACTTACAAAGCATATAGAGGTCTGTCATTTTTATCATAGGTACACTTCAACTGTGAGAGACGGGATCTAAAACAAAAATCCAGAAAATCACATTGTATGATTTTTAAGTAATTAATTTGCATTTTATTGCATGACATAAGAATTTGATCACCTACCAACCAGTAAGAATTGATGGCTCTCACAGACCTGTTAATTTTTCTTTAAGAAGCCCTCCTGTTCCCCACTCATTACCTGTATTAACTGCACCTGTTTGAACTCGTTACCTGTATAAAAGACACCTGTCCCTACACTCTCAATCAAACAGACTCCAACCTCTCCACAATGGCCAAGACCAGAGAGCTGTGTAAGGACATCAGGGATAAAATTGTAGACCTGCACAAGGCTGGGATGGGCTACAGGACAATAGGCAAGCAGCTTGGTGAGAAGGCAACAACTGTTGGTGCAATCATTAGAAAATGGAAGAAGTTCAAGATGACGGCCAATCACCCTCCGTCTGGAGCTCCATGCAAGATCTCACCTCGTGGGGCATCAATGATCATGAGGAAGGTGAGGGATCAGCCCAGAACTACACGGCAGGACCTGGTCAATGACTTGAAGAGAGCTGGGACCACAGTCTCAAAGAAAACCATTAGTAACACACTACGCCGTCATGGATTAAAATCCTGCAGCGCACGCAAGGTCCCCCTGCTCAAGCCAGCGCATGTCCAGGCCCGTCTGAAGTTTGCCAATGACCAGAGGAGGAATGGGAGAAGGTCATGTGGTCTGATGAGACAAAAATAGAGCTTTTTGGTCTAAACTCCACTCGCCGTGTTTGGAGGAAGAAGAAGGATGAGTACAACCCCAAGAGCACTATCCCAACCATGAAGCATGGAGGTGGAAACATCATTCTTTGGGGATGCTTTTCTGCAAAGGGGACAGGACGACTGCACCGTATTGAGGGGAGGATGGACGGGGCCATGTATCGCGAGATCTTGGCCAACAACCTCCTTCCCTCAGTAAGAGCATTGAAGATGGGTCGTGGCTGGAGTGGCCTAGCCAGTCTCCAGACCTGAACCCAATAGAAAATCTTTGGAGGGAGCTGAAAGTCCATATTGCCCAGCGACAGCCCCAAAACCTGAAGGATCTGGAGAAGGTCTGTATGGAGGAGTGGACCAAAATCCCTGCTGCAGTGTGTGGAAACCTGGTCAAGAACTACAGGAAACGTATGATCTCTGTAATTGCAAACAAAGGTTTCTGTACCAAATATTAAGTTCTGCTTTTCTGATGTATCAAATACTTATGTCATGCAATAAAATGCAAATGAATTACTTAAAAATCATACAATGGGATTTTCTGGATTTTTGTTTTACATTCCGTCTGTCACAGTTGAAGTGTACCTATGACAAAAATCAGACCTCTACATGCTTTGTAAGTAGGAAAACCTGCAAAATCGGCAGTGTATCAAATACTTGTTCTCCCCACTGTATATAATTTAAAAATATATATTTTTTTTAATTATTATTATAATTTTCTGTCTGGTGACGCTACACTTGTGTGTGTGTGTTCTCCATGTGTTCTCTGTGCAGGTGTGCGCTGCGGCTGTCATAGACGCTGCAGTGCGGTGGGGTGGTGCCACCCATCTGCATTGTCCCTCTTGCTAATGCTGTCCATGTTCAAGCCCACCATTAAATAAGGTAATGTGGGTATTTCTGCTGCTGTATCTCGCTCCACATCACCACCAGGAGGAGAGATGTGTCTGATAGTCCGTCACAGGACATGAAAGAGAGGCGCTCCTTAGCACCTTCTCCTACTGAGAAGGGCCTAGAACAGAGGAGGAAAATGGGAATATCTCTCCCTCTGCCTTCACCTGTCTCTTTCTCTCTCTCGCTCTCCCTGAGTGGCATGTTGGCTCGAGTTCGACATGGTAGAAGTACAATCAGAACCCCCGGAGGTTGTGTTTTGCATTATGCTTTACTAGAGAAGAAGCAGTCTTCAATTTAGTTTTAATTACTATCTCACTTAATGAAAACACTAAATGCTGTCAGAACTAAAGAGCATGTAAAATGCATAACTTACAAATTACAAGATGAAAAGGAGCTGAAGGGGAATGCAATTGTGAAATATGAACATTGAGAGAGAGGAGGGTAAATGAAACCTAATTACAGTACAAGAGATAAAGAGGAGGACAGGAGAAAACTTTGCGCTGATCTGGATGGTGTAATTCTAGAACTCAATGTGTAGCAGAGCCTTCCTGGTAATCAGGACTCCTTAATGCCGTATTAACACATTTCTTGACCCCAGCAAGGGAGAGAGACACTAATTGGACTCTGTCTGATGAGCTAGGATGAACTTCCTCCTCCTCATCTCCAGTGTCACATCTCTGAGCTGCAGTTCTGTTCACACCATGATTCACATGTCCCTGATGTGCTGTGGCGGCATTGAGATTCAAATGGCCCTTTATCGTGCCAACAAAATGTTTTTACACTTGAAATTCATAAGCAGTGGCTTGTCACAGCCTTGTTGTCACTCGGGCTCAAATCCCTTGGTAAACAACCGCTTTTGCTTTAGACGAAAAACACATTTAGAGGTAGACGAGGGCAGCATCTGAACAAATGTGAAAAATGAAGGCCCATATTTTGGGGCAGTATAATTTCTCATGGGACCTATCTCCTCCTCCTTCACTTGCACACAAACTCAATGTGTGACCTAGCTAGCTACAGTACTTACAACTACAGCATTGTTTGTGTTATTATTACTCTAATGATCTGTGTGGAGGCTGAGCCCTCTAAAGATAATTCCAATGGTCACAGGCCTTTTCAGTGGTCATAATCTGTGGTGCAGCACTGGCTCTTTTTAAATGAGGCCGTCCATTCATAATCCTCTGAGCCAGGGAGAGAAGGACCTCCTGCTGGGGAGAGACCAGCCCTGGACTGGTATTATTAGTATGAAGCTGGATTCACTCTTTCACTTAACTTCTCCATCGCCATCCTTGGCACATCTCAACCAAATTAACCCCAGGGCCAAGGCAGACCCAAAAACAAGAAATACATGTACGCAAAAACGCACACACACCTTAACGTCTCGGTCCACTTGAGCTCCAGTTCCAGCGCCATCTTGTCCATCTTGAGCTTCTCGTCCTCTTTAATAGTGATGACTTTAGCCTCATGCTGCTTCTTCTGGGCCTCCATCTCTCCCTGAGACGGGGAAGGAGAAAGACAGAAAGACAGGAATAAAGAGAGAAAGGGTAAATGATATTAGCCCTCATGATAAACAACACAATTGAGCATGAGATCTAACCCTGTATGGACAGGACTCAACACACATTACTACCAATGAGGACCTTGGGGCCCTGTGGGAACATGGGTGCTCTGTGTGATCAGTCAGAGGAGAGGAAAAACAGCCTGGACCTACTACCAATGCTGCTCCAAAACTTCCCCTGACATTCATTCAGACTACAGCCTGCTTCATTATGCAGGACCAGAGAGAGGGAGCGAGAGAGGAGAGAGGGGAGCCCCAGAAGGTCGATGGCATAATGAAGTGCCAATGCCACACGGGCTCCTTAAAGATGTGAACAGAATTTACAATCTGAGCCTGATTAGGTATGTCAACCCAAAGCTGCTGGAAAGCCTGCTCGGCATGTGAAGAATTGGAATCTGGGACAAAGCTGCTGGAAAGCCTGCTCGGCATGTGAAGAATTGGAATCTGGGACAAAGCTGCTGGAAAGCCTGCTCGGCATGTGAAGAATTGGAATCTGGGACAAAGCTGCTGGAAAGCCTGCTCGGCATGTGAAGAATTGGAATCTGGGACAAAGCTGCTGGAAAGCCTGCTCGGCATGTGAAGAATTGGAATCTGGGACAAAGCTGCTGGAAAGCCTGCTCGGCATGTGAAGAATTGGAATCTGGGACAAAGCTGCTGGAAAGCCTGCTCGGCATGTGAAGAATTGGAATCTGGGACAAAGCTGCTGGAAAGCCTGCTCGGCATGTGAAGAATTGGAATCTGGGACAAAGCTGCTGGAAAGCCTGCTCGGCATGTGAAGAATTGGAATCTGGGACAAAGCTGCTGGAAAGCCTGCTCGGCATGTGAAGAATTGGAATCTGGGACAAAGCTGCTGGAAAGCCTGCTCGGCATGTGAAGAATTGGAATCTGGGACAAAGCTGCTGGAAAGCCTGCTCGGCATGTGAAGAATTGGAATCTGGGACAAAGCTGCGGGAAAGCCTGCTCGGCATGTGAAGAATTGGAATCTGGGACAAAGCTGCTGGAAAGCCTGCTCGGCATGTGAAGAATTGGAATCTGGGACAAAGCTGCTGGAAAGCCTGCTCGGCATGTGAAGAATTGGAATCTGGGACAAAGCTGCTGGAAAGCCTGCTCGGCATGTGAAGAATTGGAATCTGGGACAAAGCTGCTGGAAAGCCTGCTCGGCATGTGAAGAATTGGAATCTGGGACAAAGCTGCTGGAAAGCCTGCTCGGCATATGAAGAATTGGAATCTGGGACAAAGCTGCTGGAAAGCCTGCTCGGCATGTGAAGAATTGGAATCTGGGACAATGCTGCTGGAAAGCCTGCTCGGCATGTGAAGAATTGGAATCTGGGACAAAGCGGGTGGACGTGTTAGATTTAGTAAGGGAATAGACTCAAGGCTATTCAGTTTAGATCAACTTTATTACCCCCCATAAATAAGCTTAATACACAATCAATAAATACCTGGTCAGAAGAGGGAATGGGAAGGAAAACCATTAGGGTTCCTGTTGGAGAATCGAATGGCTCCCTGATGAGGTAAACCCACCAAGGACCCATAAAAATCTATTTGTGTGTGTTTGCGTGTGCCTGCCTGCGTGCGTGCGTGCGTGCGTGCGTGCGTGTGTGAGAGAGACTGTAACAGTGCTCTCACCTGCAGGGCGGTCAGCAGGTTGCTGGTCTCTCTCAGTCTGGCCCTGGTAGCATCCAACTCCTCCACTAGTTTGTCCTGGGCCTCCTTCAGGTTGGAGATGTGTCCCTCTGCTGAACCCATGCCCTGCTCACCCTCCTTCACCAGCTCCTGCAGGCGCAACACCTGCACACAGGGGAGGGACAGGGAGGGAGGGAGAGCAGACCCACACTCAGCACAGAACAAGAATAAAGGCTAGAAGTCTATCATACACCACAGTACACAGACAGACTTTAAAAACAGCTGTAATAAAGTAGAGTCAAATATATTCCCTTTTGTAATAAATTACAATTGGGAATCTGCACTTGAAATGAGTCAAGACACACTCTACACATCAGCAGCTGTTCTCTAGAAGTCTATCTCAGTGCTCAGAGAGGCCTTAACATCTTAACCTAGACATTCCCTTCAGTAGAGTTGGGAAACTGCACTTCAAATGAGCCAAGACATACTTATATCATCTCTACCTGCTGTTATTTTCCTTTCAAACCTGGTTTGTTTTCTGAGAAACAATAGCGTCAAAATTCAAAGATTACCAATTAGCACCAGTAATTCTAATTCTATGTGGCTGACCACAATAAATGGTAAAAATGAATTGAGAAAGAAGAGAGATCTGATAGGTAGGGTGACTCATGACTGACCTCCTGATTGGCTTGTTCAAGTTTGGCGGCGAGCTCCTCCCTCAGGCTGTCCAGTTGTTGTCTGAGATGATTCTTCTGCTCCTCCAATGAGAGCCTCTCCCTCTCAAACTGCTGCTCCATTTCCTGTAGACAAACCAAAGACTGTTATAATAATATCAGCACAAAACCCTTACAGTGCTTACAATATTATAGGCTTTTTATGAATTGAAAATACTTTGTAGATATGGCTGCAATAATTGTGCTTTTAGAGGAAAATCAATGAAGAAAATCAATGCCAGTTTAAAGGGAATGACTAGTACATGAAAGGACAATAGTTGGCATTATTCACATGAATACACTAATAAAAAGAGTTTTGTCAGCGTCGTTGTTACACAATCTGGTAATATGAACTCAGTGGAGCTCTTTGGAGGAGGGCTTGTATTGAGAGCTGTTATATTTAGGAGGTTGTGTGTGTGTGTGTGTGTGTGTGTGTGTGTGTGTGTGTGTGTGTGTGTGTGTGTGTTTAAAATCACAAGTGACACATTAAATGTTGTACCCCTGGGCAGGTGGTTAATATCCTGCTGGGAAAATGGATGACATGAGTGAGTTCATTATTTAAGCAACGTCAGGCCACTCAAGACAAGGATGTCTGCAAAGCAAATAAATGATGCAGCGTTCACTGATAAAAGCCATGTCACATTATTGTGAATTCCATTTTCAGGGAGGAAAGATTTCTTGCTGTGACGGTGCGATATCATGGATCAAATGCAGCCTTCAGACATTTCTCGTATGGGATAGATCGCTAGTCTACCATTTCACTCTCATTGCAGGATATTTGTGTCAGTAGACAACACCAAAGTGACAATATAATCAGTAGACATCCCCATAGCAGGGACAGGCCAATGAGATGGAGGGAATGAGTGGCATCTTTAGCACCAGGCATGGAAATGCCTAAAATATGATTTTCTCAACAGCTCTGCATCTGTTAACGTCAGCGCTGAGCATTCAACTGTGGACAGGACATTGTTCAAACCCCTTCATATAGGCCTACATCTTTTACGAAAACAGAATTCTTGATCACTTTCATAAAAACCTTATGACTAGTATATTACTCTGAAAAGACGCCTTGGAGCTAAATCAATGACTGCCAAATAAACACTAAATGCATTGAGCTGACTAGTGACAGACTACTATGTGAACCATGTCCACTCCAACATTAAGGTTTCTCTGATACAGAAGGGGATTGACACTGCAGCATGATCCTTTCCCTCTGTAACTTCGGTTCGTGCTTTCCAATGACCCAAAATGGAATATACAACAGAAGTGCAATCTCAAAAGGTCTGTATATGAGCAGAAGACTGGTCAGCATGATGGACTAAGTAAGGCTGACTGAATAATGTATAGTTTCACCTTGTTCAGAGAGGACTGCGCTGCACACTGTAGGTGCGTGTCTAGTAGGTTAAGGCTACATCGTTTAGCGCTTTCATCTTTCTCTGCACTCACATATGCAAATAGGAGCTCATCTATGTTTAGTGATCCCATCCCAACAAGAGTGTATGACATTATGCATGTAATCTTGTTAGCATCTTCCCCTATGTTTTTTTTACACTGGGTGTCAAGTTAAGGGATGTGTGTGTGTGTGTGTGTGTGTGTGTGTGTGTGTGTGTGTGTGTGTGTGTGTGTGTGTGTGTGTGTGTGTGTGTGTGTGTGTGTGTGTGTGTGTGTGTGTGAAGACGTTGAGTTCCCATTTCACATGCTTCTTGAATAGTGCATACTTTTCAAAACTTCTAAACGTTTAGTGTGCCACACAAAGTCTCCGTCAGCCGGGCCACGGTAGTTTGACTAGTCACTAGTTCGATCTCAGTGTCCAAACTAAAAGGTCCATCCCACACCTTGGTGCTGAGGACAAAATGACTCTCCTCCCTCTCTTCTCTCGTTGTGCTGTACGCAGAGGAAGAGCCTGGGGGAGTTGGCCCAAAATATGATGTCAGCTGCCGCCACATGGACTTGTCAAGCTGCTCTTTGCGACTATGGTGACTCACCGCCGCACAAACATAGACCCATTTCATTATGCTCTCCTTTCTCCGCTCTCTCCATTCCCATTTGAGAGAGCGAGGAGCAGAGATGATAGATAGATAAATTCTCTCTCTCTCTCACACACACACACAAACACGAACACACACAGGGGATCAACCAACGTTTGTCTGCCTGAAATAAGGTTCCTGAAAGCAGCTGGTGAGGTGCAGACAGGTGTAATCACAGTCTTCCTCTGCAGATGAGACTCCGGAACTCAAATACCATCCTGGTGGGGTCGTTACCTCCATTTCCTCCAAATTAAAACAAGAAGGCGAAACAGTGGAAAATGTGTTGACTATGAAGAATGAACAAGGTCATTGTGTGTCAGAGACACCCACGCACGTACACACATTCCAAAGCCCATGAGGAAAGCCACTGTCATCCTTCAAATTGCCAGAGAGTAGTGGCCACAATGGTGTTAGGTTGGCCGGCCCTGATATAAACAAGGGACTGGCTAATTACATCGGCTTAACGCAACATCTGTCATTTGGCCGGTATTTTATTACATAAAGAGTAAATCATGCAACCATGTTGGAGAGGGACGAGTTGACAGGAGCCTTTGGCAGCTACCGAGCTGAGAAATAAAAAGATGACTAATTGCATTTTGGCTGAGTCAATCGTGCATGTCTTTTGAGTGCTTTAATTGAATATGTTATCAGTCAGAGATATCAAAACAGACAGTTTAGTCATGTCACTGCAGCAGATGTTTTCAAGCAGATATAAAACAAAAAAAGAGTCATTATTTAATAGAGTGAGAGCCAGGTTCTGGAACAGTGTGTGTGTGTTTGAGTGGTTGGGCTGAGCAGAGCGCGCCGGGGTGGGGAGATGAGTTGTCATGGTAGTTTTTAACGAGGCGTGGGAAGCTAGGCCCTCTCACTGCTCTACTGCCTGCAGGACTGGAGCTGAGGCAGCAGAGCTCTGGGCCCTGACACACAGAGAACACACTGGGAAAGAGGCAGATACAGGCCTGGGACACACAGACACAACCTGAGAGAACCAGACACAACCTGAGAGACACAGACACAACCTGAGAGACACAGACACAACCTGAGAGACACAGACACAACCTGAGAGAGATAGACATGGCGGAGGTACATTGCACTGGGCTCTCATACAGAGAAAGCTGAACAGAGAGAAATGCCTCATCAAGAACTGAGCAAAACAGGGCCCTAAAAGCTGAGGGAGACTAGTGACAAACTACATTACAGCAAGGAAACTAGCATTTTTTTGGGATGGGTCTGTTGTCAACCAATATAACCAATCTCTTTCTGTATGATTTTAAACCACTAGACATCCATAGTAGCAGCACGTATGTGTTCTGTGTGGAATGGAAGGCAGCACTTGAGGGTACTCAAAGCTATACCAGCATAGAGCTGTTCTCAACACTCATGGGACTGCCTTGACAAGTAGCTCTGACAAGCTGTAGAGCCAAACCAGCACAGCAAAGCCTGGAATTCAAGCATGCAAATGACATGGAGGGACTTGGAGGAAAGATAAGCTGTTCTGCCCATGGTAATGAGTCTCTCTCTCTGTCCCTTCTCCTCTCTCTCTTTCTGGCTCTCCACGGCTCTCTTTCTCGGGCTCTACAGAGTGGTTCCACCAGCTGTTTGTAGTCCGTGATTAATTAAAACCTATTTCAAACTGGTAATCACTGGGCCTTCATAATAAGGTTCAGACTCAGCATTGACCTTTTCTTTTATCCCCACATTCAATTAGTAGAAGACAATCATTGTTTCAACTGTTGTTCTTTAGTCTTGCTGTTGGATCCTGTGTGACTTGGGTGGTTGTAATGTCACTGTGCACTGCAAGAGCAGATTAGTGTAGTTTGGTACAGATCTGCACAATAATGCAACTAGATAATGTATTACCCCGTAAGCCAAGGCCATTTGCTATTCATAACAATAGCCAAATCATAGCAAATCGTAGCTTGGAGGTGAAGTAATCGTTTCTGCAGTGGAAATCCCAATCCCATCCCATTGCTGAGGTGTGTAGGTGCAGCCTCACTGCTGTGTGTGTGTGTGTGTTGCGTAGATTCAGAGCAGTGTTACTTAAGGTGTGTGTGTGTGTGTGTGTGTGTGTGTGTGTGTGTGTGTGTGTGTGTGTGTGTGTGTGTGTGTGTGTGTGTGTGTGTGTGTGTGTGTGTGTGTGTGTGTGTGTGTGTGTGTGTGTGTGTGTGTGTGTACACTCTTCTTACGGCCAGTAGCCAGCTCCTCTCCGTCTCGGCAGTAGTCTGTGTGTTCTCCAGGGTGGTCCGGTGTTTTTTCGACAGCTCCTCCAGCGCCCGGGTCTGTGACTCTTTGAAGTGGGCGGCGTCGTCCTCATATTTGGCACGCATGTTTACCATCTCCTTCTCATACATCTGCTTCTCCTCCCGTAGAGTCTGACGGAACAACACAGAGACAACACCATGACAGTATGCCCTGTGTTAATCAAAAGACGTTTGATTCCAGTTTGATTAAAACCCAGCTGTGAACAGAATGCTAAACTCATTACTGTCTTATTTCTATTTCCTTGGTCATTTGAGTGAGCTTGAGTCAGTCACATACAGGTAACCCGTGAACGGCTGTTTGGTGTCTTGTAACGGAGGAAAGTGACAGTCTGCAGATGCTTCAAATCCCCTCTGACACATTATTCACATTCAGAGATGAGGCTCAAGCAGCAAGCCAAAAAGAACGGAGAGAGGCCTCTATTACCAGACAAGAGAGAGAGAGCGGCGTTTCTCAGAATGCCAGCGGCCCAGTGGATTACTGCACAATTCACTCACACCTCCGTTCACAGCAGGTTGCCATAGTAACACCTAACTCAAGGCTATGGTAATGGCAAACAGAACAGAAGATTTCCTGGGAACTGGAGAGATGAGGTCAGGTTTTCAGGCTACAGCATTGCGGTAAAAATGGCTAGGGCTCCCGAGTGGCGCAGCGGTCTAAAGCACTGCATCTCAGTGCAAGAGGCTTCATTCCCTGGTTCGAACCCAGGCTGTATCACATCCGGCCGTGATTGGGAGTCCCATAGGGCGGTGCACAATTGGCCCAGCGCCGTCCGGGTTTGGCCGGGGTAGGCCGTCATTGTAAATAAGAATTTGTTCTTAACTGACTTGCCTAGTTAAATAAAGGTTAAATAAATAAAAAAATGTGTCATTGAGACACAGGGGACATAGCATTGAGGGGTGCGGGTCACTGTCAACAGAACACGCTCCCGGTCTTGAGCGCGTATTGATAACAGGAGGTTGGTGGCACCTTAATTGGAGAGGACGGCTCGTGGTAATGGCTGGAGCGGAGTAGGTGGAATGATATCAAATACGTCAAACACATGGTTTGATGTCATTCCATTCGCTCCGTTCCAGCCCTTATTATGAGCCGTCCTCCCCTCAGCAGCCTCCACTGATATCGTCATGCAGAATGGCATATTGCGAAAGCTTCAACTGTACATTTTACCATAATGTAACCGCTGAATGAAAAATAGATTATACTTGACATTCCTTTACGGGGGAAGTGCAGTTTGTCTTCAGTGCTACTGTTGGCTAATAAGGAGCATGACCATCTGCAGTTTTGTGTGTTCAGAAGCCATGCATATTTCAGGGCTCCGTAACTCCTGAGAGCACAGAGGACTTTCCAAGGAACTATCTAAATGCTTAGTCGTAAAATCTGAGTTTTTATGTGTAATCTGACATTAATCATTGAAGTTAAATGCTATTTTACAACCAGAAAGCATGGCTGAAAGAAAAATGCTGACTATAGTGGAAGTAGCAGCCATGGCTAATAGTTGAGATATATGAAGCGAACTGTGACACAAAATGGATGTCTATTTACAGCTAAAGTGTAGTCTGCTATATCGAAATAATCAGCTAAACGTCAACAACAAATGGTTTTGTCCAGTAACTTCTCTTTCCAAGATGTTGAGTTTTGTGAATAGCACTGAGCGATTAATCAAAATGTTGGGCTTTCTTTCGGTTATTTAACAACTAATTGACCGACGTCGGTTCAATTAGTCGAATTCCATTTAGTTAGTGAGCTCAACACGCCGTTTTCTCTAGGGAGAAATCAAATCATTCACCAGAGAATTTTTCAAGAACTATGTGGAACGCTGGGCTGATTGGAAGTTTTCATTAGGCAAATATTCAACCTAGTTCACCACAGAAACGTGAGATAACATTCGATGGTTGACTGACTGGCTGCTACTGTCTGAGCAGAGATCAGATGATGACGGAATTAAAAATAAGAAAAGACAAAAAAAACTAAGTAATATACACAACTGTAATATTTTATGAAAGGAAAGGAAGTAAAGTAAGTGACTAAATGATGGTTAATAAGTGTTAAGCAGTAATGGTCATTCACTACCATCATGGGGCTCTTATTGTTTAAGTCTGTGTTGTTACAGCATTCAACCAACCTACTGTGTGTCAGGAAGAAGGCAGGTGATGGCTGAGGGAACCTTAAAATAATTTTAATGTCATGTCATTAATGTCGTTTTTTTTATTGAAACCCAAATCGAAAATCGTGATTGTTTTTTAATAGTCAAACCGACCTCACAAAGCACTAATCGCTCAGCACTAGTAGTGAATTAAGCATGGAGGAGTGGATTTAGGCCCTGCGGCAGCTGATGGCCAGTAAAGCAGTGAGGAGTGTTTAACTGGGGAGATCTGTTGTAAACACGTTCAAACCTAATATTTTCTCCTTAGAGGAGCTGGTGCAGAATAAGAGTGTGTCCTCAGACAACTCCAGGCTCCAGTGGCAGAAATACAGTTCCCTCCACACCCCTGAAGGCTCACCTTCTCCAGGGAGAGAATCTGTTGCCTCTGCCTGTCATCCAGTGCCTGGGACTTGTTCTGCAGGGCCCCGCGTTCCTCCTCTAGACGTACCACTTTGTCCTTCAGACGAGACTTCTCAGACTCCAGGTCCCGGATGGCTGCCTCGTGGTTCATCTGAGTGGCTTGCAGGCTGCCAATGTGACCTGCAGAGGAGAGGAAGAGAGAGAGAGATGGATGGAGAGAACACAGTGACAAACAGTCCAGCCAGACAGGGCTATTAGAATGACATTACCTGTAACAGCAGTATATCCACAGAGAGTTGACCTGGGTCCATGTACTGTTTAAACATTGAGGTTTCGGTGAGCCAGTATTTCATTGCCAGATGAAATATTGATGCAGCAAGGCATCACCAATAATCAAATGAGATCACACAGGCATGGCTGTGAGTATACAGCAGGGCTCGCTGCAGTATAGACCGTACAAATTGCAGCTCGCCTTAAACTGGGCATAATTAATTTGAACACGGCTTTCACCTCCTTGGGCTCATGACTACCATTAATGCAGGGATACACCATTTCACCATTAAATAGTTATGTTACAGCAGTTCAGATAAGCCCAAGTAGCCGTGATGCTAATATTCTAAGTATTTCTCCAACAGCTAAGAGGTGAGTGTTTTCAGCAGCAGCAGCAGCAGCCTCTCTTTGTCTGATGCCAAACATGGGGCTGCAGATATATACAGTATTACACAGCTACACAATAGGCACCACGGAAAATTCCAGACACAAAGGCAAACAAGTTATTTTTCTCTCTGTCCTTGTTGTATACCTTGACCATGGTATGACAGGCATTTGAACCACAACAGATGTTGTAGGGCTAGGTAAGGGGGTCTATGTAAGCCCTCTCCCCATCAGGGTACATTCCAGAGCCAGGAGGGGGTGAAGAGGTCTCGGAGCAGAGCTGGGGCTAGGCTGCAGAGCACAGTGGACCTCTGTTGCCGGGATACCAGGAAGTGACTTGTCACAGCACAATCTCCTGTCAACAGGTACACTAGCTGAAGCTGGAGCTACCTACCTCCAGAATGAATTAAAAACATCTGGGTTCTGGTTCATTCTGCCATCCACTGGGAATGTATCATACCAGTGATAAGGAAAGAGTCGCGTGACACATAATTGAGAATAGCTGGAAGCCTATATACAGTAGGTTTGAGCCTGTGTACCTGTGAAAATATCTGATGCAAACTGGTGCAAAGACTTCATAAATTTTAACCAACATTATTTTAATATTTCATGACTTGAAGTCGTTGATATGTACATTTGAAGTCGTAAGTTTACATACACTTAGGTTGGAGTCATTAAAACTCGTTTTTCAACCACTCCACAAATTTCTTGTTAACAAACTATCGTTTTGTGGCAAGTCGGTTAGGACATCTACAAGTCATTTTTCCAACAACTGTTGACAGAGATTATTTCACTTATAATTTACTGTATCACAATTTCAGTGGGTCAGAAGGTTAGTGTGCCTTTAACAGCTTGGAAAAGTCCAGAAAATGATGTCATGGCTTTAGAAGCTTTTGATAGGCTAATTGACATCATTTGAGTCAATTGGAGGTGTACCAGTGGATGTATTTCAAGGCCTACCTTCAAACTCAGTGCCTCTTTGCTTGACATCACGGGAAAATCAAAAGGAATCAGCCAAGACCTCAGAAAAAAAATCGTAGACCTCCACAAGTCTGGTTCATCCTTTGGAGCAATTTCCAAACACCTGAAGGTACCACGTTCATCTGTACAAACAATAGTACGCACGTATAAACACCATGGAACCACGCAGCCATCATACCGCTCAGGAAGGAGAAGCGTTCTGTCTCATAGAGATGAACGTACTTTGGTGCGAAAAGTGCAAATCAAATCCATAACAACAGCAAAGGACCTTGTGAAGATGCTGGAGGAAACCGGTACAAAAGTATCTATATCCACAGTAAAACGAGTCCTATATCGACATAACCTGAAAGCCGCTAAGCAAGGAAGAAGCCACTGCTCCAAAACCACCATAAAATAGCAAGACTGGGCCTCCCGGGTGGCGCAGTGGTATATAGCTGTGCCACCAGAGATTCTGGGTTCGAGCCCAGGCTCTATCGCAGCCGGCCGCGACCGGGAGGCCCATGGGGTGGCGCAGATTGGCCCAGCGTCGTCCGGGTTTGGGAGGGTTTGGCCGGCAGGGATATCCTTGTCTCATCGCGCACTAGTGACTCCTGTGGCGGGCCGGGTGCAGTGCACACTGACCAGGTCGCCAGGTGTACGGTGTTTCCTCTGACACATTGGTGCGGCTGGCTTCCGGGTTGGGTGTGCATTGTCTCAAGAAGCAGTGCGGCTTGGTTGGGTTGTGTTTCGGGGGACGCATGGCTCTCGACCTTCGCCTCTCCAGAGTCCATACGGGAGGTGCAGCGAGGAGACAAGAATGTAACTACTACCAATTGGATACAACGAAATTGGGGAGAAAAAAGGGGCTAAAAAAAAAAAAAAAAAAAAAAACTACGGTTTGCAACTGCACATGGGGACAAAGATCGTACTTTTTGGAGAACTGTCCTCTGGCCATAATGACCATCGTTACGTTTGGAGGAAAAAGGGGGATGCTTGCAAGCCGAAGAACACCATACCAACCCTGAAGCACGGGGGGGCAGCATCAAGTTGTGGGGGTGCTTTGCTGCAGGAAGGACTGGTGCACTTCACAAAATGGATGGCATCATGAGGGAGGAAAATTATGTGGATATATATCGCAAGACCTCAGTCAGGAAGTTAAAACTTGGTCGCAAATGGGTCTTCCAAATGGACAATGACCCCAAGCAACATTCCAAAGTTGTGGCAAAATGGCTTAAGGAGCACAAAGTCATGGTATTGGAGTGGCCATCACGAAGCCCTGACCTCAATCCTATAGAAAATTTGTGGGCAGAACTGAAAAAGCGTGTGCGAGCAAGGAGGCCTACAAACCTGACTCAGTTACACCAGCTTTGTCAGGAGGAATGGACCAAAATTCACCCTATTGTGGGAAGCTTGTGGAAGGCTACCCGAAACGTTTGACCCAAGTTAAACAATTTAAAAGGCAATGCTAACAAATACTAATTGAGTGTGTGTAAACGTCTGACCCACTGGGAATGTGATGAAAGAAATTAAAGCTGAAATAAATCATTCTCTCTACTATTATTTTGACATTTCACATTCTTAAAATAAAGTGGTGATCCTAACTGACCTAAGACAGGGAATATTTACTAGGAATAAATGTCAGGAATTGTGAAAAACTGAGTTTATTATTCAAATTGTGGTTAATTAGTGTTGTTCGGGTAGTGCGGTACTGTGGGTTGTAACAGAGAAAGGAGGGGGGAAGAGAAGGATAGCGTAGAGTGTAGGATATGAAGGCTGGGGAGGAGGGAGGCATGCTAACTCACTGGCTTTGAGGAGGATCTCTGTGGCCTGCTGCTGCACACGATCTCTGGTGGCCTCCAGCTCACACTCCGCCTCCTTCTGTCGAATCTCCACGATCTCGGCATCCTGCGTCACCTCGTCCAGCTGTTTGCTCAACTCCTGGAACATAGACAGAGACACACAGAGCACAGGTTAGCCTACCCTCCTGAGGCACAGACACGCATAGCACAGGGTCAACTTCCTGACCCGTGTTCATTCTCTCTGCCAGAACAATGAAACAGTATATATACACACGACTCACTCACTCATATGCTCTAATAATCACTTAACTTTCTCTCTCTCCATCACTCTCTTTTTTTCCTTTCCTGCATTTGCACTCTCTCTGTAGAGATGTAGAGCTCGAGAAACTAGACACTTTTCATTCTTAATTGGACAGCTTTTACAGTACGGTGGACGTTCTCTACTGCTCTCAAGGACTGACCATGAAATAGTCACTTAGATTTACATTTCCCATGGGAATATAGTCCATATGGAAGTGGAGTTCTCATGCATATGTAAATATATTGACTTGTCTGGTGGGGCAGTAGGAAGCAGGGAGGCATGTAGCCTAGAGGTTAAGAGCATTAGGCCAGTAACTGAAAGGTCGCTGGTTCGAATCCTTAAGCCGACTAGATGAAAAACAATCTGTTGATGTGCCCTTAAAGGAATATTTTGGCATTGAGGCCTTTTATGTAATTCCCCATTTTATTTGTCTCTGTGTTCAGTATGAAGGAAGCTAAGAGGTAGTAGACTAATGTAGCCTGCTAGCAGATACCCATAAACCTCCATTCATTGCGCTAACGCTAGTTAGCTTTGGCTCGCGAAACTACTTCTAACTTACTTCATACTGGAGAAAGACACATAAAAATGGTATCCACGAGTTCATCTGACTTTGGGAAAGTAAATAAAGGGCCTCATTGCCAAAATCCCATTGTATCCCTTTAAACAAGGCACTTAACCCTAATTGCTCCTGTAAGTCGCTCTGGATAAGAGCATCTGCTAAATAACTAAGATGTCAATATAAAATGTAAACCTTTTTCTGAAGGATCGGTGTGGGGAGTACTTGTTTTTGATTTTGGGACTATATGTCCTCAAGCCAAAATATGATATTCAATTTAAGAACGCCTCGGTGGAAATCACAGAAATGTTGCCAAATATCAATTTGAAGATAAGATGGAGTTGTAAAGTATCTTAGGCCTTAAGTGCCACATTCCCTCATAAGGCCCGGTTTATATATATCCTTATAGATACCGGGGCCCCTCAGGGGTGCGTGCTTAGTCCCCTCCTGTACTCCCTGTTCAACCACGACTGAGTGGCCAAGCACGACTCCAACACAATCATTAATTTTGCTGACGACACAACAGTGGTAGGCCTGATCACCGACAACGATGAGACCTGGCAGTATGGTGCCTGGACAACAACCTCTCCCTCAACATGAGCAAGACAAAGGAGCTGATCGTGGACTGATCATGACCGGTTGCATCACCGCCTGGTATGGCAACTGCTCAGCATCCGACCGTAAGGCGATACAGAGGGTAGTGCATACGGCCCAATTACTGGGGCCAAGCTTCCTGCCATCCAGGACGTATATACTAGGTGGTGTCAGAGGAAGACCCCAAAAATTATCAAAGACTCCAGTCACGCAAGTCATAGACTGTTCTCTCTGCTACCGCACGGCAAGTGGTACCGGAGCGCCAAGTCTAGGTCCAAAAGGCTTCTTAACAGCTTCTACCCCCAAGCCATAAGACTGCTGAACAATTAGCCACCAGGACTACTTATATTGAGCCCCCCCCCCCCCCCCCCACACACACACACACACTGCTACTACTCGCTGTTTAATATCTATCCATAGTCACTTTACCCCTACCTACATGTACAAATGACCTCGACTAACCTGTACCCACGGACATTGACTCGGTATCGGTACCCCCTGTATATAGCCTTGTTATTATTATTATGTAATTTTATTGTGTTACTTTTTACTTTCGTTTATTTAGTAAATATTTTCTTAACTCTATTTCTTGAACTACATTGTTGGTTAAGGGCTTGTAAGTAAGCATTTCACGGTAAGGTCTACTACACCTGTTGTAATTTAAAATCAAATCAAATACATCTGCATGTTTTGTAGAGAGACAAACAATGCTAGCTAAAGTAAAATAAACATCTTGTCAGGAGTAAGAGAGAGGATGCATTCTGATTGGTCCGTGTGGTATGATTTCCCTGATGAGCAGTTGCTGGTGTGTGTGTGATGAGCTGTTTAGGTGGAGAGGACACGCTTTAATCACCCTCACAGTTTGTTTTGTTTCCCTTAATTAAAAATGTAATTGTGACAGCATGGCTGATATCATCGCGTCACACCTGAGCACCCGTCCCATACTAAACTGACTGGAAGAGCTCCTGGGAGCTATCCATTAAAATACATTCAGAGAAAGTAGCTAACAAAGATCCACCAATACATGTTACAGTGACTAGGCCTTTGGCTGACTGAAGGGGAATATCTGTAATAACCAGTGTTATAGGGTACATTCCTCCCTGAGTCAAAGCAAAGTTATTTTTGCAATCTCCACCGTGCTATACATATGAACGTGACGAGACTGACAGCTTCTCTGAGCCAGGCGAATTCATTCATCAGAATAATGATAATGGATATATCCAAAGGACTTGCAATAGAAACTAAGGTAAAACAAACTAAAGTGCACATAGTTTGCTGCTATTTCAGCTGCTTGATGTGATTGTGTGTTCGCTTTAGTTGGCTAGCTAGCTAGCAAAGGAGAAGTAACATTAGCCTAGCAATATTTTATCAGCTGGTTGTTGCCTATTTATAAATTATTTCTCTCGTCATCATTGTCTCTCATCATCATTGAACCTCTGCTAGTTAGCTACATGCCAATGATTTGTTTAGCATAGCAACATGGAATGAATAGAATGAACGACATGATCAAAACGTGAGAATAGAATTAACGACCAGTCTGTTTGGTTAGCAACTTCAGAACTAAGAACAGTTTTTTTGCCCAGACTAAATCGTCTGCTGGAAGGATTAAATAAAACAAATGTACTCATTAAAAAAACGTTTTAAATGAAAACATGTTCATATTTTAAATATATTGCCAACCATTTTATAAAAGCAATACGGCCCTCGAACCCAGGATTATCGTGTGATAACCTCCTCCTAAAAACAGCCCTTAGTTGGGAGTTATCACACAATAATCCCCGGGTTCTCATGCCTTATTGCTTAATTATATGATTCCAACTGTTTTCATCTATATCGCACGTCAAATCGCAACAGAAATATTTGATAAAAACATTTCCCATATCGTGTAACCCTAGGTAGGAGCATTCTAGGTAGGAGCATTTTTGGTAAAATCACCATGATTAAACATTAGGAGAGTGTGAATGATGAAGAAGTCTAATTACGGCAATTTAAATGGACCCTTAAATTTAGATCAAACTGTGGATTACACATTTTTAATCCTGCGCACTTCAAAGTTTGATTTTAACTTCTAATCATTTCACTAAATGACTATTAAACCACAATGGGATTTTCAGGATTAAGATATTAACTGCTTTCTGGGTTTAAGGATTACAGGGTTTAAAGATTACAGTGATAATTTAACATCAATGCTACATATCCTCTACTATGATGTTCACTCATGTATCTCTTTAAGACTAATAGCTTTGGGGGCTTTCATTAGGATGTTTAAGCCACAGTTGGGTATCTCCACAGGCTCTCTTACCTTGATATTGCTCTCGGCTGCAGTGAGCGAGACCTGCAGTTTATGGGACTTCTCCTTATGTTCCCGGGCCTCCTCCTGCACCCTCTGCAGCTCGGAACGCAGCTTCCCCAGGGTCTTCTGCAGCGCTGCCTCCTGCATGTGGAACTCCCTCCGCAGCTCCGCCTCCGTCTTCTTCCAGGCCTGCAGGTTATCTGCGGTGAGCTGCTGCGTGCGCTTCATGGCCTCCAGCTCGCGCTCGTAGAAGGCTTGGGCCTTGTTGAGCTTGGCCTCGTACTCCTCCACCAGCCTCTTCTTGTCCCCCTTAATCTCCTCCACACGCTCCGACAGGGACTCCACCTCCGCCTTGTGCAGCTGGCCCAGTTTCTCCTGGTCCTTGCTGTAGTTCTGGTTCTGGCTCTGGTGGCTGCGGAGCAGCTCCGACACCTCCTGCCGATGGTTGGCCTTTAGCTCCTCCAGGGCCAGCTTCTTCTCCTGCTCAAACTGGGCCTGCGCCGTGCCGAAAGAGTGCAGTTTCTCCTCGAACGAGTGCCGCATCTCCTCCACCTCGCGGGACATGGTGACAACACGCTGTGTGTGCTGGGCCTCGGTGCAGAGCTGCATGTCCTCCACACGCTGCCGGTAGGTCTCGAACTCGGCGAGGGCCTGGCGCTTCATGCGCTCGTGCAGCTCCATGGACTCCTCGAGCGACTGGATGCGCTGCTTAAGGTCCATCTCATCGCTGATCTTACTCTTGTACTGCATGATCTTATCCCGTGTCTCCGACAGGATCTGCTGCACCTCCTCCTCGTGAGCCTCCTTCAGCGTCTGGATGGCCGCTTCGTGCTCGTCATTCTTTGTGTTCAGAGCGTAGATCACCTTGGGGAGGCAGAGAGAGCATCAGTATGATGGTTGAGAAAGGACAGCATAGAACAAACACACATCCAATGGATTGTTTGAGCGGGTGCTGGAGATCAAAGTAAATGTTCATCAGTAAGAAAGTTAAAACTGTGTGGGGATGTGTTAGCATTGTCCTCAAACTAAAAGGGATACCTTGAAGGTTTATCATTACTTTGACTTCCTGCAACAATAAAAAAAAACACTTATGAGACAGATGATTGACAGTTAAGTGAGTGGCTGACCATTAAATCCCAAAAATGACTTCCAACTGAAAGCCTGGATAATCTGACTATAAAGTGATTTTCTGGTCACACAGAATTTAAGGGGGGAATACGTTTTACATTTACAGTTCAAAAGCCATGAGAAATTCCCCCTAATCTTAATCCTCCCTCCCCTCTACTGATCCAGGGTGCTGGCCTACGGAATAAGGCTATTTGTTTTGTCACCAGATAAACCTAGTCAATAATTCATCACTTTAATACTTTTGAAAACGTCTGTCATAAGAAGATAGAGTAGAAATGGAAAATAAAATGCCCTTTTCAGAGAATTGTATCCATATTTTATATGCCAGGGTGAATAACCAGGGGAGAACTGTGCATCTCTTAAAAGTGTTGCCAACTTGCCTGTGTTTTTAATATGTTAAAATGTTCAGAACATTTTCATTTTTAAACCGACTCCTATTGGCATCACTCGTACGACTGTCCGTTACAGCTCTCCATCAAATAAGAGCAGATGCAACACATTGTTCCCAGCCAGGTAGGACAACATTTTAATCAAAGGTTTATTCAAGAAAATACTAAACCAACAGGCATTTCTTGTTTGCTATTGTGACCTCTACTGCTGTGCCATCTCTCAATCGCATGGCAAGCTCTCAAAGGAGATAAAAGGCCTATGCAGCAGGATCCCAGCTCAATTCCCATTATAAACATAATATTAATCTTTTAATACCCTCAATGAAAGGCATTCTATGGGAATGAAAGGGCCCCAGCTTGTGAAGTTTCTCACGAGCGATGAGGGCTGAGTCAGAATTCATTTCCATAATTGTTTTGACAAATGACTAGGGGAAAGAGCTAAAAGTTCTGGGCCTATCTGGTGTTAGCGCGGCAATCTAGCCAGCCACATATGAAGAGGGAGATAGAGAGGGAGTGATAAAGAGTGAGATAAAGAGAGAGAGAGATGATAGAGAGAGTGCGGTCTGCAGTCCCATAGGCTCAGCGGGTGAAAGCAGTGGACTGAGAGACAATGGCTTTGGCAGAGAAGCGTGCAGCGATGTCATCATCCCATAATGATTCTCTCCTCCATTTGACCTGAGAGGAACCCTGTTGGCCTGCTGCCTGCCTTCCTCTCTCTCTCTTTCTCTCTCTCTCAAAAATATCGATGTCATAGTTATGTATTGATTGCAAACTCCTAACTCAACATAGTAAATTATTGCTGCTGCCTGGATAAGTGAGAGGAAAAAGTCTCCATGTGTTATTAACATCAGCCGTTCCCACCTCCACAGATCAATGTGTGGAACTGCTGGCTGACTCCAATAGAATTATATGGTCAATCCCACTAAGGCAAACTTTGAGTGGTTGAAATCCCAGCCTTGTGTGCTTTTGCGCCCAAAAATGTGAAAGCTGAATCAGTGATTCTAGATGGATGCATTCATCACTGATGGGATGTAGTCAATCTGAAACATGAGCCAAAAGCCCCAAGAGTAGACCTAGACCTACTTAGCGCTACTGAAGCTAGGAATGTGTGGTCTCAGTCATAACACTAAGCTACAATACCTGCAGAGAGTTAAGCCTCATTCATGTTTCCCAGAATGGTTTGAAGATGCTGAAGAGAGAGAAGAAAGAGTGATCCATTAGATCACAAAAGGCAAAGACACCTCAGGGCTACACTGGAGATGGTTCTGGGCTGAGGTTTCAGAGTAACTACTCAATATTCCCCATCAGACTCTGTCATACAGAATACTGATACACAAACAAGTATGAAATCGAACGTAATGCCCTATATGAATGATGATCAAGGATTCCAGGTGACAAGATTGAGACATAAATGAACCGGTGTGGTCAACACAAAGCTCTCTGGTTGTGGGTGTTCATTTCTAGGCTGAAGTCAGCATGTTTGGCACATAGAGGCATCATCTGCCTCAACAAGGGAGGGCTCAGGTCTAACAAATCCACTACTTCTCCTGGCACTGGGGCTTTAAAATCACTCCTACTGCCAAGTGCAGGGGTCATTACAAATGTCTTTACATCTGCAAATGGGACCTTGATGATAGAGATTATTACCGCCATTTGCAGAGCATTCTGGAAGGGTAACATATTGTTCAGTACAATGGGGCACTCGGTAAACGGGGCCAAATTAGCTTTGAGCGGTGGTAACTGCCTTGGTGAGGCTGCAATCACATTCTGCTCTGTGCTGGAGATCAAAATGTTACGTATTTTCGGGCCTTAACGGACAGCCCTGCAGAATGACTGACTGCCATCTCAATGCCCGGGCGGTCATCAATGTTCAGCTGCTTTGCCATTGACTGTCTGCATCAGTATTCAGTTGAAGCCAACATAAAGGCAATCTTGCTTATGTGACTTTTTTTCCCCAGTCATGTTTCCAGTTTTGTAAACCTAATTCCTGACTCGTATTCAGTATTAGTTGGACTAAGTAACGTACAAATATACTGTAGCGCATCAACCACCTTCGAGGCCCCTTAAAGAAGTGAGATGCTGATTCGCTAAGCTACTGAATATGCATTAATTGTGGAAAAGGATTGAATGAAGTCGAAAGATAGCCTAGTGCTAATTACAGTAATTACATGCACATTTTCCACTAAACTGCAAGGTGCACCTTAATCCAGAAGATAATTAAGGCAGATGAGGGGGTAGGACTGGGCCGGCTCTGTAAACGGTACTTGGTTTCATACAGAGGGAACACTATGATGAGCTTCTCCAGGAGTGTGACACCAAAACTTCCCCCACTGCGGCATTTACATGGCCTGATTGTGAATATGTTTGTTTTAAAAGCCTAACTTAGCAAGTCCACATATTACTGTATTATTTTTCCCGCTCTCATTTTTAAGCCTCTCTCAGACAGAAGATGATGGTTTGCGTACATAGGCAGTATTTGTGTAAATAGTCTTTACACAAGTCATTGCGTCATCTTATCTAAGGCGGGTTTGATTGATTTCAGTGTCATTGCTCTGGGAGTCATTGCTCTGAATGCACTATATGGTGTTTCTTCATAGAGAAACTACAGACACTCACTGATTATGTTGTGTTGGTGTTCCTCTCTCTGTTCTGTTGTGTAACTGTATTGGTGCGTTCTTAGTTATTGGGATAGATGTTTTTTCCACAGCTTCATTACAGTGATGAATATTTAACACGGCTCTATATAATCTGCAATATTAATTTACAACTCTTGGTCTAATCATGATGCACTGTACTGTAGACTGAGATTAAAAACGTTGACTTCCCTATCGGTCTTCCATTGAGATTTAGCCTTATTACATAACACATTTTAATTACAACCGAGACACATGGCGAAGGTCACAGAAAATGATGTGCTCCACTTGCCTTCAGACAGGAAGTGCCTGTGTTAATGGATGGTGGAGTGGTTACCTTTAGTGTGTGGGTGCAAAACAAATGAGTCATGCCCCAATTTGTCTCTGATTCATCTAACTACCCTGAAAGCCTAACTGAATGAGATCTAATTCTAAAGCACTGCAATCTCCTCCTTCAGAAATGTAATGGTTGATTAAGATAATTAAATCACATGCCTCTCATTTTAATATTGTAAATATGCTTCCTTCCAACAGCAGCGTCTATGGTCCCTGATCTTCCTCAGATACTAAAGCAGATGAAACCAGAGGACTCAGATACTAATGCAGAGGACTCATGCCAACTTTTGGGATACTGCCTGATCAATCTCTAATACTGTGTACTAGGCTGTAGCACTGGGTGGTGAGAAAAGCCTTGATTACAGTGGTTCCCATTTCCTTAGCCGGCATTGACAGGTTTAATCTGTTTACCAGGGGGATTTAGTGCCTGCTGCTGGAAGGCACGGTTGCCATGCCCCTGATGTCATCCAACTTGGGCAGCACCCTCTCTAGGAGGCGGAGGCTGTCAGCAGGGCAGAACACAGAAAGCAGAACACATCTGTAAGTATCTGCTGGAAAGGAACAGTGTAAACATCTGTCTGAGAATGTGTCCAGGGCTGGACCTACAACGTCTTACCAGCCACTCAAATACATTTCTTACTTTGAGGTCATTTTATAGCATTTCAATTCAGATAACTTTGAGTAGAGAGACAGACATTATTGGTCAAAATATCAGTATGTATGACTTGCTTTGTTCTGTAGCTATTTGCCATAGAACATAGACTGTGGCATTGCTGGAGAAGCTGCCTGTATAAATGTGCATGTGATCATGTCTCCACACATGACTGGATGACACCTCGAACAATGCAAGAGGACAAAATGGTATAAAGATCTGGAAATGACAGAAAGGCTCTTTATAGATCAATATCTTCACATCAAAATAACAACAGTATTTTGGAGCCTATTTTTTGAGTGAGGCGACAGACAAGGCATCTCCTAGTGGGGTTCGGAGCATCCTTTTCAGAGCGCATCGCAGGGAGCGTGCTGTGGAGCATTTGTTATGTGATCCATCGCCCTAGGGCGAAACAAATGAGGCAAGGCAGAGGGAGTGGAGTACTAGAGGACTTTGACTGGCCTTGTACATAGCGCTCCATCAGCACAGCGACTAAAAACTTTCTAAAGCACCGCCTTGGAAACCAGGCCTTGGACGGTTGTGGAGTTGAGGGAGGTATTACAGATATACATTCCACCTGCTGCCAAGTCTGACATGCTCAATCCCAATTCCAATAGTCACGCCATCATCTCAACAGTGGTTTGTGTTTACTTCAAAAGAGCTGTCCAGGTTACATGATGCTCCTTGCTCGAGGCAATATGGAGTCAGATTGTCTGCCAAGGAGGTAAGTGTTCTTCCACTCCTCAGTTACTTGGGTTCAGTGGGCCTCTCTGTTGGGGGACTGAAACAGGGAGGGATGTGGGTCAGACTACGTGATTCCACGGTGTCAGTGACCCTGTTTGACAGTCTGTCTGGACACACTGTGACAGCTCAGTGGCGAGGGGGGGGGGAAATCTCCTTGGGCCAGTGAATGGCCACTTGGTCGGTCTGTCTGTTTGTCTCTTGGCTGTCTCTCCTCACCATCCCCAGAGCCCAACAGGACTGGGTAGTGGTGGGCAGCATAATCTCTCATGGACAGACTACATAAACATAAAATGGTTTCGTAGAGCTGTCATGACACAATGCGATGAGTGAGATAAAGCACCATTACTTCCGGTGCTTGGGTTTTTCCTCGCTGATTATTTGGGCAAATCACAATTTTGCAGGTGTTAGCATCTATCGAATTTCGGAATGGGAGGGGACATTTAGCCATAGACTTGCCCATAACTTGCAAGGAGAGAGGGTGGAGCTCTTTGTTTCCGATTCCGATCTTTGTTCTCTCTCTTCTCTTAGCACTGTATGGACCCAGAACTTAATCGAACATCTGACGCAAGACTTTAGTTCCAGGTTAACCGAGAGTATGGGCAGAGAGAGACATCAGCTCTACCCACACAGGGCAGGCCTGCCCTGCCCATGCATGGGCTCATCAAGAGTCTTTACAGGCCTTCTGCTGCCTGGAGAAAAACCCATGTGAAAGTAAGCACGGGGAGTGCAGGGGGCAGGGGGTTCAATCCCTGTCAGCCTCCATCCCGCAGCCTATTATCGTCGCAACCATGGCCCATGGGCCCCTCCCAAATCACCACCTTGATCTCAGACCTGTCAACAGGGCTCGT
Organism: Salvelinus fontinalis; assembly: GCF_029448725.1. Lineage (NCBI taxonomy): Eukaryota > Metazoa > Chordata > Actinopteri > Salmoniformes > Salmonidae > Salvelinus > Salvelinus fontinalis. Next base: position 20,987,650 of record NC_074684.1, read on the forward strand.
CACATCGTGAATGCATAACTCCACTGGAGAAGTGTAAGCCAGGAGAAAGCTCAGTCTTTGAAAGCTCACAGTGCCGTTGTTGAGTTGGAGTTCTAGTGATCGAAGAGAAGAAGCTGGGTAGGGGCTGTTCCCTACAATAACTGGTTCTTCTGATCTTACACTATGCACATTCTTCAGTGCACTTACAGATAGGGCAGTGCATTTTAGATGACGGTAATTGGCCAGCCAAATGACCACAGTCACCGTAATTACCGTTCGAATAGCAAAGACGCACATTTTCTCCTCTCCTCCTGACCGCATGTGCTGCCATAGAAACAGAATGAATAGAACGGGCGTCCCCATTCAAGGCATGACATAATGGGTGGACTGGCGGCCATTGCAAGTGTACCAATAGGAGCAACACAGGAAGTGTACTGCACCCATCAATATGTGCTGTGATTTTTTGAGTCAGTTCAACTGAAATTATATATATATTAAAAAAAACATTCCATTGCATGAGCCACATCAGTTAAGATCATTTCAATGAACATTCTACATTACCATGGAAATTATTGCATCACAATTGCAGGCAGTTATTGCAAGAGTACCAGTCAAATTGCCAGGGTTGCCAATAAATATATTGTAAAACAATTAAAATAAAATTGCCAGGGTTAGAGGTTCTAAGCATGTTCATTCATTCTATGTGTGCTGCTTTTGCAAGGAGGGGGGCATTGCCTTGGCAACCGAAGACTCATTTGCTCCAACCCCTTGCTTTTTCAGCAAGGTGCAACAAAGTTTCATCATGTTGTTAAGAGTCCATACTTACCGCATAAACGGACTTAACAGCACAACTGCCGTTTCTGTCAGCTGGTTCAGTGAGGTGTTTTTTATTATTATTATTTGGGGGGTATTTTGGTCCACTGCACCATTGTCCCCTTTCTAGACTCTCTGGGCTTTACTTTTCTCCTCTGGGCAAAAGACACTTAACAGCAATCTGTAGCTTTCTGACTATAAAAGGTATAGGAGAGTGATTTTAAGTTCAGGCTAGGCGAGAGAACAAAGTTACATTAAGTAGGTCAGCAGCCAATAGCACCAGGCTTTTACAAACCTTATTTATTTTTGTACCTATATATTGTATATTGTTTTTTTATGGTGTGGTTTTTATATAAGCCCATGGGCTACCAACCACACCTACACACCATTTATTTTTATTTTATCTGTATTGTTCTTTATCACTTATTTTCCTTGGTGCAAATAAATTACACCTAAAATTAAACCTAAATCAGCTGAATCCATCCATCCTCACCTTTACCTGTGGCGAATGGGAAGAAATTGGACAAAGTGATGTGTATTTAAGAGAGTGTGCTGTAATTTCAGCTCAACACCCAGCTACTATCTGATGGTAACTCAAAGCAGCCTTTGGGAAGGTAGTCGCAGACAGGCTCCAAGTTTCAGGATGTGGGCCAAGTTAATTAAATATCAGCTCTACCCTTGAGCAGCATGGAAAATCCAAAGAACACTACGATTTGATGAAAAATTAGGAGAAAAGAAGCAGAAATCCCTACTATTCAAACTCTTAGATATTCATTATGGGCTTCTACAGAAGGTTATTTGGCTGGAAAGACGTGGGGATGAGGGAATGCTTCCTACTCATTAGAGACCGCTGGTCTCAAACCTACCTGTATCACAAAGCTGCACAGTCTTCCCACTTCTCATTTATTCAATTCCATCTTGATTACATCAAAGCCCTCACATACTACTCACCGCTCCATTCCCATTCATAAACCCACTCACTACATCCGTGTCGTAAAAAATCCCTTAAAGAATTCTCGGAGGGATTCCTATTACCTCACTAAACTGGCTAAGCACCACCTGGTCTATCAACTCAAATACGGAGTCTGTTACAAGCCACATTTGTTTACCACACAGCAATAACCACTTTACAGACATGTTTTATGAATCCACATGTTTCTATGCTTCAGTCAGGGGGGGGGGGTCATGAATGTGAACCTGGCAAATTGCACTTTATAAGAAGCTGACCAATGCTTGGCTTGGATGAGCCTATAAAATGAAACCGTACTGAATAGAGCCTTTAACTGGATGTTATAACTGGGTCTGATCAATAGACATATCTAGATTTACTGGGGACCACAAAACTTTAGCCTTTTGTATAGCTGACCACGTTAGCTCCAGTATTGATTAAAGAAGACTTTACTGTGCCTTTCGGCAGTGAAATACTTAGCAGGGAAACGGCAGTGAGCGAGACATATTATTGACTAATGAGAAATGCACGAATATAGCAAGCAGAAGATGAACAATACAATATCTGAGGTCCAAATCATAGCCTCTTATTCAACACAGTGTCCGTGATAACTTTGTACCGTACTTTATACTCTGAACTTTGCATACAGATGAGACAAAATGTTGGAAAACATTTGCTCTGGTGCCGTCTGTGGCCCAAACCAATATGGGATGTGGGGAGCGTAAAGGTCAGCTCCACTGAGGAGCTACAGGTGTGACTCCAGACCTTTCAGAGCTCCACTGTCTACTGTTTACCTACGCCTGGCTAGACTTCCAAGGAATCTGAGTAGGGACGTCAAAATGTTCAGGATGATGCAGTCAGTAAGGAAGCTCTAGGTCTAAAACGCCTGGCTAAATTGTGTTTAAGAGCCATTTTTATTCTCCAGGGTAAAAGTAGTGAGAAAGATTAAATTGTAAAAATCTGTGAGTGTCTTTCATTTACTATGAATTATTTTGACACTAAAAATTACTGTATTATACGCGTATTTCCCTTATTGGACAGAACCCGTGACCCAGCTAAGTAACTCATGCAAAGAGTTAAAGCGCAATTATGTGTTTTATCTCCAGTACTCTGCCATGATTGTCAGTTATGTAGCTGCTCTACTGATAATCTCAGTGCGTCCTTGCTGGGATGACACAATCAGTCTACTACCGGAGAATATTAACATCAAACACATTGGTTCACCGTTCCACGGTAGGGGACAGCATACCATAATATTCTGAATAATGGCCAAGTCTACCTCGCTCCTTATTCTACTGAACCGCTTAGGCGTAACAAACACAAGTCCAACATTTATCGGAAACTGTTAAACTACCTGCTCACTACCCTCCTGCTCTCCGGGGATGTGCAACTCAAGCCTGGGCCCAACATCACCGAGCCAGCGATACGCACCGGAGTGGAGAGCGGTGGATGGCCTCGTCCACTGATCGTCGCCGCTGTGGAAGTGGGTGAGTGCTATGGTCCTATGGTTTCTCTCGACTCACCCAGCTCCAGGATAGAATTTGACTCTTCAAACATACCAAAGTCGCTATATGCGATCCCTGACTCTGCTTCTGGTACGCAAGCTGTTTTAATTAGTTCCCCGCATCCAGTGCAGGCGGGAGGGATTGTTAATTGCGCTACCGAACTACCTCTAATCAAAACGAAACAAAACGGCCTAAACCCAGCCGTCAGAAAACACAGAAAATTTAACTTTTTTCAATGTGTCAATCACTCTCGAGTCATCTGGGACCCACGAGCTAAGCCCAAGGGACTACTAGGGGGGCACTTGAACATTCGTAGTGTCATTCCAAAAAGTGATCAAATTCAACATCTACTCACAGACTCCAACCTTGACTTTCTCTGCCTCTCAGAGACGTGGCTCCATAAAAACTATCCATCTGCTGCTTTGATTGTGCCTGGCTACAATGTTTTCAGGAGAGACAGGACTGAAGGAAGAGGGGGTGTGATGATTTACATTAAATAACATATCCGATGTAAACAAATTGAGTGGTCATGTGATAATGAACTAGAATGTATTGGCCTGAACATTACACTGTCTCCCCAAATGTCTTTTACCCTCATTGGAATGTATAGGCCACCTTCCACCAAAAGTGTGTTTTTCGATCAGTTTAATAACATGCTTAGGGAATGTGATTTTGGGAAAGAGGTCATCTTAATGGGAGATTTTAACATTAATTATGAAGACAAGTGTTGTAGGAAAACCCTCAAACGGATCACTAATACCTTTGACCTTACACAGCTAGTTAAAGGGCCAACCAGGGTGACTTGTTGCTCTAAAACACAGATTTTGGTGTTCAGTAATAAACCAGCGAGAGTGACTAAATCATTCAATATGGTTACTGGGCTATCTGATCATAATCTGACACTTATAGCCAGAAAGCTGTCTAAGAGCAGGTTTAACCTCTCTACTGTTAGAAAGCCTGATCAACTAAGAATACCTAAGAGTGAATTAAGCTATTTTGAAAACGCAATTAAGGGAATTAACTGGAATGATCTCTTGTCCTATGCAGACGTGGAAGCTGATAGTCAAGTTTTTCTATCCACAATCCAGACTACATTAAATGGTTTCCTAAAGAAAATCAAATCCAAACCTGGCCAAGAGAGCACTCTTCCTTGGCTAAATGGAGAAATCTGGAAATTGATGAAAGAACAAGATTATTATCTAAAAATAGCCCTAAGATCCAAATTAGAGCATGTCAGACGTAGGTTTACCATGTTGAGAAATAAGGTGATGAAAGAAATCAGACAGGCCAAGGCAAACTTTTTTATTAACATAATTGGTGAAGCAAAGGGAAATTCTAAACTGATCTGGGAGAATCTAAAAAAGTTTACAGGGAAAGACCATAGTAACACTGCAAAAAGACTAGAAATCATGGTGAATAACAATCTAACACAGGATGCAGTCGAAATAGCAATAGCCTTCAATTCCTACTTTATTGACTCTGTCAGGGTACTGACACAGAACCCCTCCACTGGTTTCTTGGGCTCAGTGCTAGTAAATGATGCTCAACCTGTCTTCATCATAAGGGAGGTTTCTGAGTCAAAGGTGGACAAGGTGATTAGCTCACTAAAGAACTCTAAAGCCAAAGATGTGTTTGGGATGGACTCTACCTTTCTTAAAAACTACAAAGAGTCACTCATTGGCCCCATTACTAAGGTCACCAACACATCTATTGGTCTCGGGGTGTTTCCAAGGATATGGAAGTCGGCCATAATAACGGCCATCTTTAAATCAGGCGACCCTGCTGACGTGAGTAACTACAGGCCCATTAGTATACTACCTGTGGTGTCAAAGGTTGTTTAAAAGTGTGTAGCAGAACAACTGATTGCCCACCTCAACAACAGCCCCTTCACATTACATTCCATGCAGTTTGGCTTCAGAGCGAAACACTCCACAGAAAAGGCCAACTGCTTTCTTCTGGAAAATGTGAAGTCCAAGATGGACAAAGGGGGCATTGTTGGGGCTGTGTTTCTGGACCTAAGGAAGGCTTTTGATACTGTTCTCATCACAAAATTGTCCAAGTTCAACTTTCCCCCCGATGCCTTGAGATGGATGAAATCGTACCTTGAAGGCAGAACTCAGTGTGTCAGAGTGAGCAATGAGCTGTCGCCCACTCTTAGCTATGATGTGGGTGTGCCCCAAGGGTCAATACTGGGGCCCCTCCTGTTCAGCCTGTACATTAATGATCTGCCTTCTGTCTGTACTGGGTCTGAAGTTCAAATGTATGCAGATGATACAGTGATATATGTGCATGCAAAGAGCAAACAACAAGCTGCACAAGAACTCACTACTGTAATGGTCCAGGTTACAAAGTGGCTCAGTGACTCGTGTTTGCATCTCAATGTGAAAAAAACTGTTTGCATGTTCTTCACAAAGAGGGCAACAGATGCTACTGAGCCAGATGTCTATGTGTCAGGGGAGAAGCTCCAGGTGGTATCTGATTTTAAGTACCTTGGCATCATACTTGATTCCAACCTCTCTTTTAAAAAGCATGTGAAAAAGGTAATTCAAATAACCACATTCAACCTAGCTAATTTCCGATTTATACGAAATTGTTTGACTACAGAGGTTGCAAAACTGTACTTCAAATCTATGATACTCCCTCACTTAACATACTGCTTGACTAGTTGGGCCCAAGCTTGCTGTACAACAGTAAGACCTATTCAGTCTGTCTACAAACAGGCTTTCAAAGTGCTTGATAGGAAGCCCAATAGCCATCATCAATGTCACATCCTCAGAAAGCATGAGCTCCTGAGTTGGGAAAATCTTGTGCAATACACCGATGCATGTCTTGTATTCAAGATCCTAAATGGCTTGGCTCCCCCTCCACTCAGTATTTTTGTTAAAAAGAAAACCCAAACATATGGCAGCAGATCCACAAGGTCTGCCATGAGAGGTGACTGTAGTTCCCCTAAGGAAAAGCACCTTTAGTAAATCCGCTTTTTCTGTGAGAGCTTCCCATGTCTGGAATACACTGCCATCAGACACACATAACTGCACCACATATCACACTTTCACAAAATGCTTGAAGACATGGCTAAAGGTCAATCAGATTTGTGAACATAATCCCTAGCTGTGTGTTGCCGTTTTCCATGTCTGTAACTTGTGAGGTGTGGAAACACTTTGTTGCTTTTATGAATTTTGTCTTGCTGCTTTTTGTTCTATGTTGCTCTGTCTGTATGCTACGTCTTGCTTGTCCTATGCTGCTATGTCTGTACGCTATGATGCTATTGTCTATATTGTAATTGTTTTTAATAACCTGCACAGGGACTGTTGAAAATTAGCCGGCTGGCTAAAACCGGCACTTTTACTGAAACGTTGATTAATGCGCACTGTCCCTGTAAAAATAAACTCAAACTCAAACTAGTCGATTAGGACATCTACTTCGTGCATGACAAGTTATTTTTCCAACAATTGTTGACAGACAGATTATTACACTTATAATTCACTGTATAACAATTTCAGTGGGTCAGAAGTTTACATACACTAAGTTGACTGTGCATTTAAACAGCTTGGAAAACTCCAGAAAATGATGTCATGGCTTTAGAAGCTTCTGATAGGCTAATTGATATAATTTGAGTCAATTGGAGGTGTACCTGTGGATGTATTTCAAGGCCTACCTTCAAACTCAGAGCCTCTTTGCTTGACATCATGGGAAAATCAAAAGAAATCAGCCAAGACGTCAGAAAAAAAATTGTAGACCTCCACAAGTCTGGTTCATCCTTGGGAGCAATTTCCAAACGCCTGAAGGTACCACGTTCATCTGTACAAACAATTGTACACAAGTATAAACACCATGGGACCACGCAGCCGTCATACCGCTCAGGAAGGAGATACATTCTGTCTCCTAGAGAACGTACTTTGGTGCGAAAAGTGCAAATCAATCCCAGAACAACAGCAAAGGACCCTGTGAAGATGCTGGAGGAAACAGGTACAAAAGTATCTATATCCACAGTAAAACGAGTCCTAAATCGACATAACCTGAAAGGCCGCTCAGCAAGGAAGAAGCCACTGCTCCAAAACCATCATTATGTTTGGAGGAAAAAGGGGAAGGCTTGCAAGCCGAAGAACACCAATCCAACCGTGAAGCACAGGGGTGGCAGCATCATGTTGTGGGGGTGCTTTGATGCAAGAGGGACTGGTGCACTTCACAAAATAGATGGCATCATGAGGGAGGAAAATTATGTGGATATATTGAAGCAACATCTCAAGACCTCAGTCAGGAAGTTAAAGCTTGATTGCAAATGGCTCTTCCAAATGGACAATGACCCCAAGCATACTTCCAAAGTTGTGGCAAAATGGCTTAAGGACAACAAAGTTATTGGAGTGTCCATCACAAAGCCCTGACCTCAATCCTATAGAAAATGTGTGGGCAGAACTGAAAAAGTATGTGCGAGCAAGGAGGCCTACAAACCTGACTCAGTTACACCAGCTCTGTCAGGAGGAATGGACCAAAATTCACCCAACTTATTGTGGGAAGCTTATGGAGGGCTACCCAAAACATTTGACCCAAGTTAAACAATTTAAAGGCAATTCTACCAAATACTAATTGAGTATATGTAAACTTCTGACCCACTGGGAATGTGATGAAAGAAATAAAAGCTGAAATAAATATATAATTCTCTCTACTATTATTCTGACATCCACATTCTTAAAATAAAAGTGGTTATCCTAACTGACCTAAGACAGGGAATTTTTCCTAGGATTAAATGTCAGGAATTGTGAAAATGAGTTTAAATGTATTTGGCTAAGGTGTATGTAAACTTCCAACTTCAACTGTGTGTGTGTGTAAGCCAACATACATTTGATCAGAAATACAGTGTAGACATTGTTAATGTTGTAAATGACTATTGTAGCTGGAAACGACTGATTTTTTAATGGAATATGTACGTAGGCGTACAGAGGCCCATTATCAGCAACTATCAGCAAATAATGTGACATTTCACATTATTAAAATAAAGTGGTGATCCTAACTGACCTAAAACAAGGAATTTTTACTAGGATTAAATGTCAGGAATTGTGAAAAACTGTAACGCTCGTCGGAAGGATGAGACCAAGGTGCAGCATGGTACGTGTTCATGCTTCTTTATTAAAACCGAACACCAAACAAAATAACAACATCACGTCTTGAAGGTTACACAGAGCTAACAAAAAACATCCCACAACCTAAGGTGGCAAAACATGCTGCCTAAGTATGATTCCCAATCAGAAACAACGATAGAAAGCTGTCCCTGATTGAGAACCATACCCGGCCAAAACATAGAAACACAAATCATAGAAATAAAGAACATAGAATGCCCACCCAAATCACACCCTGACCAAACCAAATAGAGACATGAAAAAGGCTCTCTAAGGTCAGGGCGTGACAAAATGAGTTAACATGTATTTGGCTAAGGTGTATGTAAACTTCCGACTTCAACTGTAACTGTCATTTTCAGACCACGATGGCCAGAAAGAAATTGGGCGCTCCTCCCATCAACGTTTCTGGCCTCACAATTCATGGATTTGAGGGTTAATCTATCATTCAAATGAAAGCCAACTCCTGTTGCTATTTAGAAACCAATATGAGGTGGTGATTCGTTGAAGAAATCCAATCAAAAAAGTGTTGCGTTTCCTTTTCGCATTGGCCATCTACCGTAATCAGATTCTCAGAAAAATACATTGATAAAATTGCTATGACAGGTTTCATCTATCAACAGATATATGCAGCATATCCAAGTTCACTGAGGTTTGTCTGTTAGAATAGCGCAGAAGGTACATCGCCATGGTTATTGTCCCAGTTCCATTCATTTCAATACAATATTGATGCAAGTGATTAATTTGTACACACTATTGATTACAGTAGAATAAGCTAATCAATTCCAGTCTAGAGTGACCGCTTGGTCAATATTGTTTCCGTGTGCAGTTTATCAGGTTCTAGTTTAGCAAAATACAATTAATCTGAAAACAAGTGTGACACACACGTGTGTGTAGGGAGTCACTTTTGTGTATTGGTCTTCAAAATATCACAACTTATTTCAGCATATTGATTATGAATTTGGACATCTAAAACCAGTGTTTTAACACTCTGACATGAATCAAAAAGCGATGACAACAGGAAGCAGCAACAGTATCATGTAATGCATGTTTTAGGAATATAAATTCTATTTTAACACAATTATATGGTAAAAACTACTGAATGAGCCCAATAACATGATATGATTTTATTGATTTGATTATATTAGTGACATCGGGAAAATGTGTTTGTCCTGGCTAATCTGAGGCTAAAACAGTCTCCCAAACTTCCCAGGATTCTCTGACATGCTTCGGAGTGCAAAATGGTTTGAGTGGATTCAACGATGTCATTATGACACCACGTTGCTTCGCTTGACAGTTTATTCGCTCATCTGTCTGCACTGTTTAAAGACGATGTGACGGAAAACATGCCGAGCTGGAAAATTGATTAGCTCCTTTCACTTTGCGAACAGGCAACATCATTGTAAAATCTATGACACCCAACATTCAGCAGTAATGTCACTGTCAAGTCACTGTGCTAAATGTTTTATCTGAGACTATGATCCCTCCCGCAGTGTCGAGCATCAGATGCTGACATTGGTGTTGTTGACTCAACACTAGAAAGACCATCTATGTAGTTTAATACAAACCACAACCTGGTCTCCCACCTGTCTGTTGACACAGGAAGCTTGAGAGTCCATGTGGAGACACACACACACATGCTGGCTCATCCCTCCAATGCATCCCTCTTTTGTCTATTTCATCTCTCCTCCAACCCACTGCAGTGACGCAGGAATGACGCTTGGACTTACAATTATCACTAAAGACTCTAGATACCATCAGCACCTAACCACCCCACATCAGCAGCATCTATCCCACACAGTCCCATTCTACTCTTCCTACATCAGACGTGGGCACTGGATCTCTATGATGAACAACCTTCAGTCCACGAAGCTTGTATGCTGTCTGGGAGGGGTGTCTTTGAATCAATACTATAGTGCCTTCGGAAAGTATTCAGACCCCTTGACCTTTTCCACATTTTGTTACATTACAGGCTTATTCTAAAATGGATTAATCCTCAGCAATCTACACACAATACCCCATAATGACAAAGTGAAAACAGACCCTTTGCTATGAGACTCGAAATTGCGCTGTTTCAATTGATTATCCTTGAGATGTTTCTACGACATGATTGGACATGATTTGGAAAGGCACACACCTGTCTATACAAAAGGTCCCACAGATGACAGTGCATGTGAGAGCAAAAATCAATGCATGAGGTCGAAGGAATTCTCCGTAGAGCTCTGAGACGGGATTGTGTCGAGGCACAGATCTGGGGAAGGGTACCAAAACATTTCTGCAGCATTGAAGGTCCTCAAAAACACAGAGGCCGCCATCAATCTTAAATGGAAGAAGTTTGGAACCACCAAGACTCTCCTAGAGCTGGCCGCCCGGCCAAACTGAGCAATCGGGAGTGAAGGGCCTTGGTCAGGGAGGTGACTAATGGTCACTGACAGATCTCTAGAGTTCCTCATCCTCATCTCTGCAGCGCTCCACCAATCAGGCCTTTATGGTAGAGTGGCCACACGGAAGCCACTCCTCAGTAAAAGGCACATGACAGCCCACTTGGAGTTTGTCAAAAGTCACCTAGACTCATTCAGGCTAAAGACTATGAGAAACAAGATTCTCTGGTCTGATGAAACCAAGATTGAACTCTTTAGCCTGAATGCCAATGTCACGTCTGGAGGAAACCTGGCACCATCCCTACGGTGAAGAATGGTGGTGGCAGCATCATGCTGTGGGGATGTTTATTAGCGGCAGGGACTGGGAGACTAGTCAGGCTCAAGGCAAAGATAATGGAGCAAAGTACAGAGAGAACCTTGATGAAAACCTGCACCAGAGCGCTCAGGACCTCAGACTGGGACGAAGGTTCACCTTCCAACAGGACAACAACCCTAACGACACATGGCGAGACCTGAAAATGGCTGTGCAGCAATGCTCCCCATCCAACCTGATAGAGCTTGAGAGGAGCTGCAGAGAAGAATGGAACAAACTCCCCAAATACAGGTGTGCCAAGCTTGTAGCATCATACCCAAGAAGACTTGAGGCTGTAATCACTGCCAAAGGTGCTTTAACAAAGTACTGAGTAAAGAAAAGAAAAAAATAGCAAAGATTTTTGCTTTATCATTATGGGCTATTGTGTGCAGATTGAGTTTTTGTATTTATTTTGTTAATCCATTTTAGAATAAGGCTGTAAAAAGTCAAGGTGTTTGAATACTTTCCAAATGCACTGTATAACAAAAACCTGTAAAAAGACAACCTTTCTGTTTCACTCTTCAAATAGTTTTTCCTGTGTGGATGAAGCCCAACTAAATAATTGTTTCAAAATGATCTCTGACTGATATCAACATCTGGTAATGATGTTATACAGTGCTGACTACACACGTTTCAGGCTTTAGGCCAGAGGATTGGGAAGAGACAGCTCTATTCCTTCAGGCCAGGCATCTTTCCTTCAAGGATTGAAAGCTATTTGACTTCACCAATCAATTACTAATTATTATTTTCAATCGGATCAAGCAAAGACACACGTTACCACATTAATGATGTAGCCTAGATACGGAAAATAGAGATGAAGCAGATAGCATTTTAGAAAGAGCTTACTGGCTGGGAGTGTCAAATTAAATCCTCACTATGAGACAGATTGCTGGTGCCATTTGAAGAGGGAGAGTCACTCAGCTTTCTCTCTGATATGAGGGTTAGAGATCTGAACAGGAGAGTTGGCCAGCAGCTATTCAGAGGGATAATTTGTATAAGGAACTTCACAAAATCACTGCTTTGTCAGTTGGGATTGTTCCAGAATGTCTATCTTTGTTATAGCAGAGGTGACCTGCACAAACAAATGTGTCCCTGGCTAAAGACTCCCAGAGAACAAGATGATTATGAGTGGAAGTAGGCTCGTCGATAACTCACAGTGAAGGTTAAGGGTCATGGCAGTCAGGTTCAAGGCCACACAGTGGGGAACTATCGTAACATGTCACCTCTGAAATGGTGCCTGTGTTATCTGTACCCTGCGGCAGGTTGACCATCCCCAGATCTATAATGAGAGGGTCCTCTCCTAATTACAACACTTGTTACAGTTCACTGTGTTTAACAAAGGCCTAAATGGAACCCAGAGAGACCAAAGGAAAAAATAAATCAGCCCAGTTTTAATTAGCATAGTAAAGGCAATGGGATTGAGGCACAATGAAAAGCTTGTATCAGTCAGTTTTACTTTTGCCTCATATCCCATGCTGCGCTACTTTACGTTGATTGTTTAAAATGTTTTAAAGACTCATAAATCCACAATGTAACATTATGCGTAAAAAAAAGTGACTGCCAAAGTGACTACAGTATTTTTAATGGTATTGAGAGCAGACCAAAGAGCAGTTTCATAAAGAAAGTTAATATTAAGCCTTGTATGGTGGTGTGCTATAGTTAGCATTGTGTGGGAGGACTATAATTGCACACCACGGCAGAGAATCAGGGAATTGAGGCACATTGTTGCCTTCCTGATTGACACGGCAAATCTAACATAAAGAAAGAGAGTTGCCGTGGCAACAGCTGCCTCCGCAGAGAGAGGTGGTGGCGAGCGCCGAGCCGTCGGGTCATTTTCCTTGCTGTAATTTACTTTAGCTGTTGACGCACTAAACATAAAGATGTGATTGAGTTAAGATATTCATACATACATGCAATAATTAGACATTATGCAGAAATCAGTTGATTGGACTAACTGCTATTATCAAGGCCATTAAGTTCCAGGCTGATTAAAAAAAGACGGAATAGCATGCTTCTGTCTCTAAAACCCCCTTCAAACCAAGACGAAAAGCTGCCAACCCTTTTCCGCCTTTTCCTTATATCTGAAAGGTAATGCCTGTAAAAAAGCTTATACTTTTATGCCGCCAACCGTGGTAGTTATGATTCAGTAATATGTTTAAAAAGTCCTGCCAACCCCTTAGCATAAACGCCCCCTTTCATCTTAGCGTCTTTGACGCCATTAAATCATAAACATTCTATTGTTGTCCGACATCAAACTTGTCATCATGAAAAAGTATAAACACAAACGGCATGACATCGCAGCAGCCTTGTCCAAATAGCAACGTTACCTGTTCTATTTTTTTGCACCAAAAAAAACCTATCCGTTTAAAAATGTATGATGATATGTGAATCTTACAAGCCAGGCAACTAAAAGCAACTTTCTAGACAATGTTTTGGTTCGATGTTAGCTAACGTTAGCTATCTATCTAGCCAGCTCATATAATTACCAGAACATATCTGACAACTTTTGGAGTTAGACAACTTTTTATTCACCATAACAGGAAAATTAACACATTACAAGGTAATTATTTACAAGCACGAGGAGCTGCTAACAAACTGTTGTGAATGCAAAGAAATGAATGCAGTGCATTATGTAGGAGGAATTTAGAACTTGCTGTTGTCACATCAGGTTACCAAGACGACGGTCACAACAACAGGGTCAAAGTTGAATGTCTCTTGCTCCTTGCCGGCTAAGCAATGGCTATATAAAAAGGTGAATGCTGACAAGAAAGAGGTAAACATGGGTCTGTTTGAAAGGGGATCATATAAACATTGCCCAATTATTTTTTAGAGGCAACACATCGTGAATCCCATGTGAAAAGTGTATCAAGGACAAAAAAAAACTAGTTTGTTGGTCAGACCAGCAAAGTCAAACAGGCCATAGGCTACAGTGGAATCATTACCATCAACATTTTGCACATGTGTTCATTTATAAATGCCATGTCTAGCTACATCAGGGCCATTCAACAGTAGGCCCGTGAGACAGATCCGAACCTTTTATCAATTTAGACTGGCCCCGTCTGGACATTAATAAACTATATTTACTGAGCTTGTCTGATGCTTTAAGCACACGGTTTGATTAAATAATTAAGACACACAAATGATTAGAGGGAGTCCGACCAGACTTGCTGCGCTGTGTTAAAAAAAAATAAAAGACAGCAAGTGACTGTGTGACTAGCACCCGTTGTCTCTCCCTCCTCCCTGCAGTAGCGACCACCACAGAACATCAATGTGTTTAAGCGCGCTGTCCATGTTGCTAAAGCTGCAACATAATTACAGCCACTGAAAAGTTGTTACCAAAATCCCTAATTTCTTTAGGAAAAACATTCCCTATTCCTCAACCCTTGCTCTCTTTACATGACACGTATTCATGAAAGACCTAGTCGCACGGGACTAGTATTACTAGAGAATGTTGGTTATGTAACTATTACTCCAGAATGTCCTTTATTCAAGAGGACAATTCGGACGGGATTCGTTTTTTATTTTTAGAAATGGACAATTATGATGGAAGCCTGGAGGTTTTTATTCTAGGTGTGAAGATACAGTATTTCAACATGTCCAGGTGATGTCCACTGATAACTCAAGTTTGGTTCCCAAGTTTGTAAACCGTACCAAACCAGCTTTGGTATAGTGTAAAGCTCTTTATCACAGCAAAGCAAAGATTAAAAACAGACACATTTGTGAAATTCTTTACTTGACAGGCTTGGTGCTCACGGAATCAGTAAACTGTTAAACACTCAAACAGGCAACAAAAGCAGGATCTGTCTTATTTCTCTAGATATATGGATGATTTATAAAGCCAGGCACAATTAACAGTTAGGCTATTGATTATAGAACTAATTTAGTTGGGGTTTCCTCTCTCCTCACTTTTCTTAGACAATAAGGCAAGGGCTGTTTTCTCATCTCCTCATTCTGCTGCTGCCTCCACCGCATTGCTCTCAACACCAATATGCTGATTAACTTTGCTATTACGCACATAGCAACATGAACCGCAACCACTATCCAAAGCAGGAAAAAGCGCATTTGTTATAAAATAGTATTATTTCTATTAGTGTTGCACCATTGTTCTTATGTAATATAACCATATACTGTACACAGTGGTGTAAGTACTACTTAAGTCGTTTTTTGGTGTATGTACTTTACTATTTATATTTGACAACTTTTACTTCACTACATTCCTAAAGAAAATTATGTACTTTTTACTCCATACATTTTCCCTGACACCCAAAAGTACTTGTTACATTTTGAATGCTTAGCAGGACAGGAAAATGGCCCAATTCGCACACTAATCAAGAGAACATCCCTGGTTATCCCTACTGCCTCTTATCTGGCGGATTCACAAAACACAAATGCTTTGTTTGTAAATTATGTTGGAGTGTTGGAGCATGCTCTGGTTTGCTTAATAAGACATTTGAAATTATTTATACTTTTACTTTGATACGTGTGTGTGTGTGTGTGTTATAGATTCTACAGAGCCAGTGCCAGAGAGATAAAGGTAGCTAGCTGGCTGCTGATGTTCTGCAGCAGAGAGAATCAAGCTGGATGAGTCACCAGTCCATAGCAGTGCCTTGATGTTCGAGAGGAGAGGAGCATCTAGTCCGGCTCTCACACTTCCAGCACTTCAGTAGCACCAACCTTCAATTATAAATCATTAAGATTCTGTTTCACCTTAGCATCCATCATAACAGCACACTAAATGTA